>NC_137332.1:8169370-8769370 GCF_965287045.1 Carcharhinus amblyrhynchos | reverse complement strand
GGAAGTCTGCACTGAACACTGAGGCAAACCAGTGAAAGTCAGTCTTGTACAGGGACAACTGGGGTGGAGGTATTGCAACTGGTGAAATAAGGAAGTTGGATAACCCATTCGGAGTTCATACGTGCATACGAATTAAGTGCAAGAGTAGGCTATATGGTGACACAGGGGTTAACACAGTAAAAAGTCTGACAACACCAGGTTTTAGTCCAACCGATTTATTTGATAGTAAACTCACAAGCTTTCGAGGGGTTTCCTCTTCTTCAGGTGAATGGAGTGTTCTGGCCTCAGACAGAGCATATAAAGCACAGACAGTTTACAGATTACTGATTAGAATGCGAATCCTTACACCTAACCTGCTGTTCAAGTCCTAAAGTGGCCGACAATGTGTGTGGAAGGAGCACTGATCACAGGTTAAAGAGATGTGTATTGTCTCCAGACAGTACAGCAAGTGAGGTTTTGCAAACCTGGTGTTGTCAGACTTTTTACTGTGATTATCCCAGTCCAACGCCGGCATATCCACATCATGACACAGGGGTTAGCGCTGCTGCCTCACAGCACCAGGGACTCAGGTTCAATTCTAGCCTTCAGTGGCTGTGCAGAGTCTGCACGTTCTCCCCGTGTCGGCGTGGGTTTCCTCCAGGTGCTCCTGTTTCCTCCCACAGGCCAAAAGATGTGCGGGTTAGGTGCATTGGCTATGCTAAATTGTACCTGAGTGCCAGGGGATTAGAAGGTTAAGTACATGGGAATACGGGGATAGGGTCTAGGTCGGATTGTTATCAGCACAGATTTGAAGGGCCAAATGGCCTCCTATTGTACAGTATTCTATGAATCTATAATTTGCTCCTCAGGCCTGCTCCACCATTGAATAAGTTCATGGCAGATCTGATTGTAACCTCTACTCCGTATCCCCACCTCTCCTCAATAACATTTCACCTTCTTGTTTATCAAGAATCTATCTAGCTCTGGCTTAAAAATATTCATATATCATTGAATCCAAACAGTACAGAAGGAGGCCATTCGGCCCATTGAATCTGCACCGACAACAATCCCACCCAAGCCCTATCCCCATAACTCCACATAATTATCCACCTAATTAATCCCTCTAACCTACTCAGCCCGGGGCACTAAGGGGCAATTTAGATGGGGGGTGGGGGGGGTGGTGGGGGCACTAAGGGGCAATTTAGATGGGGGGTGGGGGGGGGTGGGGGCGACCTGCTGCACACTCTGCATTAGGGATCAGTGGGGGGATTGGAGCTTGCCAATGGGAAGGGTCCGGCCCGCGATCGTGGGGGGAGCTGATCACCGGGCGGTCAGTCAGCCAATCGTGGTTGAGGGGAAAGGGGAGGGGAAGATGGCGATAGGCCACAGGACTCCGTGATAGCTGGGGGGATGCTTTATGGAGGGAAGCTGAGTGCAGCAGAGGCTGACTGACAGATCTGTGCTACTAGAGACCTGCACATGCGTAATTGTGCTCTGTGCTGCTCTCAGCCAGCATTTGGGTGATTTAAGCCCCGTCCCCTCCCTCTACAATGGCTGCTGTTGGGTCCATACCCGAAACAGGCACAACATCAGTTTAAATGTACTTGCATGCATTTAAATTGACTTAATGAGCTGCATGCCCAAACTTCCTGACACTTCCCCCTTTACCATCACGTTTGCCAATCCAGATTGGGCGCAAAAGAGACATGGTCCGTAAAGGTCTGATCGGGTGCTCCAGCTTCTGAAAAGGTTGGTTCTGAGCTTCCGGCTGCTCTCTAACTCAGATCGGTGGGGGAGGGCTTGGATGGTGAGGGAGGATGGTCCGATGGCACTCTGGTGGGGTAGGAAGGAGGGGAGGGGGTCAGATTTTTCTCTGGTAGGAGGGGTGTGGGGTGGGGGTGAGGGAAGGGGTCCCACTGCCACCCTGCTGTGATCGGTGGGGGGAAAGGGGGACAGGGGGGCATGATTGGTCTGAGTACCATAGAACCCTACGGTGCAGAAAGAGGCCCTTCAGCCCATCGAGTCTGCACCAAACACAATCCCACCCAGACCCTACCCCCACATATTATACCCACTAACCCCTCTAACCCACACATCCCTGGACACTAAGGGGCAATCTCTTAGCGTGGCCAATCAACCTAACCCGCACATCTTTGGGCTGCGGGAGGAAACCGGAGCACCTGAAGGAAACCCACACAGACACGAGGAGAATGTGCAAACTCCTGAGCCAGGAATCGAACCCAGGACCCTGGAGCTGTGAAGCAGCAGTGCGAACCACTGTGCTACTGTGCTGCCCTTAGTAGTGAGGGCTAGGGTGATAAGGGGCTCAATAATGTTGTGGGGGTGAGACAATGTCTGTGGAGGACAGGGAGAGACATTATCCAACATGGGAGCGTTGTGGCAGTGCAGCGTTTTCCCATTTATTTTTACTTCGCGTGCACAGTCTGAAGGCTCCAGTTGGAGCAGCAGTGTTTCAGGCACATTAATCCCCGCTCACAGGTTTCTGTAGCGCGATTCAGAATTTTTTCAGGCAGAGTGCGTATGGGAACGCAGGAGAACGGGTCTAAAAGTCAGATCTGGATCGCTCCCTGTTCAAGTCCGCCCAGCACTTAGAATCAAGTTGGTAAAATAGGGCACTTAGGAATTTTTTTGTTAAGATCACCTCCTCTGCTTCCATTGCCTTTTGAGAAAGAGATCTCCAAACGTTCGTGAACCTCTGAGGAAAAAATAGTTGTCTGCATCTCAGTCCTCAAGAGCTGAATTGCAGAGAGTTGGAAAAAAAGATAGAATGAGGTAGAAATATGAACAACAGTTGCAATGGAAAAGGGTCAAGGAAGAATTTGCCATGAGGGATGGACAATAAATGCTGCCCCAGTAAGATGCCTTTAATCTGCAAATGAATTTTTTAAAAATCTCCCATTGGTTATTGTTTAGTACAGCTACTGTTGCTTTCTAGACAAGAGGGTGTTAAGCAAGAAAGAACTCATAAATGTATATTCAACCTTTCATTTTCTCAAGAAACCATTGAAAATAAATTCAGTTTTTCAAATGTGTTCACTGCCGTAACGGAAGTAAGGGATCCAAAAGTATAGGGATGGTGACAGAGTGGTTCACACTGCAGCCTCACAACGCCCGGAACCCATGTTCAATTCTGACCTTTGGTGACTGTCTTTTTGTAGATTTTGCACGTTCTCCCTGTGATTGCATGGGTTCCCTCCGGGTGCTTCGGTTTCCTCCCATGCTCCGCAGATATACAGGTTAGGTGGATTAGCCACGCTAAATTGCCTCTTAGTGTGCCAGTATGTGGAGGTTAGGAGGATTAGTGGGGTAAATACATGGGTTTCGGGGGATAGGGCCGAAGTAAAATACTCTATCAGAGAATTGACGCAGACTTATTGAGCTGAATGTCCTCTTCTGAATTGTAGCGACTCCCTGATTCTATGAGTTGATTGTGATTCGGGCAAGCTTGACCTAATCGAGTTGCCCATGATGCCATTGTTGCCAGATTATCTATTACATCTCTCATCACCGGGTAACGATGGATAGAATCAAAACCTAATTTTTACATTTTGTTCAGATATGAACTTGTTATAAACGTTTGGCTAGATGGTGGTTTAGTGGTAATCTCACTGGACTCGTTTTTGTTTTGATTCGGTCTTCACGGAGGAGAACGTAAATAATTTGCCGGGTGTTAGAGATGGAAAGGTGGTAGGACTGGAGGGTCTCGATGACATTACTGTTACTAGAGAGGCGGTGCTCAACAGACTGGAGGGGCTGATTGTGGACAAGTCCCCAGGACCGGATGGAATGCATCCGACGGTTCTGAAAGAAATGGCGGAGGTGATAGTGGATGCCTTGGTGGTTATTTTCCAGACGTCGCTGGATTCCGGGGAAGTGCCGGAAGATTGGAAAACGGCTAATGTTACGCAGTTGTTTAAGAAGGGTGCCAGGCAAAAGGCAGGGAATTATAGGCCGGTTAGTTTAATGTCTGTTGTAGGTAAAATGTTAGAATCCGTCATCAAGGAGGAAATAACAAGGCATCTTGAGGGGAATTGCTTGATAGAGCAGACGCAGCACGGTTTCCTTAAAGGGAAGTCGTGTCTGACAAATTTACTGGAGTTCTATGAGGATGTGTCTAGGGCGGTGGATAAGGGAGAGCCGGTGGATGTGGTCTTTCTTGATTTTCAGAAGGCGTTGACAAGGTACCTCACAAGAGGTTATTGCAGAAGGTCAGGGGACATGGAGTTGGGGGTAGGGTGGATAGAGGATTGGTTGTCAAATAGGAGGCAGAGAGTGGGGGTCAATGGGTGCTATTCGGATTGGCGGTTGGTGACTAGTGGAGTGCCCCAGGGGTCGGTGCTGGGGCCTCAGCTATTTACCATTTATATAGATGATCTGGAGAAGGGAACCAAGTGTATGGTGTCGAAATTTGCTGATGACACCAAGATTGGTGGAACGGCAAATTGCGCGGAGGGTGTGGAGAGTCTGCAGAAGGATCTAGATAGGCTGGGCGAATGGGCCAGGAACTGGCAAATGGAATTTAATGTTGGCAAGTGCGAGGTGGTCCACTTTGGTAGGAATAATGGTAGGAAGGATTATTACTTACATGGAGAAAAACTGCAGCAGGCGACAGTGCAGAGGGACCTCGGGGTCCTTGTGCATGAGTCGCAAAAACCCAGCTTGCAGGTACAGCAGGTGGTCAGGAAGGCAAATGGGATGCTGGCCTTCATAGCGAGGGGGATTGAATATAAAAGTAGGGAGGTCTTGCTGCGGCTGTATAGGGTATTGGTGAGACCGCAGCTGGAGTACTGTGTGCAGTTTTGGGCGCCGTACTTACGCAAGGATATTTTGGCCTTGGAGGGAGTGCAGAGGAGGTTTACTAGGCTGATGTCGGAGTTGAGGGGGTTGAGCTATGAGGAGAGGCTGAATAAACTAGGCTTGTACTCGTTAGAGTTTAGAAGAATGAGGGGAGATTTCATTGAGACGTATAAGATGATGAATGGGATGGATAGGATAGAGATGGAGAGGCTCTTCCCGCTCAGAAAGGACAGTAGGACTAGGGGGCACAGCCTCAAGATAAAGGGGGGGCGGTTTAGAACAGAGTTGAGGAGGAACTTCTTCACTCAAAGGGTGGTGAATCTCTGGAATTCTCTGCCTGTTGAGGTGGTGGAGGCTGCCTCGCTAAATATTTTTAAGACGCGGGTTGATGGGTTTTTGATAAGCGAGGGGATTAAGGGTTATGGGGAGAGGGCGGGAATGTGGAACTGAGCCACGACAGATCAGCCATGATCTTATTGAATGGCGGGGCAGGCTCGAAGGGCCAGATGGCCTACTCCTGCTCCTATTTCTTATGTTCTTATGTTATGTTCTCAAGATAAAGGGGGGGGGCGGTTTAGAACGGAGTTGAGGAAGAACTTCTTCACTCAAAGGGTGGTGAATCTGTGGAATTCTCTGCCCGTTGAAGTGGTGGAGGCTCCCTCACTAAATATTTTTAAGACGCGGGTTGATGGGTTTTTGATAAGAGAGGGGATTAAGGGTTATGGGGAGAGGGCGGGAATGTGGAACTGAGCCACGGCAGATCAGCCATGATCTTATTGAATGGCGGGGCAGGCTTGAAGGGCTAGATGGCCTACTCCTGCTCCTATTTCTTATGTTCTTATGTTTTTATGTAATCTAAAGGGTGGGACATAAGGTTTGGTCACATGGAGTGGCTCCACAAGCCAGGAATGTTGTGGATACAGTATTAATCTGGGAATGTTGTGGATACAATGTTAATCTTGGAATGTTGTGATACAGTGTTAATCAGGAAATGTTGTGGGTACGGTGTGAATCAGGGAATGCTGTGGATACAGTGTTAATGAGGGAATGTCGTAGATACAGTGTAAATCAAGGAATGTTGTAGATACAGTGTTAATCTGGGAATGTAGTAGATACAGTGTAAATCAGGGAATGTTGTGGATACAGTGTTAATCTGGGAATGTAGTAGATACAGTGTGAATCAGGGAATGCCGTGGATACAGTGTTAATCTGGGAATGTAGTAGATACAGTGTGAATCAGGGAATGCCATGGATACAGTGTTAATCTGGGAATGTCGTAGATACAGTGTAAATCAGGGACTGTAAATCAGTGTGAATCACGGAATGTGAAGTTGTGTGCTTTGCAGTGGCCGAACAACATCCCTTTTGTGTTTCCATTTCTTATTAAGTATGTTAGACAAGGCCGTCAGGCTGATTAAAGATGTCCTTGCATGGTTGCACAGAACAGGATGTGACTTATCACAACCAGTTCCACGCAGTGTCTCTCAGCAGGTGGTGAAGATCCTTGGCTTCATTTCATAGCAGGGAAATTAAAAGTAAAAGAAATAGCATTTCAGATTTAATAAGGCCTCTGCACTCTGTGGATAGCTCTGGCTTAGTTATTTTTTTTTAGAAGCAAAGCCAAGTTTTAAAGTTTCTCTGCTCTTTTAGTGAATCCAAGAACACCGTTCTTAAAGGGAAACACAGCGACTGACATAGGTGGGATTCTCTGGCCGCGCCTGCCCGAAACCGGATAATCCCCTTCGAGGTCAGTCAGTCTTTGCGTCGTTCACCACCACCCCGCCCAACCACACCCCCCCACCCCCCCCCCCCTCCCCCCCACAACCCCCCTCCCCACCACCACACCTCCACCCCTCGTCTCACTACAATTCCTGTGGTGGGTGGGACTGGAGAACACGCCCCCCCCCCCCCTTAATATTTGTAAACTGATGCGGCCGGTTATTATTCTCTTCGAATTATTTAATCTTCCCCAAGATGCCGTGACCCTTTCTGTAGCTTCGAGGCTTATCTTTCTCGCCGTGAATAAACCATTCTGTTGCCATGCCAACAGACGGAGCTCCCACGGTGGCACTGGCTGTGTATTTGCATCGAGGTAGAGGAGTTTGCCTGTCCAAATTGATGTAAACAGAAGCCATTCTGGATTCAAAAAGAATTGAAAAAAAAAACAGATGCGTGCCTTAAACGGGGAACGGTTATTACTTTGTGCCGCTGGTGATGACAGGAGGGGTTTTTTTTTGCCAACCCAGAAAAATGAAGAATGGATATTGTGTAGCAGCCGCTCACAGCCTCAGAATGTTCCACAACAAATCGCAAACAAGAAATAGTACTATTTGAAGTGTGGCCACTATTGGGATGTAATATGAAGCATATTCCTGAGTCCAGTTTAAAGTTTATTTATTGGTGTCACAAGTTGGCCTACATTAACTCCGCAATGAAGTTACTGTGAAAATCTCTTAGTGGCCACACTCCAGCGCCTATTCAGGTACACTGAGGGAGGATTTAGCATGGCCAGTCCATCTGATGAGCATATATTTCCGACTGTGGGAGGCAACGGGAGCTCCTGGAGGAAACCCATGCAGACACGAGGAGAATGTGCAAACTCCACACACACACACACACACACACACACACACACACACACACACACGCGCGCGCAGTGATCCAAGCCAGGAGTCAAACCTGAGTTCCTGGCACTGTGAGGCAGCAGCGCTAACCATATTAGGGAGGCAATGGCCTCATGGTATTATCGCTAGACTATTAATCCAGAAACTCAGGTGTTGCTCTTTGGAACTGGGTTCGAATCTCGCCAAGGCAGATGGTGGAATTTGAATTCAATTAAAACAAAAATTGTAATTAAGAATCTACTGAAACCATTGTCAGTTGTCGGAAAAACACATCTGGTTCACTAACATACTTTAGGGAAGGAAATCTGCCATCCTTATCTGGCATGGCCCACATGTGATTCAACTGCCCGTGGGCAACGAGGGATGGGCATTAAATACTGGCCAGCCAGCAATGCCCATGTCCCATGAGTGAATAAAAAATATATCCAAAAACACTGGTGTTCCTGGACAGCGAATACTGCAAAGTCTCCTGGTTTGATGATAAGGGAATCAAGGGTCATGAGGAAAGGTTTGGAAAGTGGACGCGAGGAATATCATATCAGTCATGAACCTACTGAATCATGGAGCAGACTCAAGGGGCTGAATGGCATAATCTTGTTCCTATTTCATATGGCCGCTTTTATTAATTCATTTATGGGACATGTGTGTCACTGGCTGGCCAGCATCCCACCCTTAATTGCCCTTGGGAAGGCAGTTGAGAGTCAACCACATTGCTGTGGCTCCGGAGTCATACATAGGCCAGACCAGGTAAGTGGCTGCAGATTTCCTTCCTTAAGGGATATTAGTGAGCCAGATGGGTTTTTCAGTAGATTCTTAATCCAGGTGTTTTTATTGAATGCAAATTCCACCTTCTGCCATGGTGGGATTCGAACCCAGGTCTCCTGAACATTAACTGAGATTGTAAATTATTAGTCTAGCGAGAATACCACAAGGTCATTGCCATCCCTTTTTGTCTCTACCCCTGTTGACCCAGTATATTTTGACCAAATGGGGGTATTTTCCTGCCCCCCCTCCCCCCCCATCACAGGAAAGGTAGTGGATGGGACATGGACCATACAAAGGTTTGTTGAAGTCAGGCAGGTGTTTCCAGTTTTGGAGTGAGTACAACAAGAAAGTCTTGCCCGATGCATCGGGATGCAATTCTAGGCAAACCTCTCCAATTATCAAAGCCAAGACCTAGACTTTATTACTGCGGGGATAGATCTGGAAATCAGGGAAGATGTGCTAAACCTGACTTGCTTACATGATATTTGGAGTAGTATATGCAGTTTTGGTCGCCCTTTGATAAAATGCTTCCGGGGAGCTGGAGAGGATTTAGGTTTGCAAGGGTGATATCAGAAATGCACAGGTGTACATATCAGGAAAGGATTCACAAGCTAGGTCTATTTTCTCTTGAAAAAAGAAGCTTGGGGGAAAGCTATTCGAGGGATGTCATTAAAATTATGAAAGATTTTGTCAGAGTGGATATAGGGAGGATGTTTCCTATTGTGGAATGAGTGTAATGATAGAACCATGTCACCTGACAGTGCAAGAGGAGGCCATTCAGTCCATCAGGTCTGCACCAACTCCCTGAAAAAGCATCGTACACAGACCCATGCTCCTGGTCTAACCCTGTAGCCTGTAACATTTACCATGGCTAATCTACTTAATTTACACAACTTTGGACACAAAGGTACAATTTAGCATGACCAATCCACCTAACCAGCACATCTTTGGTGCATGGGAGGAAACAGCTAAGATGAAGAGAAATTCCTTCACCCAGAGGGTGGTGAATGTGTGGAATTCACTACCACAGAAAATAGTTGAGGCCAAAACGTTGTCTGATTTCAAGAAGAAATTAGGTATAGCTCTTGGGGCTAAAGGGACCAAGGGATATGGGAGGAAGGGGGGATCAGGATATTGAATTCAATGATTAGCAATACTCAAGATGAATGATGAAGCAGGCTCGAAGGGCAGAATGGCCTACTCCTTCTTCTAGTTTCTATGTATATGTTTCTATGCAACCTGCAGTCAGTTCTTGTCTCCTCGTGGTGCCGATGGCCACTAATGAGGACCGAGTTCACCCCTGGCCAAACTTGGGCATCAGCATTTAAAAGTAACATCAGGCATAGACGCAGTACAAGGACAGGATCAGGAAATGATCTGGGCTTCCCAATCCAGCATTACAACCACACCCTTGATGCATCAGGATGAAGAGAGATCAGAATATTGAATTCGATGTTCAGCCATGATCAAATTGACTGATGGAGCAGGCTCGAAGGGCCAAATGGCCTTCTCCTGATTCTTGTTTCTATGTAAGAACAATTGGACAGCAAATTTACAAATAGTTTAGTTTGGCATCAGACAGTGACCAGGGAAAGGGATGGAATTGGTCAAGGATGGAATCTACAGCAGGGATCAATGACACTGGATGGAGTTTTCTGACCATTGTCCTGACAGCGAGGGATACGAACAATGGGAAGTCGCATTGACATAGGCAGGACCAGAAGATCCCTCTGTCTGCCAATGGGAGGCTGCCTCCAACACATCAAACCGCGCAATGGGAAGCGTGGAAAATCCTACCAAATGGCTCTGACCTCAGACAGGGATTTTTGGTTCCTTGGGGGGGAAGAACCGGAAGATCCCAAATTTGGAGTCCACATTGTAGAATGCCGCAACGTTCTTGTGGCCTGTTGCAGTTCACTCAAGGTGTTGAAGTCGCAATGGCATTGTCTATCTTCATCTACACATGATGCACAGGGAGGTGGTGGCGTAGTGGGATTGCCACTCGACTAGTAACCCAGAGACCCAGGGTAATGCTCTAGGGACCTGGGTTCGAATCCCACAATGCATGTGTTGAAATTTGAATTTAATTTGAAATAAAATCTGAAATTAAGAATCTACTGATGATTATGCAGCCATTGTGCAAAACCTCATCTGGTTCACGCGTGTCCTTTAGGGAAGGAAATCTGCCATCCTGACCTGGTCTGACTTACGCGCGGCTCCAGAGTGACAGCAATGTGGGTGACTCTTAAACGGCACCAGGGATGGGCAATAAATGCCGGCCCAGCCAGCGATGCCCACATCCCACGAACCAACAAATAACTTTCTGGTGGAAGCTTCAACATTCTTTCCATTACACGACTCACCAGGTATCTCGAGCTCTGTGACTGCTTGTGTGTTGGAAGGATTGGCGAGTTGCTGCATAATTAATGCAGCTTCATCACCTGGGATGGGCCGCGAGCTCACATCTCCCGATTTGGCGGCAGGGATGCTACCCATTACGCCACAAGACTGCCTCCCGACAAGGTTCCCGGCTTGCAGCCAATTAATCCGTTTCCCCTGCAATATTCTTTTCAAAGTTGCTTTATGAAATAGTAATGGCTCATATGAGGCAACGACAACTGACGTGTAACTGTTAGAGGAATAGTAAGTATGTGTCCTACTTTTAGGAATCATTTCTATAGTTTTTTCCTCTCGGGCTTTTGGCTAAGATCAAGTGACGTCATTAGTTTACATTTCAGCTTCATTCGAAGCAATTTTTAAAAGCAGCACCTCGGCCTTTTGGCTAAGATGCAAATTAGGTCAAGCCTTGAAGGAGGAGCTACACCTACTCCAATCAGTTTGGATCATGTAGACCAAGCCCAGGACAGGAGGTGAGAGCCCTGTCTTGTCAGCTTGGATCGGGAATGTCCCAACTTGTTGGAACTCTGAATTGGCTTTAATTTGACTTGGTTGCATTGGAATAAAGTAAACAAAAAAAAAAATCTTTCCCAAACGCAATTGCAGCCCAACATGCAAAAAAAATTACGGGAAAAGAAACAACTTCTCGCTAAATTAAGTATTCCGAGAATTCTGTGCCACATTTTATTAGCTAATATTGAAAATAGAAATCCATAAGAACCTTTGAAGTTGCTGTGTCCTCCCTGGAGAATTAACTAGGATTAACTCATTAAGTCGGGTTCAGCTTGTTTAAGAATCATAAGAAACCCTACAGCGTGGAAGGAGGCCATTTGGCCCATCGAGTCTGCACCAACATCAATCCCACTTGGCCCCTATCCCCATAGTCCACATATTTACCCAGCTAATCCCGCTAAACTATGCATCCCAGGACACCAAGGGAGCAACTGAGCATGGCCAATGCATCTAACCTGCACATCTTTGGACTGTGGGAGGAAACCAGAGCACCCGGAGGAAACCCACTCAGACTCAGGGAGAATGTTCAAACTCCACACAAGCCAGGAATCGAATCCGGGTCCCTGGTGCTGTGAGGCAGCAGCGTTAACCACTCTGCCACCGTGCAGTGTGGGATTTGGCTGGGGTGTGGGTAACGTGCTGGTTAAGAATTTGTGGCAAGTTTTTCACAGCTGTGAGTGGGCTCGGAGGAGGGGCTTGAAGCCAGCTTTTACTGTGAAATGGACAAGCAAGCATTACTTCAAGCAAACAGAACAGCCACATAAAGAGCTAAAAAGGCTGGCCTTCTCCTGAAGCTTTACTGTTGACAGCTCATGTGCGCTTTTGACCAGTCTGGTCAGGACGATCTGTGACCCTTCTGCATCCGGCTCAAGTGGACTGCCTGTTTAGTTCAGACAAGCATAGTGTCAGGGACCAGAGTATGAGTCAGTCCTTTTTAAAAAAACAGGGTTTTGCCTTGAGCACCAGGAATGGACAGAGTGCAATCTGCCTCAGCCCCACTTGCTCGCTGATGGACTGAACCGAGGACCTTTGAGGGCACCCATCAGTGCGTTAAGCGCCTCGCCGCAAGAGGCGAACCTGATCAGAGAATCAATCCTCGCTCCGGTTTCATTGGCTTGCTGCTTCCCGTCCCTCCTGTTGCCAGCCGAGAGTCGAAAGATCAGGTAAGATGGGCTGTAATCACAAGTGCCGTTTAACAAGGTACAGCTGACAGGTGTTCTTACTGCGATGAGGGAGATGAGTGCAGTGCAGGATCACTTAAAAAATCAGGCGGAATTCATGCTGGAGATGGTGCCTCGCTCTAACACATGTGGAATGAAATTAACTGAACTGTTGTACCTTTTTTTTTTCGATTCAGCTGACGATTGAATGGTGTTGAGTGGCAAGATTGGCAGCTCAACTCAAATCATCAGTCAGTTCCAAAGGCTGAGATTGAATTGATTCCGCACTGATCTGAGGCTTGAAGCAAAAAAGTAATGAATTCACTGTAAACTAAAAAGCCCGGCAGCACAGATAATTTATTCATTAGACTCTGAAGAAAATATAATTAAGTTGTGCTTTCTTTTCTAGTCGTACAATTTAGCCAGCTTTTTTTTCTCTCTCTCTCTTGTGTTCGGTGCTCACACACACAAAAAGAGAATATGATGTCTTTGGGAAATGTCTCCTCAGTGTCGAAATGAAAAGGAATCTAGCTTTCTCGTAGAAAGTAACGTTGATTAAATGAACCTCTTTGGCGGAATAAATGACATGGAATGGATAATTAGATATCAAGATTAATCACATCTTGGAAGGGCTGCTCATTCAATCAATCATTCTGGTTGCTTCGATATACCGTATCTCTGCTTCTGATGCTGGGAATGTGTGCACAACAAGTTGCCAATGCAATCAGTGACATGGAACATAAAAAAACCCTCATGGAAAATATTCTAATCCATCGTTATTCTAGCTCAAAGGAAGATGAGTGTTGGCGTGCTCTAATTTTAATTCACTCTTGCTTTTTACTTGGCTCCCCTATTTATAGTGCAGCGAGAGTAATAACCTCTCCCAATGTCTATTACGTATTAAGCAGAACTTTTTCATCTGTTGGTCTAATCGAGACTGGTTTAAAAGCACTGGTGTGGAACCAATATAATAAATACTGATGTAATTTTTATTTGCTCCTAAGATCCAATTTTAATTCCTTCAGGTTCATGGAATGCTGAGCTGCATTATTCAAATCGGACTTTTATGTGACTTTAGAGCACAGTGACAGGCCATTCAGCCCGACAGATCAATGCTAGTGTTTGTGCATGAGCCTCTTTCTGTCCTCCTTCCTCTAACCCATCAGCTGTCTCCGTTTATCCAGCTTCCGTTTAAACGCACGGAATGAGAGCCCAAGGTGGCACAGTGGTTAGCACCATTGCCTCACGATGCTAGTGTCCCAGGTTCAATTCTGTCCCCGGGTCACTGACTGTGTGGAGTTTGCACATTTTCCCCATGTCTGCATGGGTTTCCTCTGGGTGCTCTGGTTTCCTCCCACACTTCAAAGACGTGCTGGTTAGGTGGATCGGCCGTACTAAATAAGTGCAGAGGAGATTTACAAGGACGTTACCTGGATTGGGTGGCATGCTTTATGAGGGTAGGTCGAGAGAGCTCAATCTTTTCTCCTTAGAGAGACGAAGGATGAGGGGGGAGCTGATAGGGGTGTATAAGATGATGAGAGGTATTGATCAGGTGGACTCTCAAAGGCTTTTCCCCGGTGCGGAAATGGCTGCCACGAGAGGACACAGGTTTAAGGTGCTGGGGAGTAGGTACAGAGGAGGTGTCAGGGGTAAGTTTTTCACTCAGAGGGTGGTGACTGAGTGGAATCGGCTGCCATCAGTGGTGGTGGAGGCAAATTCGATAGGGTCTTTTAAGAGACTTCTGGATGGGTATATGGGACTTAATAGGATAGATGGTTATAGGTAAGCCTAGTAGGTAGAGATAAGATCGGTGCAATTTGTGGGCCAAAGGGCCTGTTTGTGTTGCAGTTTTTCAATAATTCTAAATTGACTTTAGTGTCGGGGGATTAGCAAGTTAAGTGCATGGGGTTATGGGAATAAGGCTTGGGTGGGATTGTAGTTGGTACAGACTTGATGGGCTGAATGGCCTCCTTCTGTACTGTAGGGATTCTATGAGTTCTATTCCATGAGCCTACCTGGTTCGCCGGAACCATTGGTTTATTTTAGTGAATTCCGTAATCTCTCTGGGTAAGTTTCTCCTGAATTCCCCATTTCTTTTACTGGTGATGATCTTCATTTATAACCTCCAGTATTGCCCTCAACTTGGGGCTATCAGGGCGGATTTTCACCGTGCCTGGCGCAGATCGCACCCATCCCGCAAAATACCATGAGGGTCTAAAAATTGGTTTTCTACCCAGTGCTGGTTTGCAATCATCTCGATCCCTTTCGAAAAACGCAAACCGGCTCAAGCTCAGAAAGAGCGCGAGGCTGATTAGCATGAACGGACTGGATTTCAATCTTGTTAGCAAGTTCGGCACGCGAATCTGTACTTGTCTCCACGAGCGGAGGGAGACCTGACATGATGGCCACGACGGGGAGAGGTCAGAGGCCACTGAAGCCTAGTTAGCCACTGTCAGTGTGTTAGGCACAGTGCAGAGGTGGTAGGGCCTGAGTAAGAATGGGGCGTGAGTGGAGGCTAGGGTAGAGGGGGGGTGGTATGAGGTAAGGCGTGAGCGGGGCCATGACAAGCGGTGGTCATGCAAGGATCATGCATGGGGGGGGTGGCTATGCAGGCAGGGGTGGAGCATGAAATGGGGGCATGATGGGGTTTGGGGGAGAGGGGCATATCAGGGCTTATGTAGGAGCACCCATTCCGAGGACACCAATCCTTTCACAGTAACCTCATTGCAGTATTAGTGTAAGACTACCTGTGACTAACAAACTAACTATGAAGATGTTGGAGACCCATGGAGAGAGTGGGGGAACATGCCACTAATGAATGGGGGGGCGGGAATGGTCCCGATGTCCGCGGGGGTGATAGCACACTGTGAAATCTTACAAAACAGTGGCCGATCGCAACCAGGCTCACCGATTTAGGCTTCGCCATCCCCGATCCCACCACCACCACCACCCCCCCCCCCCCCCCCCCCCCCCACCCACTTCAGTACCAACACATAACAAAGTGATTGAGTGTGGCATGGTTGCAGTGCAGAGAGCACCTGATAGGCTGGCATGGATCGTTCTGTTATTCTTACCGTTACAACACTGTTTTTTTGGGGAAATTCCGCCCATCATTTCCACAACTATCTATCAAACCCCTTCACAATCCTCAGCCTGGTCTCCATTCAGTCCTCTCTTTTCCAAAGCCCGTTGCCTGTTTAATCTTTTCCTGACCGCTGCAGAATCTCAGTTCCAGCCCAATTCCTCTGCAAGTAACAACAAAATATAACGGACGTCGGAGATCTAAAATAACAGCAGAAAGTAACAGGCCTACCCAGCAGTGGAGTGAGAAACAGAGTTAAACTTTTGAGTTGAATGTGCCTCTGCTTTCGAACTACTCAGTATTTCCAGCACTTCCTGTTTTTTAGAAACAGAGGAACATAGAACAGTACAGGCCCTTCGGCCCTCAATGTTGTGCCGAGCTATGTCCAAACCCATCAAGCTATCCCACTCCCTATCATTCTGGTGTGCTCCATAGTAATTATTTCAGGTTTCCAACATCCACGGTATTTTGCTTTTACTTATTCATTCTTGTTGTCACCTCTTGCACCTTCTCCAAGGCATTGACGTCCTGTTTATAGAAAGGGGACTGAGGGCAGAATTTTCCTGTCCCGCCTGCAACAGGAGTAGTAGCGGGCAAGTACAGACGATGCAAAAGTCTGTTGACCTTGGGCGGGAATTTCTGGTCTTGCCAGCCATAAAATCACACCCCAGGTCTATTCACAATATTCCAGATGTGGTCTGATAAAGGTTCACTATAACAGAACTTCCATAAGCAGGACCCAGGCCTTCCTGCCACTCTGCCCTGCTCTCCTGCCCACATGTCCATTCTTGCCCTGTTGCAATGTTCCAGTGAACCCCATCGCAAGTCAGGGAAACAGCACCATGTCTTCCGATGAGACACTTTACAGCCTTCCGGACTAAACATCGAGTTCAGCCACTTCATAAGATCATAGAGTCAGTAATGAAGGAGGCAATTCAGCCCATTGAGCCTGCACCAACAACAATCCCACCCTATCCCCATGACCCCACATCATTTACCCTGGTAATCCCCCCTAAGCTACGGTCAACTGAGCATGGCCAATCAACCTAACGTGCATAACTTTGAACTGTGGGAGGAAACCGGAGCACCTGGAGGAAACCCACGCAGACACAGACAGAACAGTGCAAACTCCACACAGATAGTGACCCAAGCTGGAAATTGAACCTGGGTCTTTGGCATTGTGAGGCAGCAGTGTTAATCACTGTGCCACCGTGTCGCACTTCAGAGCAGTACCTCTCCCCTCCACAGCATTTCCATTTATTTTATTTTATTTCAATTTATCTCATTCTTCATTTTATCGCTCTCCCTTCCACCACCACACCCACCCCAACCATCACCCACCCCCGACCCCATCCCCACCCCAAAAACCCCACTTCAGGCCAACAGCCACATCCCTCAGGCAGTCTTTTACCATGCTGGCCCTCTGTTCTGCCATTCTGATCACTTAATGGACACTTTCAGCACCTTCTCAGCTTTCTGTATCTTCATTTACGTTCCCTTTGTCTAATTTGGCCACTCTCCCTATCCCCATGGTATAAATCTCTGCTGACTCTCTTCCCTCTCAGCTCTGACCAACTGTCACCCAGACTCGAAACATTGGCTCTACCCTCTCACCACACTGCTGCCTCACTGCGCCAGGAACCCCAGTTCGATTGCCGGCTTGAGTCATTGCCTACGCGGAGTCTGCACATTCTCCCTGTGTTTGTGTGGGTTTCCTCTGGGTGCTCCAGTTTCCTCCCACAGTCTGAAAGTTGTGTGAGTTAGGTGGGTTGGCTGTGCTAAATTCTCCCTCAGTGAATCCGACAAGCGCTGGAGTGTGGCAACTAGGGAATTTTCACCGTAACTTCATTTATGGTTGTGATGACTTTAGCCAGGCTAATGAGGTCGGCTTGCTCAAGTATGAACTACCTGATGAGTCCTATGCACCCGCTGGGCACCGCAGGGGCTGGGGTGTATTATAAACCCCAAAAATCACATTATGATTTATTGTTTTAAGTTTCCTTTGCATCTTTGTTTTTTTGTTCAGGCTGTTCCCCTTTCCCTTTGGGGAGCTGCCCCTTCTAATTTATCACTAAGTTAATTTGAGTTTGTTTACTTGTTGGGTTGTCGAAAGAACTACCTGATGAGTCCTAATTGGTGGTTAAATCAGGGAGCCTCATGCTCCCTTTTTAAAGCAGGTGTGTCAGACTCTCAGCCTGCATTCAGCAGGGAGCAACTGGCTGTGTACAGATGTATGTTGTAAATAAAGTAACTTGGTGACCTGACTTTCGCCTCTGTGGAGTTATTACAGAGGTGTTAATGTAACCTACTTGTGAATAATAAATAAACTTTACTGTACAAATGCTGTCAGGCCTGCTGAGATTTTCCAGCATTTTTCTGTTTTTGTTTCAGATTCCAGATCTGCAGTATTTTTGCGTTTACCTTATTTATTTAACAGAACTTCTGTTTTTTTAATTTCACAGTTCTAAAAATTAATTCCATTGTTTTGTTTGTTTTTACTTGGCCTTTTTCATCTCTGCCACTGCTTTTAGTGATTTGAGTATCTGGTGTCTGATTTTTTTTTGTTTGGTAAAATGATTGTTAAAGAACGTCTCAGTGCATTAATCAATGTCCAGTGAACTGAACAGCAACTGAAAGCCATTGTGGCTCTCTATATTTCTCCTCAACACTGACATCCAATGCATTCATACTTTCCCCGTCTTCACACCGATCGATTGCGCTAGTCCTTCGTGTTGCATCTGTGCATTACATTGCATCAACTGGCCATCTTCCACTCTGATGTGATCTACTAGGAGGGCACGGTGGCACAGTGGTTGGCACTGCTGCCTCACAGTGCCAGGGGGCCCCAATTCAATTCTGGCCTCAGGTCACTGGCTGTGTGGAATCCAAGAACATAAGAACATAAGAAATAGGTGCAGGAGTAGGCCATCCAACCCTTCGAACCTGGCCCTCCATTCAATAAGATCATGGCTGATCTGAAGTGGATCAGTTCCACTTTCCCGCTTTCTCCTCATAACCCTTAATTCCCCTGTCTATCAGAAACCTATCTACCTGTGACTTAAATATATTCAGTGAGGTAGCCTCCACCACTTCGCCAGCGTCTGCATGTTCTCCCAGTGTGGATTTCCATCGGGTGCTCTGGTTCCCTCCCACAGTCCACAAACTGTGTGGATTAGGTTGATTGGCTACGCTAACTTGCGCCTTAGTATCGAGGGAACTAGCCAGGGTAAGTACATGGGGTTATGGGGCGAGGGCTTGGATGGGATTGTGGTCGGTGCCGACTCAATGGGTTGAATAGCCTCTTTCTGCACTGTAAGGATTCTATGGTTCTATTATCAGCGACTTTTCCCAAAACAGTAACAATCGCAATGCTGTGAGCTCATTATACAGCTGTCACAAGACATTGGTTGTCTTAAGAGTTTTTTCTGCCTGCTTCATGACCCTCATTCCCTTTCACCTGCTTGGACCAGAACCCGGCTTTTTCAAATCCTCACTCTTCTGAGTTCTCTCTACATGGCTGACCACTGGAAGGTTGTACCCAGGATCCCCACACACTCCTTTATATGAGAGCTGTGCACTTTGTAGCCATAAGTGCCGGTAGGAATAAAGGTTTGTGAAATGTTAACTTCAAAAGTGGGTGGCATGGTGGCACAGTGGTTAGCACTGCTGCCTCACAGCCAGGGACTCAGGTTCGATTCCCGGCTTGGGTGATTGTCTGTGTGGAGTCTACACGGTCTCCCCATGTCTGCATGGGCTTCCTCTGGGTGCTTCCTCCCACAGTCCGAAAGGCATACTGGTTGGGTGCATTGGCCATGCTAAATTTTCCCTCAGTGTAGCTGAACAGGCCCTGGAGTGTGGTGACGAGGGGGTTTTCACAGTGACTTCATTGCAGTGTTAATGTAAGCCTACTGGTGACATTAATAAATAAACTTTAAACTTTAGACAGGTGAGCTACAGTAATCTTCATCTGCCGATTACAAGTGAGAAGCAAAGTTCAGAACATCCTTCAACCCAGAAAGAAAGCTTGTGAAGTATTTCACCGCTATGGTAAACTTTATAGAAAAATGCAGTAGCCAATTTGTAATCAATACCAAGCGAACCAGTGCCCCTCTGTCCTCCACTGACCACAACCACAACCTGTTTCTTAGAAGACTTCTCAAGGTTTTGATCACATCACCTGATGTAGAAGTCCATTCTTCTGGGGTCAATTATCTGAAATCCATTTCACCTCATTTAGGTGAATGGTTATGAACAAAGAACAAAGAAAATTACAGCACAGGAACAGGCCCTTCGGCCCTCCAAGCCTGCACTGACCATGCTGCCCATCTGAACAAAACCCCCTACTCTTCCGGGGAACGTATCCCTCTATTCCCACCTTATTCATGTATTTGTCCAGACACCCCTTAAAAGTCACTACCGTATTTGCTTCCATTATTTCCCCCCGCAGCGAGTTCCAGGCACCCACCTCCCTCTGTGTAAAAAAAAACTTGCCTCGTATATCTCCTTTAAACCTTGCCCTTAAACCTATGCTCCCCAATAATTGACTCTTCCACCCTGGGAAAAAGCTTCTGATTATCCACTCTGTCCATGACTCTCATAATCTTGTAGACTTCTATCAGGTCTCCCCTCAACCTCCATCATTTCAGTGAGAACAAACCAAGTTTTTCCAACCTCTCATAGGGTCACAGAGGTTTACAGCACGGAAACAGACCCTTTGGCCATGCTGCTCTTTTTTTTTAAAAAACCCTAAACTAATCCAATTGCCTGTATTTGGCCCATATCCCTCTATATCCATGTAACTATCTAAATGCTTTTTAAAAGAGAAAATTGTACCTGCCTCTACTACTACCTGTGGCAGCTTGTTCCAGACACTCACCACCCTCCGTGTGGAAAAAATTGCCCCTCTGGGCACTTTTGTATCTCTCCCCTCTCACCTTAAACCTATGTTCTCCAGTTTTAGACTCCCCTACCTTTGGGAAAAGATATTGACGATCTATCTTGTCTAGGCTCCTCATTATTTTATAGACCTCTGTAAGATCACCCCTCAGCCTCCTACGCTCCAGAGAAAAAAGTCCCAGTCTATTCAGCTTCTCCTTTTAACTCAATCCATAAGTCCCTGTTGCATCCTAGTAAATCTTTACTGCACTCTTTCTAGTTTAATAATATCTTTTCCATAATAGGGTGACCAGAATTGCACACAGTAATCCAAGTGTGGCCTCACTAATGTCTTGTACAACTTTATCAAGACATTCCAACTCCTATATTCAATCTTCTGACCAATGAAACTAAGCATGCCGAATGCCTTCTTCACCACCCTGCCCACCTGTGACTCCACTTTCAAGGAGCTATGAATATGTACCCCTAGATCTCTTTGTTCTGTAACACTCCCTTTTATTCCCCCTATATTCTCATCCAAATCATTAATATAAATGACAAATAACAGTGGGCCCAGCAGTCATCCCTGAAGCATACCAGTGGTCACAGGCCTCCAATTTGAAAAACAACTCTCTACAACCACCCTCTAGCTTCTGTCATGAAGCCAATTTTGTACCATTTAGATACCTCGCCCTGGATCCCATGAGACTTAACTTTATGCAACAACCTACCATGCGGTACCTTGTCAAAGACCTTGCTAAAGTCCATGTAGACAACACCAACTGCACTGCCCTCATCTACCTTCTTGGTTACCCCTTCAAAAAACACAATTAAATGTGTGAGACATGATTTTCCAATCACAAAACCATGCTGACTGTCCCTAATCAGTCCTCCTCATAGCTAATAACCTCCATATCAAGCAACGTCCTGATAAATCTTTTCTGTACCCTCTCCAAAGCCTCCACATCCTTCTGGTGGTGTGGCAACCAGAATTGAACACTATATTCCAAGTGCAGCCTAACTAAGTTTCTATAAAGCTGCAACATGATTTGCCAATTTTTAAATGTATTGCTCATGTCACCAGCTTAGTAATCCAGAGGCCCAGGCTATGCTTTGGGGAGGGTTCAAATCCTGCCAGGGAAGCTTTGGAATTTCAATTTCAATCAATGTTAATTGATTTAAATAAAAGTCTAGAATATAAAGCCAGTCTGAGTAATGATGTCCACGGCAATATTGGATTGTCCTTGTCTGAACAGGCCTACACGTGAATCCCAAATAATGGGGTTGACTCTTAATTGCTGTTCGAAGTGATCAAGCAAACCAAGTGTACCAAACCACTACTGAACGGTTAAAATAAAGGCAAAAGAGATATTGCTGGAAAATCTCAGCAGGTCTGGAAGCAACTGTAAGGAGAGAAAAGAGCTAACGTTTCGAGATGACCCTTTGCACAAGCTGAAAGGCATAAAAAGAGGGAGACATTTAAACTGTAGGGTGA
The DNA here is from genome assembly GCF_965287045.1 of Carcharhinus amblyrhynchos. NCBI lineage: Eukaryota > Metazoa > Chordata > Chondrichthyes > Carcharhiniformes > Carcharhinidae > Carcharhinus > Carcharhinus amblyrhynchos. The sequence goes on along the minus strand of NC_137332.1, from coordinate 8,747,662 downwards.
AGGAATGGAAGATGAGTCTTAGCCACAAAAACAAGGGAAAAGGCTGCTAATGGCAGTCCACGGAGAGAGAATAGAAGGTTTCAAATGGCCAAACACAATTCCAAAAAAACTCCAAACAGAACCAGAAACAGCATCCAACAATGACAATCCCATAGACGAATGTGCACCATTGAAGACATCTCCAAACAGGTTAGCATTACAACATCTGGGCACAGCAGCAGATTATCTGGAGAGACTCACAGATTCATCAGTCATATACAGTTACATAATGGTAGCTAAATATTAACATATATGGTTAAACTAAGGAGTAAATCTGGGTATACCACAAGTCAGGAGTGTGATAGATGTTAAATACAGGAGGGGTGTTAATTTAAACAGCACTAATTTTTCCTCTCATCACCCATCTATAAACAAAAAGGCATTATGATTTGTTACCCTTTTTATAAGCACTGGCTTAGTTCCCAACCCTTGGTTTTTGTGTGATCCAGTTTTCCATTAATAATTCCACAGCGGACTCGAGATAGAAGGAAGTCAAAGGCTTGGTTTATTCACACACACCCGTCTTAAAAATATACCATAGCGGCAGCGATGAGATCCAGACCCATGCCAATGAAATGACTGGAGGTACGTGGTAGTCAGCTGAGATAACATGGAGTTATTCAGCATCAGGTTTCTATGAAGTCATTACGCGGAGAGGTGCCACAGTCAGATGCAACTAAGAACAAATCAGAGTCGGTCTGACTCCTCAAACACCCTTCAGGCCTGTTGCATCATGGACAAGATTCCAAACACAATCTGAAACAGAATCCAACAATGACAATCCCACAGACTAATGTGCACCATTAAAGACATCCCCAAACACGGTTACCATTACACAATCTGGGTATAGGAGCAGATTATCTATAAACTTTAGAGACTCACAGATTCATCAGTCATATACAGTCATGTAACAGTCACTAAATATTAACACATATGGTATACTTCTTTGAAATGGGGAAAATATCATTAAAAAGAAAGGGGGATGTTGTAATATGACTTTAAAGAATAGTAGCATGACATCACTGGAATGACAGTGTGTCATCTGATTCAGTCTCAGTTTCACTTATGCTTGAGAGCAGAACACAGCACACACAACTCTGCTGTTGATACCTTCAAGCTTTCTACCTTTGTATAGAAACACAGGGATAGCGATTTTCCACCTCGCCATGCCTGGCACAGATCACACCAATCCCAAAAAATGAGTTTCATGCCCAGCACCAAATGACTTGCCATCATCCTGGTCCCTTTCTAATGGCACAATTCACCCAAGCAATGACACAAGGCCAATTCACATATTTAAATAAGTATTTTAATATGCTTGACTCATTTGATGCCAAATTCTCTCAGCTCCTGGGATCTTCCAATGCTTGGGCTCAGTGCAAGATCAGTGAGAATCACCCTGGGGGGGCTTGGAGTTCATGGAAGCCCCGGGTGGTTGGGGACATGACTGCGCAGTTCCCAGCTCCCTCCTTGTATTGTTTTCCCATTCTATCCCGAGGAACATGGGAACAGCAGTAGGCCACTCAGCCCATCACACTTGTTCCAACCATGACTGTTCAGTACCTGAGCTCCCGACACACATACCCATCAAAATATCTGTTGAATTCAGCCTTCCTGCTTTACTTTCCCCTTTACAAATATTGAGGAGATGATAGGTTTCATTGGAAACTTGTGTAAAGGAATATTATTTCAATTTCTCACATACAGCCATTAAGTCTGTTCTGAAATCCCATTGTGAAAAAATGTAGCACAACTTTGGAACTTGCATAATCATGGACCCCACACATCCCCGACATTCTTTCTTCCACCTTGTTCCATCAGGGAAAAAGATACAAAAGTCTGAGATCACATACCAACTGACTCAAGAACAGCTTCTTCCCTGCTGCCATCAGACTTTTAAATGGACCTCCCTTGCGTTAAGTTGATCTTTCTCTACACCCTAGCTTTGAGTATAACACTACCTTCTGCACTCTTTCATTTCCTTCCCTTTGTATGGTATGCTTTGCCTGTACAGCATGAAAGAAACAACACTTTTCACTGTATTTTCACAGGCGATGGCCTAGTGGCATAATCGCCAGACTATTAATTTGGAAACTAATGTTCTGGGGACCCAGGTTCGAATCCCACCACAGGAGATGGTGGAATTTGAATTCAATAAAAAATAACATCTGGAATTAAGAATCTACTGATGACCATGAAACCATTGCCAATTGTCAGAAAAACCCATCTGGTTCACTAATGTCCTTTAGGGAAGGAGATCTGTTGTCCTTACCTGGTCTGGCCTATATGTGACTCCAGAGCCACAGAAATGTGGTTGACTCTCAACTGGCCTACAAGGGCAACTAGGGATGGGCAATAAATGGTGGTCAGCCAGTGATGCCCATGTCCTACGAATGAATAAAAAAAAGTGACAATAAAAATCAAATCAAGTCAAATTGAGCCTGCATTAGCCACGCATTATAAAATGAAACATCAGGACGCACTGACTATAGGAACTGGCATGTTTCCACTCCAGACATCCGAGCACAAAATCTCAGCTGACATTACGGTGCAGCACTGAAGGAGTGCGACATTGCTGAGGTGTCATATTTCAGAATGTACACCAAACAACAGTCACTGCTACCCAATCAAGCAGATATCAAATATCATGACACAATTATAATGTGACTTAAAGTCATAGATGTTTACAGCATGGAAACAGGCCCTTCGGCCCAACTTATCAATGATGCCCCATTTTTTGATCTCTAAGCTAGTCCCAATTGCCCACATTTGGCCCATTCCCCTCTATTGACATCTTACCCATGTAACTGTCCAAACAGCTTTTTAAAAGACAGAATTGTACCTGCCTATACTACTGCCTCTGGCAGCTTAATCTGGTTTGTTTTATTATTGTCACATGTATTGGTATGCAGTGAAAAGTATTGTTTCTTGCACGGTCTACAGGCAGAGAATACCATTCATAGCGTACACAGGGAGAAGGAAAGGAGAGGGTGTGGAATATGTTACCATCATAGAGAGATCCACTTAACATAAGGAAAGTTCATTCAAAAGTCTGATGCAGCAGGAAAGGACTTGTTCTTGAGTCAGTTGGTACGTGATCTCAGATTTCTGTATTTCAAAGAGCGGGGATTTTTCTCCACTTCTCCCAGCTAATATTTAACACACAATCAATGCCACTAAAATAGGCTTTCTGATCTTTATCATTGTGCTGGGAGAGATGAACAGAAGGAATGAGATAAGGATAAGTCAAAAGGAAAATATGCAGAAGTTTTTAGGTGTCCAGAAACCTAACAATCTGTCTTGGTCCCCCCATGCCGGCACTATAGTTCAGAAAGCACACCAATATCTCTATCTTCCCAAAGGACAAAAGAAATTTGGATTGTCAGCTACGACTCCCACTAATCTCTAAGGATGCACTGCAGAAAGTGTTCTTTCCGGTTGTAATACAGTGTGGTATGGGCTCCTGCTCTACCCAAGACCACAAGAAACTACAAAGTGTTGTGAATGTAGTCCAGTCCATCACACAAACCAACATCTCTCCATTGACTCCCTGTACGCTTCCCACCGCTTCGGAAAAGCAACCAGCATAATTAAGGACCCCACACGCCCGGGACATACTATCTTCCAGCTCCTTCCGTCGGGAAAAAGATACAAAAGTCTGAGGTCACGTGCCAACTGACTCAAGAACAGTTTCTTGAGTGCTGCCATCAGACTTTTGAATGGACCTACCTCACACTAAGTTGATCTTTCTGGGCACTCTAGCTATGACTGTAACACTACATTCTGCACTCTTTCATTTTCTTCTCTATGAATGGTATGCTTTGTCTGTATCGCATGCAAGGAACAATACTTTTCACTGTATATTAATACACGTGACATGTTGCCTTCTGGTCTTCTCCAACCCAGTGTTACTGCTGTATCAAACTAACTTGGCTAAGGGTGTAGATTGTCCTGGAGCATGAGTCTTCAGTACAATTGATGGAATGTTTTCAGCTCCCAAAACCTTTGCAGTATCTAGTGCCTTCAACTGTCTCGTGATCTTGAGTAGGAGGTGTCAAATCTGTTGAAGATTAACATCCATAAAGCTGGGACCTCAGGAGGAAGCCAAGTTGACCCATCCCCTTGGCACTTTTGGGTGAAAGTGGCCGTAAGTGTGACAGAACCCCCAGCAGCACTGGAATGCCAAGATGGATTTTATGTTGGGACATGAACCTACAATATTCTGAAACAGAAGTGAGCACGCAGAGGAGACACAGTTGATATTGGCAGTAGCATAAGGCAGTGGCATAGTGATAGTATTGTTGGACAATGAGGGGAGATCTCATTGAGACGTATAAGATGATGAATGGGACGGATAGGATAGAGGTGGAGAGACTCTTCCTGCTCAAAAAAGACAGTAGGACTAGGGGGCACAGCCTCAAGATAAAGGGGGGGCGGTTTAGAACGGAGTTGAGGAGGAACTTCTTCACTCAAAGGGTGGTGAATCTCTGGAATTCTCTGCCCGTTGAAGTGGTCGAGGCTGCCTCGATAAATATTTTTAAGACGCGGGTTGATGGGTTTTTGGTAAGAGAGGGGATTAAGGGTTATGGGGAGAAAGTGGGAAAGTGGAACTGAGCAGCGACAGATCAGCCATGATCTTATTGAATGGCGGGGCAGGCTCGAAGGGCTAGATGGCCTACTCCTGCTCCTATTTCTTATGTTCTTATGACTAGTAATCCAGAGACACAGGGCAACATCTGAGGGACCCAAGTTTGAATCCCACCATGTTAGATAGTGAAATTTGAATTCAATAAAAATTTGGAATTACAAGTTAATTATTAATGATTGTCCATTGTCATAAAAATCTAATTGGTTCGTTATCTGTTACCCATACCTTGACTCACCTGCGTGTGGCTTCAGGAACTCAGGAAATTTGGCATGTCAGCTACAACTCTCACCAACCTTTACAGATGCACCATAGAAAGCATTCTTTCTGGTTGTATCACAGCTTGGTATGGCTCCTGCTCTGCCCAAAACCACAAGAAACTACAAAGTGTCGTGAATGAAGCCCAATCCTTCATGTAAACCAACCTCCCAAACATTGACTCTGTCTACGCTTCCTGCTGCCTCGGAAAAGCAGCCAGCATAATCAAGGAACCCACACACCCTTTTTCCGCCTTCTCCCATTGGGAAAAAGATACAAAAGTCTGAGGTCACACACCGACTGACTCAAGAACAGCTTCTTCCCTGCTGCCATCAGACACTTGAATGGACCGACCTCGCACTAAGGTGATCTTTCTCTATACCTTAGCTATGACTGTAACACTGCATTCTGCACTCTCTCCTTTCCTTCTCTATGTACAGTATACTTTGTATATACAGTATAGCACGTAAGAAACAATACCTTTCACTGTATACCAATACATGTGACAATAATAAGTCAAATCAAATCAAACGATTCATGGCAATGTGGCCGACTCATGCATAGAAAAGACTGACCAAGTCACACACCATCTAAACCCTGTTAGATATCATGAGATATTGGAACCGTGACAAAGATTCATTGAAATTGTACGAGCAATTACTTTTTTTGAAGGAAGAGAGGTCTAATGAAATTTTTCAAATCTATGGAAGTTTTCAAGAGGTGAAACAATGAAAGGTTGTTTCCAGTGCTGGGAAATGTGCAAAAAGAAATCATCGACATTCACTTATCTCAGGAGAATGAAAGAAGAAATTGCAAGAAAATGTTACACGGAAAGGATTGCCAGAACACAATGCTGTTATAAGTGGTTATTGAGAAAGAAGCTATATCATTATTTAAAAGGAAATTGGTTGGTATTTCAAGAACATACACAAAGATTTGGGAAGCGTGCTTGCAATTGGCTGCTGCAGTTGAAGAGTTTACTCTCAGTTGGACCAGAGTGATGGGCCAAATGGCCTCTTGGCTTGTTGAGTGAATTCCAAAACTGCTAATGCCTGTTTAATACACAGTGTGATGCATCAAAAGTGTAGTTGTAATGCTGGGTTAGGAAGCCCAAATCATTTCCTGATCCTGTCATTGTACCTGATCCCCACATTGAGCCTGGGGTGAACTCAGTCCTCATTAGTGACCACCAGCACCATGAGGAGACAGGCGCTGACTCCAGGTTACATAGAAACATAGACATTGAAACTAGAAGCAGGAGTAGGCCATTTGGTCCCTCATATCTCTTGATCACTTTAGCCCCAAGAGCTATAACAAATTTCTTCTTGAAATCAGACAATGTTTTGGCCTCAACTACATTCTGTGGTAATGAATTCCACACATTCACCAGTCTCTCCATGAAGAAATTTCTCCACACCTCAGTTCTAAAAGGTTTACTCTTTATCCTCAAACTATGATCCTTAGTTCTGGACTCCCCCACCATTGGGAACATTCTTTCTCAATTGACCCTGTCTAACCCTGTTAGAATTGTATAAGTATCTATGAGATCATAGAATCATAGAATCCCTACACTGCAGAAAGAGACCCTTCAGCCCATCGAGTCTGCACCGACTACAATCCCACCCAGGCCCTACCCTCATATCCCTATATATTTTACCCACTAATCCCTCTAACCTACTCATCCTGGGACACTAAGGGGCAATTTTAACATGGCCAATCAACCTAACCCGCACATCTTTGGGCTGTGGGAGGAAACCGGAGCACCCAGAGGAAACCCACGCAGACATGAGGAGAATGTGCAAACTCCACACAGGCAGTGACCCGAGCCGGGAATGAACCCAGGTCCCTGGAGCTGTGAAGCAGCAGTGCTAACCACTGTGCTACCCTGCTGCCTCTCTCACTCTTCTAAACTCCACTGAATATAATCTTAACCGACTTAGTCTTTCCTCATATGATGGACCTACCATCCTAGGAATCAGCCTGGTAAACCTTCGCTGTACTCCCTCTATAGCAAGGACATCCTTCCTCAGATAAGGAAACCAGAATTGCGCACAGCACTCCAGGTGTGGCCTCATCAATGCCCCACACATTTGCAGCAAAACATCCAGGGTTCTCAACTCAAATCCTCTGGCTATGAAGGCCAACATACCATTTGCCTCCTCCACTGTCTTCTATAACTGCACGTTTACTTTTGGTGACTGATGCATGAGGTCTCCACTTCTCCCCAATTTACACCCATTCAAGTAATAATCTGTCTTACTATTTTTGCTGGTGAAGTGGATAACCTCACATTTTTCCACATTATACTGCATCTGCCAAGCAGTTGCCTGTCCAGCAGACATGACCCAACCTCGCTGATACCTCGTAGACTGGAAGAGCTAGGGGGGCAACCCATCCATCACTGACACAAGCCTCGGCAGAATGTGCAATATACAAGATCCACTGCAGCAGATCTTCAAGTCTCCTTCGACCGCGCCTGAGACCTTTATCACCTAGGTGGTCAAGAGCAGCAGATGCATAGAAACACCACCAAGTGCAAGTCCCCTCTCTTATAATGTTGGGGCCGTATCCCCTTTAAGGGAATGGGTCATGTGACCCTGGGATTCTGGTGATCTGTGGGGACAGTAGGAGTAGGAGGGCAGTAGGAGTTGAAGTGTGGAGAAAGTGGGGCCTGTAAATAAATACCTGCCCTCCCTGATGTCTGTTTGTGGAGTCAGTTCTTGGGATGCACCCCAGTAGCCGAATACACAACACCCTCCAAATCACTCACCTTCCTCATGTGGAACTATATTGCCAATCCTTCACTGCCACTGGATAAAAGTCCTTGAACCTCCTTCCTTTAAGCACTGTGGATGTTACCTACACCACCTGGATTGTAGCAGTTCAAGGCAGCAGCCGACCACCATCATTTTACTCCCAGTTAGGGACATGGCAACAAATACTGGCCGAGCCACCGATGTCCACGTTCCCATGGAAGAATAAGGAAGCGCCTCCACAATCTTAAACTTAGCTTCTCTAACCCGACGACCAGCTATCTCAGCAAGCAGATACACAGCTAATGAAGTTACCAGAGATGCTCTGTGTGAATAACCCTCCTTTCCAAAAAGGCTTTATTCCCCAGAAGCATAAATCAATGACTCCCGACATTGCAACCCTGTTTGCGTTTGCTGGATCTGCAATTTGTCAGTTGCTTTCTGGTCCTCCCCGACCCAGGAACGGCTGAAGACTGTGGGTCTGTACTCGTTGGAGTTTAGAAGGATGAGGGGGGATTTTGCTGAAACTTACAGAATACTGCAAATAGAGTGGACGTGGAGAGAATGTTTCCACTAGTAGGAAAAACTAGAACCAAGGGCACAACCTCAGCTAAAGGGACAATCCTTTAAAACAGAGATGAGGAGGAATTTCTTTAGCCAGAGAGTGGTAAATCTGCGGAACTCTTTGCCGCAGAAGGCTGTGGAGGTCAGGTCATTGAGTGTCATTAGGACACAGATATATAGGTTCTTGATTAATAAGGGGATCAGAGATTCTGAGGAAAAGGCAGGAGAATGGGGATGAGAAAAATATCAGCCATAATTGAATGGCGGAGCAGGCTCGATGGGCCGAATGGCCTAATTCTCCTCCTATGTCTTATGAACAAGCGCAAGGAGCTGAACAGGCAGTTACTGGAGGGTTGCGAGCTCCCTCATCTCATCCTTACTTTGAAACTTGCAGCATGTTTATTTTAATTTATTCATTGTTTGTCAAGTTAAACAATTATTGCCTATCTCTAATTGCTCTTGAACTGACTTGCTAGGCCTGATTTTTATTCATTGGATGTGGGCATCACTGACTGGACCAGTATTTACTGTCCACCCCTGAGGGCAGTTAAAGGTCAACCACATTGCTGTGCCTCTGGAGCCGCATGTAGGCCAGACCGGGTAAGGATGGCAGATTTCCTTCTCTAAAGGACATTAGTGAACCAGATGAGATTTTCTGACAATTGACAATGGTTTCATGGTCATCATTAGAGCTGGAATTCCAGATTTTTATTGAATTCAAATTTCACCATCTGCCGTCATGGGATTCGGACCTGGGCCCCCTAGAATATTAGCTGAGTTTCTGACTCACATAGAAACAAAGACAATGGGGGTAGGAATAGGCCATTTGGCCCTTTGAGCCCGTACTATCATTCAATATGAGCATGGCTGATCTTGCACCTTCAGTATCTCTTTCCAGACCCCCTGATCCCTTTAGCCACAAGGGCCACATCCAGCCCCCTCTTGAACATTTTAACGAACTGACACCAACAGCTTTCTGTGGTAAAGATTTTCATAGGTTTACAACTTTCTGCGTGAAGACATTCTTCCTAATCTCAGTCTGGAGGCAATAGCACTCTGTCCACAATACCATCAAGAGGTCTTGGGACATTGGCACAATCTGGGAGCACTATTTTTAAAATGGCCCCCTTGTGGCTGTTTTAGGTGATGCAGCTGCTGCTTATTGAAGGGTATTCCTTCTGGACAGTTGAAATAACCTCGCTTTGAGGTGTTCTGCCTGTCGATTTCTTGGCTGTAGTATCCCAGCGAGGGTAGCAGCAGTATATATTGTTTTCTTCTTAACTGATGATCAGAAGGCCAGATCACTTTTGAAGGGACGGATGGCCTACAATTTCCAAAAGCTTATTGGAGCCTGAGCACAACAATAGATGGAGATTAGACAAGAGGAACATAATGGGTTGTAAATTAATTGATGGGAAAGTAGACAATCTCCACAATAGGGCCTCTCCAAACCCCCCCTCCAGGTCAATCACCATGAAGTGTCACTCCCCCCCCCCCCCGATGTCTCTCCCACACCAGATCATAGGGTAGTGAAGAAGGCACATTGCCTCCTTGCCTTCATTGGTTGGGGCATTGGGTACAAGAATCAGGATGTCATGTTTCAGCTTCATAAAACTTTAATTATTCCGCACTTAGAATATTGTGTTCAATTCTGGTCACCAGACGGATATGGAGGCTTTGGAGAGGGTGCAGAAGAGGTTCATCAGGATGCTGCCAGGATTAGAGGGTTTGAGCTATAAGGAGAGGCTGGACAAGCTAGAGTTATTTTCTCTGGAGTAGCAAAGGCTGAGGGAAGACCTGATAGAAGCCTATAACATTTTGAGAGGCATAGATAGGGTTGACAGTCAGAATCTTTTACCCACATTTGAAATGTCTAATATTAAGAGGCATGCACTCAAGATAAGAGGGAAGAAACTTCAAAGGGGATATGAAGGGTGAGTTTTTTACACAGGCAGTGATAGATGATAGGGGAGGCGATGGCCTAGCAGTATTATTGCTGGAATATTAATCCAGAAACTTAGCTAATGCTCTGAGGACCTGGGGTTGAATCCTGCCACTGCAGGTTGGGGTGGAATTTGAATTCAATTAAATAAGTCTGGAATTAAGAATCTACTGAATGGTGGGTGGCACAATGGTTCGCACTGTTGCCTCCCAATGTAAGGGACCCAGGTTAAATTTTGGGTGATTATCTGTGTGGAGTTTGCACATTCTCCCCATGTTTGCGTGGGTTTCCTCCAAGCGCTCCAGTTTCCTCACACAGTCCAAAGATGTGTGGATTAGGTTGATTGGCCATGCTAAATTGACCCTAGTGTCAGGGGGATTGGCAGGGTAAATGTGTGGTGTTACGGGAATAGGGCCTGGGTGGGATTGTGGTCAGTGCAGACTCGATGGGCTGAATGGCCTCCTTCTGCACTGTAGGGATTCCATGATGACCATGAAATCATTGTCGATTGTTGGAAAAAGCTATCTGGTTCACTAATGCCCTTTAGGAAAGGAAATCTGGCCTACATGCGACACTAGAGCCTCATCAATGTGGTTGACTCTTAAATGCCTTCTGAACAATGGCAACTAGGGATGGGCAATAAATACTGGCCAGCCAGCAATGCCCATGTCCCACGAATGAATAAAAAAAATGTGCTGCTGGGGTGATGGTGCAGGTAGATATTATAGGCGTGTTTAAGGGACTTTTAGATAAACACATCAAAATGCAAGGAACAGAGTAAAAATATATTTATCAGTCACAAGAGGCAGCTTACAAACACCAAGGCCTGACATGTTTAATGAATAGCTGACCCTACTGCTGATCATTAACTAAAGTTAAAGCTTTAAAGTTGAATTATTAGTGTCACAATTAGGCTTACATTAACACTGCGATGAAGTTACTGTGAAAGTGCTCTATCGCCACACTCTGGTGCCTGTTCGAGTACACTGAGGGAGAATTTAGCATGGCTAATGCATCTAACTAGCACATCTTTCCGACTGCGGAAGGAAACTGAAAACCCACACAGACATGGGGAAAACTTACAGTCTTCTGTAAGCCGGGAATCAAACTCGCGTCCCTGGTGCTGTGAGGCGGCAGTGCTAACCACTGCCTCAGAAGAGGTATACGTGTGAGAGGAACTCAGTTTCTGTAGAGTCTTTCTAGCTGAGAGTCGTCCTGGGAGCGCCCCAGGATCTTGTGCCTCCATCTCTTAAACCCCACACCCCACTTCTCTAGATAGCCCTGCTGGATTTTACTGGCCGGTTGGTCCCCCTTTCTCACCTTGCACTGCCTTGAAGCACGGCACACCTGCTTAGCTGCGATTTGTCACTGCCTAATTAATTCAGAGCCAATCAACTGTAACTGTGGCAATGACTTCACATATCAAATGTGACACATGAGGTGTGACAGAGAAAGTGGGACAGGCGAAAAGAAGCCCGCTGTTCACTTTATATATTCAGCAATGCTGTGTTTGCAAATGAGTTGTGTCCTAGTAACAGGCCGTTGGCAGCATTTGGAAGTTAACTTTGAAGTAATATGTGAGAATGCCATTTGATTTGCAGTCTTGACTGACATTTTCAGATCATGCTCACCATAATCTTTCACCGACGGCAATCAGATAATTAACAAAGGTTAACGGTTCAGATCCACATTTAAGCAGCGACTGAATATTAGTGATGGTTCACAGAACAGCACCCCCCACCCCATCCCCCGGCTGGTTAAGTCCCTGATGGAACTGAGTGATCACAGATTAGGAATCATCTCGTTATCCAGCAGGACCGAGTACACGGGCAGAAGACGTTTCCCAAACAATCGTGCTTTATATTGGGAAGTCGATTCTGCAAGAGTACAACAGCAAAACATTGTGGGGCTGGAAATGTGAACTAAAAATGGAAAATGCTGGAGAAGTTCAGGTGGTTTCTATGGCGAGACAACGGAGGGAGAGAAGAAGTTCATGTCCCAGGTCAATAATATTTCATCACAGCCCTTGCGTTTTTATGAAATATAAAATGTCAGGATCTTACAAGTGATGAGAACTGAAAATGAAAGAAAATCTCAGCAGATTTGACAGCACCTGTGGAGAGGGAGAGGGAATTCTCTCTTCCATCTTTCTCCGTCGGGAAAAAGATACAAAAGTCTGAGGTCACGTACCAACCGACTCAAGAGAAGCTTTTTCCCTGCTGCCGTCATACTTTTGAATGGACCTACCTCGCACTAAGCTGATCTCTCTTTACTCTCTAGCTGTCACTGTAACACTACATTCTGCACTCCCTTGTTTCCTTCTCTATGAACGATATGCTTTGTCTAAATAGCACGCAAGATACAATAGTTTTTGTGATATTTTAATACATGTGACAATAATAAATCAAATCAAATCAAAATCAAATAAAAAAAAGTAACGAGTCTGGATCACCAAGCACTAATGAAGGGTGAAGCAGACTCGAAATGTTGACTCTATTCTCTCTCCACAGATGCTGTCAGACCTCTGAGACTTTCCAGCATTTTCTGTTTCTGGTTCATATTCCAGCATCCGCAGTATTTTGCTTTTATCTTACAAGCGACGTTTTATTTTGAAATGTGGTTAATGTTGTGCAGGCCAACACAGCAGCTAATGTCCACATTTTAGTCCTAATGTAACGCATCAGCTGATGTGCAGAAGGTGAAGTTGCATGGGATCAGAGGTGAGCTGGCAAGGTGGATACAAAACTGGCTCGGCCAAAGGAGACAGAGGGTAGCAGTGGGACAGTGAGTTTCTGAATGAAGGGCTATGACAAGTGGTCTTCCTCAGGGATCAGTGCTGGGATCTTTGCTGTCTGTAATATGTATAAATGATTTGGAGGAAAATGTAACTGGTTTGATTAATAAGTTTGCGGACGACACAGTTCTGGTCTCCACGCTACCAGAAGGACTTGGAGGCTTTGGAGAGAGTGCAGAGAAGGTTTACCAGGATGTTGCCTGGTATGGAGGGTCTTAGCTATGAGGAGAGATTGGGTAAACTCGGGTTGTTCTCCCTGGAAAGACGGAGGATGAGGGGAGACCTAATAGAGGTGTATAAATTTATGGAGGGCATAGATAGGGTGAACAGTGGGAAACTTTTTACCAAGTCGGAGGTGACGGACACAAGGAGTCACAGGTTCAAGGTGAGGGGGGCAAGGTTTAACACAGATATCAGAGGGATGTATTTTATACAGAGGGTGGTGGGGGCCTGGGATGCACTGCCAAGCAGGGTGGTAGAGGTGGACACGCTGGCATCGTTTAAGACTTATCTGGATAGCCACATGAACAGACTGGGAATGGAGGGATACAAACGAATAGTCTAGTTGGAAGCATGAGCGGTGCAGGCTTGGAGGGCCGAAGGGCCTGTTTCCTGTGCTGTATTGTTCTTTGTTCTTTGTTCTTGACACAAATGTTGGTGGATTTACAGATAGCGATGAGGACCGTCAGAGGATACAGCAGGATATAGATCACTTAGAGACTTGGGCCGAGAGATGGCAGCTGGAGTTTAATCCGGACAAATGTAAGGTAATGCATTTTGGAAGGTCTAATACAGATAGGAAATATACTGTAAATGGCAGGACCCTCAAGAGTATCGATAGGCAAAGGGTGTACAGATACACAGGTCACTGAAAGTGGTAATGCAGCTGGAGAAGGTAGTTAAGAAGGCATACGGCATGCTTGCCTTCATCAGCCAGGGCATTGAGTTTAAAAATTGGCAAGTCATGTTGCAGATTTATAGAACCTTAGTTAGTTCACACTTGGAATATAGTGTTCAATTCTGGTCGTCACACTACCAGAAAGATGAGGAGGCTTTGGAGAGGGTACAGAAAAGAACTACCAGCAGATTGCCTGGTATGGAGGCATTAGCTGTGAAGAGAGGTTGGAGAAACTTGGTTTGTTCTCACTGGAATGATGGACGTTGAGGGGTGACCTGATAGGAGTCTACAAGATTATGAGAGGCAAGGACCGGGTGGATAATCGGGAGCTTTTTCCCAGGGTGGAAGAGTGAATTACTAGGGGGCACATGTTTAAAGTGTGAGGGGCAAGGTTTAAAGGAGATGTACGAGGCAGATATTTTACACAGAAAGTTGCTGGGGGAGGTAGTAGAAGCGGATAGTAAAAGAGACGTCTTGGCAAATACATGAATAGGATGGGAATAGAGAGGTATGGTCGCTAAAAGAGTAGGGGGTTTTAGTTCAGCCGGGCAACATGGTCAGTGCAGGCTTGGAGGGCCGAAGGGCCTGTTCCTGTGTTGTAATTTCCTTTGTTCTTTGTTGTTTGTTGTGAGGGTGTTGTTGAGAGAGGGATTTGTCCCTGCTTTTTCTCCTTGTCCTCTTCCAAAATGACCATAGGCAATGGACTGGATCTTGAGCCTGCGTTCACATTCATGGAATGGAGGCGCGAGGTCATAAATGCGGCGAGTTCGGAAAAGCAGGATTCTTGCCAGCGAAGTCATATTTCCTGATTTGGAGCGAACCTTTTTTTGAATCATCCATGGGACATGGGCATTGCTGGCTGGCCAGCATTTATTGCCCATTCCTAGTTGTCCTTGAGAAGATGGTGGTGAGCTGCCCTCTTGGTACAAATGAGCGGCTTGCTGGGCCATTTCAGAAGGCAATTGAGAGTCAACCACATTGCTGTGGCTCTGGAGTCACATGTAGGCCAGACGGGTAAGGACAGCAGATTTCCTTCCCTAAAGGACATCAGTGAACCAGATGGATTTTTCCGACAAGCGGCAATGGTTTTATGGGTCACCAGTGGATTCTTAATTCCAGATGTTTTCTACTGAATTCAAATTCCACTAGCTGCCGTGGCGGGATTCGAACCCGGGACCCCAGAACATTAGCTGAGATTTTCGATTAATAGTCCAGCGATAACAACACTAGGCCATTGCCTCCCCAATTTAGCCATTTGAGTGTTGTGGAACCCAATGGCGAAGGGCGGGAACCTCATTTGAATGCATCAACATATCATTAACGAGCACTTGTGTCGATATTGAGCCGTACTGAACATTCAGATGGCTCTGCCGTGAGGTCATGTCAATGCCATTTACAACAGCTCTATGCCAACATGAACCTGGCACCATCACCTCCAAAGGGAATACCTTGGCTAGCAATATATCTCGGGTAGTCCAACACACAAGGAGCACTGGGAGAATATTGGAGACACACACAAGTGCAGCTCGGGGGGTGGTGAGGATCACTGCCATAGCACAAATCAATTCCTACCTGGATCCACTAGCTAGCCTACCGCTGCAACAGGTCCACAGCAGATGCCATATCCCTGGCCACGCACTCAACCCTGGAATACTTAGATAACAATATTCATTGACTACAGCTCAGCCTTCAACATTATTATTCTCACAAAACTCATCTCCAAACTCCATGGCCTGGACCTCGGCACCTCCCTCTGCAACTGGATCCTGAACTTCCTAACTCACAGACCACAATCAGTAAGGATAGGCAACAACATCTCCTCCACGATCATCCTCAACACCAGTGCCCCACAAGGCTGTGTTCTCAACCCCCTACTACACTCCTTATACACCTATGACTGTGTGGCCAAACTTCCCCCCAGTTCGATTTTCAAGTTTGCTGATGACACCACCGTAGTTGGTTGGATCTCAAACAATGATGAGACAGAGTACAGGAATGAGATAGAAAATCTGGTGCAGCAACAATAATTTCTCCCTCAATATTAACAAAATGAAGGAGGTTGTCATCGACTTCAGGAAGTGTAAAGGAGAACATGTCCCTGTCTACATCAACAGGTCCTTTCAGAAACTAATAGATGTGAGGCAATGCAAGTTTTTAGGTGTCCAGATCACCAACAACCTGTCCTGGTCCCCCCATGCCGACACTATAGTTAAGAAAGCCCACCAACGCCTTCACTTTCTCAGAAGACTAAGGAAATTTGGCGTGTCAGCTACGACTCTCACCAACTTTTACAGATGCACCATAGAAAGCATTCTTTCTGGTTGTATCACAGCTTGGTATGGCTCCTGCTCTGCCCAAGACCCCATGGAACTACAAAAGGTCATGAATGTATCCCAATCCATCATGCAAATCAGCCTCCCATCCATTGACTCTGTCTACACTTCCCACTGCCTCGGCAAAGCAGCCAGCATAATTAAGGACCCCACACTCCCCAGACATTCTGTCTTCCACCTTCTTCCTTCAGGAAAAAGATACAAAAGTCTGAGGTCATGTATCAACTGACTCAAAAACATCTTCTTCGCTGCTGCTGTCAGACTTTTGAGTGGACTTACCTTGCATTAAGTTGATCTTTCTCTACACCCTAGCTATGCCTGTAACACTACATTCTGCATTCTCTCATTTCCTTCTCTATGAATGGTATGTTTTTTGTAACGCGTACAAGAAACCATACTTTTCATTGTATAGAAACATAGAACAGTACAGTACAGCACAGCACAGGCCCTTCAACCCTCAATGTTGTGCCGAGCTATGTCCGAACCCAAGATCAAACTATCCCACTCCCTATCATTCTGGTGTGCTCCATGTGCCTGTCCACTAACCGCTTGAAAGTTCCTCAAGTGTCTGACTCCACTATTACAGCAGGTAGCACATTCCACACCCCAACCACTCTCTCAGTGTCACAGCTTTGACACCTCTTTAATGGTGGGTTTGGAGAAGTGACCCATGGAGCTGCTCGAGTCTGCCGGGTCCAGAGGGCACGAGGATAGGCCGGCCTGTTTGGCTGCTTTGCCTGCGAGAGAAGGGGGATGGCATCAGTGCATTACAGGAGGTAAAGGGGGAAAAATTGATTACGCTCTTGAGACCTGAGGAATTTCAGCGTGTCTTGAGGATTCTCACGTTTGTCTGCTGCTCCCACTTTGCTGTCAGCGCAGGCAAGCTTTTCTTCACCCCTGGCCAGCATGAGGGGCCTCTCCTCAAATGGTGTGAGGGTTCTGAGCTCCAGCACTATTTCAGCTGGGCGTGCTTGCTCACACTTGTTGAGTTTGTCCTGCAATGACACAGACAGGAAGAGTGTAGGAGGCAGTGTTGACATTTAATTTGGTGATATTATGTGACAAGGGTTGGGCTTGATTGGAAGCTGGAGTGTGTGGAGCATGGCAGTGAATAGGAGGGGAAGGCATGATGATTGGGGGAAGGAGAGCGTCCTTATAGGTGATGGCAAAGACCAAAGTATTTGAGTGAGAGATGATGTGGAGGTGGGAGAAGCGTGCGAGGAGCTCCAGAAAAAAACTGCATGGGGCTGACTTAGAATAATAGAATCGCAGAATCATCATAGTTCAGAAGGAGGCCATTCAGCCCATCAAGCCTGCGCCAACAACAATCCCACCCAGGCCCTATCCCCTTAACGCCATTTATTTATCCTGTTAATCCCCCTTGCAGTAAGGATCAATTTAGCATTGCCAATCCACCTAACCTGCTCGTACCCTGGATGAGCAAAGACCGTTCACTTTCTTGCGGCACTGCCGTCCTCTTCTTGTGTGGGCTGGCACTCGGCAAGGCTGCCACAGCATCCCAGACGGGGGTGGTGACCTTTGGGGGGGCTGTCCCCTGGAACGGGGATTGATTGCATCCCAATTCTGCTCACACCAGAATGATAGGGAGTGGGATATCTTGACCTTGGGATTGGACATAGCTCGGAGCAACATTGAGGGCCGGAGGGCCTGTACCGTGCTGTAATGTTCTATGTTCTCTCTCTCTCTTACTCCGCAGGTGCGTCGGTCCACCTCGCTGTTTAACGAGGGGCTTGCACACGGTGGGTCGTGCATGGGCTGCTCTTGAAAGTTCGAGAGTAGCCTAGTACTTGGCGTCGTTTGTGTGTGCTTAAAACTGGACCAGCAGATGGGCACCTCAACAGCTCAGTGACTATCACTGTTTGCTGTGCAGATGCATGGATTTGGGCCAGTGTCTGTGGGAGTTTGCGCATTCTCCCCGTGGTTACGTGGGTTTCCTCCGGGTGCTCCGGTTTCCTCCCACACCCCAAAGATGTGCTCTTAGGCTGATTGGTGTAACAAATCGTCCCTAAATTATTCTCCCCTTAATCTGGTTTCCAATGGGGGTACCATATGCATAGACATGGGTCAAGGGTGGAGGAGGAAAAACACATTGTTAAGATGGTGGCGCGGGCTTGTTGGGCCAAAGGGCCTGTTTCCCGTGCTGTGTTGTTCTTTGTTCTTTGTTTGTATGTTCTATGTTCTATTCCATCAAGGAGACTGATGAGGGCACCGTCTGAGAAACACAGTGTAGGGTTCCTGGCTGCCATTGCCTGCTGTCACTGTGGATCGAGTGCTGGGGAGCCATTTATATGGAGCTTCCCAGAGTTTGACGCAATTATGTGGTGCTGTGGTGGGTAAATCAGAGGCAGGCCGCCAAATTCATGGCATTATTCTCGAGGCCCTAAAATGTTTTGTTAATGAGGCTCAAGATTCGGTCAGAACTTATGCTGGATCCATCGGCGCAATTCACTCCATTTTTCTTGTTGGAGACGATACTCTGGTAACGTTGTACCCCCACTGCCACCCCTCCTTCCAAATGTTTTTAAATCTTTGGGCTCACTTGTAGTTCCCAGCTACATGTAAACGGAAAGTTTATGGCCAGTCATGTTGCAACATAATGGAGGACCCCACACACCCTGGACATTCTCTCTTCCACCTTCTTCCATCGAGAAAAAGATACAAAAGTCTGAGGTCCCGTACCAACCAACTCAAGAGCAGCTTCTTCCCTGCTGCTGTCAGATTTTTGAATGGACCTACCCTGCATTAAGTTGATCTTTCTCTACATCCTAGCTATGATTGTAACACTACATTCTGCACTCTCTAGTTTCCCTCTCTATGAACGGTATGCTTTGTCAGTATAGCACGCAAGAAACAATACTTTTCGTTATATGTTAACACATTTGACAATAGTAAATCAAATCAAATTGAATCAAACTTTATGGAATCTTAGTTAGTCCGTACTTGGAATATTGCGTTCAATTCTGGTTGCCACGCTGCCAGGAGGATGTGGAAACTTTGGAGAGGGTACAGAAAAGATTTACCAGGATGTTGCCTGGTATGGAGAGCATTAGCTGGACAGTCAGAAGCTTTTTCCCAGGGTAGAAGAGTCAATCACTGAGGAACATAAGTTTAAGGTGCGAGGAGGAAGATTTAAAGGAGATGTACGAGGCAAATTTTTCACATAGAGAGTGGTGGATGCCTGGAACTCGCTGCCAGGACAGTGACCTTTAAGGAGTGCCTTGACAAATACATGAATGAGATGGGAATAGAGGGGATAGCGTCCCCAGAATGGTAGGTGGTTTTAGTTCAGACAGGCAGCATGGTGAGTGCAGGCTCGGAGGGCCGAAGGCCTGTTTCTGTGCTGTAATTTTCTTTGTTCTTTGAGTGCATTTGGGCATCTGGCTCTTTATCTCAGCCGTAGGGAATCCCTTCCTGGGTTTCCACCCAATTGAAGCAAGGGGGCATGTTTCACAACCAGCTCCCAATCTCGGCACAATACTGTGTTTCACCCAAGTCGCCTCCGTTCCCACCTCAAATGGTAAGTGTGAGGTGGCAAAGCTCTTTGCACAAGGAATTGTGTTCCGATGGTTGAAGGGAGGGAGCAAAGTCCAACTGGAAGCCAGGAGGTTTCTTGAAACACCAGCAAAATTTCAGCATCTAAAACTCTGCTCCCTGTATCCGATCCAACTCCCGTATCACTGAGTCATAGAGATTTACAATATGGAAACATGCCCTTTGGCCCAACTTGTCCATGCCGCCATTTTTTCTTAACCACTAAGCTAGTACCAACTGCCCACATTTGGCCCATATCCCTCTATATCCATCATACCCATGTAACTGCTTAAACACTTCTTAAAAGACAAAATTGTACCCGCCTCTACTACTACCTCTAGCAGCTTGTTCACCCTTTGTGTGAAAAAATTGTCCCTCTGAATCCTTTTGCATCTCTCATCTCTCACCTTAAACTTATGCTCTCTAGTTTGAGACTTCCCTACATTTGGGAAAAGATGTTGACTATCTCGCTGATCTATGCCCCTCATTATTTTATAGACCTTTGTAAGATCACCACTAAGTCTCCTACGCTCCAGAGAAAAAAGTCCCAGTCTTTACAGCCTGTCCTTATAACTCAAACCACCAAGTCCTGGTAGCATCCTAGTAAATCTTTTCTGCACCCTTTCGAGTTTAATAATATCCTTTCTATAATAGGGTGACCTGAACTGTACACAGTATTCCAAGTGTGGCCTGAATAATGTCTTGTACAACTTCAACAAGACGTCTCAACTCCTGTTCTGACCAATGAAACCAAGATGCCGAATGCCTTCTTCACAACCATGTCTACCTGTGACTCCACTTTCAAGGAGCTATGAACATGTATCACACTAATCACACCTTGTTGATTGGATCTCGGATGCAAATCATAGAACGTAGAACACAGAACACTACAGCACAAACAGGCCCTTCGGCCCACAAGTTACGCTGATCATACCCATACCTACCAGGCCTGTCTATAACTCTCAATCCCATTAAATCTCATGTACTCACCCAGAAGTCTCTTAAAAAAACCCAGCGAGTTCGCCTCTACCACCACTGGCGGCAGTCGATTCCACTCACTCACCACCCTCTGAGTGAAAAACTTACCCCCGACATCTCCTCTGAAATCCTACCAAATAGAAGTCACAGAGATCAAAAATTTTATTTTCTTTAGTTTTCCATGGGATGTGAGCAGATCAAGCCAGCAGTTGTTGTCTATCCTTAATTGCCCCTTAAACTCCGTGGCTTGGATGACTGTTTCAGAGGGCAGTTAAGAGGCAGCCACATTGCTGTCAGTCAGAAGTCACATGTAGGCCAGACCAGGTAAGGGTGGCAGATTTCCTTCATATGAACGTATGGTTTGTTTGGAGAGCCAGTAAAAACTCAATGGGCCAAATGGTCTCCTTCTGCAACAGTTCTGTGAAGTAGGAGCAGAAGTAGTGCCACAAAATACCACGAGGTGATAGTTCCCTTCAACTCTTTCTCAGCTCAGTGCTTTCCTGTTGACCCAATGAGAGATTTCAATCAATAATTGAGCCTTTGAGCCTGAACTTCTGTCAAATTTGATGATTTTATTTTTCCATCTCTCCACTTTGCTTCCTTCAACAACAAACAATCACACACGTGACTGACTCCAGGTTTCTCTCATTAGTCACTACGACACCATCGTCCTCCTTATTTCAGTCATTTCTTAAAAAAAAATCCATTTGTAATATTTCATGACATTAATGTGATGTGAACAAGGTTAGAGTAAGTTCAGCCGAGCCCACATTATAATAAATTTACCCTGATGGAATCACCAGCAAAACCTTACTGATTTCACTCTACATCAGGATTTATGTAAATGTCACAATGTCTTGTAGAACCGCTGAGGCTAAATTGCCCGTTTCTGCAACTTTACTCGAATAATATTATTGTGAGGTGAAAAGTGAGAAATGGCAATATTGCCTTGAGTAGCTTTTAACACATTTAACTTTTTAGTAAAAGTATATCATTTTTAGAGATAGTAGGTGATTAAATTGGAATTCCTACCTCGTTGTTTGAAACAAAATGTATTCAGTTGAATTCCACTACAACTTTTTGAAGTGTGCTCCAATTATCCTTGACAGAGCCTGCTTCAGGAAACTTGTTGAGTAACGAACGTTTTGATCCACGCTCTCTCAAGAATGGAGAGAGTGATAATATCCTTGCAAATGTACGCGGGGTCTTGGGCTAATGCTCCAGGAATACACGGTAACTGGGAGGAATTGAAAACCAATTAATAAAGCTGGAATGTGAAGCTAGTCTCTGTAATGGTGACCATGCCAAACCCATGGGCTTCGTGGTGGCACAATGGTTAGCACTGCTGCCTCACAGTGCCAGCCACCTGAGGTTCAATTCCTGGCTTGGGTCGCTGTCTGTGCGGAGGCTGCACATTCTCCCCGTGTCTGCGTGGGTTTCCTCGGGGTGCCCCGGCTTCCACCCACAGTCTGAAAGACGTGCTGGTCAGGTGGATTGACCATGCTGAATTCTCCCTCGGTGTACCCAAACAGGCACTGGAGTGTGGTGACCTGGGGATTTTCACAGTAACTTCATTGCAGTGTTAATGTAAGCCGACTTGTGACACTAATAAATGAACTTTAAACCATGTAAGAATCCAGCTGGTTCAGTAATGTCCTTTAGTGAAGGTCAACCATGCTCCCATTCAATGGCAGAACAGGCTCGAGGGGCCGAATGGTCTACTTCTGCCCCCGTTTCATAGAATTGTTACACAGTCATGTGGCAGTGGGCAGCCTGATTTTTTTTTTAATTTATAAGGAAGGAAGAGGGGGTACTAACTCCAGGGGGTTGCCCTTTATGGATTATTTCCCCTCCCCCGACTGCCCAAAGGTAGAACCCTCCCTTTCTTTCTGTCCTCCTGTTGTATTAAACACACTCCTCCACCACCACCACCCTCCCCCTAACCTGCCCAAACCCTCCCTGGCTAAAACCCAAGACTTATCTATTCCTGGGAACCGCTGAACCTTCGTCATCTTCTCGGTTGCAATACCGGCAGTGTCCACTACCATGCTCTGGGCACTGCCGCGCCTGATGGACCTACTGGCCAACCAGATTTGCTGGCTGCTCCCGAGAGTGGGACACCCTCCCCAGTAAGGGGCAGAAGTGCCACACTGTCCCTGCTTAACCCAACTGCAGCACGTCAGGGCTGGAGGGCAGGCTGGCATGGGGTGAGTCAGCTCCGCGTGGACTTTCCTTCTGGGGGTGGGGGTGGTAGGAGGCGCAAGCAATTTCCACCCTCCCCATAGTATTCTGTCCCTGAGTCTGGAGGAGGCAATGGTCAGGATAAACGTTTAAGATGTTGAATTTGTTCCTCATCTGGTGAGTGAGGCAAGGCCCTTTTGATGGCAGGCGTGCCAACAATCCAAACCACCACCATTTCCAACACCTCTATCATTCTGTGTGCCTGTAATTTCTTTTTAATTCATTCATGGGCATCGCTGCCCAACATGCATTTATGCCCATTCCTATTTGCCCTTGAGACGATGGTGGTGAGCTGCCTTGGGTGGCACGGTGGCACAGTAGTTAGCACTGCAGAGTCATGGTGCCAGGGACCCGGGTTTGATTCCCAGCTCGGGCCACTGTCTGTGTGGAGCCTGCATGCTCTTCTCATGTCAGTATGGCTTTCCTCCAGGTTCTCCGGTTTCCTCCCACAGTCTGAAAGACGTGCTGGTTTGATGCATTGGCCATGCTAAATTCTCCCTCAGTGCACCCAAACGGGCGCCAGAGTGTGGCAACTTGGGGATTTTCACAGTAACTCCATTGTAGTGTTAATATAAGCCTACTTGTGACACGAATAAAAAAAACTTTAAACTTTAAAACTTCTTGAATTGCTGCAGTCCACATGCAGTGGGTTGACCCACAATGCCGTTAGGGAGGGAATTCCAGGATTTTGATCCAGCGACTGCGAGGGAACGGCAAAATATTTCCAAGTGAGAGGTTTGGAGGGGAACTTGAAGGTCGTGGTATTCCTATGTATCTGCTGCCCTTATCCCTCTAGAAGAAAGTGATTGTGTGTTTGAGAGGTGCAGTCTCGGAATCTTTGGTGAATTGCTGCAGTGCAAAGGTTCCTCAAAGATTCCTGTGTGAAAATTGGCCTCAGTTCCAATCTGCTCTGGTGGAATTTTTTTTTTTGCATTGGAGTTAACTTGCATTTGTCAGTAACATCAACCGAGGGTGGTTCTCCCGAGATTTTGTTTTAACTCATTTGTGGGACGTGGGCATCGCTGGCTGGCATTTATTTGCATCCTTAGTTGCCTGAGGGCAGTTGCGGGTCAATCACATTGCTGTGGCCCTGGGAGTCGCGTGTAGGCCAGACCAGGTAAGGATGGCAGATTTCCTTCCCGAAAGAGCATTTGTGAACCTGGTGGGTTTTTCCCAAAAAAATCAACATTGACTTCATGGTCATCTTAATTCCAGAATGTTTTTATTGAATCCAAGTTCCACCCGCTGCCATGGCGGGATTTGATCCTGACTCTGCAGAGCATTAACTGAGTTCCCGGATTAATAGTCCAACGATAATACCACTAGGCCATCGTCTTGTGGAAACAAAGCAAACCTCCCGGAAGCTATAATAAACTTTGCATTTGGAATACACTTTCATAGAGTCCCGAATGGCAGCTATATCCAAAGGAATATTTTGGAAAGAAGAAAATGCTTTGATACTTGCCATGTACTGCCCATGAATGCTTAGTGTTCCTTTCCACCCCTTTGTAGTTACTTGTCTTTTTGATTCTCTTTCTTTCTGAAAAGAGTGAGTCTTGAACTGCAGGGGGTTGCTCGCTTTCGAGTTGCTCGAAGACAGCCAATCAATCCCCAGAGCAGCAGGAAGAATAGCAGAATGGGGGGATGTGAGGAGCTCCAAAGTTAAAGGCGATGTCAGGTGTGTCAACACTGGAGGCTGATAGGTTACATTTTTCAAGGGAGGCTATTGTGGCCCAAGAACCCGAAGTGGAAGCCTTGCACTCGCTTTCAATCTCCAAGTCTCGACTGTATCTCAGGGAGTTGAATTCCTGCCAGATGTTCAGGGCTCTGGCTTCCTGCAGATCCCCTGAGATCTGGGCCGCTTACAGCTGACAGTCAGACAGCTGTGTCTCTTTAGATTAGAGACCCCGATAACACTGATGCTGCCAAATCATTGCATCGTTTTTATAACGCTGGAATCACTTACCAGGCCAGGCAGCATTTGCACAGAGATAAGAGTCAGGCTAACAATTCAGAAATAGTATAGAGTCCCTATAATGTAGAAGAAGACCATTCAGCCCATCAAGTCTGCACCAATTCTCCAACAGAGCATCCCAACTGGGCCCTCTCCCCTGCCTTATTCTCGTAATCCCCACACATTTACCCCACTAATCCCCCTACCTACACATCTTGGACGTGAAGGGATAATTTTCCGTGGCCAATCCACTTAAAGTGACATCTTTGAACTATGGGAGGAAACCGGAACATCCAGAGGAAACCCGTGCAGACATGAGGAGAAAGTGCAAACTCTATACAGACAGTGACCCAAAGCCAGAATCAAACCTGGGTCCCTGGCGCTGTGAGACAATAGTGCCAACCACTGTGTCACCGTGCCGCCCCCTCCAACACCCAAGAATGGCCTTACTTCACAAGAAACTGGGGATGGGGTCATGGTTGGGGGTGAAGTCACATCTTAAAGACACATTCAGTAATTGGAATCAGAGCTCCCTTTTCAGAATTCCTTCATATATCATGGCCCCCTAAAATGGTTATTCCTACCAAAATGAATGACCTCACATTTACCAACATTGTCCTCCATCTGCCACACCCTCACCCACTCACTTAGATTATCTGATCTCCCTTTGCAGACTTTCAGTGTCCTCTGCACACTTTGCTCTTCCAACCGTCTCAGTGTCATCTGCGAATTTTGGCACACTACACTTGGTCCCCAACTCCAAATCATCTGTGTAAATTGTAAACAATTACGGTCCCAACACTGATCCCTAAGGAACACCATTAGTCACTGATCGCCAACCAGAAAAACACCCATTTACCCCCACTCTTTGCTTTCTGTTAGTTAACCAATCCTCTATCCATGCTAATGCATTACCCATAACACTGTGCACCTTTATCTTATGTAGCAGTCTTTGGTGTGGCACTTTATCAAATGCCTTCTGGAAATCCAAATATACTACATCCACAGGTTCCCCATTGTCCACTGCACATGTAATGTTCTCAAAGAATTCCACCAGTCAAACATGACCTGCCCTTCATGAACTCATGCTGTGTGTTATCAATGGGACAATTTATGTCCAGATGTCTTGCTATTTCTTCCTTGATGATAGATTTAAGCATTTTCCCTACTACAGAAGTTAAGCTAACTGGCCTATAGTTACCTGCCTTTTGTCTACCTTCTTTTTTAAACAATGGCATCACATTTTCTGTTTTCCAATCAGTGGAACCACCCCAGAGTCCAGCGAATTTTGGTAAATTACCTCTGGTGCATTTGCTACTTTTCCCGCCATCTCTTTTAATACTCTGGGATGCATTCCATCAGGACCAGGAGACTTGTCTACCTTTAGCCCCCATTAACTTGCCCAACACTACCTCTTTCGTGATAATGACAGTTTCTAGGTTCTCACCTGCCATAGCCTTCCTGTTATCAATTTTTGGCATGTTATTTATATCTTCCACTGTGAAGCCGACACAACATATCTGTTCAATGCCTCATCCATTTTCTCATTTCCAATTATTGCATCCCTCTTCTCGTCCTCTGAAGGACCAATGTTTTCTTTCGCCACCCTTTTCCTTTTTATATATTTGCAGAAACTTTTGCTATCTGTTTTTATACTCTGAGCTACTTTACTTTCATAATCTATCTTACCTTTCTTTATAGCTTTCTTCGTGGCTTTCTGCTGATCTTTAAAGATTTCCCAATCCTCTAGGTTCCCACTAATCTTTGCCACTTTGTATGCATTTTCTTTCATTTGATACTCTCCTTTATTTCCTTAGATATCCATGGCCAATTATCTCTTTTTCTACAGTCCTTCCTTATGACTGGTATATATTTTTGCTGAGCGCAGTGAAAGATTGCTTTGAAAATCCTCCACTGTTCCTCAATTGTCCCACCATAAAGCTTTTGGTCCCAGTGTGCCTTAGCCAACTCCTCTCCCACCCCTTTATAGTCTCCTTTATTTAAGCACAAGATACTGGTGTTGGATTTTACCTTCTCACACTCCATCTGTATTTTAAATCCAACTATAATGTGATTGCTCCTTCCAAGAGGATCACGAACTATAAGATTATTAACTATTCCTGTCTCATTACGCAGGACCAGATCTAGGATAGCTTGGTCCTCATAGATTCCAATATGTGCAAGGAAGTTCAAGGAAGTTTTTGTGGATACATTCTATAATTCCTCCTCAAGACTGCCTTGACCAACCTGCTTTGACCAAATGTAGATTAAAATCCCCCATGATAATTGCTGCACCATTTTTACATGCATCAGTTATTTCTTTTTTTACTTCTTGCTCCACCATGATGTCATTATTTGGTGGTCTATAGCCTACACCCATCCATGACTTTTTCTCCTTATTATTTCTAATTTCCACCCAAATGGATTCAATCCCTTTTTTTCCCACAGAACCTATATCATCTCTCACTACCACCCTGATATCATCCTTAAATATCAGAGCTACACCATTTCCCTTACCTTCCTGTTGATCCCTGCCTATCTTCAGGCAGCTCTTTTACAAATTCCATTCAGGTTTGATTTTTGTTTTAATATTCATTCATGGGATGTGGGAGATGTTGCCTAGACCAGCATTCATTGCCCATCCCAAGTTGCCCTCCAGAAGGTGGTGGTGAGTTGCCATCTTAAATCTACTTCTTGTCGTAATTGGCTATACACCACTTGGAGGCAGTATAGCCCTTTCTCTCTCTGCTGCCTTTGGGAACGTAGCTGGGGACTTGGATAACGTCTACAAACTGGTGCGTCAGCAAAATTATGCATCCACCTGCCCTCCTTACTTGTCCCCCCCATAAAAGGGTGGAAATGCTGCCCCTAGTCTCCTTCAAGATTCTTGAGACACCTATTAGGGAGGGATAGTTGAAATGAATTCACATTGCCTTGCACCCATCAGGAACGAGCAACCTGATTGCGTTATTCAATGCCTGACACATTGCTGATTCGGATTTGTCATTAGGTGGGGGCCCCAGCTCAACATTTCTGATTCAAGGATGGAAGAACCACCACTGTGCTGGCAATCACAGTGATAAGATAAAAGTTCCCGCACTGAATGTCAAACCAGTATTCGGAGACCGTGGCCTGCAGTTTCACTGAGTCAGATGACACTGGAGCCCTTTTAAAATGGCGGGCAGCTCCTGGTTCCAGGATCCAGGCCCCATTCTCAGGTTAAAATAGTAAGAAGCCTCACAACACCGGGTTAAAGTCCAATAGGTTTATTTAGAACATAGAACATAGAACGTTACAGAGCAGAACAGGCCCTTCGGCCCACGATGTTGCGCTGACCAATTAAAAAGCAATGACCCTCTAACCTAAACCAATCCCTTTCCATCCATAAACCTATCCACGGATCTCTTAAAAGCCCCCAAACTAGGCGCATCTACAACCGCAGCAGGCAGGGCATTCCAATCCCTCACCACCCTCTGGGTAAAGAACCTACCCCTGACATCCGTCCTATAACTACCACCCCTTAATTTAAAGCCATGCCCCCTCGTGCTAGCTTTCTCCATCCGAGGAAAAAGGCTATCACTGTCCACCCTATCTAAACCTCTAATCATCTTATATGTTTCAATAAGGTCCCCTCTTAGCCGCCTTCTTTCTAACAAAAACAACCTCAAATCCCTCAGTCTCTCCTCATAGGACCTTCCCTCCATACCAGGCAACATCCTGGTAAACCTCCTCTGCACCCTCTCCAATGCCTCCACATCCGTCCTATAATGTGGGGACCAGAACCGCACACAATACTCCAAGTGCGGCCGCACCACAGTTTTGTACAGTTGCAACATGACACTGCGGCTCCTAAATTCAATCCCCCTACCAATTTGGCAGCACAAGCTCTCAATAGCCCATATCCGGCTCCTTCACGGAGATGGGCATGTCCTAGTCTTCTGCAATTTTCATGGAGGCAGAACAGTTTCTTAAGGAGTCACCATTCATGACTTTCAGAGGAGTGATCTGCACACTTGGGGTTACAGTGAACAGCTCTGGGTGGGATTGCCCTTAGTGTCATGGGGATTACTTGAGGTTACAAGGATAGGGCCTGGGTGGATTCTTGTCGGTGCAGGCTCGATGGGTTGAATAGCCTCCTTCTGCACTGTTAGGACTCTATGAATTACATTTTTGGAAAGATTTTTTGCACACCCTACTATCACTTATAAGGTAAGTTTAAAAAGTCCTCCTCATGCCCCCTATACCAATCAATGGTACCTTCATGTCCATTGATCCACGATACACTGTATAGAACCAATGAGGCCTGTAGTGACAGTAGGGTGTGCAAAAAATCTTTCCAAAAATGCAATTCAAAGAGTCCTAACAGTGCAGAAGGAGGCCATTCAGTCCATCGAGCCTGCACCGACAAGAATCCTACCCTTGTAACCCCAAGTAATCCTCATGACACAAAAGGGCAATCCCACACAGAGCTGTTTCCCATAATCCCAAGTATTTACCCCTCTAATCCCTCTAATCTACACTCCTTAGAATTTAATGGGCAATTTAGCTTGGCCAATCCACCTAACCGTGCACATCTTTGGAGTGTGGGAGGAAACTGAAGCAACCAGAGAGAATGTGACACAGGTAGTCACCCAAGACTGGAATTGAATCTGGGTCTCTGGCACTGTGAGGCAGCAGAGGAACCCCTTTGCCACTGTGCCGTTCTAATCATAAACGATAATTCATAACTTTCAACTATGTTTTAAAATATTATTTCACTGCAAGGCAATAAAAGTGTCAGACATTCAGACTCTTTAAAGTATAAATAACAAAAATCCACAAGCTCTTGAAATCTCTTAACCTTAGAGCAAAAGAACTATAAAATCTCTCCCCTGCAGAAGGAGGTCATTCGGGCCAACGAGTCTGCACTGACTCTCTGAAAGAGCTTCTTACCCGGGTCCCTGCCCTATCCCCGTAACTCAGTGCATCTACCATGGCCAATCCACCTAACCTGCGTATCTTTGAACCTGAGCTGCCAATCAAACAATATTTTCCCCTGTTTCATTCGGAGCAATACATGTCTAAGCTCTCAGCCAAGCATCATTATGAATGCTTGGCTGAGCGCCGGAAATAGGTCCCCTCAATGAAGATGCAGACTTTGCTGTCAATTTCTCCCAAGGCGGCAGGTTGAGCCGGAAATTTTCCCAACATGAGGATGAAAAGTCAGGCTCATATTTTAGCTACTTCACCAGATCTGTATGGAATGGGATTCATAGGAACACAGGAACTAGGAGCAGAACTAGGAAAATTCAGCCCTTCAAGTCTGTACCACTATTCAATCAGATCATGGCTAATCTCTTTCTGGTCTCAAATCTACCTCCCAACCTGTTCCCCATATTCCCATATTCTAGGGGCAGCACAGTGGTTAGCACTGCTGACTCACAGCGCCAGGGGCTCCAGTTTGATTCCTGGCTTGGATCACTGCCTGTGCAGGGTTTGCACATTCTCCTCGTATCTGCATGGGTTTTGTTCAAGTGCTCTTTTTTCCTCCCATGGTCCATAGATGTACAGGCTAAGTGGATTGGCGATGCTAAATTTGAAGAGTTAGGGAGACTAGCTAGGGTAAATGCATGGGGTTATGGGGATTGGGCCTGGGTGAGATTGTCATTGTTGCAAACTCAATGGGCTGAATGTCCTCCTTCTGCACTGTAGCATTCTAGATTCCCTTTTCTCATTAGAAATATATCACTCTCCCTCTTGAAATCAGTCAATGATTCAGGCACCTCTACGCTATGGGGCACTGAGTTCCACAAATTCACCACTCTCTTTGAAAAGTAGCTCCTCCTCATCTCAGTTTTAAATCTATCACCTCTCAACCTATACCCTGTGACCTCTTGTATGAAATTGCCCCATAGGAGGAAACATTTGGTCTACTTCTATTTTATTAATCCCTTTTAAAATTTAATATATCTCAATCAGATCCCTCTCATCCTTCTAAACTCCAGCAGGTCAATCAGATCCCTCTCATCCTTCTAAACTCCAGCGGGTATAAGCCAGAACTATTCAACTCTCCTCATATATTAACACTTTTATCCCTGAAATCAATTCGGTGAACCTCTTCTGAACTGCCTCCAATGTCCCACATCCCCACTTGGGAAAGGATATACTGGCACTGGAGGGGGTGCAGAGGAGATTCACTAGGCTGATTCTGGAGTTGAGAGGGTTGGCTTATGAGAAGAGACTGAGTAGACTGGGACTGTACTCACAGGAATTCAGAAGAATGAGGGGAGATCTTATAGAAACATATAAGATTATGAAAGGAATAGACAGATAGAAGCAGGGAAGTTGTTTCCACTGGTGGGTGAACTAGGGGGCATAGCCTCAAAATAAGGGGAAGCAGATTTAGGACTGAGTTGATGAGGAACTCCTTCACACAAAGTGTTGTGAATTTGTGGAATTCCCTGCCCAGTGAAACAGAGCAAGCTCAAGGGGCCAGAAGGCCTTCTCATAGAATCATAGAATCCCACCAGCGCAGAAAGAGACCATTTGGCCCATTGAGTCTGCAGCGACCACAATCCCATCGAGGCCCTACCCCCATATACCTACATATTTACCCACTAACCTACACATCTCAGGACAGTAAGTGGCAATTTTAGCATGGCCAATCAACCTAACCCACACATCTTTGGACTGTGGGAGGAAATTGGAGCACCCGGAGGAAACCCATGCAGACACAAGGAGAATGTGCAAACTCCGCACAGGCAGTCACCCAAGCCAGGAATCAAACCCAGGTCCCTGGAGCTGTGAAGCAGCAGTGCTAACCACTGTGCTACCGTGCCACCTCAGTTCTACTCCCGCTCCTAGTTCTTATGTTCTTATCCTAGTTCACCTTCTAAACTCAAAGTTGGAATCTAATCCATGGGCTGATTGCTATTCTACTTAATGCCACGCTTAAGTTGTAAAATAATGTTAAATGCCAGTTAGTTTTCATGAAAAATTGGTCTATTGCTGTGAGGGCAGTGAGACCCAGGAAAAGATTCTGGTAGTGACAATGTTAAAGATGCACCCTTTGTTTTAATACAATTTAGCAGCTCTCAGTTGAGTGTGGAGGTCTTGTGGTACAGTTGATCACAGACCCTGCTTCTGAGCCATAAGCTCCAGGTTCGAGTCCAACCTCAGGATGGATGGCCAAATAAGTTTTGTTCATAATGCGGCCAAGAGGTTAAGTGTCACCCTGCAAAATCCTTCTAATGTACACCACTGGCAGACAGTACGTGTAGGAGGGAGAGACTCCTGGTGTGTCATTTTCCCAAACACCCGCCATGGGAATTGTAGTGGGGGGGCACATGCATCATGCAAAGATCTGTTGACATCGGGTGGGATTTTCCGGTCTTGGGACAAATGCGGCTGGAAAATCCCACCTTCAGTCTGCCAATGTTTGATGCAGAATGGCACCTTCCCCCCCCAACCCTCCCCAAGCTACAAGTCTCCAGTGACAGGCAAGTGACCTGCTCCTACAGCACTGGAAAGTCCGTCTTGTGTTCCACTTGGTGGACTTGGACAGTGGCTCAGCAGTCACACTGTGGACGTTGCTACATTCTTCTTATTTCAGTTGCGGGAGATTGTTACCTCTGCGCTTTGACTTGGCAAGTTCACTTGGAGACACGATGAACAGATGTTGGAGAGGAATGCGACAGCAGTTGCGTTTAATACATACACTGTCCTTGACCGCACCTTGAGCCCTGTACCCAGTTTTAGCCACTGAACCTATAAGGGAGATGATACTGGAGCCTTGTGATAAGCTGACTAGCAAATCAGAGGTTGTGAGTTCAAAATACAAGAATGAGGTATACATTTCCATTTTATCGTGGCAAATTATGAAATACACATAATTAATCTGTGGACTAGAGCTAGTTGTGAAAATACTGACTTACAAAGCTTTGACCTAGAAGGGGCATCTGGACAAATCCATGAATGGGATGGGAATAGAGGGATATGGTCCCCGGAAGGGTAAGGGGTTATAGTTCAGACGGACAGCATGGCCGGTGCAGGCTTGGCGGGCCGAAGGGCCTGCTCCTGTGGTGTAATTTTCTTTGTTCTCTGTTCTTTGTATAAAGTCAAAAAGAGGGATGAGGCCTTGAATGTGTTCACGAAAGACAGGAATTGAATTAAAAAGCAAGAACTCATAGGGAGTGATGTCAGGATTGCTCCCTGTGCCATGAGCGAGAGCAGGAATAGAAGGGTTGACCAGATGAATGCATCACCAGAGAGAGGGTGCAGGAGGGAGGGATTTAAATGCCAGAGGCTTTGGGATCTATTTTGGGGAAAGATGGGACCTGTACAAGTTGGACTGGTTGCACCCCAGCAGGACTGGGGCGAATACCCTCGCAGAAGTGTTTAGTACTGTGGGGTAGGGTTTCGACAAGAGTGGGTTGGGAACCTGGGGGACACAAGAGAGAAAAAACAAAGATAGAGATAAAAGGCAGGAAAATAGAAATCAAAAGATGTGCGGATTAGTTGGATTGACCATGCTAAATTGCCCCTTAGTGTCAGGGGTACTATCTAGGGTTATGGGGATAGGGCCTGGGTGGGATTGTGGTCGTTGCGGGTTCGATGGGCTGAATGGCCTCCTTCTGCACTGCAAGATTCTATGAAAAGTAGAAGGTAGTGGAAAAAAGGCTAGCAGCAGATAGGGTCATAGTGCACAAAATGTGTAAAAATGAAAAAAAGGCTAGTCTAAAGGCATTGTACCCTAGGGAGCAGAAATCCCATGGGCCTGCTAGCAATGGCCCAGGAAATCGATAGTCAGCAGGAAAGCGGGTTTTGCGCTGGTCACCAAATCCACTGTGAGCCTCTCAGGCTGTGTTGCCAACCCCAATTGTGTTCCGGGCCAGAGTGAGCAGGAAGCCGATTAATATTTAAATACACATATTTAAGTCATGACATGGGAGCACAGTGGTCAGCACTGCTGCCTCACAGTGCCAGGGACCCAGAACAATTCCAGCCCCAGGTCACTGCCTTTGTGGAATTTGCACGTTCTCCCTGCGTCTGCGTGGGATTCCTCTGGGTGCTCCGGTTTCCTCCCACATTCCAAAGACCGTGCGGAGTTGCCGGCGACCCCACAACATGCCTGGGCTTGCAAAATCTCACTTATTCTCCTGGCTTGAGACAATACACACCTCTTTAACCTGTGCTTAACCCTCTCTCCATTCACATTGTCTGTACCTGTAAACACTTGATTACCTGTTAAGACTCTCATTCCAACCATTATCTTGTAAATGAGCTTGTGCCTGTATCTGCCCTGTTTGTGGGACAAATCCTGCATTCACCCGATGAAGGAGCAGCACTCCGAAAGCTCGTGCTACCAAATAAACCTGCTGAACATTAACATGGTGCTGTGAGACTGCTTACTCCAAAGATGTGCGGGTTAGGTGGATTGGCCGTGCTAAATTGCCCCTTAATGTCAAGGTGACTAGCTAGGGTAAATACATGGGGTAATGGGGATAGGGCCTGGATGGGATTGTGGTCAGTGCAGACTCGATGGGCTGAATGGCCTCCTTCTGCGCTGCAAGGATTCTATGATTATCAGCGTGCTTACAGTCCGACATAAATAGCCTTCACTATTCACCCACCACCCCAACGGGTTCTACACCGGCGGGCTTTTGTACAGATCCTCACAAGAACCCCAAGGGCTAAGGAAGCACCACCAACCCCTCAGCAATGACTTTCTGTGCAGACCCTGGAGGAAGAGACTGAAAACTGTTCCAGTGCCCCAGGTGTGGAACCAAAGGCAAACATGAGGTTCTCTCATTGCTGAATGCACTCTTATTCCAAGCTCACTTAATTACTTTGCCAAGTGCATGAACGATTTCAAACCTCTCTTTAATTAACAGAGCAGGGAATTAAGTTGGCTAATATTTGAGAGTTCGCAAAACTTCTGAGCGACTTTTGTTTGGCCCGGGTAGTAATGTTCGTCGAACAGAAAGGCTTTTGGAATTTCTGTCACATACTGCCCGTGGTTTAAAATAAATAGTTGGAAAGTCTGTGTGGGCACATATCTCTGATTTTAAGGATGCTTCAGCACAAAGCCCTTGCATCTGGCTTCTGTAAACGAAAGAATGTCAGGCATTACTGTTCTGAACTGGAAGTGGTTAATAAAATACAACGCAGTCAGTGCATCTCAGAAATCTACCGCAAACTGCCATGTTAGCCCAAAAGGGTGGGAATTAGTTCGACAAAGTTTTGAGAGATTTTCCTCCGTCTTAATGTAACTCCGTTGCTTAATAGAGTATTTATTGTACAGAAAATGTTGCCGAGATACAAAGGAGGACAACAATCGCTGTCGATAACGCTCTCAGCACTGTTGTTCATCTTACAAGAGTAAGAATGGCTCCTTGTCTGAAACCAGTGAACAGTTTGAGGGATATGGTTCATGAAGCACAGTAGGCTGGGAGGCTCTCTCTCTCTCTCTGTCTCTCTGTGTATTTGGGTTCACTGGTCTATTACCGAGAATACTGTGACTATAGTTCATTCAGATCCTGGCCTCTCAATGATCGAAAGACGGGGAATGACAGTGCATCCGCTGTGACCTTTGGGGTTTCTTCAGGGAAACTGGTTACCTCCCTCCCCCCCCACCACCCCCCACCACCCCCCACCCCCCGCCCGCAACCCCAGGTGCCTATGAACAATGATTCCAAGACACTCTCGTCTTGAAGTCAGGCAAGGTTTCCTTTGTCCTGTGTCTAAATGGCAATGTCTAAGTCAGTGACTCGAGTGCTCCTAAAAACACTATCATTGCTCTGTCTCCCCTTGGTATCAGTATTACAATGTCACCTGCAACCACTGACAAGGCATCAAGAGAGGATAAGGGCTTTCATTGTTGCCGGTCAGTTTGATAGATGCCTTCCACAACTTGATTTTGCAATTTCCGTTCAGCTTCAGTAAGTACCCACAGCGCTGTCGAGTCATGGAAACCGGTTTCTCCTTACAAAGCCTCTTCTTTCTTCCCCTCCCGTGGAATGCTGCAAGCTGACAGTCACGGGTGAGGTATTTTCTTGGAGGGGGTAACACTAACTTGGCTCGGCATCAGTCTCGGTTGGAAATCTGGGCGCTTATTCTTTCCCTGAATTAGATCGGTGGTCAAGGAAAGGACAAAGAATAAAGAACAAAGTAAGTGACAGCACAAGAACAGGCCCTTCGGCCCTCCAAGCTTGTACCGACCATGTTGCCCGACTTAACTAAAACCCCCGACCCTTCCGGGGACCATACCCCTCGATTCCCATCCTATTCGTGTATTTGTCAAGACGCCCCTTAAAAGACACTAACGTATCCGCTTCCACTCCCTCCCCCAGCAGCGAGTTCCAGGCACCCACCACCCTCTGTGTAAAAAAACGTGTCTCGTACATCTCCTTTAAACCTTGCCCCTCGCCCCTTAAACCTGTGCCCCCTAATAATTGACTCTTCCACCCTGGGGAAAAGCTTCTGACTATCCACTCTGCACGTGCCTCTCATAATCTAGTAGACTTTTATCAGGTCGGCGTCGTTCCAGTGAGAACAAACCAAGTTTCTGCAAACTCTCCTCATAGCTAATGCCCTCCATACCAGGCAGCATCCTGGTAAATCTTTTCTGCCCTCCCTCCAAAGCCTCCACATCCTTCTGGTAGTGTGGTGGCCAGAATTGAACACTATATTCCAAGTGCGGTCCTATAAAGCTGCAACATGACTTGCCAATTTCTAAACTCAGTGCCTCAGCCGATGAAGGCAAGCATGCCATATGCACTCTTGACTACAAATTGTGTGTTTTTTTCTTTAATGGGGCGGCACAGTGGCTCTGTGGTGAGCGCTGCTGCCTCACATACGCCGGGGACACGGGTTTGATTCCCAGCTTGGTTCATTGTCTGTGCGGCGTCTGCACATTGTCTACGTGGGTTTATCTCCGGGTGCTCCCATTTCCTTCCACAGTCAGAAAGTTGTGCAGGTTAGGGTGCATCGGCCGCGCTAAATTCTCCCTCAGTGGACCCGAACAGGGACCAGAGTGTGGCGACTACGGGATTTTCACAGTAACTTCATCGTAGTGTTAACGTGAGCCTGCTTGTGGCGCTAATAAATAAGCTTTAAAGGGAGGTGAGCATTACTGGCAATGTTAGAATTTGCTGCCCATTCAGAATTCTCCTTGAGAAGGCGCTGGTGCTGCAGTCCATTTCGGTTCAGGTTGGAGTTCCAGGATTTTGACCCAGCGACAGTGTACCTTGGAGAGGAACTTGGCAGGTGCCTTGGCAGATTTCCATAGATTTGCAAGCCTGGCCCTTCCAGGTGGTAGACGTCATGAGTTGGGAAAGTGCTGTCAAAGGAGCCTGGCTTAGTTGCTGCCGTGCATCTTGTAGATGGTACACAATGCTGCCACTGTGCATTGCTGGCGTAGGGAATTAAGGTTTACTGTAGCAGCGGGGTGCTGATTAAGCAGTCTATTTTGCCTGGATGGTGTTGAGTTTCTTGAGTGTTGTTTTAGCTGCACTCATCCAGGCAAGTGGGGAGTATTCCATAACAGTCCTGACTTTTTAAATGGTGGAAAGGCTTTGATAGGAGTCAGGAGATGGGTTATTCATCACTGGCCTGTTCTCACAGCCACAGTATTTATCTCATAGAATCATAGAATCTCTACAGGGGCCATTCAGTCCATCGAGTCCGCAACAACTTTGCAACAGAGCATACCACACAAGCCCACCCCCCACCTCCATACTATCCCATAATTTTGTACATCGACCATGCTAAACACCCTAAACTACACATCTTGGGACACTAAGACACAATTTAGCTTGACCAATCCACGTACCCTCCACATCTTTGGACTGTGGGAGGAAAATTAAGCACCCAGAGGAAATGCATGCAGACATGGGGAGAAGTGCAAACTCCACGCAGACAGTCACCCATAGCCAGAATCGAATCCGGGTCCCTAGCACTGTGAGGCAACAGTGCTAACCATTGTGCCATCATGGCTGATTCAGTATATCATCTTGGATTAAAGAATCCCTACAGTGCAGAAGGAGGCCATTCGGCCCATTGAGTCTGCACCATCAACAATCCCATCCAGGCCCTATCCCTGTAATCCCATATACTTACTCCGCTAATCCCTCTAACCTATGCACCTCAGGACACTAAGGGGCAATTTAGTATGGTCAATGCACCTAACTTGTATATCTTTGGATGTGGGAGGGAATCAGAGCACCTGGAGGAAACCAACTCAGACATGGGGACGACATAGTAACAAATGGCAAAGTGAATACAGTTAGCAATAGATATATCTTTTTGTTATATTTTTGCCCCTCTTCAGGTACACTGAGAGAGAATTTAGAATGGCCAATGGATGTCTTTCGGACTGTGGGAGGAAGCTCACACAGACACAAGGCAAGTGTGCAAACTCCGCACAGGCAGTGACCCAAGCCGGGAATCGAACACAGGTCCCTGACTCTGTGAGACAACAGTGCTAACCCCTGTGCCACCATGGTTGGTTACCATTGAACAGAGATTTAACTAGAACAGTATATGAACCAACCATGGTTCATATACTGTTCTAGTTAAATCTCTGTTCAATGGTAACCCCCAGGATCTTGATGGTGGGGATTTTAGCGATAATAATATCATTGAATATCAAGAGGAGATGGTTAGACCCTCTCATGTTGGAGATAATCATAGTCACAGGTAGTCACTTTCATGTCACCTCTTGAGTTCAGTTGTTCTGGACCAAAACTGAACCGAGATCTGGAGCCAACTGACTTTGGTAAAACCCAAACTGCACACTGGTGAGCAGGTTATTGCTATAAAAACATTGTTTGGCAGAACTGCCTATGACATCTTCCGTCACTTTCTGTTGATTGAGATGAAATGGTATTTGGCTGGGTTGGACTTGTCCTGCTTTTTGTGAACAGCACATACCTAGGCAATTTTCCACATTTGTTGGGTAGATGCCAATGCTGTAGCTGTACCAGAACACCTTAGCTGGGGAGCGCAGCAAGCTCTGGAGCACAACTCTTCAATACTATTGCCATCTTGTTGTCAGGGCCCACAGCCTTTGCAGTACCCAGTGCACTGAGCCATGTATTTGCTGTTGCGAATTGAATTGGCTGAAGCCTGACATCTGTCCCTGATGCCGGGGACCTCAGGAGAAGTCTGAGATGGATCATCCACTCAGCACTTCTGGCTGAAGTTGTGAAGCTGCTATTCACAGATACGTTCCCCACTGGTGTTTACAATGAACAGCAGCTTTAGTCAAAAATCACCTTGCTACACACTGGCAGTACCAGCACTGTTATAATGAGCTGGAAGGTCCTGGTCACATTCTTTTTATCAGAATGTCAGCTGTGTCTCAATGGGAGCCTGTGGAGTCATTACATTCTAGCCTCTGAGTCAGGAGGCCATGAGCTCATTTCCCCAGTCGCTTTTTGTTTCCCTGCGCATGTATTTATCCAGTTCTCTCAGCAGTTGTCTTTTTTCCATCTACAGGATGCGGCTGTCAGGTTGGAATTTTACTGATTCTGGGGCGGGCGAGGCTCGCAGAACAGAAATCTCCATTGGCCTCGGGCGGGATTTTACGATCTTGCCTGAGTGAGGACGTAAAATCCCGTCCACGTTATGCGTCCCTGATTTCTTCTGAGAAGGGCAAGCACTGCTGCCTCACAGCGCCAGGGACACATGTTTGATCCCGGCCTCAGGTGACTGTGCGAAGTTTCTCCCCGTGTCTGCGTGCATTTCCTCCGGGTGCTCCGGTTTCCTCCCACATTCTAAAGATGTGTGGGTTAGGGTGGATTGGCCATGCTAAATAGCCCCTTAGTGTCAGGGTTATGAGCAGGGTAAACACATGACATTGCAGGATAGGGGAGTTTAGCACCTCCTCTTCATGTTGCTGCAGGCACAATTGGCCAAATGGCCTGTTTCTGCATTGTAGGGATTCTATTCTTGAATAGAACTGAGTGGCTTGCTCGGTCATTTCAGAGTCAACCACATTGATGTGGAGTCAATCTATTAGTTTCCTGGTTACCATTACTGATACTAACTTTTTCATTCCAGATTTTATTTAATTAACTGTGTTTACTTTCTCAGTTGACGTGGTGGAATTTAAATTAATGGCTGCAAATGATAAGTCCTTGGGCTTTCTGTTCCAAGTCCATGCCTTAAGATTTCTGGTCCAGCGAGCCTTACTTCTGTTGTGGGCAAAGTTTTGGAAAGGATTACAAGAGATAAGGTTTATAATCATCATTTGGAAAGGAATAATTTGATGAGGGATAGTCAACACGGTTTTGTGAAGGGTAGGTCATGCCTCACAAACCTTATTGAGTTCTTTGAGAAGGTGACCAAAGAGGTGGATGAGGGTAAAGCAGTTGATGTGGTGTACATGGATTTCAGTAAAGCTATTAAGGTTCAGTAAAGCTAATAAGGCTCCCCACGGTAGGCTATTGCAGAAAATACAGTGGCATGGGATTAAGTGGTTTGGATCAGAAATTGGCTGGCTGTAAGAAGACAGAGGATAGTGGTTGATGGGAAATGTTCATCCTGGAGTTCAGTTACTAGTGGTGTACCGCAGGAATCTGTTATGGGGCCACTGCTGTTTTCATTTTTATAAATGACCTGGACGAGGGCTTGGAAGGATGGGTTAGTAAATTTGCGGATGACACTAAAGTCGGTGGAGTTATGAACAGTGCGGAAGGATGCTGCAGGTTACAGAGGAATGGAGATAAGCTGCAGAGCTGGGCTGAGAGGTGGCAAATGGAGTTTAATGTGGAAAAGTGTGAGGTGATTCATTTCGGAAGGAGTAACAGGAATACATAGTATTGGGCTAATGGTAAGATACTTGGTAGCATGGATGAGCAAAGAGATCTTGGTGTCCATTTGCATAGATCCCTGAAAGTTTGCACCCAGGTTGATAGGGTTGTTAAGAAGGCGTACGGCGTGTTAGCTTTTATTGGTAAAGGGCTTGAATATCAGAGCCATGAGGTCATGTTGCAGCTGTACTTGGTGCGGCTACACTTGGAGCATTGCATAGAGTTCTGGCTGCCGCATTATAGGAAGGATGTAGAAACGTTGGAAAGGGTGCAGAGGAGATTTACCAGGATGTTGCATGGTATGGTGGGAAGGTCTTATGAGGAAAGGCTGAAGGACTTGAGGCTGTTTTCTTTAGAGAGAAGAAGGTTAAGAGGTCACTTAATAGAGGCATACAAGATGATCAGAGGATTAGATAGGGTGGTCAGTGAGAGCCTTTTTCCTCAGATGGAGATGGCTAGCACAAGGGAGCATAGCTTTTAATTGAGAGGTGATAGATATAGGACAGATGTCAGAGGTACGTTCTTTACTCAGAGAGTAGTAAGAGCGTGGAATGCCCTGCCTGCAACAGTAGTGGACTCGCCAACATTGAGGGCATTTAAATGGTCATTGGATAAACATATGGATGATATTGGAATAGTGTAGGTTAGACGGGCTTTAGATTGGTTCCACTGGTCGGCGCAACATTGAGGACCGAAGGGCCTGTACTGGGCTGTAATGTTCAATGTTCTATTGTCCTGCCATCCACTTTCACCAAGTTTATAAGAGCTGGTTAAAAAGTCGACAACCAGTTTTCCAGTTGCAAAGAGCCTCCAGTGTCCCCAAAGGCGATTACAGGCCTACTGTGAAAATGTTAAAATAAAAACAAAAAATGCAGTGTCCGTGGAGAGAGACAAACAAAGTGAACATTTCAGGTCAGCGAGTTTCACCAGCGCTGGGCAAAGTTAGATATATAATAGCTTTTAAGCAACTGGAAAGAAGGGGGGGTTGGGAAAAAATAACAAAGAGACCGTCTGTTATAGTTTGGAAGCCTGGAGAGATTCAATGACTGCAGAGGCAGAAGCTCCTTCACCAAAATCATTTTATTTACAATTCCGACAGGAGTAGACAGAGTTCTATCTGTCAGCGTTCTACCTTCAAGAGTGCCAGAGGAACTGACAGTCCTGGTTAAATACATAAGAACATAAGAACATAAGAAATAGGAGCAGGAGTAGGCCATCTGGCCCTTCGAGCCTGCCCCGCCATTCAATAAGATCATGGCTGATCTGTCGTGGCTCAGTTCCACTTTCCCGCCCTCTCCCCATAACCCTTAATCCCCTCTCTTATCAAAAACCCATCAACCCGCTTCTTAAAAATATTTAGCGAGGTAGCCTCCACCACTTCAACGGGCAGAGAATTCCAGAGATTCACCACCCTTTGAGTGAAGAAGTTCCTCCTCAACTCCGTTCTGAACCGCCCCCCCTTTTTCTTGAGGCTGTGCCCCCTAGTCCTACTGTCTTTTTTGAGCGGGAAGAGTCTTTCCACCTCTATCCTATCCATCCCATTCATCATCTTATACGTCTCAATGAGATCTCCCCTCATTCTTCTAAACTCTAACGAGTACAAGCCTAGTTTATTCAGCCTCTCCTCATAGCTCAACCCCCTCAACTCCGGTATCAGCCTAGTAAACCTCCTCTGCACTCCCTCCAAGGCCAAAATATCCTTGCGCAGGT
The DNA here is from genome assembly GCF_965287045.1 of Carcharhinus amblyrhynchos. Taxonomy (NCBI): domain Eukaryota; kingdom Metazoa; phylum Chordata; class Chondrichthyes; order Carcharhiniformes; family Carcharhinidae; genus Carcharhinus; species Carcharhinus amblyrhynchos. Next base: position 8,705,207 of record NC_137332.1, on the reverse strand, counting down.
GCGGCGCCCAAAACTGCACACAGTACTCCAGCTGCGGCCTCACCAATGCCCTATACAGCTGCAGCAAGACCTCCCTACTTTTATATTCAATCCCCCTCGCTATGAAGGCCAGCATCCCATTCGCCTTCCTGACCACCTGCTGCACCTGCAGGCTGGGTTTTTGCGACTCATGCACAAGGACCCCGAGGTCCCTCTGCACCGTCGCCTGCTGCAGTTTTTCGCCCCGTAAGTAATAGTCCTTCCTACCATTCTTCCTACCAAAGTGGACCACCTCACACTTGCCAACATTAAATTCCATTTGCTATTTCCTGGCCCATTCGCCCAGCCTATCTAGATCCTTCTGCAGACTCTCCACACCCTCCGCACAATTTGCCTTTCCCCCAATCTTGGTGTCATCAGCAAATTTCGACACCCTACACTCGGTTCCCTCCTCCAGATCATCTATATAAATGGTAAATAGCTGAGGCCCCAGCACCGACCCCTGGGGCACCCCACTAGTCACCAACCGCCAATCCGAATAGCACCCATTGACCCCCACTCTCTGCCTCCTATTTGACAACCAATCCTCTATCCACGCTAACACCCTACCCCCAACTCCATGTCCTCTGACCTTCTGCAGTAACCTCTTGTGAGGTACCTTATCAAACGCCTTCTGAAAATCCAGAAAGACCACATCCACCGGCTCTCCTCTATCCACCGCCCTAGACACATCCTCATAGAACTCCAGTAAATTTGTCAGACACGACTTCCCTTTAATGAAACCGTGTTGCGTCTGCCCTATCAAGCAATTCCCTTCAAGATGTCTCGCAATTTCCTCCTTAATGACGGATTCTAACATTTTACCTACCACAGACGTTAAACTAACCGGCCTGTAATTCCCCGCCTTTTGCCTGGCACCCTTCTTAAACAACGGCGTAACATTAGCCGTTTTCCAATCCTCCGGCACTTCCCCGGAATCCAGCGACGTCTGGAAAATAACCACCAAGGCATCCACTATCACCTCCGCCATTTCTTTCAGAACCCTCGGATGCATTCCATCCGGTCCTGGGGACTTGTCCACAATCAGCCCCTCCAGTCTGTCGCGCACCACCTCTCTAGTAACAGTAATGTCATTAAGACCCTCCAGTCCTACCACCTTTCCATCGCTAACACCCGGCAAATTATTCACGTCCTCCTCCGTGAAGACAGAAACAAAAAAGTTATTCAAGACCTTAGCCATATCCCCATCCCCTACCACTAGGTCCCCTTTCTCATCCGCTAAGGGACCAACGTTCACCCTAGCCAGCCTCTTCCTTTTTATATATTTATAAAAACTCTTGCTATCCTTTTTTATATTAAGTGCTAGCCCAGCTTCATAGCTTCTTCTACCCTCCTTTATCAACTTTTTTGTCAATCTTTGTTGACATTTAAACCTTTCCCAATCCTCTTCTCGCCCACTGCTCTTAGCTACTCTAAATTCCTCCGCTTTTAATTTAACACTTTCCTTCACCTCCTTCGTTATCCACGGCTTATTACCTCTCTTCCTACTGTCCTTTTTAACCATCGGAATAAATTTCTGCTGAGCACCAAGAAAGATCTCCTTAAAGATCCTCCACTGCTCCTCAGCAGACCTACCTTCCAACGCGCTCCCCCAGTCCACATTCGCCAATTCTTCTCTCATCCTACCATACTCCCCTCTATTCAAACAAAGGACACGTGTCCGGGAACCCACTTTCTCCTCCTCCATCTGCAACAGAAACTCCACCATACAATGATCACTCTCTCCAAGAGGATCCTTCACCTCAAGGTCCCTAATTCTACCCGCCTCATTACATAGCACCAGATCCAAGATAGCTCGCTCCCTCGTCGGCTCCAACACACACTGTTCCAGGAAACTATCCCGGCAGCATTCCAAGAACTCCTCCTCGAGCCCACCTCGTCCAACATGGTCGACCAATCAATATGCAGATTGAAATCCCCCATAACTACGGCCGTCCCATTCCTGCACGCCGCACTTATTTGCGCGTTAACAGCCCGCCCCACCTCCAGATCATTATTCGGGGGCCTATAGACGACACCCACCAGCGTCTTCCTCCCTTTGCTGTTCCTAATCTCCACCCACAACGATTCCACTTTATGCTCTTTGGCTCCGATATCATCCCTTGCTACCACCTTGATGCTGTCCTTAATCAGCAGAGCTACGCCACCCCCTCTTTCCTCCTGCCTATCCTTCCTAAACACTTGATAGCCCTGTACATTCATCTCCCAGTCCCTGTCACCTTGCAGCCACGTCTCTGTAATGGCCACCAGATCGTATCCATTTGTGTCGATCTGCGCCACCAGCTCATCCACTTTATTCCGAATGCTTCGTGCATTCAGATAAAGCGCTTTCATCCCAGCCTTCTTCTGGACCCTATTTGCCGTAACGCCACCACTTGGGACATCCTCAGCCTCTTCCCTTACCTGTACCCTATCCTTAACTGTAGACCTCCTAACATCACCTACCCTCGCACCCTCCCCCCCCCTAATTAGTTTAAAGCCCTGTCTACAGTCCTCTTTACTCGATTTGCCAGCACTCTGGTCCCAGCACGATTCAGACCAACCCCATCCCGCCCGAACAAGTCCCACCTACCCCAATACTGGTGCCAATGCCCCATAAATTCGATCCCATTCCTCCCACACCAATCTCTGAGCCACCCATTCACTTCCTTTATCCTGTCAACCCTACGCCCGTCTGCACTCGGTTCAGGCAGTAGCCCAGAGAAGACCACCTTGTCGGTTCTACTTTTTAATTCCATTCCCAGCTTCTCATACTCCCTCCCCAGATCCTCAGTCCGCACTTTGCCTACGTCGCTGGCACCCACATGTACCACCACAACTGGGTTCTCACCCTCCCACTCCAGATTCCTCTGCAGCCCAGCTGCGACATCCTGTACCCGAGCACCAGGCAGACAACACACCCTTCTGTGCACTTTGTCATTGTGACAAAGGACAGTGTCAATACCCTTCACCCCACTATCCCCAATCACTACTACGTTCCTTTTCCCCTTCTCTTTGCCTATGTCCTGCTGCATCACTGTACCGTGTGCAGTTTGCTCACCAACCTCACCTGCCTCGTCCTCTTCCAGACTGGAAGCAAGAACCTCAAACCTGTTATGCAGATTAAGAGGCTGAGGCCTCCGCTCCTCACCCCCCTTCCTCCTCCTCCCAGCAGTCCCCTTTTGTCCCTGACCCTTAGATTTAGACAGTCTAGGGGGGGTGGATGTCACTTGCACCCCATTGACAATGACACCCTCTCTCCCCCTGATGAGCCTCAGTGTCTGTAGCTCAGAGGCCAGCTCATCCACCTTGAGCTGGAGCTCCTCCAGCAACCTGCACTTACTGCAGACATGGCCACTGGGAAGGACCCTGGGGTCCACCAGTTCCCACATCATACAGGAACCGCACATCACATGCCCCTCCATTATTCAATATAATTTGTTGTGGGAAAAAATTTTTTCCTTGTTTTTTGCTGTAGTAGTTTTGAAAAAAAAAAAATTTTTTTTTTCCTTGTTCTTTCCACCTGGCCTTTTTACCTTCAAGCCCTTTTTGATATTAAGCCCTAATAGCTCACTCTGCTTCCCTCTCACTCCGCTGCCCGCTCCGACGCTGCCCGCTATCTACACCAGGCCTCCTTTTAAACTTGGCGCTGATTTAAAGCTGATGGGCCACAACTGCCTGATAATCACTCCCTCACAATTCTTAAAGCAGTAAATACAATAAGTAAATGCTTTAAACAGTTCTACAAAGAACAAAGTGCTTTAAACTTATTTTAAACAGGTTTTTAACAGGTAAAGTCTTAGCTTTCTCTCTGATGCTCCTTCCTCGTCTGCTCCAGCAAACAAGGAAAAGACTCCCTGATTGGCCCATCAATTGACTCCTTAATCAGGGAGTTCATATTCCAATAGGCCAACCTCAATGGCCTGAATGAAATCATTACAATGACGCCCATCTTGGCGATGCAGAGGGAAAGGTGGTGTTCATACTTTCTAGGCAATGGACTTACTCAACAGCAAATAACTGGTTAGGCTGCTTGTTGGTTCCACTAGGAAGCAAAGTCCGATGTGCAGGGATTGGTAGGGGGAATGGGGATGCTTTTCTTTAGTGATGCTGCTACAACCCTCATTTGTGAATGACATCTATAAAACCCACTGTTGCTTGCAACCCTCCATCCATCAGACAGAACTGTCAGTGAGGCGAGGCAGAGGGAGGGATTTTACAGCTTCATTCATCCCGAAACGGTAAAATCCCGCCCAAGGTCAGCTGACCTTTTCATGTTCCACCCCATGCCCGCTCCGATTCGAATGGCGGGCGGGGCGATAAAGTTCCGGCCAGAGTATCAGCAGCGAGCTCCAAGTCAGGAATGCATGGACTGATATTATAATTCATGGGAACAAACATCGGAACTGGGAGCAAGAGTGGGCAATTCAGCCTTTCGAGCCCGTTGTGCTGTTTAACACGATCATGGCTGATCTTATCTTGGTCTTCACTTTCCTGCCTGCTCCCCAGAGCCCTTTACCCCAATTTTCATCAGAAACACATCTATCTCTTTCTTGAATCTGTTGATTGATTCTGCCTCCACTGTTCTGGGACAGTGAGTTCCACAGATTCACAACCCTCTGAGAGATGTAGTTTCTCTACAGCTCAGTTTTGAACCTACCCCCTCTATATCTATAACCTCTTGTTCTATTCTGTCCCACAAGGGGGAAGATCTATTCAACATCCACCTTATCAATGTGTGCAACATCGAGGCAATGGTCAAAAATATAATGCGTGCTTGCTCGCGAAGTGAGGGCTTTAGCAGCTACATGTAGCTGGCAGGAACAGTGTTATACCGCAGACAGTGTCTGCCACTGTTTTTTTTTCCCACTGTTACATCAAACTGGAGAGCAGAGGCTTCTGGGACACACAAAACGTCAATGTAACCAAGATAGCATCCAAAGTCACTGGGTTAGTATACGCAAGGTCATGGGAAGGTCACAGTGATTTTAACATCAAATACTCTTTTGTTGATAATTTCTTTCTGAGTTTCCATTGACTCTGCTGTGTAAGCCAATGTTTGGAATGAGGAATAACTGGTGGCAAACAATTGCATTTTTACAGCAAACAGTCTACAGAGTCTATTTAAAAACAGTCAGGGAGGTGATGGCTTAAATGGTATATCACCAGACTATTAATCCAGAAACTCAGCTAATGTTCTAATTTGATTTGACTTGGTTTGATTTGATTTATTATTGTCACATGAATTGGGATACAGTGAAAAGTATTGTTTCTTGTGTGCTATACAAATAGAACATACTGTTCATTGAGAAGGAAACAGGAGAGTGCAAAATGCAAGGTTACAGTCATAGCTAAGGTGTAGAGAAAGATCAATTTAAAAGTCTGATAGCAGCAGGGAAGAAGCTGTTCTTGAGTTGGTTGGTACGTGGCCTCAGACTTTTGTATCTTTTCCCTGACGGGAGAAGATGGAAGAGAGAATGTTCAGGGTGTGTAATTCAGGTCCTTAATTATGTTGGTTGCTTTGCCGAGGCAGTGGGAAGTGTAGACAGAGTCAATGGATGGGAGGTTGGTTTTCACGATGGATTGGGATACATTCATAACCCTTCCTTGTGCTCTTGAGCAAAGCAGGATCCATACCAAGCTATGGTACATTCAGAAAGAATGCTTTCTATGGTGCGCCTGTAAAGGTTGGTGAGAGTCGTAGCCGACATGCCAAATTTCCTTAGTCTTCTGAGAAAGTAGAGATGGATCCGGGTTCAAATCCCACCGTGGCAGATGGTGGAATTTGAATTTATAAAAAATCTGGAATTAAAAATCTACTGATGACCATGAGACCATTGTTGATTGTCAGAAAAAAACCCATCTGGTTTCTTTTTAAGGAAAGAAACCTAGCCTTTTTGTGACTGTGATTGACTCTTAGCTGCCTCCTGAAATGACCTAGCATGCCACTCGGTTCAGGGGCAATTAAGGACGGGCAACAAATGCTGGCCTTGTCCGCAATGCCCACAGTCCATGGAATAATTAATAGAAAATGGGAGCGATTGTATGTCACAAGAAATAGGCACTCCAGTCCAAAGCTAAGTTCGGTGGCAAAATGAACCCAGGCCTGAAAGGAATAAATAAAGAGCATTTCAAATAAAGTCAGAAAGCGTGACCATTGCGCATTCCAATACTGTCGTTAGAGCAGGATATTTATACACTTAATTGGTATCCTTTTACTACGTTGGTCAATTAAATTACTCAAGCAGGACAGACAATGACAGGTTAATCCCGGTGTTTACATACACAGATTCAGTTTAGCCCTGAACATTTGATTCACACTGAATTTGACCTGTTCAATGTTTCCCTGCACCTGCAGTGAGACATGTGCCAGACGGTTTTCCATCGCCTGTCACCCATTTGTACTCTGTTTCAGACCAAGCAAAAGGATTGCAAGCGTTAACAAGAGGGAACTGCAAATGCTTTTAGTAGAAGCCACGTACCATTTAATAAATTAAAATATGTTAATTCTGCATGCAAAACCAATCCGCCTAAGCCTAAAATCTGAATTTAGAACTGTACTGGATAGCTGAAGAACTTCTACAGTGCAAATGTGTTGCTTTGAATGAACAAAATTCAACATGACACTTTTATTTCTTCTTTTATATCGACTAATATTAATGCCGATCTCTCATTGACATCTTCCCGTTTGCCTAGATGGAGAAAACAGTTAAAAACAATGAAATAAGAACACTGGTCTTGCATACCTTAAACTTAAACACCAGTAAAAGATGGGAAATATTAGTTTGAAAGTTTCTTCAATGGTTGGGATGCATCATACCTGAACCCTGAGCTTTGTTTCATCTAACATCCAATTTCAAAAAAGAGGGTGGAACAGTGGCTCCCAAAGCAGTGCCTAAGAGTGGGACTGCTAGCCCTATAATCGATTACAGTGCCCCTCTGAATAAATATGAGTAGGGATGAAACCCAAGACCTTTCAGCTCTGTACAATTCCTTTTTAAGTTTATTTATTATTGTCACAAATAGGCTTACATGAACACTGCATGAATTTACTGTGAAAATCCCCAAGTCGCCACATTCTTGCGCCTGTTCGAGTACACTGAGGGGGAATTTAGCATGGCCAATGCATCTAATTAGCACCGATAAGACCATGGGAGGAATTTGGGGCACCCAGGGGAAACTTACGCAGACACAGGGAGAATGTGCAGGCTCCGCTCAGACAGCGACCCAAGCTGGGAATTGAACTCAGGTCCCTGGCGCTGTGAGGCAGCAGTTCTAACCACTGTTCCACTGTGCCACGGAAATGATAGAGTGTTCACTGAGGTAGTGCCAGCTTCAGAAAGGAGCAGTTACGGGTGGCATCGTGACACAGTGATTAGCGCTGTTGCCTCACAGTACCAGGGACCCGGGTTCAATTCCCAGCTTGGGTCATTGTCAGTGCGGAGTTTGCATGTTTTCCCCGTGTCTGCATGGGTTTCCTCCGGGTGCTCCAGCTTCCTCCCACAATTGAACGATGTGCGGGCTGGGCGGATTGGCCATGCTAAATTGCCACTACATGTCAGGGGATTAGAAGGGTAAATACGTAGGGTTACGGGAATGGGGCTTGGGTGAGATTGTTGTCAATGCAGTCTTGATGGGCTGAATGGCCTCCTTTTGCATAAAAGCATGGATATTGACATAGAGAAACTTGAGCTCCTGCAGCCATTTCCATCTGAATCAAAAAATGGTGAAGAGGAATGTTATTGAATATTACTGAAGAGAGAGACACATACTGAAACATTTCAAAGATCAAAGAACAATACAGCACAGGAACAGGCCCTTTGGCCCTCCAAGACTGCTCATGATGCTTGTCTAAACTAATGCTTGGCTACATCAACTGCACTGCCCTCATCTACACACCTAGATAGGGATCCAACTCAATATTAAGACCTTGCTAAATTGTTATTCTAAAGCTGGTCTCAGAATTAAGGATGCAGTTTTTAATTAGTGATTAGTGTTTCCCCGCTACTTAAATATAGAATCATTCTCTACAGTGCAGAGGAGGCCCACTGAACCTGCAGTGACAATCCCACCCTATCCCATAACCCCATATATTTACCCTACTAATCCCCCAGCACCAAGGGGCAATTTAGCAATCCACCCAACTTGCACAGTTTTGGACTGTGGGTAGAAGCCAGAGCACCCGGAGGAATTCTACACAGAGAATGTGCAAACTCCATACAGACAGTCACCCGAGGCAGGTATCGAACCTGGGTCCCTGGCACTGTGAGACAGCAGTGCTAACCATTCTGTCACCATGCTGCTGCGTCTGACAGAGCTTAACCACGTCTTAATGGAAGCTTTTTTATAATTTTTGTTTATGGGATGTGGGCCTCGCTGCCTGGGCAAGCATTTATTGCCCACTCCCTGAGATAGGGAAATTGAACCCGTGATATTAGCATCACTCTGCATCTCCAAGCAGCCATCCAGCCAACTGAGCCAAACCGACTCCCCTCAGATGGTACCATTTAATGAACTATTGCCCATTCTGGCATTTGATGAGATCTCCGTTTCCTCGTTAGCACTTTGTCTTTTAAATAATTACACCAAAGCACTGATTCTAGTTCAGTCACTAAGTCGGCTGCTGGATGCAGTTTCAGCCTGCTGCTTTTCTACAGAAGAAGATGGGCTGAACATGTCAGCCTCACTTCCTTTATCTTCCTCATCTTTGATCAGGTATTTGAAAGTGCCAAAGAACAGACCCTTTGGTCCACTAAGCCTCTGCGGTTTCTATCCCTCTGTTTGCCTCCCATTCATGTGTCTATTGAGGTATGCCTTGAACATTGCCAATGTGTCTGCTTCCAACACCTTCACTGGTAGCACGTTCCAGGCACTCACCACCCCTCTGTGTGAAAAACTTTCCCTGTATGTCTCCCCTAAACCTACCCCCTCTCACCTTAAGCCTGTGCCCTCTTGTAATTAACCCTTCCACCCTGGGAATAAAACTTTTCCCTGTCCACACCTCTCATGTGATATATATGAATTTTGACAAAGCTTTGACCATAGGTCACCTGGGTTCGAAATGTCAGCTCTTTTCTCTCCTTACAGATGCTGCTGAGATTTTCCAACATTTGGTTATGCCTCTCATACTTGTGTAGACTTCTATCAGGTCACCCCTCAGCATCCGTCTTTCCAATGCAAACAATCCAAGTTTCTCCAATCTCCCCTCATGCATAAAGACCAGGCAACATCTTAGTAAACCTTCTTTGCATCCTCTCCAAAGCCTCCTCTAGCCCATCCACATCCTTCTCCATGCGCAAGGACTGCGCGCAATTTTCCGAAGGCGGCCTAATGCAAAATTTATACTGTAGTGTCAGGTAACTGAACATCTTTAAGATGCTCAAGCCCGTGTCAATCTTAATGATGCTGCCACACGCAATGAGGAAGACACGTACAACGGAAAAATATTCCAGGAACATTGCCCATAACACGACAGTCTTTTTCTCCTTCAAGCGTCTAATCTCTCTCATTTCATTCTAGTCACCTGGTTGTGCATAATTTATTACTGACATTACAGTACAATGTTTTAACTACATTCCATAAAATGCTTCCATATTTATCCTGAAGTGTGTAGGATGCTTAATTTCATTTCTTTTAATGACTGCAATAATTATCGACATATCAATTTCTCAAATTAATGAACAAGTGTGAATTTTTTGAGCCCCCATTAATAAACTTAATACCCCTTACACCTGTCAGTTACTCCAATTCGCAGCGATAATTAAAATTACTAATGTATTCTGTAATTAAGAAAATAAAATTGCCTTGATCAACAATATCTTTAGTTGTCTGGTTTTTTTTTTAGCTTATGCTAAGTTGCATTCGTTTAAATACACATCAGAAGATGCTCGAAGCTCTCACCAGACTCGGTGGCAAGAAAGAAACTTGAAGGTTTCCAGGTCGACAACTTTTCATCAGAACCCCGTCATCTGAATCTTTATTTTGTTTAGCTAGGGGTGATGCCAGTGCCTGCAAAAATGCACCAAGAGGAGGCAGTGGCACAGTGGAATTATCACAGGATCAGCAAACCAGAGACCCAGTGGGACTTGAGTTCAAATCCCAACCTGGCAGAGGGCAAACTTAACTTCAATCAAAATTTGGAATTAAAATTCTAATGATGACCATAAAACCTGGTACAGTGATTAACACTGCTGCCTCGCTGTGCCAGGGAGCTGGGTTTGATTCCCTGCTTGGGTCACTATCTGTGCAGAGTCTGCATGTTCTCCCCATGTCTGTGTTCCTCCGGGTGCTCTGGTTTCCTCCAACAGATATGCTGGGGGGTGCAATGGCCATGCTAAATTCTATCTCGGTGTACCTGAACAGGCATTGAAGTGTGGCGACTGGGGGATTTTCACAGTAACTTCACCGCAGTGTTAATGTCTGTAATGTGTTATGGGCAACGTTCCTGGAATATTTTTCTGTCGTACGTGTCTTCCTCATTGCATGTGGCAGCATCATTAAGATTGACACGGACTTGAGCATCTTAAAGATGTTCAGTTATCTGACACTACAGTATAAATTTTGCATTAGGCCGCTTTTGAATACTAATAAATAAACTAATATTATCAATTGTCGTAAAAACACATCTGGTTCACTCATGCCCTTAAGGCAGTCCTTACCTGGTCTGACCTACATGTGACTCCGGACCTACAGTGATATGGTTGACTCTCAAATGCCCTCTGAAATGGTGGGGGGGCAGTTAGGGATGGACAATAAATGCTGGCCCAGCCAGCGATGCCCACATCCCATAAAAATGAATAAATGACATTGCAATTATAAGAACATAAGAACATAAGAAATAGGAGCAGGAGTAGGCCATCTAGCCCTTCGAGCCTGCCCCGCCATTCAATAAGATCATGGCTGATCTGTCGTGGCTCAGTTCCACATTCCCGCCCTCTCCCCATAACCCTTAATCCCCTCGCTTATCAAAAACCCATCAACCCGCGTCTTAAAAATATTTAGCGAGGCAGCCTCCACCACTTCAATGGACAGAGAATTCCAGAGATTCACCACCCTTTGAGTGAAGAAGTTCCTCCTCAACTCCGTTCTAAACCGCCCCCCCTTTATCTTGAGGCTGTGCCCCCTAGTCCTACTGTCCTTTCTGAGCGGGAAGAGTCTCTCCACCTCTATCCAATCCATCCCATTCATCATCTTATACGTCTCAATGAGAACTCCCCTCATTCTTCTAAACTCTAACGAGTACAAGCCTAGTTTATTCAGCCTCTCCTCGTAGCTCAACCCCCTCAACTCCGGCATCAGCCTAGTAAACCTCCTCTGCACTCCCTCCAAGGCCAAAATATCCTTGCGTAAGTACGGCGCCCAAAACTGCACACAGTACTCCAGCTGCAGCCTCACCAATGCCCTATACAGCTGCAGCAAGACCTCCCTACTTTTATATTCAATCCCCCTCGCTATGAAGGCCAGCATCCCATTTGCCTTCTTGACCACCTGCTGCACCTGCAAGCTGGGTTTTTGCGACTCATGCACAAGGACCCCGAGGTCCCTCTGCACCGTCGCCTGCTGCAGTTTTTCGCCAAGCCGGGCGTGTTAGCTGTGGAAAATGCAACTCTTTGCAAAATAAGTTGTTCTTGGCATCTTTGACCATGTTAATCTGCAAAGCACTGCCTGAAAGGATGGTGGAAGCAGATTCGAGTGCCACTCTCAAACTGGAAACTTTAGCAGGTCTAACGGGAAGGAACAGGGAGAGCAGTGGGACTAGCTCACAGACACGGTGGGTTCATTGGCCCCCTTCTATTCTGTGCTATTCTACGAACCCTTATGGAGAGTCATGGTCCTGAGAGCGAGGCTGTTGACACTCCAGCTCTGCAATTGACTTTTATTTTTGGGAGTGAGCCCAAAAGGTTGCGGAGAACCTGACTCCCAGAAGCCCAAGGTTGAATATGAATCTTGCACCATGAAATTTGAAGATTCTCCAAGGATAAATGTTACCAAGGAGATTGAGTGAAGATGTGTATCATTCGTGGACGGTTCCCAAAGCTTCAGTTGTGCAATTCAATGCAAACCTGGTGGGGGGTTGTGGAGGAGATGGGGCTCAAAATAAAAGACAATCTAATAAATGTGGCTACAGACAACCTTTCATTGATGAGATATTGTGGTATTATACTAACTTTGTGATAACTCCCTGCCAAAAGCACATTGTGTGCCTGTTCCCCACTATGTACAATCTCTTTGATTTTAGCCCTGGTGCTGTTAATCCTCTAAAGTAATGAATAGTCACTTGACACGGAGCCTGTTGCAATTCTGACTAGAATCAGAAAAAGAAACCCTGCACCTGTGCAACATCTTTGCGTTGCCCGTATCTGCGTGGGTTGCCTCTAGATACTCCGGTTTCCTCCCACAGTCCGAAAGACGTGCTGGCCAGGTGCATTGCCCATGCTAAATTCTCCCTCAGAGTACCCAAACAGGCGCTGCAGTGTGGCAACTCGGGGGATTTTTCACAGTAACTTCATTGCGGTGTTAATGTGAGCCTGCTTGTGACGCTAATAAACAAACTTTAAACATTGAGGGGTGACCTGATACAGGTCTGCAAGATTGTGAGTGGCATGGACAGAGTGGATAATTAGATGCTCTTCCCTCTGATAGAAAAGTCAAGTACAAGGGGACATAGGTTTAAGATGCATGGGGAAAAGTTTAGAGGGGATGTGCGAGGCAAGTTTTTACTCAGATATCTGGAATACACTACCCAGGGTGATGGTGGGAGCAGGTATGATAGTGGCATATAAGGGGCACCTAGACAAATGCATGAGTAGCATTGGAATGGAAAGATACGGGCTCTGTAAGTGCATACGGTTTTAGTTTAGGCAAGCACCATGATCTGCACAGGCGTGGACCTGTTCTTTGTTCTTTGTAATGCTGTGCGTTGATAACACTGTGAGGCATCCCTGACAATGCGACAAGGATTAAAATAAGTGTAGCCTCTTTCTTTAGCTGTGGCTTTGTTTAAAATGGAAATTCACACAAACCTGGCATGAGGGAATGATTCGTGGACTTTCGCCTGGACTGACCAAATCCACATTCTGCAAACTTAATCCCACCCACTTTGTTTACGGGGAGAAGTGGGGGGTGGTGGAGGAGACAAATTCCTCTCCACTGGGGGAGTTTGAAGCCTTGCTTGGCTGCTCCATAAATGCAGTCACGGTGGGTGATGTGTGTCACCTGTCAAAAGAGAAAAGGCTCAATTGATTGACAGCCCCAAGGCTACGGGTTCAGAGAGCGAGAATACGCGGCATGTCAAGATGTCAGAGAGGAGTTTGTGAACTCCGGCTCGGAATGGGAGGAAAAGTCCGCTTCTCTCTGAGTTTCTCCACTATTCCCAGGTCTGCCTCACGAGGCTCAAAACCCGAGCAGGGGAAGTCAGAATCGTTCGTTCTCTGCTGGAGAGAAAAACAGAAGTTGACATTCATTTTGCCATAATGCGTGTCAACTTCCTTTCTTAAAAACCTGTCATTTCACCCTTTCAAAAACTGTTCCCTTAAGAAATCTCGGCACATACCTTCTCCGAGATACAAGGCAGTGATGATAGCTGACCTAGCAGATTGCTGCTTTGGTCTTAAAATTGGCAATAAAGTGCTGTTAAGACGGTACCGTGACACAAATGTTAAGTTGGAGTGAAGCTGTGTCATGCAGGATTAACTTGTGAGCTCTTAACCCATTTTGTAAGAGAGTCCTGTTGTTGTTAAGAGGATTGGAGCCAGTTGTCAGTAAACTGCTTTGCATATGTTTAAATTGTCATTAGAAATTATTGAAATTATTAATTATATCCTATTACATTAATAAGTCATGACTGCGTTTTTTTTTTATTGATTCGTGGGATATGGGCATCTCTGGCTAGGCCAGCATTTATTGCCCATCCCTGGTTGCCCTTGAGAAGGTGGGGTGGTGAACTCCTTCATGAATCGCTGCAGTCCACGTGCTGTGGGTTGACCCACAATGCCGTTAGGGAGGGAATTCCAGGATTTTGACCCAGCAACTGCGAAGGAATGTCCATGTATTTCTGAGTCAGGATGATGAGTGGCTTGGAAGGAAACATGCAGGTGGTGGTGTCCCCATATATCTGTTGCCCTTGTCCTTCTAGATGGAAGTGGTCGTGGGTTTGGAAAGTGCTGCCTAAGGGTCTTTGGTGAATTGTTGCAGTGCATCTTGTAAATAGTACACACTGCTGCTACTGAGCTCCGGTGGTGGAGGGAATGGATGTTTGTAGATGTGGTGTCAATCAAGTGGGCTGCTTTGTCCTCCATGGTGTCAAGCTTAGATCATAGAACCCTACAGTGCAGAAAGAGGCCCTTCGGCCCATCGAGTCTGCACCGAACACAATCCCACCCAGTCCCTACCCCCAAATCCCTACATATTATACCCACCAATCCCTCTAACCTACGCATCCCTAGACACTAAGGGGCAAGTTCTTAGCATGGCCAATCAACCTAACCCGCACATCTTTGGACTGTGGGAGGAAACCGGAGTCCCTGGAGGAAACCCTCGCAGACACGAGGAGAACGTGCAAACTCCACACACAGACCGTGACCCAAGCCAGGAATCGAACCCAGGGCCCTGGAGCTGTGAAGCAGCAATGCTAACCACTGTACTGCCATGTGCTTCTTGAGTGTTGTTGGAGCTGCATTCATCCAGGCAAATGGGGAGTATTCCATCACACTTCTTACATAGAAACATAGAAACAAGAAGCAGGAGGAGGCCATTCGCCCCTGGTCATCATTCATTTTGATCATCACTGATCATCAAATTCAATATCCTGATCCTGCCTTCCCCCATATCTGTTGATCCCTTTAACCCCAAAAGCCATGTATAATTTCTTCTTCAGTTTTGACTAACAGCTTGGTTTCCAGAAACCAATTGTGCTGTAACCCCATGAGCTGCCTACATTTGAGGCACCAACAGGCACAGGAAGTGGCCAAAATGCCACATTTAAGATTTCACATCTGAATCCCACAGTAGTTGGTGAAGGTTGGAACGATGTACATAACCTGACCTAGCTCAGTGCTCCCTCCGTTGATGTGACATACTGATTAACAAGAAATTGCACATGATTAATGACCAGATGGCCTTTGGGTCATTATGAGTGCCAATTTTGGGAAGCACATGACAGTCTGCTGTTGATGCAATGCCATATATGCGACACATGTGCCTCTTTCATGTCTGTCCGCAGAGCAGAATTTCACATTCCTCTGTGTTAATGTTGAAAAGCAGTGGTTGAGCTGTTAAGCCATAGACTGAGGAGAGATTGACTGGGTTAGGAGTTTTTTCAGATGAATAAGGGGTGATCACGTAGAGACTTACAAAAATCTAACAGGACTAGACAGGAGAGATGCAGGGAGGATATTCCCAACAGTGGGGGAATCCAGCACAAGGGTTCACAGTCTGAGGATTCAGGATAGACCGTTTAGGACAGAGATGAGGAGACATTTCTTCACCCAAAGCATGGAGAACCGGTGGAATTCATTAGCACAGGAAGTAGTTGATGCCAAAATATTGAACGTATTCAAGAGGGGACTAGATATAGTAGTTGGGATGAATGGGACTAAAGGTTATGGGGAGAAAGCAGGATTAGGCTGTAAGTTGGATGATCAGCCGTGATTGTGATGAATGTTGGAGCAGGCTCGATGGGCCTAATGGCCTCCTCCTGCTCTTATCTTCTATGCCTCTATGCTTACTCTTACATTTCCCTGTTACAGCACTCCAATCGGTTCCAATGGCTATCCTCTCAAGAAGGTCTGACTCCTTTCTCTCATGTCCAGAACCCATTGGCCATTGTGGCATCAACAAGTATGAGTGCGTCCCTGGAAAGGGCCCCTTATTCCAACAGTACACTGCACCCACACTGCCTCAGCCACCTCCTGTACACATTCGCCTGTACTCCGATAGTGCTCGATGGCAGTCCTCCATTGTTATTTCACGACCAGCTTCAACACCCTATCTGAATGTTAGAGTCCCAGAAATCTACCTGCAATACACAATGTGAAGTTAGAGCAACTTATTCTCCAGCCTCCACCGGTAATATTGGTTCCACTGTTGTTGTGGTTGACATTCCTACCCTCCCCCTGAGCCCATGACTACTGATGTGTACATATGTATATAGACCCCACTTGGACCTCTACCCTCTCCTTCTAGATTCTTGTTACTACAGCGTATCCACATCATGACTGCAAGGCCACTTGCCAAGGAAAACCCTCCAGGAAGCTTTATACTCCCCAGACAACCCCCAATCCCCCAACCAATCCCGAACCACCGCCACTTTATAACGTGTTCCCAATACACCATAACCAGGTGCCAACCATAATCACCCCATGTGTCGCTGAGTACAGAGATAGACAAGTCCCTGGACAGAAACTGTGAAAACACCTTGTATACAAAGGTGTGCATTACCCTGTATGTGTACACAGCCCGTGCCTCTCACTCGATTGATTTTAGGTTTGAAGGGGCTGTCGTATGAGGAGTGGTTGAGTAGCTTGGGTTTATACTTACTGGAGTAGAGAAGAATGAGGGGGGATTTGATTGAGGCATACAAAATACTCAATGGGATTGATAAAGTAAATGTTAACCAAATGATTCCCCTTCTAGGACAGCCTAGGACATTCATAATGACATTCATCCAAAACCATTCATGTGTGACAAAAGATCATAGTTGTAGAGTAAGAGGGGGGAGGTTCAAGACAGAGATAAGGAGAAGTTACTTCTCACAAAGGATGAATCTATGGAACTCACTGCCCCAGAGTGCAATGGATACAGAATCAATCAATGGATTCAAGAAAGTGATAGATAAATATTTGATCAAAAGCGGGATGAAGGGCTATGGGAAAAAGACAGGGAAGTGGAGTTAGGATGAAATGGAGATCAGCCATGATCATATAGAATGGCGGAGCAAGCTTAAAGGGCTGATTTGCTTATTCTCGCTCCCAATTCCTATGTTCCTGGGGAAGGAGTACAATGTGGACATCATGAAAAACCCTGCAGGCCTCATGACCCCCATAGCTGTCTCAACTCTCTTCCTCTTGACTGTGAGGTCCACGGAGCCCCAGGACCTCCTCTACTTTGAGTCCTGACAGTACTCCCAAGGTCTGTCTCTCCTGTCTGATTCTGACCTGCGAACCCCAGAAATTTGACTTTCAATGACTGACCCATTGTCATCATTAACTGAAGACTACACTTTCTTCCTTCACAACCTTTCAGCATCCACCCGCACCCCCCATGATAAATCTTCATGGGTTCCTTTCCTCTTGTGCCTTTCTAACACCCCTCCCTTTTCTATTCCAAAGTATGTGTACATTACCTCCCATTCACATATGTAGTTTGACACCGTCTACACTTCCCACCAGCAAAGCAGTCAGCATAATTAAGGACCCCACGCACCCCGAACATTCTCTCTTCCACCTTCTTATGTAAGGAAAAAGATAGTGTCCTGAGACTAACTAACTCAAGAATAGCTTCTTCCCTGCTGCCATCAGATTTTTGAATGGACCTGCCATATATTAAGTTGATATTTCTCTACACCCTAGCTATGATTGTAACACTGCATTCTGCACTCTGCCCTTTCCTTCCATATATATGGTACGCTTTGTCTGTATAGTGCACAAGAAATGATACTTATCACTGTATGTTAATACATGGGACAATAATAAATCAAAAGCAAATATCCCATTCACCCCCTTGTTTGTCAGTGTTGATCTCCCCTCTTCCTGGCATTGTTTTTATTCTCCCCACCACCCCATCTCCCCCAACACCCCATCACAACCTCCCCCCCACCCCCTCCCTGGGCCCAGCCCCTTGGGAAACTTTTTACTCCTTTGGCCCATGGTATGCATGTCATCCTCCCTGCTTTCTGAATGGTCAGTGCTGTCTGAATACTGCGGCACATTTGTGCCCCTGGCACTATGGAAGCATCCACTTGGATCAGGCCAAACATACATCACTCCCACAGCCCCCCACACACCCTGCCCCCCCCCCAAAACTCCCCACACCCCCCAAAACCCTCCAAGTGTGGAATTCCACTGACATCGCAAAGAGACTGATGCAGAGTTGTGGCAGGCAGGCTGTGACTGGAATCCAGCACGTGATTCCAATGAGAAGCTAATTTAATGCGCATTCGATGTAATGAATGCAAGTAACATTTGCACCACTGATTGAATTGATTTATTGTTGTCACATGTATTGGGATACAATGAACAGTATTGTTTCCTGTGTGCAATACATACCGTTCATAGAGAAGGAAAAGAGGGGGTGCAGAATGTAATGTTACAGTTACTGATAGGGGGTGAGGAGAAAGATCAGCTTAATGTTTGAATATCTGACCCGTCATTAACCCACCACCGGGAGAATCTCAAACCGGTTCAACAGTGACAATGGGTCTCAACTGGTTGAGACGTATAAGATGATGAATGGGATGGATAGGATAGAGGTGGAGAGGCTCTTCCCGCTCAGAAAGGACAGTAGGACTAGAGGGCACAGCCTCAGGATAAAGGGGGAGCGGTTTAGAACGGAGTTGAGGAGGAACTTCTTCACTCAAAGGGTGGTGAATCTCTGAAATTCTCTGCCCGTTGAAGTGGTGGAGGCTGCCTCGCTCAATATTTTTAAGACGCGGGTTGATAGGTTTTTGATAGGCAAGGGGATTAAGGGTTATGGGGAGAGGGCGGGAATGTGGAACTGAGCCACGACAGGTCAGCCATGATCTTATTGAATGGCGGGGCAGGCTCGAGGGGCCGGATGGCCTACTCCTGCTCCTATTTCTTACGTTCTTATGTTCTAACACCGGAGAGTTTCCGATTTCTTTTTCTTATTTATTATCATCACATATAGATTTACATTAACACTGCAATTAAGCCATTGTGAAATTCCCCTAGCCACCACAGTCTGGTGCCTGTTCGGGTCAGTGCACCCTAACCAGCACGTCTTTCAGACCATGGGGAGGAAACCGGAGCACCCGGAGGAAACCCACGCAGTCAGGAGGAAGAAGGTGCAAACTCCACACAGACTGTGACCCAAACCAGGAATCGAATCCAGGACCCCAGCACTGTGAGGCAGCACTGCTAACCACTATGCCACAATGCTGTCCTTTTGCGCCCTTTCTGCCCACCATGGAACCTGCCAAAAGCCGGATGGGAAAACCCTGCGCTGTTTATTTCTTCGCAGATGCTGCCGAACCTGCAGACTATTTCCAGCATTTTTGATTTTTCTCTCCCTCTCTCCAAAAACAGCGACACCGGCGTTCTCCGCAATTGCCCATGTTTCAATGATTCATGGCTGAACCTTCCACGTGACCAGTAGAAATGGCACAACTGACCCTGTCGAGGAACTCTTCATTTGCCCTTCCATTCAACAGTTGTCCCACTGAAGTGTGAAACCTGATCTGGGTTTTCAGTGCAGCACCACAGAGCTGCTACTCTATCAGAAGCTGCTGGCTCCTGGATAACTTGTTAAACTGAGCCCTTGTCACTTCTGTCAGGTCAATAAAAAAAGGCAGGACTTACAATTCATTTATCAGTGTCACAAGTAGGCTGACATGAACACCGCAATGAAGTCATTGTGAAAACTAGTTGCCGCACTCCGGTGTCTGGGTACACTGAGAAAGAATTTAGCACGGCCAATAACACCTAACCATCAGGTCTTTTGGACAGTGGGAGGAAACCGGAGCACCCAGAGGAAACCCACACAAACACAGGGAGAATAAGCAGACTCCACACAGGCAGTGACCCAAGCTGGGAATTGAATTGAATTGGGAACAGCTCAGGACCAGGCCCTTTGGCCCACCAAACCTGCCGATCGTGATGCCCTAATTAAACGACAATTGTATGCACTTACAGAGCCCGTATCCTTCCATTGTCATCCTATTCATGTATTTGTCCAGTTGCTTCTTAAGTGTCGCTATCGTACCTGGTCCCATCACCTCCCCAAGCAACGCATTCCAAACATTCCAGATATTGAATTCAGTCAGTTGAACCTGGGTCCCTGGTGCTATGAGACAGCAGTACTAACCACTGTGCACCCCCCCCCCACCCCCGTGTTGCCTTGCTCCTGAGGCTTATTTTGTGGAGATGGTCTGCAGGTCACTGGCGGTGGGATGCGCCTGTCTCGCTCTTGTCAATACATTTTCCCATTGTTTGCAACCTCTGCCATTAGGGAACTAACAGTGGGGGAATTGGGGGTGTGGGGGGCGGGGTAGGTGTGGTAGTGGTGGTGGTGGTCTTCATCGGAGGGACCAGAAGATCCCACCGATGGGAATGGTCAGAAAATCACACCCAAAGTAACCATGGTACTATCCAGAAGGAGAACCAGGGAGCTGTCTATGAGTAATCACATGACTGTTTCTGGGAGCTTGCTATGTAAGAAGTGGGTGCGGCAGCCGAACCCTGACTGTGCTTCAGAGGAGCCCTTTGTTGGCTGCAAAACGTTTTTGGAACATCCTGAGGTCACGAAAGGTGCCGAGTCGAGTTGAGGGAGCAAAAGCGGCTCCTTCCACTGGAGCAGAGCAGTGGCGGCCAATATCCATCCAACTCAGTTGTCCAAAACCATGAGGAAGTTTGACAAAGTTGAGTCTGTAAAATTACTGTCACAGCAACTCCCCAGGAGAGCTGATGGCCTAGTGGCATTATCGCTAGACTATTAATCCAAAAACTCAACTAATATCATGGGGGATTCGGATTCAAATCCTACCATGGCAGATAGTAAGATTTGAATTCAATAAAAAAAATCTGGAATTCAGAATCTACAGATGACCGTGAAACCATTGTCGATTGTTGGAAAATCCATCTGGTTCACTCATATCCTTTAGGAAAGAAAATCTGCTATTCTGGCCTGGCCTGCACGTGGCTCCAGATCCTTATCAATGTGATTGACCCTCAACTGCCCTCCAAGGGCAACTAGGGATGGGCAATAAATGCTGGCCAGCCAGCAATGCCCATGTCCCACAAATGAATTAAAAAAATGAAGGAGTGTGAATTTAAAATCCTTGTCAAAAGACAGGGGTTAGAGCATTTTTATTTGATGCAGGCTATTGATACGACATGGAACACCCTGTCAAAAATGTCAAAAAATCTTTTCAAAAATTGCATCAAAAATAAATGGAGAGAAGGCCACATGAAAAGAACAAGAAAATGACTCTAAGAGAATGGTCTGGGTGCAATCGAGGAAATAACTGCATTCTGTGCAGTCAAATTATGACTTTTAACCAAACAAAATTGAGACCTGCGTCTCTCCAACAGTTTAGAAAGAAAACACAGAGCAGACAAGGCAGCAGCAGTTCCTATTTCTGGTCAATCTCAGTCATTGAGTCAGGATACGCTTACATACAAAATGCCAGAGATAAGTGCGAGAGGCGAATACAGCAGGGATTACAATTGATAAATGAACCCTGAAGCCAACATTTATGGATCCACTTTCCCCCAAAGTGACGGAGAGGCCTGAATGTCTTGTTGCCCCCTCTGCATTCGGTGGAGTGGGAGCATCGAGGAAACCAAACATTTTAGAAAGTTTGTGCGCTCTGGAAGGCTCGGCAGCCAAAGCCAGAAGGTTTTACAGCGACAGGGAGCAGAGGAGGAAACTTCAAACCCCCGTGAATTTAGCAGTGGGCGACATTGTGAGAATGCAGGCCTGGAATTGCATGATTGCAGCTCATGAAGTGTTTCACCTGGTATTCCCACGTGGAATAAATTGGTCGATGCCTTCATGTCGGATTTCCCTCCCGCTGTGATTTCTCTCCATTGGAAATAGGAGCTGGAGTAGGCCATTCGGCCCCTTGAGTCTGCTTGATCCTTCAGTAAAGATCATGGCTGATCCTGCACCTCAACTCTATCTCCTCACGTTATCCCGGGGTGGCACGGTGGCACATTGGTTAGCACAGTGCCAGGGTCCCGGGTTCGATTCTTGGCTTGGGTCAATGTCTGTGTGGAGTTTGCATGTTCTCCCCGTGTCTGCATGGGTTTCTTCCGGGTGCTCCAGTTTCCTCCCACAGTCCGAAAGATGTGCTGGTTAGGTGCATTGACCCAAACAGGCGCTGGACTGTGGTGAGTAGAGGAATTTCACAGTAACTTCATTGCAGTGTTAATGTAAGTCTTACTTATGACTAATAAATAAATTTTACTTGATATAAAATTCTGTCGATCTCTGTCCAGAACATGCTCAATAACTCACCATCCATAGCTCCCTGGCCTGAAGAATTCTTAAAGCTCACAACCTTCCGAGTGAAGAAATGTCTCCTTGTCTCTGTCCTAAATGGCTGACTCTTCATTCTGGCTCCCCACCCAGGCAGAACATCTCTCCAACGTCTACATTTGTGAAGGCCTTTAAAAAATGTTACATGTTCCAATGAAATCACCCCTCATTCTTCTCAGCTCCAGGGATTATGAGTCCAGTCTACTAAATCCCTCCTCAATGGACAATCCCCTCAACTCAGTGAGGCTGGTGAACCATTGCTGCACTCCCCTGAAGGTGGTCACATCCTTCCTTAGGTAAAAATTCCAGAAACTGTAAACAGCACTCCAGGTGTGAATTCTTTGAGGATACAGTTACAGCGAGACTTTTATAGACACAGCACCCTTTATAGTAAAAGCTAACATACCATTTAGTTAATTGCTCGCTCTACCTGCATATTAACTCTCTGTGATTTGTATGTAAGTGCACCCAGGTCCCTCTGAATATCAATGCTTCCCAGTCTCGCGCCATTTAAAAATATTCTGCTTTTCCATTTTTTTCCAACATTTCTTCACATTGCTGCTGTCTGCCACATTCTTTCGTTCACTCACACTGCAAGAGGGTGGCACAGTGGTTAGCACTGCTGACTCACAACGCCAGGGACCCGGGTTCGATTCCCGGCTCGGGTCACTGTCTGTGGGGAGTTTGCACGTTCTCCCCTGTCTGCGTGGGTTTCCTCGGGTTGCTCTGATTTCCTCCCGCACTCCAAAGGTGTGTGTGTTAGGTGCATTGGCCATGCTAAATTTCCCCTTGGTGTCAGGGGGACCAGCTTGAATAAATACACTTCCTGCTGCCTCGACAAAGCAGCTAGCATAATTAAAGACTTCTGACATTCTCCCTTCTGTAGGGGAAAAGATACAAAAGTCTGAGGTTATGTACCATCCAACTCAGGAACAGCTTCTTCCCTGCTGCCATCAGACTCCTGAATGGACCTACCTTGCATTAAGTTGATCTTTCTCTGCACCCTATCTATGACTGTAACGCTACATTTTGCACTCTCTCGTTTCCTTCCCTATGAATGGTATGCTTTGTCTGTATAGTGCACAAGAAACAATACTTTTCACTGTACACTAGTACATGTAACAATAATAAATCAAATCAACAATGCCTGGGGTTATGGGAATAGGGCCTGGGTGGGATTGTGGTTGGTGCAGACTCGATGGGCCGAATGGCCTCCTTTTGCACTGTAGGATTCTATGATTCACTTCACCTGTCTAAATCCTTTCGCGTCTTATTTACATCCACCTTATTTCTTACCTTCCCAGTGGACTTTGTATCCTCAGTAAACTCAGGTGATTACACAGAATGTAGAACACTACAGCACAAACAGGCCCTTCGGCCCACAAGTTGCGCCGATCATATCCATACCTACCAGGCCTATCTATAACTCTCAATCCCGTTAAATCCCATGTACTCATCTAGAAGTTTCTTAAAAGACCCCAGCAAGTTCGCCTGCACCACCACCAATGGCAGCCGATTCCACTCACTCACCACCCTCTGAGTGAAAAACTTACCCCTGACACCTCCAATTCATCAACTCATTACCTTTGGATCTTTTCTCTGGATCATTGATGAGCCAAGTCATGGACATGATTTGCAATTTTCCAAGTTTAATGGAGGAGGCGATGCCTTGTGGCATTATCACAAGATTATAAATCCAAAAACTCAGCTAATGTCCTGGGGACCTGGGTTTCAATCCCACCACGGCAGATGGTGAAATTTGAATTCAATAAAAAAGGTCTGGAATTAAAAATCTGCTGATACCATTGTTGATGGTCGGAAAAACCCATCTGGTTCACTAACACCCTTTAGGGAAGGAAATCTGCCATCGTTAGCTGGTTTGGCCTACATGTGACTCCAGAGCCACAGCAATGTGGTTGAGTCTCAGCTGTCCTTGGGCCTCTTGGGATGTGCAATAAATGTTGGCCAGCCAGTGATGTCCATGTCTCTTGAATGAATAAAAAAAAAGTTGGAGCCCAAAGGACATATTAAGATAAAACAGTTCTCTTTCCTCAGTAAATCAAGGATTACACAGCATGGAGCTACGTGATTTTGGGTTTTCATTACTAAAATGCTGCTTTAGGGGAGGCGGAGATCAAATACGAAAAGCATGTGATATTGCCTCAGGTCAGTTGGTGAATATATAATCTTTAAAGAAAATATATATTTTTTTAAAGATATGTAGCAGGAGCCATATCAAGCTGTGATACAACCAGAAAGAATGCTTTCTATGGTGCATCTGTAAAGGTGAGAGTTGTAACTGGCATGCCAAATTTCCTTAGTCTTCGATCAAACACGCCCTTCGCCACCTATCCCGCCACAGAGGGGAGTCCGTTCTTTCAAGCTTGTGGTTCGGTCGATATTGATAAGCTTTGATCGTGCTGGGCTTGTTCCAGACACAGATTTGCCCTGAAGCTCCACAATGCTCTCAAAGCTTCGGTACATTTATCAATGTCTGATCACGCTCATCTCGATCTGAGGGGCAATCAATTCTATTGGTACGAAAAGAAACAAGCAGCTTTTCATCGATCTGTTGCAAGAAGGTTGGCAAAGAGCTTCCTCCATTACAACACATCATAGTCATCAGTAAGAAGTCTCACAACACCAGGTTAAAGTCCAACAGATTTATTTGGAATCACGAGCTTTTGGAGCGCTGCTCCCTCCTCAGATAAATTCACACCTCTTTAATCTGTGATTATCCCTCCCTCCATGTACACTGTCCATACCTGTAAAGATCCAATTACCTGTAAAGACTTGCATTCCAACCATTCTGTAATTACTTTACAGTTGTGTCTTTGCCTATATATGCCGTATAACCTCCACTTGCCTGATGAAGGAGCAGCACTCCGAAAGCTCGTGATTCCAAATAAACCCATTGGACTTTAACCTGGTGTTGTGAGATTTCTTCCTGTGCCCACCCCAGTCCATTGCTGGTATCTCCACACCATTAGTCATCAGGGCTGTGAGTTCCACTGCCTTTCCAGGCTAATCCCCAGTGCAGTATTGAGGGAGTGCTGCATTGTTGGAAGCGCTGTCTTTCAGATGACCCATTAAGACTAGGCCCCGTCTGTCCCAACAGCTGGAGACAAAATATCACCTGACACTCTTCAGAGGAACAGCAATGCTAATTGTGGCCAAAGTGCCTCCCTGAACCAACATCACTGATACACATTAGCTGGGATTCTCTCACCTCATCCTGCTGGGATTCTTCGGTTCCGCTGCTGTGAGTGGAGTTTGGCTGAGTGACAAACTCTCCATTCTCGCCTGCAGCGGTAGCAGGGCTTGTGAATCCGGAGATTTCCAGCTATTATTCTGGTCAACGGGATCAAAGGGAGAAAGCAGGATTAGGCTATTGAGTTGGATGATCAGCCATGATCATGACAAATAGTGGAGCAAGCTCGAAGGGCCAAATGGCCTCCTCCTACTCCTATCTTCTATGTTTCTATTTTAGGACTTAGGACTGAGGTGAGGAGAAATTTCTTCAGCCAGAGAGTGGAATTCACTACCATCAAATGTAGATGAGAACAAACTGTTGTGAGATTTCAAGAATAAATTAGAGATAGCTCGTGGGGCTAAAGGGATCGAAGGAAGTGGGAGGGAGGGGGGGAATCAGAATAATGAATTTGATTAAAATGAATGGTGGAGCAGGCTCGAAGGGCCAAATGGCCTCCTCCTGCTTCTAGTTTCTATGTCTCTCTGGGCAGAAATTTCCAGCAGTGCCTCAAGACTGGAAAATCCAAGCCAAGGTCAACAGGCTCTCACATGGAAGTTTCAGGCTCCCGAAACAATTCTGTCATGAGTCAGTGACTCCTTTGATTTAACAAGCTCAATCTGTGTACACGCATGAATCTCCGATGGGTCAAATCGTTAATCAGCTCACCCTCTTCCCTCCATTGGGCAAGTATCTCTTCGAAGAAGAATGACTTAGAATCATAGAATCCTGTAGTGCAGAAGGAGGCCATTCGGCCCATCGAGTCCACACTGACCACAATCTCACCCAGACCCTCTCCCTGTAACACCATACAATAGCCATCCCCCTGCTCATTACAATTTACAGGACTTTATTGGCTGCTTTGTTTCCCGCCCTTACAGCAGTGATACAGCCACAAGTTTTAAAGCGGTTAAGAAGTTCCTGAGAGTGCAAACGGTCCTGTATAAATGTAAGTCGGCATGGTGGCATAGTGATTAGCACTGCTACCTCACAGCACCAGGGAGCAGAGCTCGATTCCTGACTTGGGTCACTGTCTGTGTGAGTTTGCACCTTCTCCCCTGTGTCTGCGTGGGTGTCCTCCGGGTGCTCCGGGTTCCTGCAAAGATGTGCGGGTTAGGCGGACTGGCCATGTTAAATTGACCCTTGGTGGCAGGGGGGCTAGCTAGTGTTATTGTATAGCGTTGTAGGGAAAGGGTCTGGGTGAGATTGTGGTCAGTGCAGACTTGGTGGGCTGAATGGCCTCCTTCTGCACTGTAGGATTCTATGGTTCCAAGTCATTTTTCTTCGAAGAGATACTTGCCCAATGGAGGGAAGGGGTTGAGCTGATTAACGATTTGACCTATTGGAGGTTCACGCAGATTGAACTTGGTAAATCAAAGGAGTCACTGACTCACGACAGAATTGTTTCGGGAACCTGAAACTTCCATGTGAGAGAGCGCAGTGGGACTGCTGAGAGAAAAAGAAATGGACCTTAAAGTTAAATAAGGAAAAAGAAAGCTGTAGAGGCGATGGAATATTTTCCGAAGCAGCAGCTCAGTATTGATAAAGCTGTCTATACGGTGCAGAGAGAAGGAAGAACTGCCAATAAAAGCAATGAGCAGAAGCCTAAACTAATTAGAGAGGAAATTGATTGATTCCTTTTGCCAACCAAACAAATCTGTGCAAGTATCCAGGATTCAGGAAGCTGTGCAATAAGTGCATTGAAAGAAGAAACTAGCACTCCAGAAAAGGCAGATAAATTAGTGTCAAAAGTATGGCTGACATTCGTAACCACAATGAAGTTACTGTGAAAATCTCTTAGTCGCCATACTTGGGCGCCTGTCCGGGTACACTGAGGGAGAATTCAGCATGGCCAATCCACCTAACCAGCACGTCTTTTGGACTGTGTGCTCACCACTGTGCCATCGTGCCACCCCTTATGAGAGATTCTGAAATGTGACTGGCCAAAATGCAGATGCCTTGTCTGGGAAAGCACAGAACAGATAGAGAGGCTTCACTGGGAATGTGTAGAGGTGAAATTGAGATGTCAGAGAGAGTGCCCAAATCTCCAAAAAACCCAACTATCCAACTCCTCAAGCACCATCTGCCCCACGCATGACAGTCTACGGATCACACATTGGATAACCAGCCATTATGTTGGCCTTCACAACAAGAGGATTTGAATATATGCATAAGGATGTTTTGCTGCAATTGTACAATGCCAGAAGTCTATCAGACATAGGAGCAGAATTAGGCCACCCATCAAATCTGTTCCACCATTCAATCATGGCTGATATTTTTCTCATCCCCATTCTCCTGCCTTTTCCCCATAATCCCTGCTCCCTTCATTAATCAAGAACCTATCTACCTCTGTCTTAAAGACATTCAATGACCCAGCCTTCTGCGGCAAAGAGTTCCACAGATTCACCATTCTCTGGCTGAAGAAATTCCTTCTCATCTCTGTTTTAAAGGATGGTCCCTTCAGCCTGAAGTTGTGCTATTATATAGGTTGTTAGTGAGGCCACACCTGGGATATTGTGTGCAGTTTTGGTGTCCTTATCTGAGGAAAGACATCCTTGTTATAGAGGGATTGCAGCAAAGACTTTCCAGGCTGATTCCTGGGATGGCAGGTCTGTCATACGAGGAGAGACTAATTCGGTTAGGATTATATTCAATGGAGTTTGGAAGAGTGAGCGGGGATCTCATAGAAACTTATAAAATTCTAATAGGATTAGCCAGGGTAAATTCAGAAAAAAAGTGTTCCCAATGGTGGGGGAGTCCAGTGGTTATAGTTTCGGACTGAGGTGAGGAAAATTTCTTCACCCAGAGAGTGGTAAATGTGTGGAATTCACTACCTCAGAATGTGGGTGAGGCCAAAACATTGTCTGATTTCAAGAAGAAATTACATATAGCTCTTGGGCTAAAGGGATCAAGGGATATGGGGGGGGGGGGGGCAGGGTGGGGATTAAGGTATTGAATTTGATGACCAACCATGATCATAATGAATGGTGGAGTAGGCTCAAAGGGCTGAATGGTCTACTCTTTGCTTCTAGTTTCTATATTTCTTTGTTTCCATCTCAGAGCCCACCGAACCAGAATGGAAACAAGTTACCCACAATCCAAAGGACTTCCTCAGAAGAAGGTATTATCCTCCACTGCATTCCATCTCACAAAGAAAGTACTAATTCAGGAAGAGGTGCTTGGCAACTGAGAGATTGGTTGAATTTGCGAGTTTTTTTTTGTATGCTGTTTATGAATGGCTTTGTATATTTATTGTGTGTCTATGTCTATATCTGTTAGTTTGCAAATACGTATGCGTGGATTACATTGCAGCTTTATGTGCAAAGATAGCTGGAGATATGTGTGTGCTAAGTTGGAGCTGAGTGTGCGTAGGAGTGGTTGGCAGTGTTTTCGTAGAGTGGGCAATTTAAGACTAAAACTGCAAACCCTCTCCTTAACTACAATCAAAAAAACTGCAAAGGAAGCTGTTATGAATGCAGAATTACACTCTAAAAATAAGGTGCAAGTACAGCAAGGATGCACACCTTGTACATTGCTATCAAATAAGGCCCTTGTGGGTAAGACAAAAAGAAAATAACAATTAAGAGCAATGTCTTGGTGGCACGGTGACACAGTGGTTAACACTGCTGCCTCGAAGAGCCAGGGTCCCGGGTTCGATTCTGCCTTTGGGTAACTGTCTGTGTTTGCGTGTTCTCCCAGTGTCTGCATGGGTTTCCTTCTGGGGCTCCAGTTTCCTTCCACAGTCCGAAAGAAACGCCCGTTAGTTGAAATAGCCATGCTAAATTCTCCCTCAGTGTACCCGAACAGATGCCGGAGTGTGGCACCTAGGGGATTTTCACAGTAACTTCATTGCAGTGTTAATGTAAGTCTACTTGTGACACTAATAAATAAATTTTAACATTTCCGGGGACCCGGGTTCAATTTCAGCCTTGGGTGACCGACTGTGTGGATTTAGTATTTTTTGCCCGTGTCTGCGTGGGTTTCCTCTGGGTGCTTCAGTTTCCTCCCACACTCCAAAGATTTACAGGTTAGGTGGATTGGCCATGCCAAATTGCTCCGTAGTGCCCCAGGATGGGTGGGTTGGCCATGATTAACGTGTGTAGTTTTCAGGATACGACAGGGGAGAAGGTCTGGGTAAAGATAATCTCAGTGTGGACCCAATGGAGCAAATGGCCTTCTCTGCACTGGAGGGATTTTATGCTGATTTTGATGGCAAGTGAAGTAAAGCTCTTTGAAGAGATCAGTGACAGGATGCTGTACCTCAGAACCCTTGTCTGCCTTAAAACCTATTGGAACACGACAGAGCTAAAGCCCAAGCAAGGTATGAAATGTAATGTTCTGAATGGATAGTCAAGATGCGAAACTCATGGCTCTCCTGAGGTTAAACAGTGCTCTGGGTTCTGACATCAGCTTTCCGACCAAGAAACCATCTTGCTCCCAGGGAGTTACTGCCGCATTGATCTTGCAAAGAAGCACACCTGCGCCTTGCATCTCTCTCTCTCTCGTTCTGCAGTTTCGCCTCGCAGGGCTTGAGTATTGTTGCCAAGTCAGAATGGGATGTGCTGACAGAGATCTCTTCGTACGTCCCCTGCCTCCCTCCTGTCGAATTGCATTTTGTTGCCCGTCACCAAGATGCTCTAAGGCAATGGAAGGAGAGCATGATTTGCCTTGTGGTTTTATCTTCTCCCCCAGGGTTTCTTGCAGAACCGTTCAGGGGAATTTGTCGATTCATTGTTAGAGGCTAAAAATCATTATGGTGACACGTGCCAAATTGTGATCATCATACACAGGAAACAAGTGATCATCTATTCATATCATGGTTATGCTCAATAATTAAAATAGGAATAAAGTATAAAATGATGAAAGGATTGCATGATTCTGAATATTTCAGTGTGAAAATAGTTATAATAAGATGCGAAATGCAGATCTCCTTAATTCATAGAATAAAAATGGAAGGTCTACTGCATTTGGTATTTTGTATTAACGCCCATAGATCATATGTTGTCAGGTTGAGTTCATTAAATTCTCAATCATTTACGCACTGTTCATGAGTTCCTTAACGTATGCGATTGGACTGTCTCACAGTTTATTCTTTGTATGTCTTCTTTGTGGAAAGGTGTCTTTTCTCCACATCAGACAAAAAAGCACTTGCATCTTCAACCAATCCCACAAGTGTCAAGGATTTCTTTTTGATTTTGTGCTATGTTTTTCTTAGATGGAGTGCGCTGGAGCATTATACCTTCTTGACTTTTGATTTGATTTGATTTATGATTGTCACGTATTGGGATACAATGAAAAGTATTGTTTCTTGCACGCTGCACAGACAAAGCATACTATTCATCGAGAAGGAGAGGGTCCAGAATGTAGTGTTACAGTCATGGTGTGGAGATGGCAGTGTTGGACTGGGCTGGACACAGTGAGAAGTCTCACAACACCAGGTTAATCATGGACTCCACACACCCCGGATATTCTCTCTTCCGCCTTCTTCCATCAGGAAAAAGATACAAAAGTCTGAAGTCACGTGCTAACTGACCCAAGGATAGCTTCTTCCCTGCTGCCATCAGGCTTTTGAACTTAGTACTTTTCATTAAGTTGATGTTTCTCTACACCCTAGTAATGACTGCAAAACAATAGCCTGGGAAGTACAGGCCAGTGAGCATCACATTTGTGATGAGTAAATTGTTGGAAGGTATTTTGAGAGAAAGAATCTACAGGCACTTACACACACACAAACTGATTAGGGACAGACAGCATGGCTTTGTGAGTGGAAAATCATATCTCACAAATTTGATCGAGTTTTTGAAGGGGTAACCAAGAAGGTAGGTGAGGGCAGTGCAGTTGATGTTGTCTATATGGACTTTAGCAAGGCCTTTGACAAGGTACCACATGGTAGGTTGTTGCATAAGGTTAAATTTCATAGGATCCAGGGTGAGGTATCTAAATGGATACAAAATTGGCTTCTTGATAGAAGCCAGAGGGTTGCTTTTCAAACTGGAGGCCTGTGACCAGCGGTGTGCCTTAGGGATCAGTGGTGGGTCCACCGCTATTTGTCATTTATTTTAATGATTTGGATGAGAATATAGAAGGCATGGTTAGTAAGTTTGCAGATGACACCAAGATTGGCGGCATAGTGGCAGTGAAGAAAATTACCTCCAATTGCAACAGGATCTTGACCAATTGGGCCAGTGGGCTGATGAATGGCAGATGGAGTTTAATTTAGATACATGTGGGGTGATGCATTTTGATGATTGAACCAGGGCGGGACTTACTCAATTAATGGTAGAGCGTTGGGGAAAGTTACAGAACAAAGAAATCTAGGGGTACAGGTTCATAGCTCCTTGAAAGTGGAGTCACAGGTGGACAGAGTGGTGAAGAAGGCATTCAGCATGCTTGGCTTCATTGTCAGAACATTGAATACAGGAGTTGGGACGTCTTGTTGAAGTTCTACAAGACATTGGTCAGGCTACACTTGGAATACTGTGTGCAATTCTGGTCAACCTATTATAGAAAAGATATTATTAAACTAGAAAGAGTGCAGAAAAGATTTACTAGGATGTTACCAGGACTTGATGGATTGAGTTATAAGAAGAGGCTGGATAGACTGGGGCTTATTTCTCTGGAGCGTAGGAAGCTGAAGGGTGGTCTTATAGAGGTCTATAAAATAATGAGGGCCATAGATCCCAAAGTTAGGAGAGTCTAAAACTCTCGGTTTAAGGTGAGAGGGGAGAGATACAAAAGTGTTTAAGAGGGGCAATTTGTTCATACAGAAGATGGTGAGTGTCTGAACAAGCTGCCAGAGATAGTAGTAGAGGCAGGTACAATATTGTCTTTTAAAAAGCATGTAGATAGATACATGGGTACGATGGGTATTGAGGGATATGGGTCAAATGTGGGCAATTGGCATTTGCTTAGGGGTTTAAAAAAAAAGGGTGGTATGGACAAGTGGGCTGAAGGGCTTGTTTCCATGCAGTAAACCTCTATGACTCTAATAAGAAACCTCACAACACCAGGTTAAAGTCCAACAGGTTTATTTGGAATCACGAGCTTTCAGAGCGCTGCTCCTTCATCAAGGTGAGTGGAGGATGAAGGAGCTGCACTCCGAAAGCTTGTGATTACAAATAAACCTGTTGGACTTTAAACCAGTGTTGTAAGATTTCTTACTATTTTACAGTCGTTACTAGGGTATAGAGAAAGATCAACTTAATGAAAAGTATTGAGTTCAAAAGTCTGATGGCAGCAGGGAAGAAGCTGTTCTTGAGTCGGTTGGTATGTGACCTCAGACTTTTGTATCTTTTTCCCGATGGAAAAAGGTGGAAGAGAGAATGTCCGGGATGAGTGGGGTCCTTGGTTATGCTGACCACCCTCCTGAGGCAGTGGGAAATTAGACAGGAACAATGAATGGGAGGCTGGTTTCCACGATGGGCTGCACTTTGTTCATGACCTTTGGTAGTTTCTTGTGGCCTTGGGCAGAGCAAGAGCCCATACCAAGCTGTGACACAACTAGAAAGAATGCTTTCTATGTTGCATCTGTGTAAGTTGGTGAGAGTCGTAGTGGACGTGCCAAATTTCCCTAGCCTTTTGAGAAAGTAGAAGCATTAATGAGCTTTCTTAAGTAGAACATCGGTGTGGAGAAACCAGGACAGATTGTTAGTGATCTAGACACCTAGAAACATGAAGCTCTTGACCATTTCCACTTCATCCTCATTAACATAGACAGGGACATTTTTTCCACTCTGCTCCTTGGTGTCAATGACTACCTCCTTCGTTTTAGTGACATTGAGGGAGAGATTATTGTCATTGCACCAATCCACCAGATTCTCTATCTCTTCCCTGTACTCCGTCACACAGGTATCATTGTCTATCCTTACTGATTGTGATCTGTGGGTTCAGAAATCTGGGATCCAGTCGCAGAGGGAAGAGTCGACAGGTGAGGTCGGAGAATTCCAGCCAATGTTTGGCACTCTGGAAGACAAAGAAGAAGTAATATTCCAATGTGAATAAACTACTTATACCTGGCTGTATGAGAGAAGAGCATGATTCTCCTTGGCTACATGAGGATTAAACTCCTTTCTCCACAAAGCACTACTTTGTCAGGAAAAATACTAACAGGTTGAAGAATCTGTATCAAGTTAGTTATTTGGCACTACTGCAAAGTATCGGTGCTGAAATCAAACATCCTTTTTCTTTTTTCCTATTGCATTGATGATGCTGAGCTCCAAATCACAGATCAGGGAGCCATCGAAGAGCAACAACTCTCCTAAATTCAAAGAAAGCACAGACAGGAAACACATACCTTCTTAAACTGAAGGAAACCAGCCACTGAGTGCCTGACTGCCCAAATCCCCAGCCTGGTTAAAATTGACAAACTGTCTGCTTGGACATAAACTCACCACATGAATTAATATCAACAAAAATTGAAAGATGCGATTGTGCAATATGCTTTGCAGAAAATAAGTAATTACTCGGTTGTTCAAAGGACTATTTGAGAAGTTCTGTAAACTAAAATCTGTAATAGCTTATTTTGTTTTGCCAAAGGAACCTTGGTGCTTGACAGATCTTTAATTCCACCAAAGTCCAAATGTCTCTTATTCAAAGCCCATTTTTGTTGGATTCCCATCCTGTTGTTTTATTCATTCATTGGACATGGCTGCTGCTGGCTGGCCAGCAATTATTGTCCATCCCTAGTTGCCTGAGGGCTGTTGAGAGTCAACCACATTGCTGTGGCCCTGGAGTCACATGTAGGCCAGACCAGGTAAGGACAGTACATTTCCTTCCCTAAAGGACATTAGTGAACCAGATGCATTTTTCCGACAATGATTCCATGGACATCAGTAGATTCTTAATTCTAGATTTTTTTTATATTGAGTTCAAATTCCACCATCTGCTGTAGTGGGATTTGAACGCGGGTCCCCAAAACAGTCACTGAATTTCTAGATTAATAGTGTAGCGATAATACCACTAGGCTCCCAACTTTACATGTGACGTGCCTTGGATTATTTCAGCTACATTGGAAGTGGAATGAATGCAAGCTATTGGTACAAGCAGTGGATGTCAGTCTCAGTTAGGGACCTTTATAATCCTGAGAGTATAGAAGGAGGCCATTCGGCCCATTGAGTCTGTACTGACCGCAATCCCACCCAGGCCCGATCCCCTGCTAATCCCCTGACACTAAGGGGCAATTTATCATGGCTAATCAACCTAACCCACACATCTTTGGGCTATGGGAGGAAACCAGAGCATCCAGTGGAAACCCACGCAGACATGGGGAGAACATGCAAATTCCACACAGACAGTGACCCAAGGCTGGAATTGAACCCAGGTTCCTGGCACTGTGAGGCAGCAGTGCTAACCACGGTGCCACAAAATTGTGTAGTTGATGTTCCACTTCAGAACTTGTGTACGAAAGTTGGGTATGACTCAAGCAGTAGCAGCAGCAGTACTGGGGGAGTGTTGCACTGTCTGAGGTGCCATTTTCCAGATGAGACGCTAAGTTGAAGCCCTATCTGTCCTTTCAGTTGGATGTGAAAGGTCCCATGGTACAATTCTGGAAAGGAAAGAGAAACTTCCCCCAGGTTTTCTGGCAAATATTTATCCCTCAGTCAATACTGTGAAAAATAATTACCTGGTCAATATCACATTGCTGTGTCATTGGAGCCTGGTGTGTGCAAATTGGCTGTCACATTATAATGGTAACCGCATCTTCAAAAGTACTTGATTTCCTGCAATGTGACAAAGAACAAAGAAAAGTACAGCACAGAAACAGGCCCTTCGGCCCCTCCAAGCCTGGATGTGCTAACTAGACCAAAAAAAATCCTTCTGCCTTACTCGGTCTGTATTCCTC
Source organism: Carcharhinus amblyrhynchos (assembly GCF_965287045.1). Taxonomy (NCBI): domain Eukaryota; kingdom Metazoa; phylum Chordata; class Chondrichthyes; order Carcharhiniformes; family Carcharhinidae; genus Carcharhinus; species Carcharhinus amblyrhynchos. The sequence goes on along the minus strand of NC_137332.1, from coordinate 8,669,883 downwards.
TATTTCCTCCCCTCCTCTCCACCGCCCCACCCGCCCCCCCCACCCCACCCCCAATCTCGATGTCCCTTAAATGTTGCTCATGTGCCCGCTTCCATCACCTCCCTCTGGCAGAGTGTCCCAGGCACCCACTTCTCTCTGCGTGAAAAATCTTCCCAACACATCTCCCTTAAACTTTCCCCCTTTCGGCTCTAACCTGCGCCCCCTTATAATTGACACTTTCACCCTGAGAACAAGCCTCTGGCTGTCTATCCTGCCTATGCCTCTCACAACTTTGTAGATCTCTATCAGGTCTCCCCTCAGCCTCCACCTCTACAGTGAAAACATTCCTAATTTATCCAACCTCCCCTCATAGTCAATAGGCAACATCCTGCTAAACCTTCTTTGCACTCTCTCCCTGCTCTGGGACACCCTGATGGTTGAGAAAGGTTCTATATAAATGCAGGTCTTTATATCATTCAGCAGCTGAGCACTGAAACCAGGTTCCACCTTCAATCTGTAAGTACTCAGTATGGGAGAGGGTGGTGGGGGCAGAGCTGGTGCGAGGGGGTGTTGTGGGGTAGGTGGGGGGGAGGGGGGTGAGATTTGCAAATTACACGTTCAAACTGACATGAAATAAAATGGAAATCAAATTGATAAATGTTAGGAACCTGAGCAAACGCTGGAAATACACATCAGGTCCTAGAGCAAGTGAAAGAAATGTAATTGCATTCACTCTGTGTCAGTTTTACCAGAAACCGGCTTTCTAACTCCAGTTAGATATCCTCACGTGACCTCAGGGTTGGCAACCTTAACTAGAAGACAGCACCTGTTGTAAATTGTACTCCTGTCGCTGTGAAACCTAGAGTGCCAGAGTCATATCCCGATAGAAGTGGGGCTCATGATTGTCCCCACTCCCCCAGTGGAAGCTGGTTACAAAGTGGCATTTTTGAATTCTTAAACTTCATTCTCTTGTTTTATCACAGCCTAATCGTAAAGAATCCCATTGCCATTCGCAACAACCCCACTGCTGCGGATCTACCAAATGTAGTTCATAGAATCTCTACCTTGCAGAAGGAGGCCATTTGGCCCATTCATAGAACATAGATAGAACATAGAACATTACAGCGCAGTACAGACCCTTCGGCCCTCGATGTTGCGCCGACCAGTGGAACCAATCTCTGACCTAAACTATTCCAACATTATCCATGTCTATCCAATGACTATTTGAATGCCCTTAAAGTTGGCAAGTTCACAACTGCTGCAGGCAGGGCATTCACGCCCTTACTACTCTCTGAGTAAAGAACCTGCCTCTGACATCCAACCTATATTTATCACCCCTATTCTGCATTCTGCATTGATTCTTGAACAGAGCATCTTACCCTGAACACCCCACCTGCCCTATCCCAGTAACCCATATATTTAGCCCGGTAATCCCTCTAGCCTACACATCTTGGGACACTAAGGGACAATTTAACATGACCAATCCACCTAACCTGCACATCTTTGGACTGCAGGAGGAAACCGGAGTGCCCGGTGGAAACCCACGCAGACAAGGAGAGGAAGTGTAGTCTCTAAACAGACAGTTCCTCGAGGTCAGTATTGAACCTGGGTGCTGTGAGGCAGCTATGCTAACCACCGTGACGCCTCTGTGCATCTATCTATCTGCACGATTCTGTCTCGTTAGTTTATTTATTATTTATTTATTCATGTCACAAGTAGGCTAACATTAACACTGCAATGAAGTTACTGTGAAAATCCCCTAGTCGCCACACTCCGGCACCTGTTCGGGTACACAAGGGAGAATTTAGCATGGCCAATGCACCTAGCCAGTATGTCTTTCGGACTATGGGAGGAAACCAGAGCCGGAGGAAACCCACGCAGACATGAGGAGAACATGCAGATTCCACACAGATAATGACCCAAGCCAGGAATTGAACCCGGGTCCAGTGCCAACGGAGCAACCCTGTGGAGCAATACAAAATTACTTCTGTTGGAAAATAGAAACCTAGAGATTAGGAGCAGGAAAAGGCCATTCAGCCCCTCAAACCTGCTCTGCCATTCAATTCAATCATAGTTGGCGTCAGGATGTTCTGAAGTTGTGAAAGGCACGATACGAATGTTCTCCCTCTCTCACAATTGTTTGTCTCCTCAATTTCAGATTGTAACGTCCTGTAACTTGTTATTCACAACACATTCTTCCGGATATGGTTCATTACTTGGTTTTGTGTTCTCAAAATAAATAGTTTTATCACAAAAATCAGTGGATCTCGCAGTTGGGCAATAGCTATAAATTTTCTCTCTCTCATTTGCCAGCGGATGATAGCAGTTCAGGTTCAATCTCCCATGTTAACCCTTGTACAGGAAACATGACATCGAGAAATAATTAGCCGCCTTCAGCTTTCTGTGTAGAATTGAATAAACAGAGATGTTCTGAGCAGGCGATTGTTCGGAAACCGTGTTCACCTCATGCTCTCGAAATTTCCATTCCCCCTCTGCCATGGCAGCCTTCAACTGGAGAAGGTTAATCCCGGACAGTCTCAGTATCTGCGAAAGCACAGCAGGCACCGGCTAAACCAATCACACGCTGCTTCTGCCTCTCCCGACAACAAGCACCGAGTCAAATGCTGACTTGTGCAGTCGGTCTGGGATATTTACTCTTCATCCAGATTGTTTTCTTTCCCTTCACTCTTCCTGTGTGATTCCAGCAGTTCGGGGAGCTCCAAGAGGATAACCCTATGAGGATTTGTCAGATTAACCTCCATGTGGTTTCTACCGCACACTACCAATTTCTCTGAGGCTGAATGTTTCTGAGACCAATTCATTATAGTACTAGTTCACTCTGTGGAGCAGCCTTGACATGTTTCAATGTGATAAGATGCGGTGTAATGCAAGCATTTCTTTCAGGTCCAAAGTTTATACAGATTCATGGCGCAGCAGGCAATGTATAGAAAGATAGATTTTCCTGCATCTCTGCCTGGCCTGAGACAATGCACTGGTTTGCTCCACCTTGTCACTTCATATGTTTCATAAGATATGGGAGTAGAATTAGGCCATTCAGCCCATCAAATCTGCTCTGCCATTCGAACATAGAACATAGAACATTACAGCGCAGTCCAGGCCCTTTGGCCCTCGACGTTGCGCCGACCAGTGGAACCAATCTAATGACCCTCTAACCTAAACTATTCCAATGTTATCCATATGCCTATCCACTGACCATTTGAACGCCCTTAAAGTTGGTGAGTCCACAACTGCTGCAGGCAGGGCATTCCATGACCTTACTACCCTCTGAGTAAAGAACTACCCTCTAAGTAAAGAACTACCCTCTGAGTAAAAACATGGTTGATATGCTCCTCATCCCCATTTTCCTGCCTTCTCCCCATAACCCTTCAACCCATTACCAGTTAAAAATCTGTCAAACTCCTCCTCAAATTTATTCACTGTCCCAGCGTCCACTTCGGGGTAGCGAATTCCACAGATTCGCAACCCTTTGAGAGAAGTACTTTCTTCTCAGCTCTGTTTTAAATTTGTTACTTCTTATCCTCAAACTATGACCTCTCATCCCAGAATGCCCCACTCTATGTCTACTTTATCCATACCTTTTATCATTTTGTAGACCTCAATTTGATCTCCCCTCATTCTTCTAAATTCCAGAGAGTATAGGCCTAAATATGATTCCATACATGAACATCTAATCTCCCCTGTATATAAATGGAAGAATTTTCTGCTCACTCACCAATAGATGTTGGACAAGGAGTCTGATGAGTTAGAGACAATACGGAGTTGAGGGAGGTGGTGGTGAAGAGTGACTGGGCGTTTTTAACGTACATGTGAAAACTGATGCTGTGTTTTTGGATACTGTCACTGAGGGTGAGAGACCAAAATATAGATGCGTGGGGGACAATAGAGGTAATGATGCAGGAGTGGAATCAGAGATCATAGTTATTGCAGAAGGTCGAGGGACATGGAGTTGGGGGTAGGGTGTTAGCGTGGATAGAGGATTGGTTGTCAAATAGGAGGCAGGGAGTGGGGGTCAACGGGTGCTATTTGGATTGGCGGATGGTGACTAGTGGAGTGCCCCAGCGGTCGGTGCTGGGGCCTCAGCTTTTTACCATTTATATAGATGATCTGGAGGAGGGAACCGAGTGTAGGGTGTCGAAATTTGCTGATGACACCAAGATTGGGGAACGGCAAATTGTGCGGAGGGTGTGGAGAGTCTGCAGAAGGATCTAGATAGGCTGGGCGAATGGGCCAGGAAATGGCAAATGGAATTTAACGTTGGCAAGTGTGAGGTGGTCCACTTTGGTAGGAAGAATGGTAGGAAGGACTATTACTTACGGGGCGAAAAACTGCAGCAGGCGACGGTGCAGAGGGACCTCGGGGTCCTTGTGCATGAGTCGCAAAAACCCAGCTTGCAGGTGCAGCAGGTGGTCAGGAAGGCAAATGGGATGCTGGCCTTCATAGCGAGGGGGATTGAATATAAAAGTAGGGAGGTCTTGCTGCAGCTGTATAGGGCATTGGTGAGGCCGCAGCTGGAGTACTGTGTGCAGTTTTGGGCGCCGCACCTGCGCAAAGATATTTTGGCCTTGGAGGGAGTGCAGAGGAGGTTTACTAAGCTGATACTGGAGTTGAGGGGGTTGAGCTATGAGGAGAGGCTGAATAAACTGGGCTTGTACTCGTTAGAGCTTAGAAGAATGAGGGGAGATCTCATTGAGACGTATAAGATGATGAATGGGATGGATAGGATAGAGGTGGAGAGACTCTTCCCGCTCAAAAAAGACAGTAGGACTAGGGGGCACAGCCTCAAGATAAAGGGGAGGCGGTTTAGAACGGAGTTGAGGAGGAACTTCTTCACTCAAAGGGTGGTGAATCTCTGGAATTCTCTGCCCGTTGAAGTGGTGGAGGCTGCCTCGCTAAATATTTTTAAGACGCGGGTTGATGGGTTTTTGATAAGAGAGGGGATTAAGGGTTATGGGGAGAAAGCGGGAAAGTGGAACTGAGCCACGACAGATCAGCCATGATCTTATTGAATGGCGGGGCAGGCTCGAAGGGCTAGATGGCCTACTCCTGCTCCTATTTCTTATGTTCTTATGTTCTTAAGAGTTTCTCTGAAACGTAGAAACTAGAAACAGGAGAAGGCCATTTGGTCCTTTGAGCCTGCTCCTCCATTCATTCCAGCCTTCCTCCCATATCCCTTGATCCCTTTAGCCCCAAGAGCTAAATCTAATCTCTTCTTGAAACCACGCAACATTTTTGGCCTCAATTACATTCTGTAGTAGTGAATTCCACATATTCGCCACCCTCTGGGTGAAGAAATTTCTTCTCACCTCAGTTCTATTCTCAAACTATGATCCCTAGTTCTGGAATACCCCCCACCATCGGGAACATTCTTACTGAACCCACACTGTCTAACCCTGCTAGAATTTTGTAAAATTCTATGAGGTCCTCTCTCACTCTTCTAATCTCCAGTCAATATAATCCTAGCTGACTTAATCTCTCCTCAGATGACAGACCATCTGCCTGGGTGCATTTAGAATCACAAAATCACTACAGTAAAGAAAGAGGCCATTCAGCCCAGTGAGACCGCACCAACAGCAATCCCACCCAATCTGTATATCCGTGACCCTGTGTATTTAACCAAGGGGTAATTTAGCATGGCTAATCAACCTGACTTGCACATCTTTGGAAACTGGAGGAAACACACACAGACACGGGGAGGATGCAAACTCCACTTAGTTAGTTACCCAGGCAGGTATTGAACCTGGGTCTCTGGCATGGTGAAACTACAGTGCTAACCACTGTGCCACCGTGCTGCCCTTGATTTGATTTGATTTATTATTGTCACATGCATTAGTATACAGTGAAAAGTATTTTTTCTTGTATGTTATACAGACAAAGCGTACCATTCATTGAGAAGGGAAGGCTAGGGTGCAGAATGTAGTGTTACAGTCATAACTAGGGTGTAGAGAAAGATCAACTTAGTGCAAGGTAAGGCCATTCAAAATTCTGACAGCAGCAGGGAAGAAGCTGTTCTTGCGTCAGTTGATACGTGGCCTCAGGCTTTTGTATATTTTTCCCAACGGAAGAAGGTGAAAGAAAGAATGTCCAGGGTGCTTGAAGTCCTTAATTATGCTGGTTGCTTTGCCAAGGCAGTGAGAAGTGTAGACAAGGTCAATGGACGGGAGGCTGGTTTGCGTGATGGATTGGGCTACATTCTCAACCTCTTGTAGTTTCTTGCGGTCTTGGGTACAACAGGGGCCATACCAGGCTGTGATACAACCAAAAGGAATGCTCTCTATGGTACATCTATAAAAGTTGGTGAGAGTCATAGCTGACAAGCCGAATTTCCTTAGTCTTCTGAGAAAGTAGAGGCATTGGAGGGCTTTCTTAACTATAGTGTCGGCATAGTGGGGCCAGGACAGGTTGTTGGTGATCAGGACACCTAAAAAAATGCATCAGGTGCATTTAGATTAATCAGAATGGGACCAGAGTGTGCAGAACCATCCCGTTGGACAGTGGCGGAGAGGAGAAGGCGAGTGTCAAAGATAGGTTGAGAAGGTGATTGAGTGAATGGGGAAAAGAATTGATTGAACTGTAAAACAGCATCACCTGCCAGCAACATTCAATTCAGCTCCTGTTTACTAAAGCTCCACCTTGTATTCCCCTGACTGGAACAGCTTGCCTCAAACTGGTTTCGTAATTCATGCAGAGATTGCTAAGAAAATGTCTCTGTTTCAAGCGTCTGGTCTCCTTTTAAAAATTCTCCCTGGTACAGTCACACCAGCCACGTCTGTAAGCGGCTGAGCATTTTGCATTCAAAAGTGTCCCCCCGACCGCGTGATACATGACGGTGCAACTAAAGGGACCACCTGGGAGCCAAGTGGATATCGCTTCCTTTGCACATGTCCTCATTTACACTTCTCCAGTTTCTTGCAAGACAGACTGACACGCTTTGAATGAGACCAGACCAAATAGCAATAGAGGAGCTGCTTTATTTTGCAGACCATTTACTCAATTCTCTTCACTGAATGTCACTACTGAATCTCCTTCTATCGCCTATTCATCCGGCTCACATTTTAGATCACAGCAGCTTCCCTGTGTCAAATAAAGCCTTTTTAATTTGATGTAACATTGTCACATGTATTAGCATGCAATGAAAAGTATTGTTTCTTGCACTCAATGCAGACAAAGTGTACCGTACATAGAAAGGAAAGGAGAGAGTGCGGAATGTAATATTACAGTCTTAGCTGCGGTAAGAAGTCTCACAACACCAGGTCAACGTCCAGCAGGTTTATTTGGAACCATGAGCTTTCGGAGTGCTGCTCCTTCATCGGGTGAGTCATCAGGTGAGCCATTCATCTAGTGTAGGAGCAGCACTCCAAAAGCTCATGACAGTTAAGGTGTAGACAAAGATCAACTTAATGCAAGGTAGGTCCATTCAACAGTCTGAAGGTAGCAAGGAAGAAGCTGTTCTTGAGTCAGCTGGTACGTGACCTCAGACTTTTGTATCTTTTTCCCGAAGGAAGAAGGTGGAAGAGAGAATGTCCAGGGTGCGTGGGGTCCTTTACAATGCTGGCTCCTTTTCTGAGGCAGCGGGATGTGTAGATGGAGTCAATGGATGGGAGGTTGGTTTGCCTGATGGGCTCAGCTTCATTCATGACTTTTTGTAGTTTCTTGCTGTCTTGGACAGAGCAGGAGCCATACCAAGTTGTGATACAGACAGAAAGAATGATTTCAATGGTACATATTCCCTCATGCTATCTCAGGTTAAATGTTCACGCTCTGGTAATCGACCACACTGTCAGTGGAAACAATTTCCCTTTATTCACTTCATCAAAAGCATTCAGAATTTTGGGCAGACTTGTCAAATCCCCTCTCCCTTAACCTCTTCTGCTTCAAGGACGGCGGGAGAATGTGACAAGGTACAGAATAACACGTAACACCGCCTGTTTACTGCCATCATCTTTTTGATTCTAGCTGGGCCTGAACTTACCCTTTCTGAGACCGAGTCCTTCTGCACCAGGCTGGTTAACCTTATTGTCCCTGTGTCACATGGCCCATATTTTCCCCCAGCCCATCCGGCCTGGTGAGACTGCCGTCCCTCCGAATCCTCCCCAGTCGGTGATTAACCAGCGGGCCTGACGGAAAAGCTTTCTGGGATCTTGCTCTGTCCCAAATTGTTGCCACGCTCGTGATGAAGCGAAGTACACGGAGGGCTTTGTGACATCTCTGACGTGCCAGATAAGGCACTCGTGTGAAAGCAAGTTGTTCTTTTCGGTTCTTGTTCAATGGTTGAGAAATGAGCTGCATACGTATTACAACAATGGTTTGGAATTTTGTTGAACTGAACTGCTGGCCATGATTTATTAATGTAGGAGGAACAGCTATTTGTTTTCTTGTTGCTTAAGTACCGACTGAGAGAAAAGTAAACAATAAATATGTCTGGGTCTGGAAGGTGCCAATTACAGTCAATTCTTCTGAGTCACACAAATATTTTTTTGAGGTAATACACTGTTGGCTTTGGCCCGACATGTCCATGTTGACTTTGAACAAATAACTGTCATCAAGATATGTGGGCTAATTGAAATGTAACAAAAAAAAGGTCCTTGCTCCACAAAATATGACTGCATTGACATTAAACAAAGGGTAAAAGTTGCATTTAGGTTGCATTTTATTTCTTGGGGGATCCCAAAGTAGTTCACTCCCAAATTGTCACTTTATTGGGGGCGGCGCAGTGACGCTGCTGCCTCACAGCGCCAGGGACTCAGTTTCAATTCGCAGCTTGGGTCACTGTCTGCGTGGAGTCTGCGCGCTCTCCCTGTGGGCGCTCCGGTTTCCTCCCACAGTCCGTGTTGATGAGTTGCATTGGCTGTACTAAATCCTCCCTCAGCGTATTCCAACAGGTGCCCGAGTAGCGACTAGGGGCTCCTCGCAGTAACTTCATTGCAGTGTTAATTTAAGCCTCCTTGTGACACTGATAAATAAACTTTAAACTTTTGCTGGCAGACATAGCAGTCAACTTACGCAGAGCAAGATTCCATAATCAGTCAGTGAGATGATTTGATGAGTTAAGCTGCTCTTCTGACTGAGTGAGAATGTTCAGTTATCTTTTCCCCTCAAAATACAATGGGAACTTTTATGTAAGTTGTCTCATTACGTCTCATCAAACAGATAGTATTTCTGACAAAGCAGCTCTCTGTCGGTGCCCTATCACAGTGTCACAGTGGTTAGCACTGTTGCCTCACAGTGCTGGGAACCTGGGTTCAGCTCCCGGCTTGGGTCATTGTCTGTGCGTAGTCTGCGCACATTCTCCCCGTGTCTGTGCGGATTTCCTCTGGATGATCCGCTTTCCTCTCACAGTTCAAAAGGTGTGCTGGTTAGGGTGCATTGGCAGTGCTAAATTCTCCCTCAGTGTACTCGAACAAGCGCTGGAGTGTGGCGACTAGGGGATTTTCACAATAACTTCATTGCTGCGTTCGTGTAAGCCTATTTGTAACACTAATACTTAAATTAAATTTATATGCGTGTTTATAGACCAATGGAGATATGGGGGCAGGGCGGGGTGGGGAGGAAACAGTCCCACCCCTGCTTTTGGTGGGTGGGAATGGTGGACAAGGCGGAGAACCGTTGGGGCATTCCAAAATGGCTTTCACGCTCTCGGGATTTCGCCACGCAATTGTCTCCACCTCGAGTCAGGGGATTCCTGTCATGCAATGACCTTGAATTAATCTGAACATAATTAGAGGGCCTCCCCACTGGAAAATCCACCCCTTCCCCCAACCCCATGTATGAATGATCCCAACCCACCCCACCCCCACCTCAGCGGCGTTCCTGAAAGATTTTTACAAATGGGGAACCGCCAAACACAGGGGTGCACAGGTGAGTACAGACCCCGGGAGTTTCCTCAGTTCCCTCCCCACAGTCCAAGTATGTGCAGGTTAGGTTGATTGGCCATGATAAATTGCCCCTTAAATCAGGGGGATTAGGAGAGTAAATAGATGGGGTTACGGGGATAGGACAGGACCTGGGTGGGATTGTTGTCGGTACAGGCTTGATTGGCCAAATGGCCTCCTTCCACAGTGTAGATTCTATGAATCTGTGATCCTGGCAGAACATATGAACTCTCGGGTTCAAACACAAAATTCTAAGACCTCAAGTGATACACTATTTTTTTTTAACTTGAACAGATTTATTTTGGCATCTTACACAGCAGCTCATATTGGAAACGGTCACGAACCGTTTATTTTTCCCAGCAACTACAATCCACAGCAATAACTGATCAGATTCTTTGGGCTTGTTTCATATCCATCTTGTTCTGATGTGGTTTGGAGTGCAGCTTAAAACCTTTGTGGATAAAGTTAAAGTATATTTAATAGTTTTGACAGAGGGCCATCTGAGCTCAAAACATCAGCTCTTTTCTCTCCTAATGGATGCTGCCAGATCTGCTGAGATTTTCCAGCGTTTTCTCTCTCTGCAACTCTTCTTGTGCATTGGTTTCGGGGCAAAAGGGAGCAAAGGATATAATGAATTCGCTGATCAGCAGTGATCATAATGAATGGTAGAGCAGGCTCACAGGGTCAAATGGCTAACTCCTCCTACGTTCTATGTTTATTCTGATCAGTTGCTTCATTCATTATTTTATCTTGACCCCATTCACTAAAAGAAATATTTCCCTCTCTGCATCTTTCAATATTCTCTCAATCTAACAGCAAAGTTTATTTATATCCATTCATGGAATGTGGGCATGACTGGCCAGGCCAGCATTTATTGCCCATTCCTGGTTGCCCTTGAGAAAGGAGTGGTGAGCCGCCTTCTTGAACCGCCGCAGGCCCTGAAGCGTAGGTACACACACAGTGTGGTTTGGGAGGGAGTTAAGAATCATAGAACCCTACAGTGTAGAAGGAGGCTTTTCAGCCCATTGAGTCTGCATCAACCACAATCCCACCCTGGCCCCATCCCCATAACCCCATGCATTTACCCTAGCTAGTCCCCCTGACACTAAGGGGCAATTTAGCTTGGCCAATCCACCTAACCCCCACATCTTGGGAAACCAGAACACCTGGAGGAAACCCACGCAGAGACAGGGAGAACATGCAGACTCCACACACACTGTGACCCAAGCTGGGAATCGAACCTGAGTTCCTGGAGCTGTGAGGCAGCAGTGCTAACCGCTTGCTACCTTGAGTTTCAGTGAGACCTAGTGACAGCGAAGGAATGATGACATTTCTCCGAGTCAGGATGGTGTGTGGCTTACGGACGAGCTTCCAAGTGATGGTATTTCCATCCATCTGCTGCCCTTCTCCTTCTAAATGGGTGTGGTTGTGGGTTTGGAAGGTGCTGTCGAAGGAGTCCTGGTGAGTTCCCGCAGGACATCTTGTAGATGGTACACACGGCTGCCTCAGTGCGTCAGTGGTGGAGGGAGTGAATGTTTGTGGATGTGGTGCCAATCAAGCGGGCTTTGCCCAGAATGGTGTTGACCTGCTTGAGCGTTGTTGGAACTGCACTTATCCAAGCAAGTGGGGAGTATTCCATCACGCTTTTGACTTGTACCTTGTGGATGGTGGACGGGCTTTGGATTGCCAGGAGATACGCCTCAGAATTTCCAGCTTCTGACACCATAGTATTTAAATGGCTCGTCCAGTTCAGTTTTTGGTCAATGGTAACCCCCAGGATGTAGGGGATTCAGCGATGGTAATGCCATTGCACTTTAAGGGGTGCTAGTTAGATTCTTTCTTATTGGAGATGGCCATTTCCTGGCATTTATGCAGCACGATTGTTATTTGCCACTTGCCACCCCGAACCTAGATAATGTTCAGGCCTTGCTGCATTCAGGCATGGATTCTTCCAGTAATAAGAAGGCGAGTTCATTCCATGTCTTTTAAACAAGTATTAAAAATACACAATGCTTCAACCTTTTACCGTAACTTGGTGGGAGAATTGAAGAGTTATCCCTTCAGTCACATTCCCTTTCCCCGTATCCTTGAAAACGATTTTTATTTATAGTTAAAACTGATTCTGCAAGGAGCATTGGGCTGGATTTTACGGTCACACCACCCCCACCCCCCCCCCAAGATGTGTTTTTAGCAGGGGAGGGAGGGTCAGGGGTTGTGGGGAGGACAAGTCTTCACTCACCCTCCTTAGCAAAGGGAGAGTGAGGAGATACTGATGTTGGCCGTCTTGTCATACGTAAATAAATAACCGAGGATGCATCAAGAATGTAAGCCTGCTTGTGACACTAATAAATAAACTACAAAAACACAACCGAAAACATCTCTTAGAGAAACTGACCTTCAACATAATGACTGTGGTGGCGACGGCGACCAGTCTGTACCACAACATTTCATTTCTGGCCCTCCAGCACATGAGGAAAGCTGATGACTGATTCTGGTTCGGTGTTGCTCATTCCATTCTCGCAAACTATCTTCAGCTTTCAGATCTTTACGTTCCTTTTGTTTTCCTTAACCAGGTATAAATTTAAATCATTTTTTTATATTTGTCCTGTCAATTTCTTCCAAGTAAAGGGACCATTCGAAGTTAAGAACTTGAGCAACTGTGAGAAATCATTGAAGGTTATTCTGCTGCTTGGCTACCTGTAGATCAATAAATCCATTTTATTTTCTTTTTGTTATGGCAGCATCTCTTCTGACTGGCTCATAAAGTATCTGGGGCTATTATTGGAATGAGTTTGCAGTTAAGGTGACAGGCTTTATGTGTTTCCTTGCCTCACCATCTGAAAGCAGACAGTTTAAAGTTTATTTATTAGTATCACAAGTTTACATTAACACTGCAATGAAGTTACTGTAAAAATCCCAACCCCCCCTCCCAGAAGCCACACTTCCAGCGCCTGTTCAGGTACACTGAGGGAGAATTTAGCCTGGTCAATGTGCCTAACCCACACATCTTTCAGACTGTGGGAGGAAACCAGAACACCCGGTGGAAACCCACGCAGACAACATGCAGACTCCGCACTAACAGTGACCCAAGATGGGAATCGAACCGGGGTCCCTGGCACTGTGAGATAACATTGCTAACCACTGTGCCACCGTGTAAGCCAAGCTGAGAGGCTGCTGTCTATCAGATGCAGCCACTCCCATGTTGGATGCTCCTCCCCCCTCCCCCTCACTTGGCCTGTACATATTAACTCCGAAGCAGCTTTTCTTTCAACTGATAAACCTTTCAGCTCCTTTGGTGATGACATTGATGGATTGGTTTGCTCTGCTCTTTACCTGAACAATTTACGACTGCCTTGCAGATAATCACAAGGGAAACATCCAAACTTTCTTTTAGAACACAGCCAATCTTTACCTTGCGGTCAAAAGCAGCCAGCATAATTAAGGATCCCACGCACCCCGGACATTCTCTCTTCCACCTTCTTCCATCGGGAAAAAAGATACAAAAGCCTGAGGTCATGTACCAACCGACTCAAGAACAGCTTCTTTCCTGCTGCCATCAGATTTTTGAATGGATCTACCTTATACACCCTTGTATGAGTGTAACACTGCATTCTGCACCCTCTCCTTTCCTTTTTCTATACACAGTGTACTTTGTATAGCGCACAAGAATCGATAATGTATACACATCGCCACATTGTATTGTGCTGTCACGTGACAATAATAAAGCATATCAAATATTTCACCTTTATTCCCAGTCACATTCCAATCCCCCGTCCTTGTACAATTAAAACAATATATTTTTCATGCATCAGCCACTGAATGTAAGCGCACAGGTACAGCAAGCAGTAAAGAAGGCAAATAGTATGTTGGCCTTCACAGCATGAGGATTTGAGTATAGGGATAGGGATGTTTTACTGCAATTGTATAGGGCGTTGGTGAGGCCACACCTGGAGTATTGTGTGCAGGTTTGGTGTCCTTATCTGAGGAGGGATGTCCTTGCTGTAGAAGGCATATAGCGAAGGTTTACCAGGCTAATTCCTGGGATTGTAGGACTGTCATATGAGGAGACACTAAGTCGGTTTAGGATTATTTTCACTTGAGTTTAGAAAAGAATCTTATAGAATTCCAGAGGTAATATAGAGTTGAGACAGGACCTTATAGAAACTTATAAAATTCTAACAGGGTCAGACAGGGTAGATTGAGAAAGAATGTTCCCAATGGTGGGGGGAGTCCACAACTAAAATTAAAGTTTATTTATTAGTCACAAGTGAGGCTTACATTAACACTGCAATGAAGTTACTGTGAAATTAATTCCCTTAGTCCAGTGCCTGTTCGAGTCAGTGCATCTAACCAGCACGTCTTTCAGACTGTGGGAGGAAACCAAAGCACGCAGAGGAAACCCACGCAGAGAGAACATGCAAACTTCACACAATGACCCAAGCAGGAATCAAACCCAGGTCCCTGGTGCTGTGAAGCAGCAGTGCTAACCACTGTGCTATTGTGCCACTGTGACCTAAAGTGTCATAAATTGAGGATAAGGGTTAAAGAGAAGGTGAGGAGAAATTTCTTCACCCAGAGGGTGGTGAATGCGTGGAATTCACTGCCGCAGAATGTAATTAAGGCCAAAATGTTGTTTGATTTCATGAAGGAATTAGACATTGCTCTTGGGATCAAGGGATACGGGAGGCAGGGGGGGATCAGGATATTGAAATCAATGATCATCCATAATTAAAATGAATGATGGAGCAGGCTTGAAGGGCCGGATGGCCTACTCCTGCTTCTAGTTTCTATGTTTCTAAGTCCTGGAGCTAAGATGATTGAGTTCCCACCACACAATCCTTTGAGCTAGGATCATTCCAACCAGTGGAGGGCTTTCCCCCTCATTTCCATTGACTCCAGTTTTGCTGGGGCTCATCGATGCCACACTTGGTCAAATGTTGCCTTCATGTCAAGGGTTGTCACTCTCACCTCACCTCTGGAATTCAGCTCATTTGTCCATGTTTGAACCAAGGCTGTAATGAGGTCAGGAGTTGAATGATACTGGCAAAATCCAGACTGAGCAGGCTATTTGTTAAGTGCGTGTCGCTTGATAGCACTGTAGATGACCCCTTTTGAAACTTTACTGATGATCGAGTGTATTGCAGTCAGCACTGCGATAGCTGCATGTTTTGTTAATGGTGATGATGAGCAGATCCAGCTGGTGTCAGTGCCCTGATCTCAGATGTTTCCAGGACACATTGCGACATGGTTTATTCTGAAGGAAGATGTGAGTTACGCAAAGCTCACAGTGGCAGCAAAGTTCAAGTAGTCATTGTCCCTTGTCCTCCGTAAATAATTTCCTACCCTTTCCCTTATGTTTTGGTGTTGATCCTCAGATTACAAAGGATTGTGAATGAAGCCCAGTCCACCATTCAAACCAGCCTCTCATCCAGCCTACACTTCCCGCTGCCTCGGCAAAGCAGCCAGCATAACTAAGGACCCCACGCATCCCAGACGTTCTCTCTTCCACCTTCTTCCATCGGGAAAAAGATACAAAAGTCTGAGATCACATACCAACCGACTCAAGAACAGCTTCTTCCCTGCTGCCATCGAACTTTTGAATGGACTTATCTTGCATTAAGTTGATCTTTCTCTACACCCTGGATGGGAGTCTCTGGCCGTGCTCATCTGAAACCCAGAGATTCCCACCCGATTTCAATTAACCTTTACATGGTCCACTCCCCTGCCTGGTGGAATTCCAGTGGTGGGCCCAAGCTATGACTGTATGATTACATTCTGCACTCTCTCCTTTCCTTTACTGAATGGTATGCTTTGCCTGAATAGCGCGCATGAAATAATAGTTTTCATTGTATACTATTCCCAGCTTGGGTGACTGTCTGTGTAGAGTACGCACATTCTCCTCATGTCTGCATGAGTTTCCTCCGGGTTTTCTGCTTTCCTCCCATAGTCTAAAGATGCGTGGGTTAGGTTGATTGGCCACACTAAATTGATCCTAGTGTCAGGAGATTAGCAGGGTAAATGTGTGGGGTTGCGGGAATGGGGCCTGGGATTGTACACCGTAGGGATTTTATGATTCTATTAATACATATGACAATAATAAATCAAATCAAATGAAATCAGTGTACACCTTCTGGCTTTCAATGATGATAAATAGGCTTTGTTATGATTTTTCCTTTTCAATATCCTCATCATTTGAGAGTGATTTCTTTTTTGTGTGAAGAGAACTGCTCTGCCAACCTCTTGAAAATAGAGCATCGCCACTGAAGGTTGATGCCTGGAAGCACTTCATCACATAAAGGGCAGCACAGTGGCACAGTGGTTAGCACTGCTGCCTCACAGTGCCAGGGTCGCTCTTTGTGTGGAGTTTGCACATTCTTCCCATGTCTGCGTAGATTTCCTCCAGGTGCTCCGGTTTCCTCCCACAGTCCAAAAGACGTGTAGTTTAGGTGGATTGGCCATGCTAAATTAAACCTTGCTTTCTGCAAGGCTAGAATATCCCACCTGAGGTCAGTGGACCTATAAAATGTCCCACTCTCTACGATTCCCGTGGCAGGTGGGATGGGAAAATTCCGCACTCAGTGTCGGGAAGATTAGCAGGATAAATATGTGGGGTTACGAGTTTGGGGCCTGGGTGAGATTGTTGTCAGTACAGGCTTGATGGGCTGAATGGCTGTACTGTAGCAATTCTCTGAAAGGATGGGGGAAACCCCTCTCCCAAAAAGCTGAGAACATTCAGTTTTTTTTCCACAACTAAGGATTAAAGGGCCAAAGCAAATAAGATACGGCAGCCACAGTCTAAGTGAATGATGGAATATACTCGAGGGGCTGAATGGCCTCCTCCTATTTCCATGTTCCAGCATGATCACCAGACGGACAGCAAGAATAAATTTAAATTTTACATATTTAAATGTGCTACAGCTACAGCATATCCTACACTCGGGCTATGTGAAGACAAGAGGCAGACACGCCAGGTATGGACCGACCTCCTTCAAAAAAAGTCAACGTTTTGAACTGATGAAAATCTTGTCCAATAATCCGCAGATATGACAGTTCCTGTCATAGGGTGGTGAATATTTTCTGACAGCCGAGAGAGACTTTGTTTTTGTACAAACTATTAAGAGTTGTGTCTCATTTTTATGTTGGAAAAACTGTGCAATTGATTTTTGACTGGTGTCCTTGAACTGTTGGTTATAATATGAGCAAGGAGACGGCATTTTTTTTTAATAGTGTTGCCATCTCGCTGGGTTGATTCAAGCTAAATAAATGTCCCAGTTCACAAAATCAGCAGGCAGATGTAAAGGAGGAACTCCGCTTGGGTCATTTGATTCATCCATTCTCTCGGGAGAGCCTCTCTTGGTACTTGAGATACGGAGGTTCTCTGGCAGGGCATCCCACATCACTGGATGTCCTGAGAAGGTGTCAGTACACCTAGCTAAAGTAAAAGTAAAGTTTATTAGTCACAAGTACATTAACACAGCAATGAAGTTGCTATGAAAATCCCCCAGTTGCCACACTCCGGCGCCTGTTCGGGTACACTGAGGGAGAATTTAGCATGGCCAATACATCTAACTGGCACGTCTTTCAAGATGTGGGAGGAAATCGGAGCACCTGGAGGAAACTCACACCGACACAAGGAGACTGTGCAAACTCCACTCAGACACTGACTCAAGCCGGGAATTGGACCCCGGTCCATGGTGCTGTGAAGCAGCAGTGCTAACCATTGTGCCACCATGCTGCTCTACACTCTGCTACACTCTGATACTGCTGGCTAGGCCGCTTCAGAGGAAAGTTCATATTCCATCACAACAATGGCAGTACGTTGCACTAATACTGCACCTTAAATATCGTAAGAAAACGAGCCAAGGCATTTCATGTGAGCATTATTAAACCAAATTTGACACTAAGCCATTAAGGTGAATGGATTTTCTTCGTTTTTCTGTCCCCCTCCCACATGAATTTTTTTATTCATTCATGGGATTTTATTTTATTCATGGGATGTCGGCGTTGGTGGCTGGAACAAGATATATTGTCCACCCCCAAGGGCATTTCAGAGTCAACCACATTGCTGCGTATCTGGAGTCACATGTGGGCCAGACTGGGTAAGGATAGCAGATTTATCATCTATATTAATGATTTGGATGAGAATATAGGAGGCACGGTTCGTAAGTATGCAGATGACATCAGGATTGGTGGCATAGTGGACAGTGAAGAATGTTGTCTTGGATTGCAACGGGATCTTAATCAATTGGACCAGTGGGCTGCGAAGGGAATTGGAATTTAATTTAGATAAATGCGAGGTGATGAATTTTTGTAGATTGAACCAGGGCAGGACTTACTCAATTAATGGCAGGATGTTAGAGACAGTGAAAGAACAAAGAGATCAAGGGGTGCAGGTTCATAGCTCCTTGAAAGTGAAGTCACAGGTAGACAGAGTGGTGAAGAAGGCATTCAGTATGCTTGGTTTAATTGGTCAGAACATTGAACACAGGAGTTGGAACATCTTGTTGAAGTTGTACAGGACATTGGTAAGGCCACACTGAGAATACCGAGTACAGTTCTGGTCACCCTATTATATGGAAAGAGTATTATGAAACTAGAAAGAGTGCAGAAGAGTGCAAAGAGTACTAGGATGCTACCAGGACTTGATGGTTTGAGTTATGAGGAGAGGCTGGATAGGCTGAGACTTATTTCTCTGGAGCGTAGAAGGCTGAGGGGGTGATCTTATAGGGGTCCGTAAAATAATGAGGGGCATAGGTCAGCTAGACAGTAAATACCTTTTCCCAAAAGTAGGGAAATCTAAAACTAGAGGGTGTAGGTTTAAGGTGAGAGGGGAGAGATATAAAAGTGTCCAGAGGGGCAATTTTTTCGCACAGAGGGTGGTGAATGTCTGGAACAGACTGCCAGAGGTAATAGTAAAGTCAGGTACAATTTTGTCTTTTAAAAATTTAGACAGTTACATGGGTAAGATGGGTATAGAGGGATATTGAATAAATGTGGGAAATTGGGACTAGCTTACAGGTTTAAAAAAAATGGTGGCATGGACCAGTTAGACTGAAGGGCCTGTTTCCATGCTGTAAACCTCTAAGACTCTATGATCTCTATTTCCTTCCCTAAATCAAATGAGTAAACCAGATTTTTTTTAAAAAAACAGGAATCGACAATGATCTCATGATCATCATTAGACTTTTTCCAGTTTTTTTTATGAATTCAAGTTCACCATCTGCCATGGTGGGATTCAAACCCTTGGTGTCTGGATTACATAAGAACATAAGAACATAAGAACATAAGAAATAGGAGCAGGAGTAGGCCATCTAGCCCTTCGAGCCTGCCCCGCCATTCAATAAGATCATGGCTGATCTGTTGTGGCTCAGTTCCACTTTCCCGCCCTCTCCCCATAACCCTTAATCCCCTCTCTTATCAAGAACCCATCAACCCGCTTCTTAAAAATATTTAGCGAGGCAGCCTCCACCACTTCAACGGGCAGAGAATTCCAGAGATTCACCACCCTTTGAGTGAAGAAGTTCCTCCTCAACTCCGTTCTAAACCGCCTCCCCTTTATCTTGAGGCTGTGCCCCCTAGTCCTACTGTCTTTTTTGAGCGGGAAGAGTCTCTCCACCTCTATCCTATCCATCCCATTCATCAGCTTATACGTCTCAATGAGATCTCCCCTCATTCTTCTAAACTCTAACGAGTACAAGCCTAGTTTATTCAGCCTCTCCTCATAGCTCAATCCCCTCAACTCCGGTATCAGCCTAGTAAACCTCCTCTGCACTCCCTCCAGGGCCAAAATATCCTTGCGCAGGTGCGGCGCCCAAAACTGCACACAGTACTCCAGCTGCGGCCTCACCAATGCCCTATACAGCTGCAGCAAGACCTCCCTACTTTTATATTCAATCCCCCTCGCTATGAAGGCCAGCATCCCATTTGCCTTCCTGACCACCTGCTGCACCTGCAAGCTGGGTTTTTGCGACTCATGCACAAGGACCCCGAGGTCCCTCTGCACCGTCGCCTGCTGCAGTTTTTCGCCCCGTAAGTAATAGTCCTTCCTACCATTCTTCCTACCAAAGTGGACCACCTCACACTTGCCAACATTAAATTCCATTTGCCATTTCCTGGCCCATTCGCCCAGCCTATCTAGATCCTTCTGCAGACTCTCCACACCCTCCGCACAATTTGCCTTTCCCCCAATCTTGGTGTCATCAGCAAATTTCGACACCCTGCACTCGGTTCCCTCCTCCAGATCATCTATATAAATGGTAAATAGCTGAGGCCCCAGCACCGACCCCTGGGGCACCCCACTAGTCACCAACCGCCAATCCGAATAGCACCCATTGACCCCCACTCTCTGCCTCCTATTTGACAACCAATCCTCTATCCATGCTAACACCCTACCCCCAACTCCATGTCCCCTGACCTTCTGCAATAACCTCTTGTGAGGTACCTTGTCAAACGCCTTCTGAAAATCCAGAAAGACCACATCCACCGGCTCTCCTCTATCCACTGCCCCAGACACATCCTCATAGAACTCCAGTAAATTTGTCAGACACGACTTCCCTTTAATGAAACCGTGTTGCGTCCGCCCTATCAAGCAATTCCCTTCAAGATGCCTCGCAATTTCCTCCTTAATGACGGATTCTAACATTTTATCTACCACAGACGTTAAACTAACCGGCCTATAATTCCCTGCCTTTTGCCTGGCACCCTTCTTAAACAACGGCGTAACTTAGCAGTAGTACCACTGCACCAACGTAATGACTTCAACGAGGCACATGAGGTTGGGCTCTTGGTGTATGAGCTTCCTGATTGTGGTCATAATTGCCTGTCCAGTTGGGGAGCCTCAACTCTACATGAATATGAGAGTGTCAGGTTCACTGGACCTCCGGATTCTGACTGCGTACCTGAAGTACTCTCAGGGAGCATGATGGCACAGTGGTTAGTACTCACAGCATTAGGGAGCTATCCTGTCTTACCCTGAGGGCATCTCCAGCAGCACACCACCTCCTCAGTGCTGCTCTGGAGTTTTAGCATTGACTAGGTGCTCAGTAGGGAGGTGAGATTTGAAGGCACCAACTCCTATTGGAGAGGTGAGAGAGCTTCCCATTGATCCAGAGCTGACATGAGACATAAATTAGAATAATGGGGGAGCAATTTCCACATCTCCAAGCACATTTTATTACAAATTGCCCTGGCCTTATTTCATATATACACAGGCTATTTCCTGCAAGTACATTTTTTTTTGCTTCCATCTAACAGCATACAATTCTGGGATAAAGTTTAATGTTCCTCCCTCTTTCTCTTTCTCTCTCCCTTCCTTCTTTCATTTCAAATTACAGGGAATTTCACAAAATGTTGATAAGAAAAGAAAAGTCATCAGAGTGGCAATGTTATTACCTCTGAAGGGTCACCAAATGTAAGGGAAGGATAATGGGTTCCTATCAACCTGACATTCTGAAGATTGGCCTCAAATAAGCATTGTTAAACTAAGGGTCTTTTCTTCGCTGTTCGCTCCCATTATTGAATCAAATCTGTAGTCGCAGTAAAACCCTGGGAGTCAGCCATTTTAAATTGGAGTCTTTACTCGTGGCAGCAGATACAGGATTACTAAAACACATGAACGATTTTCTTTTTGATTTGAAACCTTCTCAGATCTTTCCTGAAGCATCATTCACAATTCAGTTTTGACTGTGCGCGCGATTGTCCTGTGCTACCACTAATTGCCGTGAAATTATGCCGCAGCCTTTTCAAGTGCTTGCTTGCGTTAGAAAGAAATCATAGCAACGCTACAGTGCAGAAAGAGGCCATCTGGCCCATCGAGTCTGCCCCGACCACAATCCCACCTAGGCCCTGTCCCCACATCCACCCGCTAATCCCTCTAACCTACACATCTCAGGACACTAAGGGGCAATTTCAGCGTGGCCAATGAACCGAACCCGCACATCTTTGGACTGTGGGAAGAAACTGGAGTACCTGGAGGAAACCCACGCAGACACGAGGAGAATGTGCAAACTCCACATAGACAGCGACCCAAGCTGGGAATCGAACCCAGGTCCCTGGAGCTGTGAAACAGCAATGTTAATCCCTGTGTTACCGTACCATTCCCATTGTCCACCATTTGAACATTTATGCTGAAATCCTAAAGCTCCTGCCCACCACAGAATCGGAGCGGGCGAGGGGAGGACAACTGAGATGTCCATTGACCGCAGGCGGGAAGTTCCGGTCTCCCTTGAGTGAGGCCTTAAAATCCCACCCTTAATGTCAATCTATTTATTTGAAATACATTGCTGTTGTTAAAGCTAAAAAAAGAAAGAACTTGCATTTATATAGTGCCTTTTCGTGACCTCAGGAACTAACAAAGCACTTCTGCAGTGTAATCACTATTGTAATGTAGGCAAAGTGGCAGCCAATTTCTGCACAGCAAGCTCCCACATGGAGCAACATGATCAAGATGGTGCCATAGTAAGGCGACTTCTTGTGAGCTGTCCCAACTTTCACTCTCATTCTCTTTCACTCTCATTCTATGCTTTTAAAACCCAAGACTAACTCTAATAAACTCTTGAACAATGGTCTAATTCAATCTCAATGGCACTGTGCTGTCCCATGCCATAAATTATGTCAGACCCCTATTTATTGACTACAGATCAGCCTTAAGCACCATTATCCCAACCAAACTCATCTCCAAACTCCATGGCCTTCAGCTTGGCTCTTCCCTCTGCAACTGGACCCTAGACATCTTAAACCACAAACTGCAATAGTAAGGTTAGGCAACGACTCCTGATGAGATGGAGTACAGGAAAGAGATAGAGAGTCTGGTGAAACGGTACGGCGACAATAATCTCTTCCTCAATAAAACAGAGAGTCATTGACTTCAGGAAGCAGGGTGGAGGACGTGCCCCTGTCTGCATCAATAAGGATGAAATGGAAATAGCCAAGAATTTCAGGTTTCTAGGTGTCCAGATCACCAACAACCTGTCCTAGACAATCCATGCTAACACTATAGTTAAGAAGGCCCACCAACAACCTCTACTTTCTCAGGAGGTTAAGGAAATTTGGCATGTCCACTGCGACTTTCACCAGCTTTTATAGGTGCACCATAGAAAGCATCCTTTCTGGTCATACCACAGCTTGTCGAGCCAAGACTGCAATAAACTACAAAGGGTTGTGAACAAAACCCAGTCCATCACACAAACCAGCCTTCCATCCGTTGACTCTATCTATACTTTCCTCTGCCTCAGAAAAACAGCCAACATAAAAAGGACCCCATGCACTCCGGATATACTCTCTTCCACCTTCTTCCATCAGGAAAAAGATACAAAATCTGAGGCCATGTACCAACCGACTCAAGAACAGATTCTTCCCTGCTGCCATTAGGCTTTTGAATAGACCTACCTCGCACTAAGCTGATCTTTCTCTACACTCTAGCTATGACTGTAACAATACATTCTGCACTCTCTCCTTTCCTTCTCCATATACAATATGCTTTGCATAGCGCGCAATAAACAATAATTTTCATTGTAGGTACAGCATGGTGACACAGTGGTTAGCACTGCTGCCTATCAGCGCCAGGGACCTGGATTCAATTCCTGGCTTGGGTCACTGTCTGTGCGGAGTCTGCACATTCTCCCCGTGTCTGCATGGGTTTCCTCCGGGTGCTCCAGTTTCTTCCCACATTCCAAAGATGTGTGGGTTAGGTTCATTGGCCATGCTAAAATTGTCCCTTAGTGTATGCAAACAAGCACTTTCACAGTATCATCGTTGCAGTAATGTAAGCTTACTTGTGACATTAACAAATAAATTTTAAAACTTTAAACTGTATGCTAATGTATAGAATCATAGAATCCTACTGTGTAGAAGGTGGCCATTCGGTCCATTGATTCTGCACTGACACTACCCCACTCAGGCCCCACCCCCACGACACCATACATTTACCCCTACGAATCCCCCTGACATTAAGGGGAAATTTAGCATAGCCAATCCGCCTAAACTGCACATCTTTGGACTGTGGGAGGAAACCGGACCGCACAGAGGAAACCCACGCAGACACGGGGAGAATGTGCAAACTCCACCCAGGTGCCTGCTTGCATACGCTGAGGGACGATTCAGCATGGCCAATGCACCTGACCAGCATGTCTTTGGGACTGTGAGAGGAAACTGGAGCACCCAGAGGAAACCCATGCAGACACGGGGAGAATGTGCAGATTCCGCACAGACAGTGACCCAAGCCAGGAATTGAATCCAGGTCCCTGGCGCTGATAGGCAGCAGTGCTAACCACTGTGTCACCATGCTGTACCTACAATGAAAATTATTGCTTCTTGTGCACTATGCAGACAAAGCATATTGTATACGGAGAAGGAAAGGAGAGAGTGCAGAATGCATTGTTACAGTCATAGCTGGAATGTAGAAAAAGATCAGCTTAGTGCGAGGTAGGTCTATTCAAAAGCCTGATGGCAGCAGGGAAGGAGCTGTTCTTGAGTCGGTTGGTACATGGCCTCAGATTTTGTATCTTATTCCAGGTGGAAGAAGGTGGAAGAGAGTATATCCGGGTGCATGGGGTCCTTTTTATGTTGGCTGTTTTTCTGAGGCAGAGGAAAGTATAGTGGGGTAGTGTCAATTCAGACTCAATGGACCGAATGGCCACCTTCTCCACAGTAGGATTCTATGAATCTATATATTTGCATACAGTTTAAAGTTTTAAAATTTATTTGTTAATGTCACAAGTAAGCTTACATTACTGCAACGATGATACTGTGAAAATGCCCTAGAAGTCACAGTCCGGTGCCTGTTTGCATACACTGAGGGACAATTCAGCGCAGTGAAAATTATTGTTTCTTGCGCGCTATGCAAAGCATATCGTATATGGAGAAGGAGACAGTGAAGAATGTATTGTTACAGTCATAGCTAAAGATCAACTTAGTGCGAGGTAGGTCCATTCAAAAGCCATTCAAAAAAGGAGAATGTGCAAACTCCACACTAACAGTCACCCAAAGCTAGGAATCGAACTTGGGTGCTTTGTACTGTGAGACAGCAATGCTAACCACTGTGTCACCATGCTGCCCCTTGACCACATTCCTTTGTTTGTGATGATAATAAATCAAATTAAATCCAAAATTGCGAGGCTGGGGATTGAGAGTTTGGTCAGCGTTCCCTTGTATAGGGCATCACTTCCGAGTCCTTCCAGTGTCGAACCCTGAAATGGTGCACCTGCCTGTCAGGATTCAGTGCACTGAAAAGGCAGGAATCCTGGCTGATCCTTTCCCCCTTCTGTCACTCGGGGGCAGTTTGACTTCTATCCCTCCCGTGCTTCTCCGCCATCTAACTCCTGATCTTATTCACCGCACCCTGCACTCAGATGTGACGGCATCTTCAAAGCCTTTAAATGAGGCACCTCAAACTATCAATCACAGGTTTAGATTGCAGTTCAGAACCATCTGCTTATAAATATTTATGTGTCACTCAACAGTATGTTTGTTTTAAAGCTGCATCAAAACTGCACGCGTGCCAACAGAATGGTTTTTTGTAAAAGCTTCCAGGTAGAACACACATGTAAAATATATATTTAATTTCAGTACAGCTGCTCCCTCTGCTTTGTCTAATTATATTCATGTACAGAAATCACTGTAGTATTTAGTTAATCAATACCAAGCAAAACTGGGCCACATCATTATCAAATGCTCTTCTGAATCCAAATATTCATTTTTGGCTTCTCAAGACGTATAAGTGCAGCATTAATTGGGATTCGTTGGCCTCTTTGATTTTACATTCCAACTAATTTGAACATAAGAAATAGGAACAGGAGTCAGCCTTCAAGTCCACTCTATCACTCTATGAGTTAACGAATGATCTTCTATTTTAACACCCGGCCGTTCTTGCCGATGGGGTAGAAACATAGAAACGTCGAAGATAGAAGCAGGATGAGGCCATTTGGCCCTTCGAGCCTGTTCTGTCATTCATCACAATCATGGTTGATTGTCCAACTCCATAGCCTAAGCCTACTTTCTCCCCATAACCTTTGATCCCATTCACCCCAAGTGCTACATCCAGCTGCCTCTTGAATACATTCAGTGTTTTGGTATTAACTACTTCCTGTGGTAATGAATTCCACAGGCTCAACACTCTTTGGGTGAAGAAACGTCTCCTCGTCTCTGTCCTAAATGGTCTACCCTGAATCCTCAGACTGTGACGCCTGGTTCTGGACTTCCCCACCATTGGGAACACCCTCCCTGCATCTACCCTGTCTTGTCCTGTTAAAATTTTATAAGTCTCTGGATCCCATTGGCAGTGCACCACCTCCCATGGGTTTCGCAGTGGCGTGGGGTGACATCAGTCCAAAACCACATTGACAGCGGCGGGACCAGAGAATTCAGCTGCAACGAACAACGCACTACCTCCACCACCAAGAAACTCGCAACTGGGAGGTTGGAGAATCCCCCCCATCATCTCCATATCCTTTGATTTTTTTAATATGTAGTAAACTATTAATCTCAGTCTCAAAGATATCGACTGATTGAGCCTCTGCCAACCTCACGAGCCGAGAATTTCAAAGATTCGCCACCCTCTGAGTGAATAAATTCTTCCTCGTCTCACTTCAAAATAGCCTGGAATGGTCAATATTTGAGATTAAGCGGCCTTGTTTCCAAAAGCATTTAAGGCCTCCTCTTTCCCAATCTCTGTAAGCTCTTGCAGCCCTTCTACTCTCTACCTTCTACCGTAGGGAGACCTAATAGAGGTGTACAAACTTATGAAGGGGTATGGGTAGGGTGAACAGTGGGAAGCTTTTCCCCAGATCAGAGGTGACGATCACGAGGGGTCACGGGCTCAAGGTGAGAGGGGAGAGGTATAACTCGGATATCAGAGGGACTTTTTTTACGCAGAGGGTGGTGGGGGCCTGGAATGCACTGCCAAGTAGGGTGGTGGAGGCAGGCACGCTGGCATCGTTTAAGAATTACCTGGATAGTCACATGAGCAGCCTGGGAATGGAGGGATACAAACAAATGGTCTAGTTGGACCAATGAGCAGCACAGGCTTGGAGGGCCGAAGGGCCTGTTTCCTGTGCTGTACTGTCCTTTGTTCGTTTGACTCAGGCCTCTTGCACCATCTTGCACCCTACCCTGCCTTTGGTAGCTGAGCTTCCAACTGCCTAGGCCCTAAGCTCCAGAATTCACTGAATGCCTCTGTCACTGCTTTGAAATGTTCACTAACAACCATCTCTATCATTAAACACTTTGGGTCATTTGTCCTAATAGTTTATGACCTGACGTCAAATTTTGTTTGATTATGCTCCTGTGAAGCTCCTTGGAATATTAAATGCGCAATTCAAGTGTAAATTCTTATTGGTGCCTCAATCTGGTGATGTGAAATGGAGGTTTACACAGTTAGCTTTGCGGCAATTGCTTTTCAAACGTTGAGGTGGGCTATCTCCGTGATATCACAGAGCATTGTTGAGAGTAGGGGGACTCTATGACTTTGATTTTCCAGCCACAGGCAAGACCTCAATGCCAGCATCGTATTCCGGCCAGCATCTTACCGATGAGATGTTAAACTCAGGCCTCTTCTCAGGTGAATGTTGAAAATGTGCGTTCAAAGAAGGGTTGCGCTCCCTGCTGCCTTGGTCAATATTCGATCTTAAATCAACATCACAACAAAAAAAGGTGATCACTGATTTGATTTGATCTGATTTGATTTATTGTTGTCACATGTATTAGTATTCAATGAAAAATATTGTTTCTTTTGCACTATACAAACAAAGCATACCGTTCATAGACAAGGAAAGGAGAGGGTGCAGAACATAATGTTACAGCCATAGCTAGGGTGCAGAATAAGATTAACTTAATATTAGGTAGGTCCATTCCCTGGAACAGGTCTGGTGAACTTTTGTTGCAATCTGTCTATGGCAATAATGGTGGGCATGGTGGCACAGTGGTTAGCACTGTTGCCTCACAGTGCCAGGGACCTGGATTCAACTCCCGGCTTAGGTCACTGTCTGTGCACAGCCTGCACATTCTCCCCGTGTCTGCGTGGGTTTTCTCCAGGTGCTTCGGTTTCCTCCCACAATCCGAAAGGTGTGCAGGATAGGTGAATTGGCTGTGCTAAATTCTCCCTCAGTGTACCCAAACAGGCGCATGAGTGTGGCGACTAGGGGATTTTCACAGTAACTTCATTGCAGTGTTAATGTAAGCCTACTTGTGATGAGTAAACTTTAATATCCTTCCTAAGATAACAGGGTCAAAACTGCACACAGTGCTCCAGGTGCAATCTAACCAAGGTTCTTCACAATTGAAGGAAGAGGGGAGGCCGTGGTGTAATGGTTTTGTCCCTAGACTAGGGACCTAGTGACCCAGGATTATGCTCTTGTAAGAACATAAGAACATAAGAACATAAGAAATAGGAGCAGGAGTAGGCCATCTAGCCCTTCGAGCCTGCCCCGCCATTCAATAAGATCATGGCTGATCTGTCGTGGCTCAGTTCCACTTTCCCGCCCTCTCCCCATAACCCTTAATCCCCTCTCTTATCAAGAACCCATCAACCCGCTTCTTAAAAATATTTAGCGAGGCAGCCTCCACCACTTCAACGGGCAGAGAATTCCAGAGATTCACCACCCTTTGAGTGAAGAAGTTCCTCCTCAACTCCGTTCTAAACCGCCTCCCCTTTATCTTGAGGCTGTGCCCCCTAGTCCTACTGTCTTTTTTGAGCGGGAAGAGTCTCTCCACCTCTATCCTATCCATCCCATTCATCATCTTATACATCTCAATGAGATCTCCCCTCATTCTTCTAAACTCTAACGAGTACAAGCCTAGTTTATTCAGCCTCTCCTCATAGCTCAATCCCCTCAACTCCGGTATCAGCCTAGTAAACCTCCTCTGCACTCCCTCCAGGGCCAAAATATCCTTGCGCAGGTGCGGCGCCCAAAACTGCACACAGTACTCCAGCTGCGGCCTCACCAATGCCCTATACAGCTGCAGCAAGACCTCCCTACTTTTATATTCAATCCCCCTCGCTATGAAGGCCAGCATCCCATTCGCCTTCCTGACCACCTGCTGCACCTGCAAGCTGGGTTTTTGCGACTCATGCACAAGGACCCCGAGGTCCCTCTGCACTGTCGCCTGCTGCAGTTTTTCGCCACGTAAGTAATAGTCCTTCCTATTACTATTACTATTGTGACCTGAGTTCGAATCACACAATGACAGATAGTGAAATTTGAGTTCCATAAAATCTGGAATTAAAAGTCTGATGATGACCATCAAATTGTTGCAAAAACCCATCTGATTCACTAATGCTCTTTAGGAAAAGAAATCTGTTACCCTTGCCTGGTCTGGCTGTGGATCTGGAGTCACAGAGGTGAATTTTTCCATCCTGCCTGCCATGGGGTTTGTAATGGGCAGAGAGCGAGCCATGCAAATCCCCATTGAGCTCGGGCAGGATTTTCCAGCTTTGTGGTGAAAACAGCTGGAAAATTCTGTCCTTAAGTGCCATCAGGGATTGGCAATAATAGAACATAGAACATTAAAGTGCAGTATTGCACCGACCAGTGGAACCAATCTAATGACCCTCTAACCTAAACTATTCCAATGTTACCCATATGCCTATCCACTGACCATTTGAACTCCCTTAAAGTTGGCGAGTCCACAACTGCTGCAGGCAGGGCATTCCACGACCTTACTACCCTCTGAGTAAAGAACCTACCCCCGACATCCATCCTATAATTACCACTCCTTAATTTAAAGCTATGTCCCCTCGTGTTAGCCAACACCATCTGAGAAAAAAGGCTCTCACTATCCACCCTATCTAGCCCTCCGATCATCTTGTATGTCTCAATTAGGTCACCTCTTCTCTCTAACAAAAATAACCACAAGTCCCTCAACCCTTCCTCATAAGACCTTCCCACCATACCAGGCAACATCCTGGTAAACCTCCTCTGCACCCTTTCCAATGCCTCCACATCCTTCTTATAATGCGGCGACAGAACTGTACGCAGTACTCCAAGTGTGGCTGCACCAGAGTTTTGTACTGTTGCAACATGACCTCACAGCTCCGAAATTCAATCGCTCTACCAATAAAAGCTAACACACCTTACACCTTCTTAACAACCTTGTCAACCTGGGTGCCAACTTTCAGGGAGCTATGCACATACACCCCAAGATCTCTCTGCTCGTCGACACTACCAAGAGTCCTTCCATTAGCCCTATATTCATTTACAGCCTGTGACATCTGTATCCCATGGATGAATAAAAAAAGCCTTGTTGCCTCTGTACTCAAATCATCTTTCAATAAAGACGAACCTATCTTAGCCTTTCTCATTTCTTGCTGTGTCTGCATGTTAGCCTTCAGTGACTTATTGACAAGGACATCCAGGCATCTTTACACAGTGCCTTTCCCATTCTCATGATGTCCCAAAGTGCTTTACAATGAAAATACTTTTGATGTGCACTCATTGCTGCAATGAAGGAAATGAGGCAGCCAATTTGTACACAGGAAACCCCTGTAAACCGTAATGCGGTCATGACAAGATAATCTGTTTTACCGTTGTTGGCTGAGGGATACATAGAAACCTGCAGTGCAGAAAGAGGCATCTCAGCCCATCGAGTCTACACCGAAAACAATCCCACCCAGACCCCAACCCCATATCCCTACATATTTTACCCACTAATCCCACGAACCTCAGGACACTAAGGGGCAATTTAGCATGGCCAATCACCCTAACCCACACATCTTTGGACTGTGGGAGGAAACCGGAGCACCCAGAGGAAACCCACGCAGACACAAGGAGCATGTGCAAACTCCACACAGGCAGCGATTTGAGCCGGGAATCGAACCCTGGTCCCTGGAGCTGTGAAGCAGCAGTGCTAACCACTGTGTGCTGCCGTACCGCCCATACATATTGCCAGGAAATTGGGAACAACTTCCTTTTCCTTCTTTGAGACGGCGTGCTGACATTCTTCATTTAGATTCACCCAAGAGGGCGAGCCACAGTGCCTCATTTTGACCTCTACATTCAAAACACCTCAGTGGAGCAATGAGGAAACAGTGTGCTCACACACCTCAGTGCAATCATTACAGTTAGCTTAATTCCCAAATAATTATAGTTAAACCATCCATAATAATTATTGCTAATTCCATGCTTTCAAATTGTACTTAATAATCATCATGGAAGCATTGTATCGAGCTCTGTATTAATGTGATAAATGCAACTATCCAGAAAGAAATTAAAACCACGTCACAAAGTAATGACTTAGTTTGAAATGTAGTTTACAGACGGGGAAAGCAAGGTCTCAGAGATGATATGAGTCCAATTTAATCTGTTTTTGGTGGTGTCAGCCTTTCAGGGAGTTTATTCAAGGTCACAACAATATTCTATATTAAAAACACATAAGCCCTGACCTTGTCTATGGTAATTTAGCCAATTATCTTCAACTTGCACCCTCTCTTACTGACCCTCTTACCAGTCGCAGCAGTTTCTGCCTATTTATTCTAGAAAGAGTGAAAACCTCTGACCTTGCCTGCGGCTGCACTGAATGGGATTTTGGCTGGAATGCCAAATTCTCCAGTCTCATGGGCACGTTCAAAGTCGGAGAATCCCGTCATTTATTTCTTTGAAAGGCCGTTCATTCCTCAGCCTCCTCTCCTCTAAGATGAACAGTCTCAGTTTTCCCCGCCTTGTCACATCTCTTAGGAGGAGATGGTGACAGAGCGGCAATGTCACGGGACTAGATTCATAGAATCCCTGCAGTGTAGAAGGAGGCCATTCGGCCCAACTAGTACCGATAACAATCCCACCCAGGCCTTATCCTTCTAACCCCATGTAATCCCCCCGACATGAAGGGGCAGCACAGTGGCATGGTGATTAGCACTGCCACCTCACAGCACCAGGGACCCGGGTTCGATTCCTGGCTTGAGTCATAGTCTGTGTGGAGTTTGCATATTCTCCCCGTATCTGTGGGGTTTCCTCCCTCAGTCCAAAGATATGCCGGATAAGTGGATTGGACATGTGAAATTGCCCCTTAGCGTCCCATGATGCATAGGTTAGAGGGTAAATATGTGAGTTTATGGGGATAGGCCCTGGGTGATTAGTGCAGGTGCGATGGGCTGAATGGCCTCCTTCTGCACTGTAGGGTTTCTAAGATTTCTATGAAATCCAACCAAGATCTGTTCCCTGGAACCTCAAGTATTTACCCTGTTAATCCTCCTTGGGACACTGAGGGGCAATTTAGCATGGCCAAGTACAGCAGGTGATCAAGAAGGTAAATGGAATGTTGGCCCTTATAGCGAGGGGGATGGAGTATAAAAGCAGGGAGGTCTTGCTGCAATTGTACAAGGTACTGGTGAGGCCGCGACTGGAGTACTGTGTGCAATTTTGGTCCCCTTATTTGCAAAAGAATGTATTGGCCTTGGAGGGAGTACAGAGAAGGTTCACCAGGTTGCTACTGGAGATGAGGGAGTTAGCTTATGAGGAGCGGTTGAGTAGATTGGGCCTGTACTCGTTGGAGTTTGGAAGGCTGAGAGGAGATCTTATAGAGACATATAAGATAATGAAGGGACTAGACAGGGTAGAGGCAGAGAGATTCTTTCCACTTCGAAAGGAAACAAGAACTAGAGGGCACAGCCTCAAAATAAGGGGGAGTCAGTGTAGAATGGAGTTGAGGAGGAACTTCTTCTCTCAGAGGGTAGTGAATCTCTGGAAGTCTCTGCCCATTGAAGCAGTGGAGGCTACCTCGTTAAATGTATTTAAGTCACAGGTAGATAGATTTCTGATCAATAAGGGAATTAAGGGTTATGGGGAGCAGGCGGGTAAGTGGAACTGAACCAGTATCAGATCAGCCATGATCTTATTGAATGGTGGGGCAGGTTCGAGGGGCTAGATGGCCGACTCCTGCTCCTATTTCTTATGTTATGTTCAATCCACCTTAACCCACACACCTTTGGAGCGCGGATGGTAATTGGACCACCTGGAGGAAAGCCACGCAGACACAGAGAGAACATGCAAACTCCACACAGGCAGTCACCCGAGACCAGAATTGAATCTGGGTTCCTGTTGCTGTGAAGCAACAGTGCTAACCGCTATGCCACCGTCCTGCCCATTAGTAAACCAGAAGGCTAATTCTCTGGGCAACATGAGTTCCAATCCCATCACAGCTGGTGGAATTTGATTTTGAAAACCCTGTCTCTGAAATCTATTCTCAATAATGGTACAGTAAGCAGCCTCACAACATCAGGTTAAAGTACTGTAAGTACATAGAACATAGAACACTACAGCACAAACAGGCCCTTTGGCCCACAAGTTGTGCTGATCATATCCATACCTACCAGGCCATAGAACTATCTGTAACTCCCAATCCCATTAGATCCCATGTTCTCATCCAGAAGTCTTTTAAAAGACCCCAGCGAGTTCGCCCCTACCACCACCGATGGCAGCCGATTCCACTCACTCACCATCCTCTGAGTGAAAAACTTACCCCTAACACCTCCTCTGTACCTGCTCCCCGGCACCTTAAACCTGTGTAGTCTCACTACACCAGGTTAAAAACAAAATAATGGTGACTATCACTGATTAACATAAAATAACCCATTTGCTTTCTTTAGCGAAAAAGTCAGCCATCTTTACCTGGTCTGGCCTACATGTGACTCTTAACTGTTCTCAATGCCTTACCAGTATTGTTCCTATCCCATGAATTAAAGAAGTTTTGCATCTTAATTCTGGTAAATCTCTCCGTCTGCCTCCAAGGTTGAGCCATTTTAATCATTTGTTAATTTTATGTTGCTCTTGGGCAATAGCACGAATTGTGCTGGAGGCATTAAAAGCCACATGGAATTTTGATGAAAATTCATCGACCTGCAACATTAACTCTTTGTCTCTTCACAGAGGATACCGGACCCGCTGACTATTTCCAGCACTTTCTGTTTTATTTTAAAATCTGCTTATTGTCCATACTGGTCAGTAGGTTCCCTTCCCTGAAATAGGTGAGTGAAGCAATGGGGTTTTATGAAAGATTTTGGTGTCACCTTTTCGGCTGCTGGTCCGGAAAAGACCACCTTTATTCAATTCACTTTGGTGAGATTTGAACTACACAATCTCCAGAGAGCTGGTCCACTGTTATAACCATTAGACTAACATGGTGGCACAGTAGCTCGCGCTGCTGCCTCACAGCACCAGTTTCAATTGCCGGCTTGGGCTGCTGTCTGTGCGGAGTCTACATGTTCTTCTCGTGTCTGTGAGCGTTTCCTCCAGGTGCTCTGGTTCTCTTCCACAGTCCACTGCTTAGGTGCATTGGTCGTACTAAATCCTTCCTCTGTGCGCCTCTACGGGGTAAGAAGTCTCACAACACCAGATTAAAGTCCAACTAGTTTATTTGATAGTAATCCCACAAGCTTTCGGGGTTCGCCCCTTCGTCAGGTGTGAGAACCTTCCACACACTTGACGAAGGAACATCGTTTCCAAAAGCTTGTGGGATTAATATCAGATAAACTGGTTGGACTTTAACCTGGTGTTGTGAGACTTCTTGCTATGTTTACCCCATTCCAACGCCAGCATCTCTACATCATACCTGAACAGCCATAGGAACGTGACAATTAAGGCCTTTTCATAGTAAGTTCATTGCAGTGTTAATGTAAGCCTACTTGTGATACTAATAAATAAAGCTTAGTCAATTGTATATTAATCTGCATTATAAGCTGAGCCTCTTCATACATCATTGTGCGAGACGTACTGAATAATGTTGAGGATCCACATTTCTGGATTCCATGTGCACTTTGAATGTCAATTCTATTTCTTACCCTTGTTTTCACTCAATCCCATTCCATTGTACTTAGATCATGTTATTACCGTACCTTGAGATGTAAGGTCACTTTCTTCCCAGTCATCCAAAAAACAACATTCCTTCTGTTCTGCATTGGCTTGTCAGCCTTGATGCTCGACTCATTGGAGTGAGAATGTGAACTTTCTAACTTAAGACGGGAAAACAAGGAACAAAGAACAAAGAAAAGTACAGCACAGGAACAAGTTCTTCGGCCCTCCAAGCCTGCTCTGATCATGATGGCTGTCTAAAGTAAAACCGTATGCCTTTATGGAGTCCATATCCATCCATTCCAATCCTATTCATGTATTCGCCTAGTTGCCCCTTAAATGTTGTTATCGTACCTGCTCCCACCATCTCTCTGGGCAGCGTGTTCCAGACATTCACTACCCTCTATGAAAAACTTGCCTCGCACACCTCCTCTAAACTTTTCCCCATGGAAATGTGCCAACCCTTGAAAGACAATTGGTCTTTGAATAACACACATGAAGCAGAGAGAGTGTGACACTAAGCTTCATTTCAGAAGCTGATCCTACTGGCATTTGACTAGTGTAAGCCTTCATGCAGGACTGAACAACAGGAACCCACGAAAGGAGGCATTAGCTATGGCTCAGCTTGTAGCACTTCTGCCACTGTGATGATACTGTGCTTCTTTGATGTATTTTATATTTAAGGTTAGGCTGCTTTAAGAGGCAGTCGTTTGTCATAAGTAGTGATTTGTCTGGGAAATCATGCAGCTCAAATGTTGAGAATGCAGGATAGGTATGTGTCACTTTGTAAAAGTTATAGATCTCTTTTTATTTAAGTTCTCCTGGGATCTTAGACTAGGCATGCAAAGTCATGCGAGGGTCAATTGACAGGGACAGATTCATGTGATTAATGGGAGGAGTTGAACTTGCAGAAAAGACGAGTTTCATTTTCATTTTATAAATATAAGTAGTTGCTGTCTGGACCTGCTTGAAGAAATAAATGTCTCTCTCTTTCTCTCTCTCTCCCCTCAGAGGTTTATGAAAGCTCCAGGGCTACTAACCTAAGTTATAAGCAAGTGTGCCTGTGTTTTTCTAACTAATCACAAAGAGGGATTTAAATTTGTAAGATAAATTTTACTTGATCGGAATTCATAGTGATAGTTAGCAGTTAAGAATTGTATATTGTCATGTTTAAATATTGTTCAATTGTTCAAAGTTAAACTAATTCATTTGTTATAGTTAAACTGTGTTGTTAAATAAAATTTATTTTGATAAAAGCTTCTCAGTAGTCAATAGAATTGTGCCTGGAGTAAAACATACGCTCACGCTAATGCCAAAATGACAAAATTGTTGGGGCCTTGCTGGGTCTCATAATACACCTTGGGGTTTCCGATCTAGTACCCTAACACCACTATGTCATGAGATTTGGGGTTCAAATTCTAAAGATTTGAGCACATAATTTCAACTGCCATGAGAGAATACTAAGGGTGTGCTGCACTGTCGGAAATGCCATTCTAGCTGAGGCCTCTCTGCCTACACAAGGCTGACCTTGCAGGCATAGCAAAGTATCTGATGATAGCCAGGATTTGATTTGATTTATTATTTTCACATGCATTGGTACAGAGTGAAAAGTATTGATTTTTGAGTGCTATTCACACAAAACAAAGGAAAGGAGAGGGTGTAGAACATCCTGTTACAGTCATAGTTACAATTTGGAGAAAGATCAACTTAATATAAGAAAGAGCCATTGAAAAGTCCGGTGGCAGCAGGGGAAAAGCTATTCTTGAGTCAATTGGTACGTGACCTCAGACTTTTATATCTTTTTCCTGATGGAAGAAGGTGGAAGAGAGAATGTCTAGAGTGTGTGCGGACCTTGATTATGTTGGCTGCTTTTAAGAGGCAGCGGGAGTAGGTGGAGTCAGTGGATGGGAAGCTGGTTTGAGCGATGGACTGGGCTTCATTCACAACCCTTTATAGTTTTTTTGCAGTCTTGGGCAGAGCAGGAGCCCATACCAAGCTGCGATACAACCAGAAAGAATGCTTTGTATGGTTCATCTGTAAAAACTGATGAGAGTTGTAGCTGACATGCCAAATTTCCTTAGTCTTCTGAGAAAGTAGAGGCGTTGGTGGGTTTTCATCACTGTAGTGTTGACATGGAGAGAACAGGGAAGCTTGCTGGTGATCTGGGCACCTGGAAACTTGAAGCTCTGGGCCATTTCCGCTTCATCCTAGTTGATGCATGTCCTCCCCTCAGTTGCTGTGGTCAGCAATCATCTTTCTACCAACTCCATCAAGAAGAGTTTGATGCATCACTGCTGTGTGTGGGTGCTAACTTTACTTATTATGCCTCTTCAAAGTGATTCATTGCGTGTGAAGCTCTCTGCGATTTAAATTTCTTTCTGAACAATTACATTTATCATATGAATACAGAGCTCAACACAATGCTCCTGTGATGATTTTAAAGTACAATTTAAATGCTTAGAATTAATAATAATTATTTTAGATGGTTTAACTGTAATTACTTGCGAATTAAACCGATTCTAATGGCAGTGAAGTGCGTGAGCGCAGAGTTTCCTAATTGTTGTCAAGATATTTGAGTGGAGGGACTTAAACAATCCATTATTTATGGTGTACCTAGAAGTAGCAAGATACCAGGGGTGAGGGACTTCAGTTATGAGGAGCGCCTGGAGAAGTTTGGATTGGTCTCCTTAGAGCAGAGGTTGTTAAGGGGATATTTAGTCAAAGTGTTCAAAATCATGAGGGGTTTGGATAATGGAAATGGTTTTTGGAGGATCAGTGACGAGGGGACACGGAATAAAGATAATTAACAAATAGAACAAGGAGAGAAACAAAGAGAGTTATTTTTCACAGTGAATTGTTGTAGCCTAGAATGCATTATCTGAAAGAGTGATGGAAGCAAATTCAATACCCCCCCTCAAAAAAACAGTCACCAGACCCACTAACAACTGTGTGACTGAGACAATTGAATCGCAGTTGACCACCAGTCAGCAACCTGCTCTGGTAGATTGAAAATAGATAAGGTGGCACAATGACACATTGGTTATCACTGCTGCCCCACAGCGCCAGGGACCCAGGTTTGAACCTGGCCTTGGGCAACTAAGTGGAGTTTCTTCTTGTGCCTGTGTGGGTTTCCTCTCACACTCCAAAGATGTGCGAGTTATGTTGATTGACCATGCTAAATTGCCCCTTAGTGTCAGGGGGATTCGCAGGATAAATGCACAGGGTTATGGGGATGGGGTCTGGGTGGGATTTTTGTCAATGTGGTCACCCTCAGGTTAAATCACCCCCAGTCAGCTCTCCCCACTCAAAGGGGTACTATGCCGACTACCTTTTAACATTTAACAGACACAGCAGATCAGATTCCCTTGGCTGGTTGGTTGGTTGGTTTGGATCAGATAATGGATCAATGCCAACTAGCACTGGTTAGGGATAAATTTGGGTCCTGCTTCCCTAACCTACCCATGGTTGGCCTTACCCATGGACAGGGAACTGAAGGTGAAGCTTCCTCTCGTTCTCTTCTGCTCTGAAGAGCAGAGGAGTTTCCAATATTTATCTCTCAACCAATTTAACACATTTCATTGTATTGTTCCTGTTTGTGAGAGCATCTTGAATGCAAATTTATTGCTGTGTTTCCTTTATCAAAAATGTGAGTAACTTTTAGAAGTTTTTCATGAAGTGGAGAGCATTTTGGAATGTTCTGAGATTGTGAAAGGTGTCATTTTTTTAGTCAATTCCTGATTCCTCTGATTTTCAACATTATTGTTGTTACTAAACAACAATTATTCAACATTATTGTTGCGACTAAAACCAACCCAATTTTGAGCGCTTAACAAAACCCAAGAAAAATGTTGGGGATAATTTCATTCTTCAAGCGCAGGTGAAAATCTGGGTGCTACAGATCACAGTAAGAAGTCTCACAACACCAGGTTAAAGTCCAACAGGTTTATTTGTAGCAAGCGCCACTAGCTCCCACCCACCTGACAAAGGAATAGCCAGTTCCGAAAGCTGGTGCCGTTTGCTACCAAATAAACCCGTTGGACTTTAACCTGGTGTTCTTATTGTGTTTACCCCAGCCCAACACTGGCATCGCCAGATCATGCTACAGATCAGTCAGTGGAAAGGAAAATTCGGCAGATCTGCCTAATTGTCCCCATTAATTTGTTACGAAAATGGGCCACGCAATGTCAGTGCGCCAATCTTTGAACCACAAAATTTTCTCTCTGAATTTTGTGTTCTGTTGGTATAGAATCATAGGCTCATAGAATCTATGAGTCCATGTCAACCAAAAAGCCCATCTAAGCTAATCCCATTTGCCTGCATTTGGCCCATATCCCTCTAAACTTTCTTATCCATGTATCTGTCCAAATGCCTTTCAAACGTTCCTGCCTCGACCACTTCCTCTGGCAACTCATTCCACGTACGTAGGAAATTAATTAATTCTTTAATTAATTCTTTGCCTCCTTAACTTAAATCTATGCCCTCTCGTTCTCAGATCCCCAAGCCTGTGAAAAAGACTCTCCCCAATGCCCTACCAGAACTGAATAAGTCCTGCCCTGGTTCAATCTACCAAAATGCATCACCTTGCATTTATTTGATTTATTATTGTCGCATGTACTCATATGGAAAGTTAAAGTTTATTTATTAGTCACAAATTGGCTTACATTCACAATGCAATGAAGTTGCTGTGAGAATCCCCTAGTTGCCACATTCCAATACCTGTTCAGGGACATTGAGGGAGAATTTAGCATGGTCAATGTACCTAACCAACACATCTTTCAAACTGTGGAAGGAAACCTCTTCAGACACAGGGAGAAAGTGCAAACTCCACAAGGCAGGAATTGAACCCAGGTCCCAGGTGCTGTGAGGCTGTAGTGCTAACCACTTGCCACCGTGCCACAGTGAAAAGTACTGTTTCTTGTGCACTACACAAAGCATACCTTTAAGAGAAAAGGAACGGAGAGAACGCAGAATGTAGTGTTTCAGTCATAGCTAGGATATAGAGAAAGACCAACTTAATATAAGATAGGTCCATTCAAAGCTCTGACAGCAGGAGAGAAGAAACCGTTCTTGAGTTGGTTGGTACGCGTCCTCAAGCTTTTGACTCTTTTTTCTGACAGAAGAAGGTGGAAGAGGGAATGCCCAGAGTATATGGAGTCCTTGATTATGCTGGCTGCTTTTCAGAGGCAGCAGGAAATGTAGACAGAATCAATGGATGGGAGGCTGGTTTGAGTGATGGACTGGGCTGTGTTCACAAACCTTTGTAGTTTCTTGCAGTCTTGGTGAAGGCAGGAGCCTGTAACAACCAGAAAGAATAGTTTCTGTGGTGTATTTGTAAAAGTTGGTGGGATTCATAGTGGACATGCCAAATTTCCTTGGCCTGCTGAGAAGCTTAATAGGGACATAAAAGATGATCAGAGGATTAGATAGGGTAGACTGTAAATGCCTTTTTCCTCGGATGGAGATGGCTACTACAAGGGGACATAGCTTTAAATTGAAGGGTGATAGATATAGGACAGATGTCAGAAGTAGGCTCTTTACTCAGAGAGTAGTAAGGGTGTAGAATGCCCTGCCTGCAACAGTGGTGGACTCGCCAACATTAAGGGCATTTAAGTTTTCATTGAGTAAACATATGGATGATATTGGAATAGTGTAGGTTAGATGGACTTTAGATTGGTTTCACAGTCGGTGCAACATCGAGGACTGATGGGCCTGTACTGCACTGTAACGTTCTATGTTCTATACTAGAAGATTAGTGGGTTTTCTTAAGCATTGGTGCAGAGGAACCAGAACAGGTTGTTGGTGCTCTGGACACCTAGAAACTTGAAGGTCTCAACCAATAGAGTACAAAGGAGACTAATTAATAATGTATGGGAACACCACTGCATCCAGGTTTCCCTCCAGGTCACGGCACAGTGGCACAGTGGTTAGCATTGCTGCCTCTCAATGTCAGGGCCCCAGGTTTGATTCCCGGGTTGGGTCACTATCTGCGCAGAGTTTGCAAGTTCTCTCCATGGGTTTCCTATGGGTGCTTCGGTTTCCTCCCACAGTCTGAAAGACATGCTGGTTGTGTGCATAGACCTAAACAGGCGGCAGAATGTGAGGATGAGGGGAATTTTACAGTAACTTCATTACAGTGTGAATGTAAGCCTTACTTGTGACTAATAAATGAACATTTACTTTATTGTTCTACCTCACCATTCTGTCATCAGCACTGTGCCAACTTCCCAGAACTCCCTTCCTAACAGCACCCATGGGTGCACATATGCCACATGAACTCCATCAGTTCAAGAAGGTGGCCCACCACCACCTTCTCAAGAATAATTTGGAGGTTAAACGCTGATCTTGCCAAGGATGACCCCCATCCCATGAATGAACAAGAAAAATAAAATGTTCTCCTCTCTGTTTCATCTTGAGTTTGGAGTCTTAATGGGTTTTTTTAGGGTTTGCATGTTCCCTCAGAATACTGCCATAGACTATTGTTCATAAAAGACATTCGTGTTCATTTTACAGGTCTAAATAATCTCAGTAACCCTACCTCAGTTTGCACTTTCTAAAATGTATTCTCACGGGCTCTGGGTGTCGCTAGCAAGGCCAGCATTTATTGCCTCTCCCTAATTGCCATAGAACTGAGCCACTTACAGGGCCATTTCAGAGGGTCCCCATGATTCAATCAGCTATTATCTTACTGAATGGGGCAGGGGGGTGGGGAGAGGTTCAAGAGCCCAAATGGCCTGCTCCTAGTCCTTATGTTCTTATTGCTCGGCTGTTGAGTCAATAGAGGCCAATAGGTCAGACTAGGTCAGGATGGCAGATTTCCTTCCCTAAAGCATATTAATGAAGCGGGTGGATTTTTACAACAATCACAACGCTTTTATGGTCACCAGTACTGAGTCTAGCTTTTAATTCTAGATTTTATTAATTGTATTCTCCCAGCCAACATGGTGGGATTTGAACCCACATCCCGAAAGCCTTAATTGCGGCAGCTGGATGACGAATCCAATGACATTACCATTATACCACCAGTAATTTTATCTACTTCCGTCTAGATCTCAGTCTTTTAGTTATGTTAAATTACATCATAGTTATTTCAGTACAAGGTGGTCCTAGTGCTGAACCTTAACACAATCAAATTCACACATTTTGTTTACTGACTATCCACAATGACCTGAGAAACATATGCAGTTAGGTGGATTGGTCTTGGTAAAAATTGCCCCTTAGTGTCACAAGATGTGTAGGTTTGATGGATTAGCCATGGGAAATGTATGGGGTCACAGGGATAGGACGGGGGAAAGGGCTTGGACAAGTTATATTGTCAGAGAGTTAGTATAGACTCAATAGAATGAATGGCCCCCATCTGCACTGTAGGGATTCAATGATTCCAACTTACTAAGCAAAAAAAGCAAGTAGAGGCAGTCAAAATAAAGTTTATTTATGAATGTCACAGGTAGACTTACATTAACACTGCAATGAAGTTACTGTGAAATCCCCTAATTACCACACTCCAGCACCTGTTCGGGTACACTGAGGGAGAATTTAGCATGGCCAATGCACCTATCCAGCCCGCCTTTCGGACTGTGGGAAGAAACCGGAGCACCCTGAGGAAACTCATGTGGACAACGTGCAAACTCCGCACAGGCAGTCCCCCAAACTGGGAACTGAACCCGGCTTCCTGGCGCTTTGAGAGAGCAATGCTAACCAATGTCCCACCGTGCCATTCCAAGGAGGTTAAGAGACACTTCTAGGAGTTATATATAATTAGACAAAGTGAACACGGAAAATTATTTCAACGTGGATCACATGTGGAGGGTAAAGGGATTTAAATAAGTTCAAAGGGATTCCAAAAAGAATTTAAGGAAGCCAGTGTACAGTTGAATCTTACTTGGGCCTGATCTAACAGCCGCCTGATGATATTTTCAGCAGGATTGCCACAGAGAACTCTGATTATTATCAGAACAAGATTAACTAGTCATTCATCTCATTACTGTGTGTGCTACATTTGCCTAGTCGCTGTAGTTCAGACTAATTCATTGCATTCGAAGTGTTTCAAGATGTTTGCAAGACATGATGAAGTCTGATAAAGACGTGATGAAGGAAAAGGTCGATAGCTTCAATTTTTTAGATGTCCCGATCACCAACAACCTGTCCTGGTCCCCCCCATGCCGAAACTACAGTTCAGAAAGCCCCCCAAGAACATAAGAACATAAGAAATAGGAGCAGGAGTAGGCCATCTAGCCCTTCGAGCCTGCCCCGCCATTCAATAAGATCATGGCTGATCTGAAGTGGCTCAGTTCCACTTTCCCTCTTTCTCCCCATAACCCTTAATCCCCTTGCCTACCAAAAGCCTATCTACCCGCGTCTTAAATATATTTAGCGAGGTAGCCTCCACTACGTCAACGGGCAGAGAATTCCAGAGATTCACCACCCTTTGAGTGAAGAAGTTCCTCCTCAACTCTGTTCTAAACTGCCCCCCCCCCCCCTTATCTTGAGGCTGTGCCCTCTAGTCCTGCTGTCCTTTCTGAGCGGGAAGAACCTCTCCACCTCTACACTATCCATCCCTTTCATCATCTTATACGTCTCAATAAGCTCCCCCCTCATCCTTCTGAACTCTAACAAGTACAAGCCCAGTCTATTCAGCCTCTCTTCATAGCTCAACCCCCTCAACTCCGGTATCAGCCTAGTGAACCTCCTCTGCACTCCCCCCAACGCCTCTATTTTCTCAGAAGACGAAGGAAATTTGGCATGTCAGCTATGACAATCACCAATTTTTACAGATGTGCCATAGAAAACATTCTTTCTAGTTGTATCACAGCTTGGCATGGCTCCTGCTCTGCCCAAGACTGCAAGAAACTACAAAAGATTGTGAATGTAGCCCAATCCATCAAGCAAACCAGCCTCTCATCTATTGACTCTGTCTACACTTCCAGCTGCCTCGGCAAAGCAGCCAGCACAATTAAGGACCTCACACACCCTGGACATTCTCTCTTCCAGCTTCTTCCATGAGGAAAAAGGAACAATGCTTTCCACTGTATGCTAATACATGTGACAATAATAAATTAAATCTCATCAAATCAAATCAATCAAATCAAGTACTGGGTCGATATTAATTTCTGCTTTATCCCCCCCCTTCTTTCTTCTTCCTTTCGATTTCTGAGAGGTTTTTTTCTGTCTCTTATCCTTCCTCTCTGCAGGATATTTGATCGAGAGCGCCAGAACTCCTTCAATGCTTGCCCATAAAAGATACTTAGCA
Source organism: Carcharhinus amblyrhynchos (assembly GCF_965287045.1). Classification (NCBI taxonomy): domain Eukaryota; kingdom Metazoa; phylum Chordata; class Chondrichthyes; order Carcharhiniformes; family Carcharhinidae; genus Carcharhinus; species Carcharhinus amblyrhynchos. Next base: position 8,625,994 of record NC_137332.1, on the reverse strand, counting down.
GGGTATTAAGGCACTTAAAAATAAAGTACAGCCATAATACTGAGACATTTTTCAATAAGCTATTCATGCAAGCAATGATCCAAGTTCATGGAATGCGACCTCTCGTATATGAAACTTTATTTTATGTTGAATAAGTTCATAAATTAGGAATAATAGGCACTCCAGAGAGATGTGATTTACTACAGTGTGAATGAGTGTTGGCATGTTGTTTGAATACATTACATCAATAAAAACTAACCATCTGTAACTTAATTATTGCTATTATTAAACCTCGGAGGCTGTAGTGGCTTTTCCGATGTTTTCATTCTCCATTGATTTCCGTGCGTTCCCTCTCTCCTCCCAGTGTTTATTTCTTGTTGGAAGATAGATCTTCCAGCCACTCCAGTAGGTATCAGCCAAGGGTTGCAGACCGGAAGGTTCCGTGCTCAATCTTCAGCCAGCACAATTAGCTGATTTCAGCCACTCTGCCAGTGGATGTTTTGGACAAATATAAGAATCAGGAGCAGGAGCGACCCATCCAGCCCCTTGTCCCTCTCCACCGTTCAATAAGGTCATGGTTCATCAGCTCTGGACTGCCGCCTTAACCCTTGACTCCCTTGTCAATCAAAAAGCTAATTCAGCCTTGAATATTGATTTGGTTGTATAGAATCATAGAATCCCTACAGTACAGAAAGAGGCCATTGGGCCCATCGAGTCTGTACCAACCACAGTCCCACCCAGGCCCTATTCCCGTAACCCCACAATTTATCCTAGCTAATTCCCCGATGCTCAGGTCAATTTAACATGGCCAATCAACCAACCCCGCAAATCTTTAGATGTGGGAGGAAATCCACGCAGACACGGGGAGAATGTGCAAACTCCACACAGTCAGTCACCCTAGGCTGGAATTGAGCTCAGGTCCCTTGTGCTGTGAGGCGAAAGTGCTAACCACTGTGCCACCATACTGCCTATCTATCATTATCACATGTATGGTTCTGTAGTGGAAAGTATTGCTTCTTGAGCACAATGCAGACAAAGCATACCATTCATAGAGTACATGGGGCGAAGGAAAGGAAAGGGTGTAGAATGTAATGTTACCGTCACAGTTAGGGTGTAGAGAAAGATTAACTTAAGATAAGGTAGATCCATTTAAAAGTCCGATGGCAGCAGGGAAAAAGCTGTCCTTGAGTCGATTAGTGCACAATCTTAGACTTTTGTATCTTTTCCCCAGTGGAAGAAGGTGGAAGAGAGAATGTCTGGGGTGCGTGGGGTCCTTAATTTTGCTGGCTGCCTTTCTGAGGCAGTGGGAAGTGCTGACAGAGTCAATGGATGGGAGGCTGGTTTAAATGATGATCTGGGCTTTGTCCACAACCTTTTGTAGTTTCTTGTGGCCTTGGTCAGAGCAGGAGCCATACCCAAGCTGTCATACAACCAGAAAGAATACTTCCTATGGTGCATCTGTAAAAGTTGGTGAGAGTTGTAGCCAACATGTCCAATTTCCTTAGTCTTCTGACTAAGTAGAGACATTGATGGGCTTTCTTAATTATTGTGTCAGCATTGTTGGGTGTGGGGTGGGGGGGGGGGTGCCCAGAACAGGTTGCTGGTGATCTGGACACCTAATAGTTAGATATTATATTAATTACATCACTGAAAAAAGAGATGATTTGCTTTGCAGGACAGATGCAAACACACAAATTTCAATGGAAATAATAATTTATCCTGCATTTTTCTAATGTAGCATCTTTTTGTGATGGACCAGACTGGGGAGGCTGTGGGCAATCTCTCCTTTCCTTCTCTATGAACAGCATGTTTTGTCTGTATAGAGCGCAAGAAACAATACTTTTCACTATATATTAATATATGTGACAATAATAAATTAAATCAAATTAATTATATTTTCTTAACTGATCCAGGAAATCAATGAAGATGCTCTCAGCCACTATTCTCCCCAGTCTGACCTGCTAATTAGCTTAGTAGGGGACTTAACAGATATTCTGCCCACTAATGATTGCCAAGCTACATGAAAGCACATGTTTGATGCCTATTGTTCACTGACAAGTTATTCAAGGACACATCATAAAGGGCTGTGCCTTTGGCTGCTGAGTCTTTGAATTCTGAAATTTCCTCCCTAAATCTTCCCACTTCTTGTTCTCTTGCTTTTCCAAACCTCTCTCCTTAAGCATTTGAATCTACAGTTTCCTCCTTTGGCTTGCAGTCAATTGTTATCCCATTAAATATCTATGATTATAGGAATGAGCCATTCATATTTCCTCCAGCTTGTTCCGCCATTCAATGAGATCATTTTAGGCAGCACAGTGGTTAGCACTGCTGCCTCACAGCGCAAGGGACCTAGGTTCACTTCCAGGCTTGGGTGACTGTGTGGAATTTGCATTGTTCTCCCCGCGCCTGCGTGGGTTTCCTCTGGGTGCTCTGGTTTCCTCCCACTGCCCAAAGCTGCACAGGTTAGGTGGATTGGCCATGATAAATTACCCCTTAGCGTCAAGGGCCTAGCAGGGTAAACACATGAGATTATGGGCACAGGGCCTTGGTGGGATTGTGGTCAATGTAGACTTGATGGGCCAAATGGCCTCTTTTTGCACTGTACGATTCTATATTTCTATGGCTGATTTGTATCCTAACTCTCATGTCCTACTTTGGTTTCAGACCCCTGAATATTGTTAGCTAGAAATTATCTCAGATTTTAAATTCATTCATTGAGCTCGCACCTATTGCTTTATGAAGAGTAGGTTTCACACTTCCATCACTCCTCATGTTTCTCAGTGTCTTTACTGAATGTTCAATCTCTGATTTCAATGTTATCTTTTTTTTTAATTCATTCATGGGACATGGGCGTCGCTGGCTGGTCAACATTTATTGCCCATCCCGAGGCGCCCTTGTTCAGAGAGCAGCTGAGCGTTAATCGCATTGCTATGGCTGTGGAGTCACATGTAGGCCAGTTCAGGCAAGGACGGCAGATTTCCTTCCTTAAAGAACATTAGTGAACCAGATGTGTTTTTCCGGCAATCAACAACGGTTTCATCGTCAACAGTAGATTCTTAATTCCAGAATTTTTTTATTGAATTCAAATTCCACCGGATTCGAAACCGGGTCCCCAGAACATTAGCTGAGTTCCTGGATTAATAGTCTAGCGATAAAACCACTGAGCCATTGCCTCTCTATCTGCTGTCTGCTAGAGTCCACCACTAAGCAATAAGACAGGAAAGTAGAGTGAAGGATTATCATATCAGAACAGTCATGGCCTCACTGAATGGTGGAGCAAACTCAGTAGAACTCTTCTCGTATGTATTATGGCAGTCATGATGTGGAGATGCTGGTATAAGACTGGGTTGGGCATGATAAGAAATCTCACAACACCAAGCTAAAGTCCAACAAGTTTATTTGGAATCATGAGTTTTTGGAACACTGCCCCTTCATCAGGTGAGTGAAGGAGCAGTGACCCAAAAGCTCATGAATCCAAATAAACCTGTTAGACTTCAATCTGGTGTTGTGAGACTTCTTACCATATATTATGGTGTTATCCTTTTTTTTCTCTGTTGACCTTATTAATTCCCTTCAGAATCCTTAAAGAAGAAATCAAATCAATCCTTAACCCATCATAGTTCAGGTAACGCAGACACAATGTGAAAGATATTTTATATAAAGGCAAATTATTTTATATAAAGGCAAATTGTGACCATTGATATGGTCCCAGCCACCTGATGCTTCGTTTGGGCCTCTTTGCTTGCGTGGGTTTTCTCCGGGTGCTCCGGTTTCCACCCACACCCCGAAGATGTGCTATTAGGCTGAATGGCAGTAATAAATTGTCCCTAAATTAGTTTCCCTCATTGTGGATGGCCATAAAACAAAAGATAAGGGTCATGGGTGGAGGGGGGGACTGGCAGTGTTAAAATGGCGGCACGGGCTCGTTGGGCCAAAGGGCCTGTTTCCCGGGCTGTTTTTGTTCTTTGTTCTTTGTTTAGAGCAGAGCTTGCATTTTACCCCAGTGAGATGGAGCAGGGACTGCGTGGTCAGTCTCAATCACTGGGGAGCCGAAAGCAGACAAATCAGACAAAATTTTCAGAAGAGCATCGACAGAATAATAAAACACAAAACGTGACAAGTAAGGTTCGGTGACCAAGCGAAAGAGGGTAAAGGTCAGAGGTAAGAGCAAGGCCGGCCCGAAGGATAGTGGACATCATTATTTTCACTAGTCAGTTGGTTTAGCACATGAGGATTTTGGTTATTTTGATCTGGTGAAAATAGACAGCTGTTCAGGCAGTTCAAAGCCTGTCTGGAAAAAGGGCATTATTTCAAAACAAAAGACCATTTCTGGACTTGCTTGCCTCTGAAATCATCTGTAGCAAATCCCCTGCTTGGATTGCCTGATGGGATTAATTTACAATGTCTAGTCCGACCAAAGATCAAACACTTTTCCCTGCATTTACTCTCAGTAAAGTAAGAAGTTTCTTTTGCTTTCTGTTTGACATGTTGCCCTAGCTTTCCATACGGAATATCTTATTCTTGTCCTCAGTAGAATGGAGTTCCTTATCTGTGACCATAAAGTGTTTTGGGACATCCTTGGGGGGTTGGGGGTTGGGGGCGGGGTGGTTAGTGGAGAGAGGAGGAGGAGGGAGGTGGTAGTTCATGAAAAGGCTTTATATAAAATACAAGTCTTTTTTTTCCATCTGCCTCAGCCTTCCTTGCTAGTTACAGCCATCAGGCTTTGAAGCCTGCCAAAGCTTGATAACCATTTGGCGAGGAATGGCCAGAGACTTTTTGATCCCAGGCACTGGGGAGGGGAGGGTTACCAATTCTCCAGAATGAACTGGCATCTCCAGGAGTCATAGAGAAAAAAAATTGCCTCTCTGGACGCTTTTGTATCTCTCCCCTCTCACTTTAAACCTATGCCCTCTAGTTTTAGACTCCCCTATATTTACATAAGAACATAAGAATGTTCTACATTCTTATGGCCTACATTTGGGAAAAGATATTGATTATCTTACTGATCTCTGCCCTTCATTATTTTATAGATCTCTATAAGGTCACCCCTAAGCCTTACATAAGAACATAAGAACATAAGAAATAGGAGCAGGAGTAGGCCATCTAGCCCTTCGAGCCTGCCCCGCCATTCAATAAGATCATGGCTGATCTGTCGCTGCTCAGTTCCACTTCTCCAGAGAAAAAAGTTCCAGTCCATCAAGCCTCTCTTTATAACTCAAACCATCAAGACCTGGTAAATCTTTTCTGCATTCTTTCGAGTTTAATAATATCTTTTCTATGATAGGGTGACTGGAACTGTACACAGTATTCCAAGTGTAATTAAAGATTAATCTCCAGGGTACGGCTACGAGCAAACCTGGAGCATTATAAATTATTTCCATTCTCTTCTGCCATTCACACTGAGCTGGAGCTGGAATTTTATCACCATGTTCCCCCCCCCGACTACGGGGCAGGCGTGGGTTCATGGAACGGAAATCTCCATCGGCCTTGGGCGAGATTTTACAAGCTTTGTCTAAGCGAGGTATAAAATATCGGCAATAAAGTCATCGAGGTTTACAGCATGGAAACAGCCCCATCGGCCCAACTTGTTCATGCTGCCCTTTTCTTTAACAACTAAACTAGTCCCAATTGCCCGCATTTGGCCCATATCCCTCTATACCCACGTAACTATCTAAATGCTTTTTAAAAGTCAAAGCTGTAACACCCACGCCCCCACTCCTCTCCCCCACCGCCCCCCAACACTCTACTACTACTCTGTCAGCTTGTTCCACTCTCTGTGTGAAAAATATTCATTTAAAGAGATCAAAGATACGGAAAAAAGGCCGTCTTGATTGACAAATCATGACCCACCTTTTCTTCCTTGGTAGTCCCTCAGGGTCAAGGGCCCACTCTGGGATGTGAGGGGTGTAGGGATTGGTTCTGTGGTGTCTGAATAGCCCAGTCCTGGAGCTGCAGACCCTGCCAAAGTTGGGACAAGTGGTGCTTGGTGAGGAGGATGGGACACTCTGGATTCTGCAGTTTGCATTTGGCATCCAATTGCTCAGCCCAGTGCGCTCAAGGTTGTTGCGCCTTCATGAATGCTCCTTCTCTAGACTGTGTGTTCACAGGCAAGCGATTCCCATGTGTCAGTGAGGACATTGCACTTATCTAGAGTCTTTCAGAGCATCCTTGTCATGTTTCCTCTACCCTCCGAGTGAACACTTGCCATTGCTGAGCTCAGGGCAGAGCACTCGTTTAAGGACCCTTATGTTGGGTATGTGGACACTGTGGCCCACCCATCTCAGCTGGTCAAGGGTGACCAGTGCCTCGATACAAGGGATATTGGCCAGGCCAATCGGCAAATGAAGACTGTCTCCACTTCCTGTTGGTGTGGGGAGGGAGAGGCTGCAGGAATGGGTATGTTGGGCAGCCAATGGGTGGCCTGTGACATTGGGACAATTAGCAGTGAGAAGTCATCTGACAATTCCACCAGGAATCTGTCCAACCAGAGCTGATGATCCTACACTTGGTGTCTAGCATTGGTTACACAACAGACTGCCTCAATATAAGCTCATTTACAATCTTGAGAGTTTTCACAACTACATTTGTTCATTCAGAATCACAGAATCCCTACAGTGCAGAAGGAGGTCATTCAGCCCATTGAGTCTGCACTGACCACAATTCCACCCAGGTTCTATCCCCATAACCCCTACATATTCACCCTAGCTAGTCCCCCTGACACTAAATGGCAATTTAGCATGGCCAATCTACCTAACCAACATATTTTGGACTGTGGGAGGAAACCAGAGCACTCAGAGGAAACCCACGCAGACACAGGGAGAATATATAGATTCTGCACAGACAGTGACCCATGCTAGGAATTGAACCCAGGTCCCTGACACTGTGAGGCAGTAGTGCTAACTGCTGTGCCACCCTACTGCCGTATGATTTCCAGGATTTTGCCTCACTCAAGTTAATATTGTGAAAGCTTCACCTTTCTCCAGTATGGTCCTTTGTTTTCGAGCTGCTAATTGTAATAAAATGGCACCTTTCTGCTCTTATCTGTCTAATCTTGGCTGGGGTGCTCTCCATTTGGTTCAGGCACCTTGCAGATATCAAAGTGTCCAAAACATTTGACCGAAAGCAGATCATGTAACAAAGAAACATAGAAACATAGAAGGTAGAAGCAAGAGGAGGCCATTCACTCCTTTGAGCCTGCTCTGCCATTCATCACGATCATGGCTGATCATCCAACTTAATAGCCTAATTCTACTTTCTTCCCATAACCTTTGATCCCAGTCACCCCAAGTGCTATATCCAGCCGCCTCTGGGATACATTCAATGTGTTGGCATCAGCTACTTCCTGTGGTAATGAATTCCACAGACTCACTACTCCTTGGGTGAAGAAATGCCTCCCCATCTCCATCCTAAATGGTCTCCCCCGAATCCTCAGACTGTGACCCCCTGGTTCTGGACTCCCCCCACCAACGGGGACATCGCCCCTGCATCTACCCTGTCCAGTCCTGTTAGAATTTCAGTCTGTGGAATTGTAACCCTGTGGGAAAGATTCTCTGGCCTCTCCTCAGTGTTGTTGTCACTGGCAGGAGGCAGCATGGCATTTGCTGGCAACGAGATCTTCTGGTCTCACCACTGCCAATAAGAATTCCCATTGAAGCCACTCACCTCTGCCAGACTATATTACATTGCATCATGGGAGCTTGCTGCCTGCAAATAGGCTGTTACATTTCCTACATTACAATAGTGACTGCGTTTTAAAATACTTCATGGATTGTAAAGTGCTTCAGAATATCCTCGGGTCAGTAGAGGAGCCATATCAGTTCAGATCTTTTTTTTCCCTTTTTGCTTAATAACAGAATAGTCATTCAGTATCTCTTCTTCGCTGTCGAGAATACATCAATAGTCCCTACTTTAAAGTTATCGCCTGGCCACAGTGATTGCAATATCAGGAAATGCAGTAATAATTCAAATGGGTATCTTTATTTATGACACATTCAACACTTGAAAAGAAGAACTTGGAGAAGTCTATGTAGAAACACTTAGCCTGTGGAATTCGATCCAAAATAATGTCATATCAAATTTTATTCTTTATTCATTTGTGGAATGTGGATATCGCTGGCTGGACCAGCATTTATTGCCCATCCCTAGTTGCCCTTGGAGGGCAATTGAGAATCAGCCACATTGCTGTGGCTCTGGAATAACTTGCAGGCCAGACCAGGCAAGGACAGCAGATTTCCTTCCCTAAAGGACATCAGTGAACCAGATGTTTTCTTTTTCTGACAATTGACAATGGTTTCATGGTCCATCAGTTGATTCTTAATTCCAGATTGTTGAATTCAAATTCCACCAGCTGCATCCCCAAAACATAAGAACATAAGAACATAAGAACATAAGAAATAGGAGCAGGAGTAGGCCATCTAGCCCTTCGAGCCTGCCCCGCCATTCAATAAGATCATGGCTGATCTGTCGCTGCTCAGTTCCACTTTCCCGCCCTCTCCCCATAACCCTTAATCCCCTCTCTTATCAAAAACCCATCAACCCGCGTCTTAAAAATATTTAGCGAGGCTGCCTCCACCACTTCAACGGGCAGAGAATTCCAGAGATTCACCACCCTTTGAGTGAAGAAGTTCCTCCTCAACTCCGTTCTAAACCACCTCCCCTTTATCTTGAGGCTGTGCCCCCTAGTCCTACTGTCTTTTTTGAGCGGGAAGAGTCTCTCCACCTCTATCCTATCCATCCCATTCATTATCTTATACGTCTCAATGAGATCTCCCCTCATTCTTCTAAACTCTAACGAGTACAAGCCTAGTTTATTCAGCCTCTCCTCATAGCTCAATCCCCTCAACTCCGGTATCAGCCTAGTAAACCTCCTCTGCACTCCCTCCAGGGCCAAAATATCCTTGCGCAGGTGCAGCGCCCAAAACTGCACACAGTACTCCAGCTGCGGCCTCACCAATGCCCTATACAGCTGCAGCAAGACCTCCCTACTTTTATATTCAATCCCCGTCGCTATGAAGGCCAGCATCCCATTCGCCTTCCTGACCACCTGCTGCACCTGCAAGCTGGGTTTTTGCGACTCATGCACAAGGACCCCGGCTGAGTTTCTGGATTAATAGTCTAGCGATAATACCACTGCGCCATCACCTCCCCCCGTGCATTTATATAACTTCATTCAGAACCTCAGGACATCTCAAAGCACTTTAAGCCAATCGAGTATGTTTTGATGTTGTAAGCAACACGGCAACCAATTTGCACACAAGTTGCCACAAGAAGAAATGTGATAATGACCAGATCATTGTTTGATTTGAGATTGTTGGTTGAGGGATATTTATTGGTCAGGGCACCAGGTTTAACTCCCATTTTCTTTAGGGAGTGCCCTGGAATGTTTTAAATCTACCAAAAAGGGCAGCCACATCATTGGTTGAATACTGCCCCTGAACACACAGAACTCCCTCAACACTGAAATCTCTGTTCTCAAAGTTCTGAGGTGGGATTCGAACGCATGACGTTCCAACTTGGAGGCATGGGTACAACCAACTGAACAATGGCTGACCCTGAGGGCTGTTGATTTATTTAGTAGTCACAAGTAGGCTTACATTAACACTGCAATGAAGTTACTGTGAAAATCTCCTGGTTGCCACACTCTGGCGCCTGTTTGGGTACACTGAGGGAGCATGTAGCATGGCCAATGCACCTAACCAGCATGTCTTCCGGACTGTGGGAGGAAACTGGAGCACCTGGAGGAAACCCATGGAGACATGTGGGAGAATGTGCAGACTCCACACAGACAGCCACCCAAGCCGGGATTTGAAGCCAGGTCTCTGACGTTGAAAGGCAGCAGTGCTAACCACTGTGCCACCGTGGGTACTCACTGCCGAGGTTAGAGAGATGGTTTCCACACGTGAACCACCAAAACCCCATTTAACCTTTAACACAATCATGTCACAAAAAGAACAGTTAACGATCCATAATCGAGATCCACATTCTGAATCCAGAGGAAAATCTAATTAGACTTTGCCTAATTTCAAGCCCATGAAATGTTTTGTAGGAAATCACTTTTTTGATTAAATAATCCTTTTATCAGGAAATAACAGTTTCCTCTTTACTAATTGGAAACTGATAACCAGAGCTTCCGAATGTGGAAGAATATTAATGAGGATATTTAACGAACGAATTCTCCTCAGCATTAATGTCTCACGTCACCTTTGTGAATTTCCAACGCTGTTAATACACTGGTCACTTGAGGGCAGCCATCGCATCTCAATGCTGGAACTTCACAAGATCATTTCCAATTGCAGATTCCATTTACCACAGTCACCCTGTTATAGAAAGGGTATTATTAAACTAGAAAGAGTGGATAAAGATTTACACAGATGCTATCGGGACCTGATGGTTTGAGTAATAAGGAGAGGCTGGATAGGCTGGGTCCTTTTTTTCCCTGGAGCGTAGGAGGCTTAGGGGTGATCTTAAAGAGATCCATAAAATAATAAGAGGCATAGATAAAGTGAACCAGATGGATTTTCCCGACAATGGTTTCATGGTCAACAGCAGCTTCTTAATACCAAATTTTTTTTATGAGTCAACATCTTTTCCCAAAGGTAGGGGAGTCTAAAACTCGAGGACATAGGCTTAAGGTGAGAGGGGAGAGATACAAAAGTGTCCAGAGGGGCAATTTTTTCACACAGAGGGTGGCGAGTGTCTGGAACAAGCTGCCAGAGGTAGTAGCAGAGGCAGTTACAATTCTGTCATTTAAGAAGCATTAACACAGTTGCATGAGTAAGATGGGCATTGAGGGATATGGGCCAAATGCAGGCATTGGGACTAGCTTAATGGTTAACTAAAGAGTGGCATAGACAAGTTGAGCCAAAGGGCCTGTTTTACTATAAACTTCTAAGACTCTGTGCTCACAAGCCATTTTTAAAGATGCATTTACTCCAGGACACTGTGAAACTATTGACTCTATTCGGGGTATGACATTAGAAGTGAGTGGCTTAGATTTGCTAGAACAAGAGACTTAGAATCATGGAGTCACCGAATTATACAGTGCTGAAGAGGCATTTTGGCCCAATGAGTCTGCACCGACATGCGAAAAACACCTGATCGCCCACTTAATCCCCTTTAACAGCACTTAATCCATAGCCTTGAATGTTATGATGTGCCAAATGTTCATCCCCTAGTCATCACTGAAGGAGAATTTAGCATGGCCAATCCATCTAAAGAACATGCCTTTTGCGGTGTAGGAGGAAACTGGAGCACCCGGAGGAAACCCACGCAGACCATGAGGGGAATGTGCAGACTCTGCACAGGCAGTGACCCAAGCCAGGGATTGAACCTAGGTCTCTAGCGCTGTGAGGCAGCTGTGCTAACCACTGTGCACCGTGCTGCTCTGGAGTCAAACCTAGGCCAGACCAGGTAAGGAGAGCAGATTTTCTTCCCCAGACGGCATTAGTGAACCAGATGCATTTTTATGACAATCGACAATGATTTCATGGTCATCATTACTTAATTCAAGATTTTTATTTCATTACAAATTCACCATCTGCCATGGTGGGATTTGGACACCGGTCCCCAGTTCTATGCTAGGTCTCTGGATTGCTTGTCTATCTCCTCCTCTCACTGATATGGTATTGACTGTGTGATGAATATTAGCCAGGAATCTAAGGAGATATGTCCCAGACATGTTCCTTTGATGTCATGCCATGGGATCTTTAGTTAGATGCCTCATCTGAAAATAATCTGTCTCCTGAGAGTGCTGCACCCCCTCAGTTCTGTACTGGAGGTAGTCGTGGTTTTTGTGCTAGACTCTTAGATGTGCAGCTATGAAACTTTGACCATCTCACTCAGAGGGTACCAATGAGATTGACATCGAAGTATGTCGCAAATGTATAAGGTGCTGGTGAGGCCACACCTGGAGTATTGTGTAGTTTTGGTCTCCTTACTTGAGAAAGGATATACTGGTGCTGGAGGGGGTGCAGAGCAGATTCACTAGGTTGATTCCGGAGTTGAGAGGGTTGGTTTATGAAGAGAGACTGAATAGACTGGGGCTATACTCATTGGAATTCAGAAGAATGAAGGAGATCTTATAGAAACATATAAGATTATGAAGGGAATAGATTAGACAGAAGAAGCAGGGAAGTTGTTTCCACTGGAGGGTGAAACTAGAACTAGGGGACATAGCCTCAAAATAAGGCGAAGCAGATTTAGGACTGAGTTGAGGAGGAACTTCTTCACACAAGGAATTGTGAATCTGTAGAATTCCCTGCCCAGTGAAGCATTTGATGCTGCCTCTTTGAATGTTTTTCGAGCAAGAATAGATGCATTTTTGAACAGTAAAGGAATTAAGAGTTATGGTGAGTAGTCAGGCATGAAAAGATCAGCCATGATCTTATTGAATGACAGAGCAGGGTCGAGGGGCCAGATGGTCTACTCCTGCTCCTAGTTCTTATGTTCTTACATCATCTGGATTGTTCATGACGGGGCCTGTTTGGCCTTTAACAATGCATGCTTACAGATTTCATCAGGGGCACAAAACAAAGAACAAAGAACAGCACAGCACAGGAACAGGCCCTTCAAGCCCGTGCCGCCCATTTTAACACACTCAGTGAGTGCCTTATTCGAGTCTTTAGGTCACTCGTCGACGTTTTTGTCCACCTCTAGTGGAACTCCACAATAAAGGGGGTAGAAATTTAGGGAATTGTATGTACACCAGATTAAGGGAGATCCAATTAAGGGACAATTTATTGATGCCAATCAGCCTAAAAAGCCCGTTTTTGGGATGCGGGAGGAAGCCGGAGTACCCGGAGAACCTTAATAAAGGTGTTTATTAAGGTGGAAAAGCTGCACAGAGTCCGGCAGCCCCCATCATGTCCCTTCATGTTTTTGACATCTTGATGTCTTCTGTCTAAGAGAGGACTCCACCCTCTGGGATGATTACCCACCATCATTCCTGGTACTCAAAGCCAGGTGGCCCTCTTCTGCTGTGTTGATCTTAAAAAGACAATTACCACACTCTGCTTCCAGTGACTATGAAGGCTGCCATTATTCTAATAAGTCACTAGACTAACCATTTATGCAATGCACTCCTCTGGAGTATATAACTGATTTTTTTATGGTTTAATGCACTTGAGGAATCTACATTAAAACCTGTTCATAAACTGCAGAAAATCACTACTAAAAATAGATTGAATAGAATTTATTAAAGGTACGATTTATGATAGTTTACTGCCTCTCAATAAAATTATGCCATTTAGCTTGATGCTAAAGCCTACAGTATCTAGAGGTCGCACAAATATTTCATTATATTACGCAAGAATGGATTTCTATTGAACTAAACAAGCTAGTTGGATTTGTTAGTTGGCTCAGTAAGGGTTCTCATAACATCAGGTTAAAGTCCAACAGGTTTATTTGGTAGCAAAAGCCACTAGCCACTTTGTTGGCTCAGTCAGGGGCAGCACGGTGGTTAGCACTGCTGCCTCACAGTGTTAGGAACCCTGGTTCAAATCTGGCTTTGGATGTCTGTGTGGAGTTTGCACATTCTCCTGTGTCTCTGTGGAGTTCCTCCAGATGCTGCAGTTTCCTCCCACATTCCAAAGATGTGCAGATTAGGTAGGTTGTGCATGTTAAATTGTCCCTCATGTCTCAAGATGTGTAGGCTAGGGGGTGAGCCAGGTAAATGCATTGGGTTACAGGGATAGTGCCTGAATAAGATGGTCTTTTGAAGACTCAGTGTAGACTTGATGGGCCGAATGGCCTCTTTCTTCACAGTTAATTCTATGATTCAACAGCGTTCTTGCCTCTGAGTCACTCCAGATGCTTGAGCGCATGATCCGGGGAGGTGGTGGCCAGTGATGTTACTATTAGCCTATTAATCCAGAAACTCAGCTAATGTTCTGGGGACCTGGGTTCGAATCCCACCATAGCAAAGAAAAAATCTGGAATTAATAATCTACTGATGACCTTGAAACCATTGTTGATTGTCGGAAAAATCCATCTGGTTCACTAACGTCCTTTAGGGAAAGAAATCTGCCATCCTTACCTGGTCTGGCCTACGTGTGACTCCAGAGCCACAGCAATGTGGTTGACCCTCAACTGCCCTCCATAGGCAACCAGGGATGGGCAATAAATGCTGGTCAGCCAGTGATGCTCCTGTCGCATAAATGAACAATAAAAAAGGCTGACAATTGTATGCATTACTGGAGGAGTTCTGCCCTGGCACAGATGCCATCTTCCAAATGAAACATTCACCCAAGGCTCCATCTGCCCTTTCAGGCTGCTGCAACAGGTCCCACAGCACTATTTCAGTAGCAGAAAAAGGGAGATTCCCCATTAAAATTAAAATTAAAACTGGTGATTTAGTTTGCTACAATTTCTGGGAGCTTGCAGTTCCAAAAGTGGCTGCTGTGTTTTCTATATTACACTGGGGACTGCACACCATACAAGTATAACAATAAAGGCAAAACACTGCAGATGCTGGAAATCTGAAATAAAACTAAGTGCTGGAAAACCTCATCAGATCTAGAGCATGAAAGAGATCAGTTTTGAGTTGAATGTGACTCAGGCTTTTTGAACCTGCTCTCATTCTAAACAAGGGGCGGAAGTTTCCCTGGGAATTGCAGTGGACCATTCAAAGGTCTGTTGACATCGGGTGGGATTTTCCGGTTTTGGGCCGAGTGTTGCCAGAAAACCCTGCCCAAATTGTCTAAGTGGAGTCATATTTGACTCGAAACGTTAACTCTTCTTCTCTCACCACAGAATCTACCAGGCATTTTTCCAGCACACTCTTACTTCAAAAGGTCATAAGATGTCTTAGGAAGTTCTGGGGCCGTGAAAGGTGCTATGCAAATGCAAGGACTTTCTCTGAGTACTTTTGTTTTACTGAAGGAGACTGGTGACCACCAGTTAGATTTGCGAATAAACGGTTCATTTTGTTAAAGGACTATTTGCAGAGAGTGATGGAGAGGTTACCATGAGTCCACCATGACTCCAGCCTCCTACCATCCAGGGAAATTTCACCCTTTGTCCCTGGAACCACATGCTCCAGCTCAGTAGACTGACTGGATCACCTGACCCATAGACAGCTGCCCACAAACACCCTCCCTATTTATGAATTCTTTTCTGACTATTGCATTACTAAAATAGATTATAGTATAATCAAAATAGATGAACAAAAAAAAAATCCTCAACCTATCTCATTGTGCTAAGGCCTTAAGCTCTGGAATGCATCCCCCGTGCTTGTCAATTTCTCTTCCACTCTCTGCCATTATAAAAAACACTCTTTAAAATCCAAATCTCCTACCAAACATTCAAGTTGCTTGGTGGCACAGCGGTTAGCACTGCTGCCTCACAGTGCCAGGGACCCGGGTTTGATTCCTGGCTTGGGTCACTGTGGAATTCGTACATTTTTCCCAGCGTCTGTCTGGGTTTCCGCCGGGGTCTCCGGTTTCCTCCCATAGTCAAAAAATTGTGAAGGTTAGGTGGATTGGTCATGCTAAATTGCCTTTACTGTCAAGGGGATTGGCAGCATAAATATGTGGGGCTATGGAGATAGGGGATGGGTGGGATTGTGTATGGCGCAGATTCAATGGGCTGAATGGCCTCCTTCTGCACTGTAGGGATTCTATTTGTCATAATATCTCTTTAAGTGATTCAGTGTCAAACTTTGTTTCTTAATGCTCCTGTAAAATTCCCTGAGATATTTTATTACATTATGAGTGCTGAGTTAGCACTGCAGGAAAAGGGCCCGAACAGGTTGTTATCTATCATTAATCCATTTATCGCAATCATTTCTAAACCTTGGTCTCTCGCATGGAGACGAGGGATGTCACTGGACCAGGATTCAAATCCCATCATAGCAAATAGTGAAGTTTGAATTTAATAAAAATCTGGAATTAGAAGTCTAATGATGACCATGAAAACATTGTTAATTGTCATAAAGTCATGTTTAACCAATTTATTTGGAGGGTGATGTATGCTGTGGATAAATGGGAGCCTATAGTTGTGCTGTACTTGGATTATCAGAAATCCTCTGCAAACAAAAGGTCCATGTCCAAACATTGGGAAGGATTTTCCCCGTGGTGTCTTTCTCATGGCAGGAGATGGCAAGATCTTTTGATTCTGCCACTTCCAATGTGATTTCCCATTGACTTCACGCCACACCACTGGGAAACCCAAGGTGGGGGCACACTATCAACAGAACTAGAAGATCCCATTAGCATGTTTTTTTTAAATGCAACAGAAGCACAAGGTGCAAGGTGCATTCCCTACAACAATGAGAGTCAACTTGCCAACCAATCAACACCCTTTTTCATACAGTATAAATTAAATTTGGCATTCTTGTATCTGTACTGATGAGTGCAAGGTGAAAAGCTTTAATAGCATGTGTCTTTTTTTAAAAATCTATCAAATTCCAAGCAACAACTTGCAAATGAGACTCTTATTTTGTGGATAAGTTGTGGGTCTGTCTTGTGCGTGTCAACATTGCCCAAGCACTGGGCTTCAGGGTTCATTATTTTTAATGGGATAGCGAGGAAGTAGCTTTGTGGACAATGACTATATCTTTTCCTGTTAGCATTACAAAGATTAAGTGTCTAATCCTATGAGACAAGCTAAAGGACAATCACTCTAACAGGATGCTGACAGCCTTACGTGTGATTAGACTGGACTTGTCTAATTCCAGCTCTCTTGATAGAAATAGCTACATAGACTGCTGGGTCCCATGCTTTGATTCCCCGGTCTGTGCTGAATTAACTGACCCCAGAATAGAGCTGATTGAACGTGATTTCAGGGCAAGGGGGCAGAAAAAGCACCAGCCTGTTACCTCTGCTGGGAAACAGATGTGTGAGTGACCGGTGAGGACAGGATTTGCAGGTATCCTCCATGCCTAACCATGATGTAGAGATGCTGGCATTGGACGGGGTGGGCACAGTAAGAAGTCTCACAACAGGTTAAAGTCTAACAGGCAAAGACACAAATGTAATTTTGTCTTTGCCCATACACGCTGTGTTTATGAAACTACTTCCACTTACCTGATGAAGGAGCAGTGCTCCGAAAGTTTGTGATTCCAAATAAATCTGTTGGACTTTAACCTGGTGTTGTGAGCCTTCTTACTCTTCCTCGATGACTGTTCATTGTTTGCTTATTAGGCCAAGCTTTCCATTTGATTTGATTTGATTTATTATTGTCACATGTATTAGTAAACAGTGAAAAGTAGTGTTTCTTGCAAGCTATACAGGCAAAGCATTCTGTTCATAGAGAAGGAAATGACAAAGTGCAGAATGTAGTGTTACAGTCATAGCTAGGCTGTAGAGAAAGATCAACTTAATATGAGGTAGGTCCATTCAAAACCCTGAAGGTGGCAAGGAAGAAACTGTTCTTGAGTTGCTCAGTACGTGACCTCAGACTTTTGCATCTTTTTCCCAATGGAAGAAGGTGGAAAAAAGAATGTCCGAGGTGTGTGGGGTCTTTGATTATGCTGACTGCTTTTTCAAGGCAGCGGGGAGTGTGGACAGTGTCAATGGGTGGGAGTCTGGTTTGAGTGATGGACTGGGCTTCGTTCACGGCCCTTTGTAGTTTCTTGCAGTCTTGGACAGGGCAGGAGCTGTACCAAGCTGTGATACAACCAGAAAGAAAACTTTCAATTATGCATTTGTGAAAAGTTACTCTGCATAGCTTCACAACAGGCCTCTTTGTACCTTTCCCATTTCTTTGGCTCCACTATTGGTGCCCTGTCTTCAGCTGCCCAAGGCCAACAGCTCTGAAATTCTCTGCCTATACCTATTTGCATCTCTAGTTCTCTTTCCTCCTCAAAGCTATTCCTTCCTCATTGAACAAGAGCAGAAGGTGGCACAGTGGCATGAGTGGCATGGAGGCGCAGTGGCTGCCTCACAGCACCAGGGGCCTGGGTTCCATTCTTGCCTTGAGCAACTGTCTGTGTATAATTTGCATGTTCTCCCCGTGTCTGCATGGGTTTCTTCCGGTTTCCTCCCATACTCCAAAGATGTCCAGGTTAGATGGATTGACCCAGCTAAATTGTCTCTTACTGTGCAAAAAGATGTCCAAGTTAGTTGGTTTAGCCATTGGAAATGTGCGGGATTATGGGGATAGGGTGAGAAAGAGGCCTGTGTAACATACTCTGTCAGAGAATCAGTGCAAACTTGATAGGCTGAATGCCTCTTGTGCACTGTAGGAAATCTGTGATTCTAAGGCATTTGCCACCTAAAATCCTCCCTTGTAGGATCAGCACCAAATCCTGTCTGGTTACAATCCTATGAAGTGCCTTGGGGTGCCTTACTGCATTAATGGCCCTTGATAAATGCAAGGTGTTGTTGAATGAGTTTCCATGGAGAATCTCCTGCAAACCTCCAATTAAAATGGTTACAAATGCTATTTTATTTCCAGGCTATCCACAGCTCTATCTTGCTAAATAAAGAAACCATCAACTTCAGCTTTGAAATGTTACTTTGCTTTACTTCCTCCTCCCTATTTCTGTAACATTCAGAAGTTGTTAGATTTCCTGTTTTGGTTCAATAACCCTTAATGCTCACACGCTGCATTGACTAATACTGAAACTGGATGGTACTGGTGTATCGGAACAACAAACTGTCGCCTCTAGGAAGGGAGAACCACGGGGGCTATTCAGAGACAGAAAACTTGAGCATTAGAATCTAGGCTGACAATCCAAGCCATGAGTTTAATGGGAGGAGTTAAGGAAAACACAGTTTCCTTAACTCCTCCCATTAAGCTCATGGCTTGGATTGTCAACCTAGATTCTAATGCTCAAGTTTTCACACAGTTTCCTTAACTCCTTACGTGCAAGGAAAACACAGTTTCTCTTTCATTATTAAAACAAGCAGTTACTGCCTGGTTCCAAAATTAGCAAGGTGTCTATCTCTCTCTCTCTGTCTCATTCTAGAGGTTGTCTAAAAACTGACAAATAAAGTACAAGTAAGAAAGCCTGTGTTTTGCTAATTAATTTTAAAGAGGGGGTTTATGACTACAAGGGAAATATTGCTTCCTGCTTTGAAATGCCTTGATATCTATTTTCCATAGAAATGGCACTTTCGTAAGTGCTAGAAACAAGTCTCACTCTCCCTCTGTAAGGATACTGGGTCAAAAATCCCAAGGCGTGTTATGAAGTCAGCTTAGACCCCAACTATTTGCTATTCTGGCATGAATGATTCACTCCAAGCATAATTCTATTGGCACAAGAGAAAGCAGTTATCAAAACAAATTTTACTTAACAAAAGAGTTTAACTATGATAAATGAGTTAGCTTAATATTGTGACAGCACTGTCCCTTTAAAAAATGTATTTTATTAATATTTCTCTGCAGTTGTTTTTGAGTAAGCTTGGCATTTTTTTTGATGCCATGTGTCTAAAATTGTATCTTTTATGTGTGATAAAGCAGTATAATTGAAGCAATGTTTATTTTTAATCTGGACCTAATGCAGAGTCCTGGTTTTATGACCCTTTCAGAATTGCTGCCTAGGGTTTGATTTGTGAATGATTGACAGGTCAGGTGCCTTTGGACAGTTATTTTTCACAGGAGAAATGCGAAGATTTTATTTTTGGTTCGGCAGTCGCTGTTTGGACTGCAGGCTAAAAGTGATGCTTTTGGTCTGTGTCTGGTGTTGGAAATTCTGCTGTCGGTGGTTGGCTAGCTGGATGCTCAAGGCAAGTAGTGTCTCTGTCTCTTGGGGTGTGCTGTAAGTACTGGGACTCGGAAGTCTCAGTGTTTCAATTCCAAATCCAAATGACTGATTCCGAGCAGGTATTGCGAAGCTGCAAAATCCAGCACCAAAGTGAGCATACTCGCTTTCTGTGCTAAGTTGAGAACAGGGTGTTTGTTTCAAATTCGTAGAACTCTACAGTGCAGAAAGAGGCCCTTTGGCCCATCGAGTCTGCACCGAACACAATCCCAACAAGGCCCTATCCCCATGTCATACCCATTAATCCCTCTAACCTACGCATCCCTGGACACTAAGGGGCAATATCTTAGCATGGCCAATCAACCTAACCCGCACATCTTTGGACTGTGGGAGGAAACCGGAGTACCCGGAGGAAACTCATGCAGACATGAGGAGAATGTGCAAACTCCACACGGACAGTGACCCAAGCCGGGAATTGAACCCAGGACCCTGGAGCTGTGAAGCAGCAGTGCTAACCACTGTGCTACCGTTTGTGGGAGTTGTTGAGTTTGGAACAGTATATTTAGCTGTTAAGGTTTATACAATATCAAATTTTTTTTTTAACTGGTAAAAGTTATGCTATTTTCTTATTATATGTTCACTGTATTCTTAAGTAAAATTTGCTTGATAAAAGCTCCCTAGTGAGACATTTGAATCATATTTGGAGTGAAACACCTTATGCTTACCCTAGCTAAACACAAAGTGCAAAACCTATGAGCTAGGCTGACTTTATAAAACACGTTAGAGCTTCTGATCTGGATTATGACAATATTTAACAATTGCATACTACTGAAACATGAAAAGATACAATCCTTAACTATTCACCTACCCCCATGAGTTCCAATTCTCTTCTAGACCCCCCTCTTTAAAATTAGTTAGCAAAACACAAGCTTGCTTAATCGTACTTCGATTGCCAGTTTTTGAACTTTCAGAAAACCTCTAAACAGAGAGAGAAACAGAGAGATACACATTTTGTTAATTCTAGAACCAGGCAGAGAAACTGTGTTTTCCCTGCATGTTTAACATCTCCCATTAAGCACGTGACTCTGTCCCTGTCAATCAACCTACTCAAAGTTCTACTCTGAAACCCCAGGGGACATCCAAGTAGACACAAATGTGTCAGCTCAGATTAAAACAAAGAACCCAGGTCTAAAATGTTACTTATCCTGTGCTCCCAGCTGCCAATTTAAAAGGTTTATTAGACAAATATCTACCCTGCAAGACAGAACTGAATTCTAAACATACTCCTTACAAGAAAACATACATTTCTTAATGGCACAGTATCATCACACCTCTCTGTTTGGAAACCAGAGTGATCAGTTTTGCTTCGAGGTCCTTTCTGATTGCAGCTGAACAGTTAGAATTCATAGAATCCTACAGTGCAGAAGAAGGCCATACAGCCCATCGAGTCTGCATCGACCACAATCCCATCAAGGCCCTATTCCCCATAATCCTATGCATTACCCTAACTAGTCCCCCTGCCACTGTAGGGCAATTTAGAATGGCCAATCTACCTAACTTGCACATCTTTGGACTGTGGGAAGAAACCGGAGCACCTGGAGGAAACCCACGTAGACATGGGGAGAACACGCAAACTCCACACAGACAGCAACCCAAGCTGGGAATCGAACCCAGGTCCTTGGCACTGTGAGGCAGCAATGTTAACCACTGCATTATCGTGCAGGGATCCTACACTTACAATGTGCCATCGTGTTAAGGGAATGGACTTCAGTAAATACAGAAGCCAAGTTCCCACAGTCACTTTCTATTCAAAAACTGGGTGTTCACATGGTACCAGGGAATTCACTGAGAAATAAAGTGGGATAGTGATACATGAAGGTCTGCTGTCCTGTGACAAGAGCAGCAGCAAATCAGCAATGTAAAGTTGTCCTTAAATTATTTGTCTTCAATGGCAATTCCATATGCCAATTAGGCAGCATTGTTGGAGACAGCATATATTAATACAAGGAGGTCCTGACCAAGATTGCAGCCATCTGATAAGACCATAAGACAATAAGACATAATATATAGGAGCAGAATAAAGCCATTCGGCCCATCGAGTCTGCTCCGCCATTCAATCATGGCTAATATGTTTCTCAACCCCATTATTCAACATCCGGTCACATTTATATAGCACCTTTAAGACAGGAACATTTGGTATCAATCCATGGAATGAGACATTCAGATAGATGACCACAAGCTCAGTCAGAGGAAAAAGTTCTAACCAGAGACTTAAAGGAGGTGGAAATGGTTGGGGTTTTTAGGGAGTTCAGAAGGAGGGAATAGTTTATATATGTGAAAGCACAGCTGCCAATGTTGGAGCAATTACACTTGGGATTTATAAGATGCAGTTACATGTACTCAAATATACATTCACACATTTACTGACAGACACATACATGCATACATTCATGCACTCTTGAGCACAGACACACACCAAATGTCTCTCACACACACTCACTCCAAGGTATTAGACACACAGACACTATCACAAATCGCCAGGTCTAAATGGATGGCACAGCGGCACAGTGGTTAGCACTGTTGCTGCTTCACAGCTCCACCCACCCAGATTCAATTCCGGTCTTGGGTGACTGTCTGGGTGGAGTTTGCATGTTCTCCCCATGTCTGCATGGGATTCATCCAGATGCTCCAATTTCCTCCCACCCTCTGAGGATGTGCAGGTTAGGTGGATTGGCCAAGATAAATTGCCCCTTTAATGTCCCAAGATGTGTAGGTTAGGGGGATGAGCCATGGGTGCTGTGTGGGGTTACGGGGATAGGGCAGAGGACAGGGCCTGGGTAAAATACTCTGTCAGAGAGTTGGTGCAGACTTGATGGGCCAAATGGCCTCTTCTGCACTGTTGGGATTCTGTAAGAGAAATCATCAGTGTTTATATAAGTATTTTAAGGAGCTGGTTTGTTTGAGCCCCAACACCTTCCATGCTAATTCCACCCATTTCACTGCATGGTTTGCATTGAACAGCTTGTTCGTCAGGTGCCACTCTTTCTACTGCTTGAAGCTCAAACTGATCTTCATAGAATGAAAGCACTGCCAGTTCATTCAGAAACATTGGCCTTAATGAGTGTAAAGCAATGTAATACATTCAGAGTGCACATTAGCTATTTCAGACTATTGTTCTGGAGGGTGGGTTGCTGTAGCTGAAGGTGAGTCCTGAGATTGGACAATAATCTCCTTTGATATCAGTAAAACAAAGGAGATAGCCATCGACTTCAGGAAATGTAGCGGCGAACATGTCACTGCCTACATTAACAGGGATGATCGAGAAATGGTTGAGAGCTTCAGGCGTTTAAGCGTCCAGATCACGAACAACCTGTCCTGGTTCCTCCATGCCAAGACTATAATTAAGAAAGCCCACCAATGGCAAGTCCACTCAAACTCTCACCAATTTTTATAGATGCATCATAGAAAGAATTCTTTCTAGATGTATCACAGCATGGCATGACTCCTGTTCTGACCAAGACCACAAAAAAGTACAAAGGATCATGAACAAAGCCCAGTCCATCTCTCAAACCAGCCTCCCACTCATTGACCATGTCCACACTTCCTGCTGACTCAGACAAGCAGCCAGCATAATCAAGGACCCCATGCACCCTGGACATACTGTCTTCCATCTTCTTCCATCGGGGTGAAGATACAAAAGTCTAAAGTCATGTACCAACCGACTCAAGAACAGTTTCTTCCCTGCTGCCATCAGACCATTGAATGAACTTATTTTGCATTAAGTTGGTCTTTCTCTATATCCTAGCTATGACTGTAACACTACATTCTGCACCCTCTTCTTTCCTTCTGTATGAATGATACGCTTTGTCTGCAAGAAACAATACTTTCCACTGTATATTAATACATACGACAATAATAAAATAAAATCAGATAAAAAAATAAATCATTCGCTGGTCCAATTATATAGTCGGTGCATATCTTGCAAATAATGCTGAACCTTTAGGAGACAGGATAACTGCAGAAAGAAATGAGTGGTCAAGGCTAAATCCAATTATTTTAACCACTGGGACCTTCACTGCTGAGTGTGTAAATGTTGATCGCAAAGCATTACTCAGTTTAGTCATCCTGCATCTGAATGGTGAGGCACACATTAATTTATTCAGGAATCAATGGCAAATATTAGCTATCGAGAAGAAAACCTCCATCGTGAGAGAGAACCAGTGCACGCACACACAAAGTAAGATCGCTTGTGAGAGGCAACTGGAAGGACTTAAATTTAATATAAAACAAAAAAATGGACATTGCCTGAAATGCTCAGCAGCTCTGGCAGACCTGTGGAGAGAGAAAATCAAAGTTAACAGTTTGAGGCTGTTTATCCCACGTCAGATAAAACTCGAGTCAATTTAACTCACACTGCCTGAGAACACTACACTTGTTTGACACTTGAGGCTGAGGCACTGAAATGCAGACACTTAAATGCGCAAAATACAGGAGTTAAAACAGCAAGACACCAAGAAATTTCAAAGGGATGCATTCAGAGTTTGCACACTAATTCTTTTCATTTAACTTCAAGGCTAAACGTGCCTTGTTAGCGGCATATTTGACATTGGGCACGGTAGGCTTCACCATTCTGGGGGAAATTATAATAACCTTCGAAAAGCAGGGGCATTAATGGTGAGGAAGGTAATTAAAGGAGCTACAATGCAAAGTAATTATAAATTTTGATTATTAAGACACAAGGCTCCTTCAGACAGTGAGATTTGTATCAAGTGCGTTCTCTGACGTTGATCGTGGAGCAATAGGTGAGGAGGATTTATATACTGAGCTGCAAAATGAGATAAGTCACATTACAAAAGAGGATCTTAATTACTTTATTCGGAGATCTTAATGCCGAGGGTGAGAAGCAAGATGAAAGATGAGGAAATTTTACTGGGCATATTCTGGTTTGATGTCAGTGGTGAAGGAGCTGCTTCAGCTCACACAGATAAGGAACTCCCATTAACCGATGACAGCTTGCGCCTGTACAACACTGAGTGAAATATCTTGGGATGCTCAAGGAGAAACCCTCATCCCGCAATGGGAGCCTGGAAAACCTTGGGGTTTAAGGGAATTCTCGTGATGACCAAAGTGGGATGGGTTTCAAATGACGATCTGATTTGCTTTATTGTTGTCACATGTGTTAGCATGATGTGGAGATGCCGGCGTTGGACTGGGGTAAACATAGTAAGAAGTCTCTCAGCACAGGTTAAAGTCCAACCAGTTTATTTGACAGTAATCCCACAAGCTCTCAGAATCGCTGTTCTTCACTCACCTGATGAAGGAACAGCGATTCCGAAAGCTTGTGAGATTACTATCAAATAAACTGGTTGGACTTTAACCTGGTGTTGTGAAATATGTATTAGCATACAGTGAAAAGTATTGTTTCTTTCGCACTATACAAAGCGTACTGTACAAAGAGAAGGAAAGGAGACAGTGTAGAATGTAGTGTTACAGTTATAGCTGGGGCGTAGAGATAGATCAACTTAGTGCGAGGTAAGAAGCTGTTCTTGAGTCTGTTGGTACGTGATATCAGACTTTTGTATCTTTTTCCTGATGGAAGAAGGTGGAAGAGAGAATGTCCGGGGTCCCTGGGTCCTTAATTATGCTGGCTGCTTTTCTGAGACAGCAAGAAATGGAGACAGAGTCAACGGATAAGAGGCTGGTTTATGAGTTAGGCTGGGGTTCGCTCATGAACTTTTGGAGTTTCTTGCAGTCTTGGGCAGAGCAGGAGCCATACCAAGCTGTGGTACAACCAGAAAGAATGCTTTCTATGGTGTATCTGTAGGAGTTGATGAGAGTTGTAGCGGACATGCCAAATTTCCTTAGTCTTCTGAGAAAGTAGAGACATTGATGGGCTTTCTTAACTATAGTGCCAGTATGGGGGGGGGGCCAGGGCAGACTCTTTGTGATCTGGACATCTAAAATCTTGAAGCTCTCAACCACTTCTACTTCGTCCCCACTGATATAGACAGAGGTATGTTCTCCACTACACTTCCTGAAGTCGATGACAATCTCCTTCATTTTGTTGACATTGAGGGACAGATTATTGCCGTCGCACCAGTTCACCAGATTCTCTATCTATAAGGATGTGGGATAGGTTGCAGGTCACAAACCTGCAAGCAGTAGCCTGGACCTTGCCAGCTCCATTTCAGGGTCAAGTATTTCAGACACCACCACACCCCCACACTCTGCAAATTTCAAACCGATTTCTGAAAATGACGGGCCAGAATTCTCTGACCTCGCCTGGGGCTGAGATTCTCCAGTTCCGCTACGGTGAATGGAGATTAGGCTGAGTGCCAAATTCATGTTGGCAACAGTGGTGGAGCGTGAATGAGATGGGAAACTCCCGGCCAACATGTTTCATACCAGTTCAGACCATTATTAATCATGGGAGGGAGCCCTGTTCCGGGGAGATATGTTCAAAAGTCGTTGCCAATTTTGCACGTAATTGTACGAGTTAAGTATGATTTTAATGAAGTGATTGATAAAAGGCAAATGACCATTAAATATGTTGGCTTAGCCAATGATACTCATATCCCAATAAAGAATAAATTATATTTGGATTTATTTTATGGTATCATTTCAGGTGGTATGGTGGCACAGTCATTGATACTGCTACCTCACAGTGCCAGAGACCAGGGTTCAATTCTGACCTTGGGTCACTGTTTGTGCGAAATTTGCACATTTGCACCCCCCCCACCCCCCCAACCACCCCATGTGTCTGCATGGGTTTCTTCCAGGTGCTCTGGTTTCCTCCTACAGTCCAAAGATGTGCAGGTTAGGTTGATTGGTCATGCTAAATTGCCCCTTAGTGTCCAAGATGTGTGTCAGTTAGGTATATTAGCCATGAGCAATGCATGAGGTTAGGGTGAGGAGTTGGGCCTAGGTAGGGTGTTCTTTTGGTGGGTCTGGGCAGATGTGATGGGTCAAATGGCCTCTTCTGCACTGTGGAGATTCTGTGTTCTGATTAACAGTTGCAAACGGTAGGGGCTGCAGGGGAGAAGAAGCTCCATCAAGTCCATACACAGAGTCATAGAAGTTTACAGCATGGAAACAGGCCCTTTGGCCCAACTTGTCCATGCCACCCTTTCTTTTTTAAAACCCCTAAGCTAATCCCAATTGCTCGCATTTGGCCCTTGTCCTCTATACCCATTGTACCCATATAAGTATCTAAATGCTTTTTAAAAGACAAAATTGTATCCACCCCTACTACTACCCCTGGCAGCTTATTCCAGATACTCAGCATCCTCTGTGTAAAAAAATTCCCCCCCCCGGACACTTTTCTATCTCTCCCCTCCCACTTTAAGCCGATGCCCTCTAGTTTTAGACTCCTCTATCTTCGGGAAAAGATGTTGACTATCTCGCTGATCTGTGCCTCTCATTATTTTATAGACCTCTATAAGATCACCCCTCCTACGCGCAAGAGAAAAAAGTCCCAGTCTATCAAGCCTCTCCTTATAACTCAATTCATCAAGTCCCAGTAGCATCCTAGTAAATCTTTTCCGCACTCTTTCTAGTTTAATAATATCCTTTCTTCAATAGGGAGATCAGAATTGCACACAGTATTCCAAGTGTGGCCTTACCAATGTCTTGTACAACTTCAACAAGGCATTCCAACTCCTGTATTCAATCTTCTGACCGAAGAAATCAAGCATGCTGAATGCCTTCTTCACCATTCTGTCCACCTGTTACTCTAGGAGCTATGAACATGTACCCCTAAATCTCTTTGTTCTGTAACTCTCCCGAATATCCTACCATTAACATGATGAGGACCGGTCACTAAGAAACATGATTGATGCTTCTCTGCCTTACAATGTCCCACAGGGCTCTTCTCAACCTCCCTCCTTCCTTTTCTCTCCAAGTCTGCCCTCGAATCCCTCCTCTCTCAATCTCTCACTACCAAAGATGTTCGGGCAGCATATGGGAGGCAGGGTTCTCTCTGAGTCATTGATTTTTCAGTACGGTACTTTGAGGTTCAGTAGCAGGGATGATGTCTGTCTGAATCAACTCAACTATTGGTACATACCGTAAGGGTATTTGAAAAGCCTTTGTAGAAATTTCAAAATGTCTTAAAACACAAAGCTATTATGTTTTAAGCTATTATATGTAAAGCAATTGAAACTTCTATATATCATACTAACTAGCCAACAAGAACAATGAATTAAAGAAAGAAAATCATTTAGTTAAAGCTTGTTGCTTCTTTCCGTTTGATAGCCTGTTTCCCTGACTCTGGATGTTGAAATCTTCAGTAGAAATGGACACAGTTTATTTGATTTGATTTGATTTATTATTGTCACATGTACTAGCATACAGTGGAAAATATTGTTTCTTGCACGCTACACTGACAAAGCATACTGTTCATAAGAACATAAGAACATAAGAAATAGGAGCAGGAGTAGGCCATCTGGCCCTTCGAGCCTGCCCCGCCATTCAATAAGATCATGACTGATCTGTTGTGGCTCAGTTCCACTTTCCCGCCCTCTCCCCATAACCCTTAATCCCCTCTCTTATCAAGAACCCATCAACCCGCTTCTTAAAAATATTTAGCGAGGCAGCCTCCACCACTTCAACGGGCAGAGAATTCCAGAGATTCACCACCCTTTGAGTGAAGAAGTTCCTCCTCAACTCCGCTCATACAGAAGGAAAGAATAGATTGCAGAATGTAGTGTTAGAGTCATAGCTAGGGCATAGAGAAAGATCAACTTAATATAAGTCCATTCAAAAGTCTGACAGCAGCAGGGACGAAGCTGTTCTTGAGTTGGTTGGTACGTGACCTCAGACTTTTGTATCTTTTGCCCAATGGAGGAAGATGGAAGAGAATATGCATGGGGTCTTTAATTATGCTGGCTGCTCTTCCAAGGCAGCAGGAAGTGCAGACAGAGTCAATGGGTGGGAGACTGGTTTGAGTGATGGACTGGGCTTTAATCACGACCCTTTGTAGTTCCTTGCGGTCTCAGGCAGAACAGGAGCCATACCAAACTGTGATACAACCAGAAAAAATGCTTTCTATGGTGCATTTGTAAGCCAGTAATGTTTTGCGACTGTCACTTATTGCAGGATAAATCCGTTTGTGATCTTAACCTTCAGACCGCATATCAAAAACTCATATAATTATATTCAGTAAGTGTCGCAAGACCAGGTTAGAGTCCAACAGGTTTATTTAGCAGCACAAGCTTTCGGAGTCTCAAGCTCTTTCATCAGGTGAGTGAGAGACCCTCTCTTTCTGATTGTTTTCTCTCTGTTTCTCTCTTAATCACTGACTTTCCTCTCTCCCCCTCTCTGTGCCTCAAGAACCTGCTGCCATCAGACTTTTGAATGGACCTATCTCGCATTAAGTTGATTTTTCTCTACACCCTAGCAATGACTGTAACATTACATTCTGCACTCTCTCCCTTTCTTCCCTATATACAGTGTGCTTTGCCTGTATAATGCGTCACTGGGTGAGTAACCCAGAGACCCAGGGTAAAGGCATTCAATCGAGGAAACTTGAGTTATATAGAGCGCTGGTGAGGACACAGCTAGAGTACTGTGCGCAGTTCTGGTCATCACATTATCAAAAGGATGTGGTTGCACTGGAGGGGGCACAGAGGAGACTTATGTTGCCAGGGATGGAACATTTAAGTTATGAAAGATTGGGTAGACTTGGACTGTTTTCTCTGGAGCAGAGAAAACCATTGGGCATTCTGATTGTGATGTGCAAGATTAGAAGGGGCTTGGACAGAGTGGATAAGGAGCAGCTGTTCCCTTTAGTTGAAGGGTCAGTCACAAGGTTCAGGTGAGGGACAGGAGGTTTAGTGGGGATATGAGGAAAAACCCTATTACCCAGAAGATGGGGATGGTCTGGAATGCGCTGCCTGGGAGGTGGGTTCCTTCACGTCCTTAGAAAGTATCTGGATGAGCACTTGGCACATCATAACATTCTAGGCAGTGGGTCTAGTGTTGATAAATGGGATGAGGTGGGAGGTCAGTTGTTTCTTGCATGTGTTGGCACAGACTTGATGGACAAAGGGGCCTCTTCTGCTCTGTATGATTCTATGATTCTGTGCTCTGGGGACCCCGGTCCAAATCCCATCATGCCAGATGGTGAAATTTGAACTCAATAAAAATCTGGAATTATCTAATGATGACCATGAAACCATTGCTAATTGTTGTGAAAACCCATCTGGTTTACCAGTGGCCTCCAGGGAAAGAAATCTAATGTCCTTACCTGGTCTGGCGTACAGGTGACTTCAGATCTATAGCGATGTGGTTGACTCTCTCAGAAACACCCACATCTTATGAATGAATAAAAAAAAGTGATCAAATTTCTCTGCTATTTTAACAAAGCCTCTGATAATTTAATACAAACAAGGCACTGTTGCAGAATCATAGAACCCTACAGTGCAGAAAGAGGCCCTTCGGCCCATCGAGTCTGCACCGAACACAATCCCACCCAGGCCCTACTCCCATATCCCTGCATATTATACCCACTAATTCCTCTAACCTCTGCTACCCTGGACACTAAGATACAATTTCTTAGCATGGTCAATCAACCTAACCTGCGCACCTTTGGACTGTGGGAGGAAACCGGAGCACCCGGAGGAAACCCACGCAGACACGAGGGGAATGTGCAAACTCCGCACAGACAGTGACCCGAGCTGAGAATCGAACCCAGGACCCTGGAGCTGTGAAGCAGCAGTGCTAACCACTGTACTACCGTGCCGCCCACCACTGTTCCACCATGCCGCCCTCTGACCATTGCGGTCAGAGACATTCTTATCAGGACAGGTCAACATGCTCATAGCTGAGATTTCAGTGTGAGTTCAAGCAGGAAAGACAAGAAATTAAAATACTCGGTAGCTTTAGCTTGTTCATTTCAGACTTGCAGATATTTTAAAATCTTAAAATACTGTGATTAAATAAGTTTTGTAAGGGCCAGCATCATTGCTTTATTAAGGATACTACTCCACTTGTCTCCAAGTATCCAGGTTCTGCATTTTAAAGCCCCATGGGTTACCTTCGCTGCAGTGCATGTTGGACCTATTTTATTTTATCTTTCATCAGTGTCACAAGTAGGTTTACATTAACGCTGCAATGAAGTTACTGTGAAAATCCACCGACACCTATTTGGGTAGACTGAGGGAGAATTTAGTATGGTCAATGCACCTAAGCAGCATGTCTTTCAGACTGTGGGAGGAAGCTAGAGCATCAGTTGGAAACCCATGCGGACATGGGGAGAATGTGTAAACTCCACACAGACCTAAGCTAGGAATCGAACCTGGGTCCCTGGCACTGTGAGACAGCAGCGCTAACCACTGTGCCATCAGGCCTCCATTAACGTTGCAATGAAGTTACTGTGAAAATCCCCTACTCGCCACACTCCAGCACCTGTTGGGTACACTGAGGGAGAATTTAACACGTCAATGCACCTAACCAGCACGTCTTTTGGACTGTGGGAGGAAGCCGGAGCACCCGGAGGGAAACCCATGAAGACAAGGGGAGAACGTGCGGACTCCACACAGACAGTGACCCAAGCCGGGAATCGATCCCTTGTCCCTACTGCTGTGAGGCAGCAGTGCTAATTACTGTGCCACTGTGTCACCGTGCCGTCCTCAACAGCAATCACTGACTTACACTCAAACTCCTTCATTTTATAAATACCTTTCTGCAATTGAAAGAATTCAATGCAAAAACAAGGCTCAGAAAGCAGAAACATCTCAGTGTTTTGAATTAGGTAATGTTTCCAAAGATTTTCAATTCCCTATATCACAAGGCATAAACCAGATTAAAGTCTAAAACATCTCATTTGAATTATTGGTTAAAAAAATGCACAATTTTAACTGCCTCAGACATCTACATTTCAGAGTAGGCATGTAATGTGCGCTATTGTATGCAGGGCTCCTTTGATCTATATTCTATTGATTAAATAAAGGGCGAAAGAAAGATTTGTTTAAAAAACCAACGTGAAGCGACAAATGTGGGTCAAAACCTTGCTGCAGCGAAATTGACAAACTTGTTTGTCTGAAGCTCCTTTGTCTGCTGCTCTTAACATGAACATCCGCGTGATGATAGTGGAGAAAGGAACAGATTAGTGCCTCATTGTTGGTTTCACACACCGTTGCACGCATCGTCTTTGAGATTGCACAACGATGTCGCTAAGCATAGGCATAACTCCCAAAACATAACTCCCAAAACATAACTCCCAAAAAAAGATTTGATTTTGATTTGATTTATTATTGTTACATATATTAACATACAGTGAAAAGTATTGTTTCTTGCGTGCCAATCAGACAAAGCATACCATTCATAGAGAAGGAAACGAGAGAGTGCAAAATGTTACAGCTGTTAGTGTTACAGCCATAGCTAGGGTGTAGAGAAAGATCAACTTGATGCAAGGTAAGTCCATTCAAAAGTCTAACAGCAGCAGGGAAGAAGCTGTTCTTGAGTTGGTTGGTATGTGACCTCAGACATTTGTATCTTTTTCCCGATGAAAGAAGGTAGAAGAGAGAATGTCCAGGGTGCATGGAGTCCTTAATTATGCTGGCTGCTTTGCTGAGGCAGTGGGAAGTGTAGATAAAGTCAATGGATTGGAGACTGGTTCGTAATAGAACAGGAAGTCACCCATATTCTGTTTCAATGCAGGTAAAGTGTGAAGCAAATGGCCAATCCGCTCACAAGAGCCATGTTGGTCATTTAAATATTACAAGGCTCTGTGTCTACATTTGAAGTCATTCTATTTTTAATTGACATTAGCTGGTTTTCCCAGGCCTCTGTGTGCCTAGCTGGTGACAGGAGGATCAGATTTGGAAGTCTTTGCATCACTGCTGGTGCTCCGGGAGCTTGCGAGTATATTATCAAATAAATAGGTTGGACTAAAACCTGGTGTTGTCAGACTTTTTACTGTGCTCCAGGAGCAGGCAGACGGGGTAAGTCTTCAACTTCCGCAGATGGATGATGGAAATCCCAATGCCCCTGCGAATTGTTGTATAGAAAGGGCGGAATGTGCAAACTCCACACAGACGGTCACCCAAGACTGGAATTGAACCCGGGTCCCTGGCACTGTGAGACTTAATTCTCTGGAAGGAGACTTGAACCCGTGTTCCAGAGGACCAGAGTACAAAAGTAGGGATGTGCTGTTGAGGCTTCATAGGGCACTGGTGAGACCACATTTAGAATACTGTGAGCAATTTTGGGCCTTGTATCTAAGGAAGGATGCATTGGCCTTGGAGAGGGTCCAAAGGAGGCTCAGAAGAATGATTCTGGGAATAAAAAGCTTGATGTACGAGGAACTTCTGAGGACTCTGGGTCTGTCCTCAATGGAGTTTAGAAGGATGAGGGGGATCTCATTGAAACTTACAGAATACTGAAATGCCTGGATACTGGGACATATGGAAGATGTTTTCATTAGTAGGAGGGACTGGGACTCAAGGGCACAGCCTCAGAGTAAAGAGACGACCCTTAAGAACTGAGATGCGGAGGAATTTCTTCAGCCAGAGGGTGGTGAATCTGTGGAATTCATTGCCACAGAGGGCTGTGATGGCCAGGTCATTGAGTGTATTTAAAACGGAGACAGATAGGTTCTTGATTGGTAAGGAGATCAAAGGTTACAGGGAAAAAGCAGGAGAATGGGGCTGAGAAATTTAACAGCCATGATTGAATGGCGCAGCAGACTCGATGGGCCGAATGGCCTAATTCTGCTCTTATATCTTATGGTCTTGTGGTTTCTGTCCTCTGACTCAGAGGTACAAATGCTATCTCTGAGTCTCCACCGCCACTAAATACAAAATGCACAGGGGACCTTCGCTGACTTTGTTCCTGTAGAATTATGAATGGGGTATGGAGGAGATTTTCCCCTCTACTTCTTTTTCAGACATGCCCATGCACTGGTATTCTAATAAAACAGGGCAGGGCATGATGTGACTGTAAGCAGTGTCATGTACAATGGTTCACTTCTACGTTTGATTATGTGATTGATCCGGGCTCACTGCTTACTGATCAAGCTTGCATGTTGACTCAGAGCAAAGAAAACAAACAGTACCAAAGCTATTTGATCTCAAAGACATTTTAAACCATTGTTATAACACTCTGTAAATTAAATTCCCGCACATTTAGAAACTCGTGTTATCTCTGCATTGCTTTAATGCATATCAAATATACAACAACCAGTTCTGTCCTAAAATAGCAATCAACATCCAATGGTATCATAATGCCATTATTAATATGTTAACCAGGCATACTGTCTGAACCAGCTAGGCTACCATGAATATGGTTTTCTGTCAAGTCAAGGGGTTAAAGCCACTGAGAACTAGAGGTCATAATTTGAGGATAAGGAGTAAACCTTTTAGAACTGAGCTGAAGAGATATTTCTTCACCCAGAGGGTGGTGAAAGTGTGGAATTCACTACAACAGAAAGCAGTTGAGGCCAAAACGTTGTCTGATTTCAAGAAGAAATTCGATATAGCTCTTGGGGCTAAAGCATTCAAGGGATATTGGGGGAAGAGCAATCAGTATATTGAATTTGATGATCAAAATGAATGGCAGAGCAAGCTCGAAGGGCCGAATGGCCTACTCCTGAACAAAAAAAACAAAGAAAAGTACAGCACAGGAACAGGCCATTCGGCCCTCAAGCCCATGCCTATCATAATGTCCTAACTAAGCTAAAAAAAGCCTTCCGCCCTTACTCTGTCCATATCCCTCTATTCCCTCCCGATTCATGCACCCATCCAGTTTCTCTTAAATGTTGCTAATGTACTTGCTTCCAGCATCTCCCCTGGCAGTACGTTCCAGCACCCACCAGTGTCTGCATGAAAAACTTGCCCTGTCCATCTCCCTTAACCTTTCCCCCTCTCACCTTGAACTTGTGCCCCCTTATAATTAACACTTCCATCCCAAGAAGAAAAAACTCTGACTATCCATCCTGCCTATGCCTCTCATAATTTTGTAGACCTCTACCAAATCTCCCCTCAGCCCCCATCTTTCCTGTAAAAACGATCCTAGTTCATTCAACCTCGCCTTGTAACTCATGCCTTTGAGACCAGGCAACAACCTGGTGAACATTGTTTGTACTCTGTCCAAAGCTTCCACATCCTCCTGGTAGTCTGACGATCAGAGGTGCACACAATACTCCAAATGTGGCCTAAATTGCTTCCATTTTCTATGTTTCCATACTGATCCTGCTCTGATACTATGCTATTAATGCATTTGTGGCATGTCAAATATGCCCATTTGCTTCCCAGAATGGTATAACATGAATTGAGGCCATTTGGCCCATCATTATGAAGAGACGTAGAGTCAGTTTAGACCTGCACTCTCTAGAGTTCAGGAGATAAGGGGGTATCTAATTGAGGTATATAAGGTGCTAAAGGGAAGTGACAGGGTCGATGCAGAGAGGATGTTTCCTCTCGTGAGGCAACCTAGAATGAGAGGTCATCATTTTTGGATAAGGGATAGCCGGTTTAAAACTGAGATAAGGACCCTTCTCCCAAAGGGTCATGAATCTGTGGAATTCTCAACCCCAGAGTGAGATGGATGCCGGCATGTTGTGTAAATTTAAGGAGGAGATAAACAGGTTTTTAATTAGTAATGTGTTGAAGGGTTACGGAGAACGGGCAGGAAAGTGGATTTGGGGCTGAGACGAGGTCAGCCATGACCGTATTGAATGGCAGAGCAGGCTCGAGGGGTTGCATTGCCTACGCCTGCTCCTTGTTCTTATAATCCTTATCATGCCTAGGTGTCTGTGAGAGTTAACCAATCGGCGCCATTCCCCGGCTTATTTCCCAGATCCCTGAAACATCATTCCCCCTTCAAGTATTTCACCAATTCCCTTCTGAAAGTCCCGACTGAATCTGTTTCCATCATCCTGTCAGTTAGAGTATTCCCAATCACAGCAGCTCTCTGTATTAAACAAAGGAAATCATCCCAGCTTTCATCTGCTTCTGTTGCTGCTAACCTTACATCTGTAATAAAAACAGAAAGTTCTGGAAAAACTCAGCATGCCTGACAGCATCTGTGGAAAAAGAAAAGACGTAAACTTTTCGAGGCAGCTGTGACTCTTCTTGGAAACTGGAGAGAGGTAGGACTTTCCAATCCATCTGTGTTCTCCGAATGCCAACTTCCCTGTGTGCCAACGGAAACTGTTCCTTCCTCTTTTTTGCGATGAAAATCCTTTATAAAATGAAATTGAAAGGTCGGGAAAGAGCAGAAAGGTGTGATTAAGTATTTCTTGGAGGATATATGTCATTAAAAACATCTTTTCTTTCTGACTTTTCTTTGGCTGACACATGAGGCAGGATTTAAGGGGGGCAGCAGGGGTCTTGTTGACTATCTGAAGGTAACAAGAGCTCCGGATCACCTACTGTTGGGAAGGTCTGCCAAATAACGGGCCCAGTAAGAAATCTCACAGCAGCCAGTTTAAAGTCCAACAGGTTTTATCTGGAATCACGGGCTTTCGGAGCGCTGCTCCTTCACCAGGTGAGTGATGCACCTCTTGGACTTTATCCTGTGAGACTTCTTACTGTGCAGCTCCCCAGTCCAACGTTGGCATCTCCACATCAAGTTACGTGCCAATCAAAACTGGCCGTGAGCAGGATTCCCACTCTTTTGTTTTATGGGATATGGCTGGGTCAGCATTTATTCCCCATCCGTAATGTCCTCCATTTCAGAGTCAAAAACATTGCTGTGGATCTGGAGTCACAGGTAGGGTAAAGGTAGCAGATTTTCTTCCCTGACTGGCATTAGTGAATCAGGTGAGTTTTTAAACAATGATTTAGAACGGTTTCTTGGTCATCATAATTCCAGATGTTTTATTGAATTCCAATTTTGCCTGCTGGCTGTGGTGGGATTCGAATCCTGGTCCCAAGAGCAATACTCTACATCTCTGGATTACTAGTCTAGTGACAATGCCGCTACACCAGTTCCTCCTTGTTATACAACTGCAAGCAATCCCATCGGGGTTTGTTTCTTGGGCTTTATGGGTTTCTAACAAGACGAGTTTTGCACCCACTGCCAGATTAGCCCAAGTGGCGATGGCATGAGTCCCTTAGGGATCATTCATTGTCTTCCCGACCCAGATTTAACCAGGGTGGAAGTGGAAGAGCATCTGGATCCCCGTCCCACACTTTCCTGCCCAATTTGATGTCCCCCTGCCCACCCACCAACCTTGAATGAGGGGAGAGCATTAAACTCCACCCATGGAGATGGTCTGCTTCACTTGCCCGACTGCTTTTACATCCTTAATATTATCTTTCATAGATTGAGTGAAGTTCTCACTTCATGGCACGTCAGGCTCCTTGATGAAAGGACATATTTTTATTCACCTTTATCCAGTGAAAACATTAAACCCACTCTAAAACAGATGAGTCTGGTTCACTGCAACCTTTACCTGTATTAATATGAATTGGTTGACTAGGCAAAAAGGCGTCATTCATTTGCACAATACATGATGAGAAGGGACAGTGCACTCATGGATTTATTTGATTTCAACTGGTGCGTGAAGCTAGGATGTGTTGTGAGTCGAGTGGTGTTCTTTATATTTATTGAAGACCGATAAATAAGACAAAGGAGAGGTTTTAAGTTCAGTCCTCAGGCGCTTGCAAACTCATTAACTTACTTCGGAGTGGCTTGTAAGCAATAGAAGGACTGGCAACATAAATGGTTTGATGATTTAAAGAGATTGACTGAAGGAACAAAACAGTAGTTTGTAGAATTGAACTAACAAGTGTCGTTGGATTTTTTCTTTACAGAATACAGCATCTTACAGGACAGAGTGATGGACCACTCTGCCCATTAGTTCTCTAATAGAGAAATCCAATTAGTCCCACACCCTCTGCTCCCTCCCTGTGGACCTGCTAATTCATCTTCAATCGAGGCCTGTTGTCAGCAGGAAACCTCTTAGGAATTCTAAATGAAAGGGGGATTAGGCCATTCAAAGAACATTCCTCGCAATATTTAACACTGCGGGCTTTTCCCAGAACGGGGGAGTGAGAAATAGAAGGATATGTTTCCCAGGGTGGAAATGTCAGTTACTAAGATTTGAGGTAAAAAGGAGAAAGTTTAAAGGAGAGGCAAGTTTTTTTACACAGAGGGTGGTAATTGCTTGGAACATGCTACCAGAGAGGGTGGTAGAAGCAGATACAATAGCAACATTTAAGAGACACCTTGACAGACAAATAAATAAGGGGAATATAGGAATATGGACTGTGTAGAGGCAAAAGGTCTTTACTTTAGAAAGGCGTCATTGCCTGAATTCTCCCACCCTGCCCACCGCTGCAATTGCAGTGGGCGTTTTGCAGACAATGTGAAGGCCCAATGACAGTCAGGTGGGAATTTCCGGCTTTTAGCTCAGCGTGGCTGGAAAATTCCGCCCCATGTGTTGGCACAGGCTTGGTGGGCCGTAGGGCCTGTTCCTGAGCTGTACTGTTCTTTGTTGACAGGAAGAGGCGAAGTAAATCTGGCGGGAGGAGGTTCATGTGGAGAACCATCACAGAGAGGCCCCTCATATAGCCGATGACTTCCGCGTAAACATTTAAAGAGCACCAACAAATCCAAAGAGGAAAATGCCACTTGGCCTACAGTTGGTCATTCTATCCAGAATCCGTGGGTGAAATTTTAATCGTGGTGCACTGCTCCCACTGGCAGAACTGGCTTTCTTCTGTTTTTTATGGCTGGTGGTTTACATGGAAAAAATGTGCAATCTCGTGGTAGGGGAAGGGTTTGATCTGTTAGCTGATAATGCAGAGCTACATCAAGGGATATATAAACAAATTGGGAAACTCTTTATCACGGCCACAACTTTGCCTCCAACTACATTACCATTAACATTACCTTCACCGAGAGAATAAAGGTGGCATGGAAGTTTTTCAAATTGAAATTTCACTTGTCAATATTTCACTTTGTATCGATTCCATTTATTCCTCTAGGCATCATTGTTTGTTCAGACTTAGCCAGAGAGCAAATTATGCTGGCATAACTGATGGGTGGCATACACTACCGATTACCAAGGAGTTAGAAACATAACACAGAAACATAGAACATCGGAGCAGGAGGAGGCCATTCGACCCTTCGAGTCTGCTCCGTCATTCATTACGATCATAAAGAACAACACAGCACGGGGAAACAGGCCCTTCGGCCCAACGAGCCCGCACCGCCATCTTAAAAATGTGTCTTTCCTCCTCCATCCTTGACCCATGTCTATGCTTATGGTACCTCCACTGGAAACCAGATTAAGGGGAGAATAATTTCGGGACAATTTGCCATTTTCCTGCCCCCGTCCTTTGTCTGCTGAGTTCAACAAGGAAAAACCTTAGACATAATGTCCGGAATTCTACCACCTGGCCTGCCATGGAATCGGTGCGGGCGCGTGTCCGACAATGGGGATCTCCATTGGCCTTGGGTGGGAGCTTCCAGTCTCGCCTGACTGAAGCCGTAAAATCCCACCCACTGGCACAAAGCCAACTATTTCATGCCACCTTTAGATTAATGTGAACTGGCTATCACAAAATTCTCATGCACTGCCATGGAAGTAGGATGTAATTAGTTTTTTTTAATGAGCATTTGTGGCATGCAAATATATTACATGTAGGAACCCACCACCAGCCCCATAAACTAGACCCTGCCACCACCCCCCCATCCCGATGTGTAATTATGCTATCATGGAGTTCCCTCTCGTTGAATTATAGGATAGAACAGAATCACAGATTCCTACAGGGCAGAAGGAGGCCATTTGGCTCATCAAGCCTGCACCAACAACAATGCCAACCAGGCACTACTCCCATACTTAACCTGACACAAAGGGCCAATTTAGCATGGTCAATCATCCTGACCATTGGGCAATGGGAGAAAATCAGAGAACCTGGAGGAAACCCACACAGACACGGGGAGAATGTGCAAACTCCACACAGACAGTGACCCAAGGCCAAAATTGAACCTGGGTCCCCGAAGCTGTGAGGCAGCAGTGCTAACCACTTTGTCGCTGTGCTGCTTCTCAATAGCCTGGTGGCCAATTCTACAGTGAGGTGAGAATTATTTTGAAAAAAGGAAGGAAAAAAGGTGCACTTATAAAACACCTCTTACAACCTCAGTGAGTGGGACATGGGCTGGCCAGCATTTATTGCCCCATCCCTAGGTGCCCTTGAGAAGATGTTGGTGAGCTGCCTTCTTGAATTGCTGCAGTCCGCATGACTTTCTAGGCCTTTTCAGAAACCAGTTGATGGCCATCCACATTGCTGTGTATCTGGAATCACGTGTAGGCCAGATGGGATTTGCTGATGGCAGATTTCCTTCCCCAAAGGACAGTAGTAAATCAGTTTCACCAACAATCGGCAATGGTTTCATAGTCATTATTAGATTTGATTCAATTTGATCTATTACTGTCACATGTATTAACATACAATGAAAAGCATTGCTTCTTGCGCGCTATGCCGACAAAATGTACCATTCATAGAGAAGGAAACGAGAGAGTGCAGAATGCATTGTTACAGTCATAGCTAGGATGTCGAGAAAGACCAACGTAATGCAAGATAGGTCCATTCCAAAGTCTGACAACAGCAGGGAAGAAACTGCTCTTGAGTCGGTTGGTACGTGACCTCAGACTTATATCTGGGGACCCAGATTTTTTAATTCCAAATATTTTTAACTGAATTCAAATTCCACCCTCTGCTGTGGCAGAATTCAAACCTGTGTCCCCTGAACATTAACTGAGATTCTGGATTAATACCGCGATAATACCACTGGGCTGCCACATCCCACGTCTGGCAAAGGTATGTAAACACTGTTGAAATGTAATATTCACTAATATCCTTTAGGGAAGGAAATCTGCCATCCTTACCTGGTCTGGCCTACATGTGAGTTTAGAGCCACAGCAATGTGGTTGACTCTCAACTGTCCTCGGGCAACCAGGGATGGGCAATAAATGCTGGCCATCCAGTGATGCCCATGTCCCACAAATGAATAAAAAAAAATTGGAAATACAGCAGCGGCGATGTGTACAGCAAGCACCCAGAAATATCAAGTAAAGGCAATTGTTGAGAAATGAATGTTGCAGTTTAGTTTAAATTTATTAACTAGTAGGTTTATATTAACACTGGAATGTAGTTACTGCGAAAATCATATCACCATACTCCAGCGACTATGTGGTGTGTGGTGACTAGGGGATTTTCACAGTAACTTCATTTCAGTGTTAAGGTAAACCTACTTGTTGTTATGACACAGAGGTAAATCCCCTTTACCTCATGTTGTCGTATGCGACAATTATTTGGGAAGGTGCCTGATTAACATTAGAGTTCATTAACATAAAGGCCTGACATTTGCTTTAAGCGAATAATTGATAAGGTATTCAGATGACCAGGAAATTTAACTAAACTAGTAATATTGGAATTAAAAAAAACGTTCGACTGAAATGCTGTTTGAGTGAAACAAGGAACTTTCAGTACTAAAACAGTAATAACTGAATCTTAGTCACTCGCTAAAAACTATATACAACCAGTCTGATAGCATTCAGAAGTTTGAAGTCTTTCGGTCGTTATCCGCTGTCTGTAAGCGTTGGCACATTCAGTATGGTGGCACAGTGGTTAGCACTGCTGCCTCATAGCGCTAGGGACCCAGGTTCAATTCCTGGCTTGGGTCGCTGTCTGTGTGGAATTTGCATGTTCTCCCCATGTCTGTGTGGGTTTCCTCTGGGTGCTCCAGTTTCCTCCCATAGTCCAAAAGAAAGACGTGCCGGTTTGGTGTATTGGCCCGAAGAGGTGCTGGACTGTGACGACTAGGAGAATTTCACAGTAATTTCATTACTGTGTTAGTGTAAGCCTTATTTGTGACTAATGAATAAACTTTTAACTTACTTTTTGTTGATTAGGGGGTGATTTATCTTAACCGCTGTCTGAAGCTGGCAGAGTTAAGGACTAATTGCTCCAGTTAATCTAATTGCCCTTATCTGCCGTTAACTAGCTATAACTGCTTCAGCTGACCAGGCCCTATTTCTGGCTGTCTCAGCCCCTGGTTGAACTGCACTGAAGGCGCTTGAGTTCTTTCTTTATAATCCTAATGACCTATTGACATTCCTGTCCTCAGACTGGCCTCAGGTTGGCAACGATAATAAATTTAACTGAGAGTTCTCTTTAAACTCATAGGCTGTCAGTTTTGCTACAATTAAACAGGGCCTTGGTGGGGACATGCCTGAGGTGCTGCATGTGGTCTCCTCACCTAAGGAAGGACACACTGGAAGGGGAATAGCAAAGGTTCACTAGACTGATCCCGGGGATGAGGGGATTATCCTGGGATTGAGGAGTGATTGAGTAGACTGGGCTGTCTCTGGTATCTGGAAGAATTAAAGGTGGTCTAATTGAAACACCTAAAACTCTTCAGAGGTCTGACAGGGTAGGTCTTGAAAAAATATTTTCACGGACTGGGGAATCTGGGATGTGGGGTCAAAATAAGGGGTCGGCTTTTTCGGGGTTGAGATGAGAAATTATTTCACTTCAAGGGTCGGGAATCTTTGATAGTCTCCATTCCAGAGAGCTGTGGGTGATCAGTCATTGTCCATATACAGACAGAGGTCGATGGGTTTTTGGATATTAAGGGAATTGCAGGGATGCTGCATGATGGTGGAATTGAGATGGATCGCCACAAATGGTGAGAGCAGACTTGAACGATCA
The DNA here is from genome assembly GCF_965287045.1 of Carcharhinus amblyrhynchos. Classification (NCBI taxonomy): domain Eukaryota; kingdom Metazoa; phylum Chordata; class Chondrichthyes; order Carcharhiniformes; family Carcharhinidae; genus Carcharhinus; species Carcharhinus amblyrhynchos. Next base: position 8,583,706 of record NC_137332.1, on the reverse strand, counting down.
AATGGCCAATTCCAGCTGGTATTTCTTAAGCTGTTTTATTCCCATGCCTAGCCTGAAAATCCAGAGAAAACAGGTTCAAGCCAGATGCACAATGACATCGGGGTGAAGCTAGTGGGGATTGGGGAGGCGGGAGCCCCAAGTTGAAGCCTCTTGTGTTTTTTCTGTTTCCGTATAAAAATATACACAGACGTAATAAATCTGTTCAGAACATCAGCGGAGTAACATGCCTTTAATCCCTTTGCCCTTTCCCTCTTGAAGCAATCTGACATTCTCATTGCTCACGCCCAGTTATCAAAGAGCGAGATGGACATTTCACCAAATTACAGGCAGCGAGCAACTAATCCACTGACAAATTAGTCCCCAGACTGCTGATAAACATTTCACTCAACACCCAGCGACGTGACTGGGAGAGAGGAGAGGAGGATAGAATTCCAACTGTCTGGGCCTGGCTGTGAACTTTGGTTCCCAGAGATGAAAGGAACACTTCTCACATCCACTGCCCAAGGACCCTGGACTTTAATGCAGTTTCTGATGTGGGGGATGGGATAGTTCGCTCTGTCCAATAGTCAGTACACCATGGTAACTCTTTCTAGCGAACATAACCAACTCTGATCGCTTGGTAGACACCAATCATTCGATGGACCCCAATAACCAGGAGCACACAAGAGAAGATGTCCTCTTCAAATACTTCAATGTTTACTTAATAAAGGAGCAGAATGAGGCCGCTCAGCCCATACAGTCTGCTCTGCCATTCAATCATGGCTGATATTTTTCCCATCCCCATTTTCCTGCCTTTTCCCCATAATCCCTGATCCCCTTGTTAGTTAAGAACCTATCTATCTCTGTCTTAAAGACACCCTATGGCCTGGCCTCCACAGCCTCTGAGGCAAAGAGTTCCACGGATTTGTCACGCTCTGGCTGAAGAAATCCCTCCTCCTCTCTGTTTTAAAAGATCTTCCCTTTAGTCTGAGGTTGTGTCCACTGCTTCTAGCTTTTAACGAAAAGAGTTCAAAGTTTTAGAGTTTAAGTTAAACAGTGGGGTGAGTGACCAGTCCTTATACACGGATGACTGCGTGGCCAAATTCCCCCAGCCCATCACCCAAACCAGGCTCCCAGCCACTGACTCTGTCCACACTTCCCACTGCCTCGGAAAATTAGCCGGCATAACTAAGAACCCCATGCGCCCCAGGCATTCTCTCTTCACCTTCTTCCTTCAGGCAAAAGTCTGAGGTCACGTACCATCCGACTCAAGAACAACTGTCATCAGACTTTTGAATGAATCTACCACACCCTGAGTTGACATTTCTCTACACCCTAGCTGTGACTGTAACACTACATTCTGCACTCTCTCTTTTCCTTCTCTATGAACAGTATGCTTTGTCTGTATAACGTGCAAGAAACAATACTTTTCAATGTATGAAGTTTATTTATTAATCACAAGCAAGGCTTACATTAACACTTACATTAAGTTACTGTGAAATTCCCCTAGTTGCCACATCCCGGTGCCTGTTCAGGTCAATGCATCTAATCAGCATGTCTTTCAGACTGTGGGAGGAAACCGGAGCACTGGTAGGAAACCCACACAGACATGGGGTGAATGTGCAAACTCCACACAAATAGTAACCCAAGCCAGGAATCAAACTCAGATCCCTGGCGCCATGAGGCAGCAGTGCTAACTATGTACCACTGTGCCACCCCACATATATATTAATACATATGACAATAATAAATCAAATCAAATCAAAGCCCAGGGCTTATTCTGTGTTTTTTTTACACATGGGGTAAAATTCTTCAAAGGGTGCTGAAGCAGAGGCGTCTGAGTGTTTCTATATATGTATCAGTGAAGGTGGCAGGACAGGTGAAGACAGCAGTTTGTGGAAATCAAGTTACAACAACTATAGCAGACAGTTCCGTCAGCAAGAATGGAAAGTGCTTATGTGCAGACAAGGCCTGGGTGAGGTCAGCGGTTGCTTATTCAAAGAAGTGACTCATCTAACCTTATGTCAGTTTCTTAAACATTGTGTTTAAGAAATGCATGGGCGCGGTCTACAAGAACTCATACCAAAAACAAGACATGGCGACATATTATGCTAATGGCGGATTAGAAGGACATGCTTTTCTATTGGATAAGAAAGGACAATAAGCTGTACTATGATCGGTGGGCTATGAATGCAAATTAAGGATTAGAAGTTTGTTTATTTCTCATTTGCTGTAATGAACAATAGCTGCAATACATCTGTATGAATCGACAGAGCACCAAGCAGTGTATCCCACCATAAGCGTATTCTCCTTGTGCACAACTAATAAATCTTGGAAGTCTGAGTACTCTTGGTGCCATCGTGTTGATTGTGCCCAAGGTGACAACAAGTTCTTGAAGCATATAGTATTCTGGGCTTTATTAATAGAGTACAAGAGCGAGGAGATGGTGCTGAACTTATTAGATCCCAGTTGGAATATTGTGCCCAGTTCTGGACACCCCACAATAGGAAAGGTGTGAGTGCATAGGAGAGAATGCAGAAGATGTTTCCCAGAATGTCTCCAGGGATAAGAAATTTCAGTAATGGAGAGGGTGAGGATGATCTCCTTGGAGAGAGGGCTAAGAGGAGATTTGATTGAGATCATGAGGACAGAGGAGAGAAGGAGAAACTGTTCCTGTAAAAGGATCAAGAACAAGAGGGCCCAGGTTTGAAGTGATTTGCAAAAAAAGCAAATGCGGTTTGAGAAAAAAAGACTTTTCCACGCATGCATTGGCTCGGATAAGCTGGCAAAAGACACCTGAGGGGATGACAATGAATCGGCAATGGCAGACATTTAAAGAACACAAGGCTGATTCTTTCATCCCACTATGCTGATTTTTTTTAGCACAGTGGGCTGCAAGATTCAAGCAACAGCCTATAACGCAATTCGTAATGGGATTCTGGCCCTGAGCGTGTCTCCCAGTGCCTCTGTCAGCTCTACGCCGGAAGTAGGCGTGGGACTGCAGTAGCTAGTCACATTCTAATTTAAATATCATTCCAATATTATTAGTGAGTCCAGGACTGAACTCTCCACCCTGCTAACCTCTCCGATCACTCCCCACCGCCCCCCAACCTCGGCCAGGAGTATTTCACCCCAGCAGAGTTTAGAGTCGCTCCCTACTAATGGGGAGCTGGCAGCCCAACTCCCCTGGAGTTGCCCCCTGGGCATTGGCACCTTGGCACTGCCAACCTTGGCACTCAGCGACGCCCCATTCTCCATGCCTATGAGGTACCTTGGCACTGCCCACTGGGCATCAGGCAGTGCCAATGGGTGGGGCTAGATGGGGTGGGGCACCTGGGGAGCGATCGGTTGGGCTGGGGGGCTCCCATTGCCTGAGGACTGCGGCCAGCATAATCAAAGACCCCAAGCACTCTGAACAAATTCCCTTCCACCTTCTCCCATTGGGGAAAAAGATATAGAAGTCTGAAGTCACATATCAATCAACTCAAGAACAGCTTCTTCCCTGCTGCTGTCACTTTTGAATGGACTTACCTTGCATTAAGTTGATCTTTTTCTACCCCCTAGCTATGACTGTAACACAACATTCTGTACCCTCTCGTTTCTTTCTCTATGAACAGTATGCTTTGTCTGTATAGCACGCAAGAAACAATACTTTTCGCTGTATACTAACACATGTGACAATACTAAGTCAAATCAAATCAAGTCATATTAGTTCCCACATGTGGCAGTAATAAGCTAAGGTCATTTTTGCCAGTGCTGGTTGAGACTAGATTGGTTTCTTGGTCATCATGTGGGATCTGTGTCAGGCACCACATCACATCAGGGGAAGCGGATGTGGCCTAGGCTGGATGTTCAGGATCAGAAATGAGTATTCAGGCATAAAACAGGTGAAACTTGACCAATTTAGCAATGGAGCGGCCTGCACCCGACCTAACCAGACATTCACCCCACAGAAAGATTTCTCAGGGATCATTTCTTTGCTCTCAGGGCAGATACATGCCATAAGCAAGCCATGGCAGCATTTTGTGGCTTAATGATAATACAAAATAAATCATTTAAAAAGAATTAGGCGTAGATCTGTATCAGTTTTTAGCTTTGGAATCATCTATCCATGATACGTGTCAACAATCGCTCTCAATAGTTTGCTTCTTTAATCTTTCATGAAGTCATGACTTTTACCATCTTCTCCACCAAAGCACACACAACATGCATGTAAACTGAATGCGTGCATTTCCTCCAGGCGCTCTGGTTTCCTCCCATGCTCCAAAGTTTAAAATTTATTTGTTGGTGTCACAAGTAGCCTTACAATCACACTGAAATGAAGTTATTGTGAAAATCCCCGAGTTGCCACATTGCAGCGCCTGTTCGGGTACACTGAGGGAGAATTCAGCACGGCCAATGCACCTAACCAGCACGTCTTTCGGACTGTGGGAGGAAACCGGACCATCTGGGGGAAACCCATGCTGACATGGGGAGAATGTGCAAACTCCACACAGTGATTCAAACCGGGAATCAAAGCTGGGTCCCTGGCGCTGCAAGGCAGCAGTGCTAACCACTGTGAAGATGTGCGGGATAGATGGGTTAACAATGCTAAATTGCCCCTTAGTGTCGGGGGGACTATCGAGGATAAACGCTGTAGGGATTCTATGACAAACACAGACACTAACTCAGTGCTCATGGACAATCACTAAAGGCACCAATGCAGGTTAATAAGGCCATAGAGGAAAAGCAAATAAAATACTGTATTCCATTTCTGGAGAGAAGAACTGAAAAGTAGAGAAGGTGTGTTCAATTTCTTTAGAATTTTAAGTTTGTTTATTAATGTCACAAGTGGGCTTCTATTGACACTGAATCAAGTTACCGTGAAAATCCCCTTGTCCCCTCACTTTGGTACCTGTTCAGGTACGCTGAGGGAGAATTTAACATGGCTAATGCCCCTAACCAGTACATCTTTCGGACTGTGGGAGGAAACCGGAGCACCCAGAGGACGCCCATGCAGAGATGAGGAAAATCTGCCGACTCTGCACAGTGACCCAAGGCGAGAATCGAATTCGGGTCCCTGGCACTGTGAGACAGCAATGCTATCCACTGTGCCATGGTGCCACCCCACTTGGGCAACCACACTTGGAGTGTTGCAAACAGTTTTATTCTCCTTATTTCAGAAAGAGGCATAGAGAGAGGCATCAGGAAAAGTAGGAAAAGGTTTTATGAGAATGGTGACGCAGCCAAAAGGAATGGCTGAGCAGACCGGAGCTCTTTCTTCGACAAAGGAGAAGACTGATCTTATAGAGATCTTTAAGATTCTGATAAAAGTTTGATGCGGTAGACACAGAGAAAATGTTTCATCTTCAGGATGAGCGCAAGGATGAGTGGGAAGCTCTCCAGGAATGATCTGGGCCACTGCTGTCCCTCCCTATCTCAGCATTCCATCAACCCAATCCCTCATTTGGCCCAATTTAATTGGATCCAAGATTGTCCAGTCAGCTCCAGGCTGGCACCCCTGTCTGGGGGGTATATGCATCTTGCTGTGTATAAGTGAATGCAACCAGGGCCCTGCAGAATGCACCAAGCCTCCCTCCAAACTGTGTGGCTCCACGCAGAGGAGGGAGGGTGGTTGTCTAAAGTGGAAAAACTTCCCCATCCCCTACAGGTGGCACAGTGGTGAACACAGCTACCTCACAGCACCAGGCACCTGGATTTAATTCCTGTCTTGAGAGACTGAGGAGATTGCACATTCTGTCCCCGTACACATGGGATTCCTCCAGATGCTCCGGTTTCCACCCACAGTCCAAAGATGTGCAGGTTAGGTGGTTTTGCCATGCTAAATTGCTCCTTATGTAAAATGTTATGGGGATAGGGCGGGGGCTTGGGCCTGGGTAAGGTGCTGTTTTGGAGAATCATTGTAGACTCAATGGGCTGAATGGCCTCCTTCTGCATTGTAGGGATTCTATAGTTCTAATAGAGCTAGTTAGCAGATAATTTACATGAGTAAACACATAGCAATTGTTGTAGGAGAGGATAGAATGGACAATATCTGTCCCTGGGTACAGCCTTGCTCATAAACTTAAACAGTGAAGGGGGCTGTTTAATACTATGCCATTGTAATATAGAAGTGCTCAGAGAGAAATGGTTAATGTGAGAATGGAGGATGACAACACCCATCGAATGATGTATTGAGTCGCATGTGAGGGACTCAGAGCAGACCTCTTCCACGATTATCCTTAACACCGGTGCCTCACAAGGCTGTGTTCTCAGCTCCCTACTATACTCCTTATATGCCTATGACTGTGTGGCCGAATTCCCTTCCAATTTGATTTTCAAGTCTGTTGGCGACACCATCTCAGTGGGTTGGATCTCAAACAGTGATGAGACAGAGTACAGGAATGAGATAGAGAATCTGGTGCAGCAACAATAATCTTTCCCTCAATGTCAACAAAATGAAGGACATTGTCATCAACTTCAGGAAGCGTAAAGAAGAATATGCCCCTGGGTACATCAATGAGAATGAAGTAGAAAGGATTGACAGCTTCAATTATTTAGATGTCCAGGTCATCAACAACCTGTCCTGGACCCCCATGCTGACACTATAGTTAAGAAAGCCCACCAACACCTTTACTTTCTCAGAAGACTGAGGAAATTTGGCATGTCAGCTACGACTTTCACCAGCTTTTACAGATGCACCATAGAAAGCATTCTTTCTGGTTGTATCACAGCTTGGTATGGCTCCTGCTCTGCCCAAGACCGCAAGGAATTACAAAAGTTCATGAATATAGCCCAACCCATCATGCAGACCAAACTCTCATCCATTGACTCTGTCTACACTTCCCAATAACTTGGAAAAGCAACCAGCATAATCAAGGACCCCATTCACCCCAGACATTCTCTCTTCCATCTTCTTTTGTCAGGAAAAAGATACAAATGTCTGAAGTCACATACCAACCGACTCAAGAACAGCTTCTGCCCTGCTGCTGTCAGACTTTTAAATGGACTTATGTTGCATCAAGTTGATCTTTCTCTACACCCTAGCTATGACTGTAACACTACATTCTGCACTCCCTCATTTCCTTCTCTATGAACGGTATTTTTTTGTCTGTATAGCGTGCAGAGAAACAATACTTTTCACTGCATGTGACAATAATAAATCAAAGCAAATCAAATCAAATCACCCTGGAAGCAGCACCATGCGGGACAGTATCCTGGGATATATAAATAGTTAAGGACCAACAATAAATGGCTCGTGTGTAAATATATAACTTTGAAGATCCTTATCACTGAGGCAGCTAAAGAACCCATTTTACAACAGAGGCTCTTCAGCCCATTGTGTTAATACTGTCTCTTTGAAGAGGCGACGCAATTAGTCCAAAGCGCTCCCCTTTCTCTCTGCACGCAGTTCTGTTTATTACTTCCTTTCAATAATCTATCCAGTTCCTGTTTGAAACTTGTTACTGAAAATGCTTCCACTTGCTTTCAGGGAGTGTGTTTCCCATCACAGCAACTCACTGCATGAAAGAAACATTCTCCTCATATCTCCCCTCTATTCATTTGACAATGATCTTTAATCCGTGCTCTCTCATCCACCATCCAATGACAATGGAAACAGTTTCTCCTTTTCCCTTCTATCAAAAGGGTGGCACTGTGGCACAGTGTTTAGCAGTGCTGCCTCACAGCGCCAGGGACCCGGGTTCAATTCCGACCTCGGGTCACTGTCTGTGTGGAGTCTGCACGTTCCTCCCCGGGTTTCCTCCGGGTACTCTGGTTTCCTCCCACACTCCAAAGATGTGCAGGTTAGATTGATTGACCATGCTAAATTGACCCTAATATCAGGGAAATTAGCAGGGTCAATGTGTGGGGTTAAGGGAATAGGGCCTGGGTGGGATTATGGTCAGTGCAGACACGATGGGCTGAATGGCCTCCTTCTGTACTGTAGGGACTCTATGATTCTACGAAAGCCCTTCATAATTCCAAAGCTCTCAATTAAATCTCCCCTCTTCCAGAGACAATTGTCCCAGCTTTCCTGGTCCCCACACACGACTTCTGCATTTCCTTTGACATTACTATCCACTTTCCTCCATTGAAACATCTCCTTTCTGACCTAGCATCGTTTAAAAGCACTGTATATTATTCCATCAGTCCCTGGCAGCTGTGATAGTCCCTCAGGTAATGTGTTACAATTAGTTGCTCCCTGCCTAGTTGTTCATTACCCACTGAGCTGTTTACAAGATCTGTCCCGCAGTTTACAAGTGACATGAAAAAGATGCACTTGATTTATCTATTGGAATGCAGCTGCCAACATTTCCCTCGTGGAAAGGCAAAATACTGCGGATGTTGGAATCTGAAACAAAAGCAGAAAATGCTGCAAAATCTCAGCAGGTCCAACAGCATCTGTGGGGAGAGAATAGAGCCAACGTTTTGAGTGTAGATGACCTTTTGTCAGACCTGAGAGCAAAGAGAATCAGCGGGGATTTATACTATGAGGGCAGAGTTGGGGGTGTGTAATGGGACAAAGGGAATGTAAATGAGGGTACAGAGGCTGAGAAGGTGCTAAAAGTATCCGTTAAGCGATCAGAATGTGTGAATGGCAGAACAGAGGTACAGGTTGTTAAAGGACAGGTTGTTAGTTACATGGGTAAGATGGGTATAGAGGGATATGGGTCAAATGTGGGCAATTGGGACTAGCTTCAGGGTTTAAAAGAAAAGGGTGGCATGGACAAGTTGGGTTGAAGGGCCTGTTTGCATGCTGTAAACCTCTATGTCTCTATGATTCTGTGACAGTCTGAGGAATGTGGCAGTTGCCCAGAAGTGGGGGGGTGGGGGCAAGAGGGGGCGCTGAAATAGAAAGTGGAAAAATGGAAGTGAGAAAGAAAGATGAATGGGATGAAACAGAATATCATGAACTCAAATAAGTGGAAACTGAGTGAAGGTGGAAGGCAGAGGGCATGTACTGAAGTGGGTGAACTCAATGTTCAGTCTAGAAGTGCCCAATCGAAATTCTGGATGAAAACTGGAGCATCCGCAGGAAACCCATGCAGACACGGGGTGAATGTGCAAACTCGAAGCAATCACCTTGTTACATTGTGATTTCCATCCATCTTTTGGATGGGGGAACCAGATGACTGATGACCATGAAACCAATATCATCGGGATAGAAATTGTCCCATTGGGAAGACACAGCGTGGGTTCATGAAAGGCAAGTCATGTTTAACTAATTTAGTGGAATTCTTTGAGGACATTATGAGCGCAGCAGACAAAGGGGAACTGGTGGATGTGGTGTATCTGGATTTCCAGAAGGCATTTGACAAGGTTCTGCACCAAAAGCTGTTGAATAAGATAAGGGTGCAAGGTGTTACGGGTAATGTATTAGCATGGATAGAGGATTGGTTAACTAACAGAGAGAAAAGGGTAGGGGTAAATGGGTGTTTTTCTTGTTGGCGATCGGTGACCAGTGGTGTGCCTCAGGGATCAATGTTGGGACCTCAATTGTTTACTATTTATATAGATGATTTGGAGTTGGTGACTAAGTGTAGAGTGTCAAAATTCACAGATGACACTAAGATGAGAGGCAGTGCAAAATGTGCAGAGGACACTAAATATCTGCAAAGCGATATAGATAAATTAATTGAGGGGGCAAGGGTCTGGCAGATGGAGTACAGTGTTGGTAAATATGAGGTCATCCATTTTGGTAGTAATAACAGCAAAATTGTCTATTAATTAAATGGAAAAAAATTGCAGCATTTTGCTGTGCAGAGGGACCTGGGCGTCAGGGATCCGGGTTCGATCCCCGGCTTGGGTCACTGTCTGTGTGAAGTTTGCACATTCTCCCCATGTCTGCGTGGGTTTCCTCCAGGTGCTCCAGTTTCCTCCTACATTCTGAAAGACATGCTGGTTAGGTGCATTGATCCGAACAGGTGTCGGACTATAGCATTCACAGCAACTTCATTGCAGTGTTAATGTAAGCATTATTTGTGACTAATAAATAAACTTTTTGAAACTTTAGATGGAACTGAGTCCACGAAAAGACCAGCCATGACCTTGCTGAATAGTGCAGCAGGCTCAACCGGGTCAAATGGCCTACTCCTGTCCCTAGTTTTATGTTCCACATTCTTGCCTCCACCCCCATCCCCCCTACCCTCACATACCATAACCCTTAGCTCTTTGTCGATCAAGTATCTGTCTAACTTAGCCTTGAAAATATCCAATAAGTCAGCCTCCACTGCACTGGGGAAGAGAATAGCACAGACTGTTGATCCTTTGAGAGACAAAAACAATTCTCTTAATCTCAATTTGAAATCGGAACCCTGAGTTGTTAAAACCATATCCCTGGATCTAGACTCCCTGCACAAGAGGGAATCAGCACAACATTGAAATGCGAAGGGCATGTACTGTTGCTGTACTGTTCTATGTTCTATGATCCTCTCAGCATCACCTGGTCATCATCTCATTGCTGTTTCAGAATCTACAGAATCAACAGTACAGAAGGAGGCTATTTGGCCCATTGAGTCTGCACCGCCCACAATCCCACCCAAGCCCTATCCCCATAATCCCACACATTTACCCCAGACGGTTCCTCTTAAACTAAGGGGCAATTTAACATGGCCAATCTGCCTAGCCCGCACATCTTTGGGGTGTGGGAGGAAACCGAAGCACCCGGAGGAAACCCACGCAGACACGGGGCGAACGTGCAAACTCTGCAGAGACAGTGACCCGAGGCTGGGGATTGAACCCGGATCCCTGGTGCTGTGAGGCAACACTGTTAACCACTGTGCCACCCTCACTGTGCCACCGTCCTGCCTGTGTTTGTGGGATCTTACTGTGCGCAGATGGATTGTCACTTTAAGTCGTGGCTGCAAAGTGTTTTGGGCCTTCCTGGACACATGAAAAACGTGATAGAGAAGCTGCTTTAACCGTGATTCTGAAATTCATACCTTTGGTCAACTTGACATCGCAAAGAACATTAAAAGACATTCCGTAAGCGCATCATGGGTATATCCTGGGAAAGTATCTGCCTGACCTGAGTGGATTTAACGACTAAAATCGTTAGTGAACGGGGTTCGCCAAGCACTTCAAACAATGAGGCCCTCACTCTGAGATCCTGAAGATGTTTCAAGGCCCTGTTGCTGATGATGTGTGGCATGTCACCGTTCGCTCAGGGATTTCAAGTTGCCGTGGCAACAGGTATGCATGTTGCAGCCCGGAGCTATGGATAGTGATGGTCAAAGGTCCTACGTTCCTTCCATCACATGGCTGACCAGGAATCTCTCTCTTTCTGCCTTCTCTTTATTCATTCGTGGGACAGGGACATCACTAGCTGGCCAGCATTTATTGCCCATCCCTAGTTGCCCTTGTTCAGAGGGCAATTGAGAGTCAACCACATTGCTGTGGCTCTGGAGCCATGTGCAGGCCAGGCCAGGTAAGGATGGCAGATTTCCTTCCCTAAAGGACATTTGTGAGTGGAATCGGCTGCCGTCGGTAGCGGTAGAGGCGAACTCGCTGGGGTCTTTTGAGACACTTCTGGATGAGTACATGGGACTCAGTGGGATTGAGAGTTATAGATAGGCCTGGTGGGTGTGGATATGATCGGTGTAACTTGTGGGCCAAAGGGCCTGTTTGTGCTGTAGTATTCCATGTTCTATGGCATTAGTGAATCAGATGGGTTTTTCTGATAATCGACAGTGGTTTCATGGTCATCAGATGATTCTTAATTCTGGATTTAGTTTATGGAATTCAAATTCCTCGTGGTGGGATTTGAACCCAGGCCTCGGAACATTAGCCACATTCCTGGATTAATAGTCTAACGATAACACCACTCGGCCATCGGCGTAGGTATATGTTTGGAAGGATTTATAAGTTGATGTTTAACCTATTTGGGCTTTAAGAATTCAACATATCTTTGTCTTTATTAAGCTCAGCATCACACCACACACTCATAACTTGAAGTAGCACAGAGCTACTAGGAGCAGTCTCGACAGCCGGAGTTGAAATTCATTATTATGCAATCAATCCAGTATATCATTATTCAGCCCTGATCAAATATTAATCCTGCTTTGAGCTGATGACAGCTTAGTAAACGCAATCCCATGATAACCACTCCAAGTACAATCTGTTGCTTCAAACAGGTCCAGCGAGCCCGCATCAGACTGTGGCAAAGTGCCGAATGTTTCGGTGCCGCCCTGTTCCGATGCCCCTTGCCTCTGGATCTGGTTGCCGAGCAGCTGTGTCGACTGGAGGCAAATAAATCTTCGGGGTGGATGAGATGCGTCTGAGGGTCCTCGAGGCACTGAGGAAGGAAGGAAATTGCAGCATCTCTGACACAAATCTTCCCGAAATGACTGAATGCTGGAGAAGTGCCTGGGGAAGTGGAGAAAGGCAGATGTTCCTTTTGATTTCTGAAGAGTGAAACTCGGGAAAACCAGTGTTCCTTTCTGTGTACAGCCTTGGGAGCCTTTATTGAGGATAAGATAGTGCAACATCTGGATAGGAAAAAGTCATAAAAATAGCTAATACAGGCTCCTGGAGGGGAGGCCTTTTTAATCTAATTTATTAGTTTTCTTTGAGTATATGACAACGTGCTTTGATGTGGGCATGATTGTAAGGCTGTAAATTTCAGCTCCTTACTGTCTGTAGTTTCAGTGTCATAGCTGTTTCTTTGGTCGCAAATGGCAGCTACACCATCGAATCATAGAATTCCCACAGTGCAGAAGGGGGCCATTCAGCCCATCGAGTCTGCACCGAACGCAATCCCACCCAGGGCCTATTCCCGTAACTCTACATATTTACCTCGCTAATCCCCCGGACGCTAGGGTCAATTTAGCATGGCCTAGCCCGCACATCTTTGGACTGTGGGAGGAACCCGGAGGAAACCCACGCAGACATGGGGAGAAGTTGCAGAATTCGCGCAGACAGTGATCCAAGCCGGGAATTGAACTCGGGTCCCTGGAGTCGTGAGGCAGCAGTGTTAACCACTGTGCCACCCCCTATGCACACTTCCAGCATCTCCCTCTCTGGATGCCATTTTGAGGAGGTCAAGTAGCACAGTTGTGAGGAACCTCTGTCAGTTGTAGGTACAGTAGGCAGATTCTGACACTGCCATTTTAAAATTCAGATAACGCTCTCTCCTAAGCACACACAGCTAAACATGCATTCAAGCAGCAAGGAGGACCCTCCAACACAATCAACACTGACTAAAGGAGTCACCAGCCACCCTCAGATAAGTTGCTAATTAATTTCTCCTGGGTTTATGTCTGAACTTGTTGAAGCACTTGGTGGTTTCGAGTTGAAGTCGGAAGGGTGGCACGATGGCACAGTGGTTAGCACTGCTGCCTCACAGCGCTAGCGACCCGGGGTCAATTCCGGCCTCTGAAGACTGTCTGTGTCAAGCACGCACATTCTCCCCGCGTCTGCGTGAATTTCCTCCGCGCGGTTTGACTGGCCATGCTAAATTGCCCCTTAATGTCCAGAGAAGTGCAGTTTAGGCGGATTGGCCATGGTAACTGCGTGAGGATTACAGGGGATGGGGTGGGGGAGAAGGCCTGGGTGAGGAGGTCTGTCAGAGTCGGTGCAGGCTCAATGGGACGAATGGTTTCCTTCTGCGCTATAGGAATTCTACGAAATTCATTCGGTGAAACTCTATGATATGCGGGTACAGAACCATAGAATCTATGGCACAGTGACAGGTCCTTCAGCCCATACTGGTCCATCTAAGCTAACACCATTCGCCTGCATTTCTAAAGTTACTTTATGGGACATGGGTGTCGCTGGCTGGCCAGCATTTATTGCCCATCCCCAAGCTACCCAAAGGCTGTTGAGAGGCAACCACATTGCTGTGGCTCTGGAGCCACATGTAGGTAGGACAGACCAGTTAAGTCGGCAGGTTTCCTTCCTTAAAGGACATCAGTGAACCAGATGGGTTTTTCTGACAATCGACAATGGTTTCACGGTCATCAGTAGATTCTTAATCCCAGATATTTTTTATTGAATTCAAATTCTACCAGCTGCCGTGGCAGGATTCGAACCCAGGTCCCCCAGAACATGAGCTGATCTCCTGCATTCAGAGTCTAGCGATAATACCACTAGGTCATCGTCTTCCCGCAATTTAGCCCATACCCCTCTAAACCTTTCCTGTGTATAGGTGGCAGGCATGGCTCACATGGCATTTTACAGACAGCCTGCTTGCCAAAACACTGGTCAGAATTTCCTCACGTCACCTCTGCTTCTTGTTTCCATTACCTCAAATCTCTGCATGAATAATCAAAGAGTTGGGGGCATTCTGATCAACAACAAAGGGAAGTCATTGCAATAGCACTCTCAGCTTTTCACCTTAAGTGCTGTAAGCTATAGGGCTATGGGCCTGGTGCAGGAAGGTGGGATTAAAAAGGTGACACAGTGATTAGCACTCTGCCTTACAGGCCAGGGACCTGGGTTCGATTCACTGTGTGGAGTTTGCACCCCCTGCCCCCTGTCTGCATGGGTTGCCTCCAGGTGCTCCGGTATCCTCCCACAATCTGAAAGACCGGCTGGTTAGTTGTATTGACCCAAACAGGCACCAGTAGTATGGCGACGAGGGAAATTTCACAGTAACTTCATCGGTGTTAATGTCAGCCTTACTTATGACTAATAAATAGACTTTAAGAAAGGGCACCTTGATGCCCATGTACAGGTTGGGCTGAATGGCCTCCTTCTGTGTGTAACTTTCCCATGTTCTGGGAGAGATTTTCTCCAGCCTGTCAGCTAACTCACTGCAGGTTGTTGATTGAACCTGGGATTGATCTTTGCCTTGGAGAGCTGAGCTTATCTGTGACACCCTATCACCTCCATCACAAAGCCTTCCATTGCCATAATCTGACCTCTGCTCCGGCTGTGAATCTCCCTTCGTACCTTTGCCATCCGTAGAGTCGATATTTCATCTCGCAGCCTCTTTAAGCTTTAGATCATCAGCAGCTCATGCTGATATCCCACTACAAATCCCACTCACCTCATTCCTATTTTGTTCCTGACCTACATCTGGTTCTGGATACCAAACACCACAAATTGAAGTTGAGAATTTTCTTTTTAAATCCCTTTCTGGTCTTGACCCCCTTGCTCTCTGTAAATTGCCCTGACCTTATCAGGCCCCAAATTCTGCATCCCCCAGCAATTCTTTTTCTGCATTCCATTCTACTGGTGACTGTATGTTCAATCTCCTATGCCCAGGATTCTGGAGTTATATTTCTAAGTCCCTCTCCATTGCTACTTAAGTCTCCACTGACAAGACCCCCTCCTTTGGCCAAAGCATCAATCATGTCCTCTTTGGCTCAATCTCCATTTTGATTTGATTGTGTTTGATTTGATTTATCATTGACATTTGTGAAAGGTATTGTTTCTTGCGTGCTCTGCAGACAACGCATACCAGTTTTGGTTGCCGCACTTACACAAGGATATTTTGGCCTTGGAGGGAGTGCAGAGGAGGTTTACTAGGCTGATACCGGAGTTGAGGGGGTTGAGCTATGAGGAGAGGCTGAATAAACTGGGCTTGTACTCGTTAGAGTTTAGAAGAATGAGGGGAGATCTCATTGAGATGTTTAAGATGATGAATGGGATGGATAGGATAGAGGTGGAGAGACTCTTCCCGCTCAAAAAAGACAGTAGGACTAGGGGGCACAGCCTCAAGATAAAAGGGGGGTGATTTAGAACAGAGTGGTGGAGGCTGCCTCGCTAAATATTTTTAAGACGTGGGTTGATGGGTTTTTGATGAGAGAGGGGATTAAGGGTTATGGGGAGAAAGCGGGAATGTAGAACTGAGCAGCGACAGATCAGCCATGATCTTATTGAATGGCGGGGCAGGCTCGAAGAGCTAGATGGCCTACTCCTGCTCCTATTTCTTATGTTCTTATGAATCCAGATCTTCTGGCCTAGAAGTAGAGGTGCGACCACAAAACCTCCAGGTGCTGGGCTGCATAGTTCTAAAAACTAGAATTAGGCCTTATAGGAGCTCAGTATGAAACAGCCAAACAAAGGATTGTAGAAGCTTGGAATTCATTTCCAAAAATAGGATTTTATCCTCGATCAATTCTTCATTTTAAGTCAATAGATTTTTGTTAACCAAGAGTGCACATCCAAAGTGATTTAGAAGTCTGTGTATATTGGAATGACTCACAACAACTATCATCTTGAAGCACAAGAGCAGCAGACACTTGAGAACACCACCACCTAGTCTTCAAGTCACTCTTTCCTGTCTTGTAAGTAAATTGCCGTTCCTTCACTGTAACTGGGTTAACATTATAGAACTCCATCCCTTATGGCAGTGTGGGCGTATCTACACCACAGAGACTGAAGTGCTTCAAGAAGGCAGCTCAGTACCACGTTCTGAAGGGCACCTAGGGATGGGCAATAAATGCTGCTCCACCCAGCGACACTCACATCCTATAACATTATCAGAAAAAGGCAAATTTTTGTGCTTGGCTCAAAAAGCGGCTATGATCCATTGTGATGGCATAAGGATTGGCAGTACTGCCTCACAACACCAGGGACCTGGGCTTGCTTCCAGCCTTGGGTGACTATGTGGAGCTTCTACATTCTCCTCCTGTCTGCCTGGGTTTCCCTTCAGCACTCTGGCTTCCAACCCCAGTCCAAAAATATGGATTGACCATGCTAAATTGCCCCTTAGTGTCCATATAGTATGGATGGATTAGCAAGGTAAATGTCTTTAGAAACAGAAGTCCCTTCATTTCCAATTCCAACAGCAGTGCACAACATGCAATCACTCAACAGTCTACCTTTGGGAGTGCCAGTGGAACTAACACTCCCAGTTAAATACAAGGAAGAGACTTCCTGAATGGCCCATTGATTGACTCCTTAATCAGGCAGTTCACATTCCAAATAGGCCAACCTCAATGGCCTGATTGAAGTCATTGCAATTACAGGGATGTGGGGGGATAGAGAGTTGGTATACACTCGACAGGCCGAATGGCCTCCTTCTACACTGTAGGTATGCTTTTCAAATTAGGCTCAAGGGAATAAATGGCCAGGCTTTGTTGCCCTTTGGAAATGAGCTTTGCGCAAGAAAATGATGAACTGTTTGTGAGATAAGGCTGTCCATTTAACTCACCGGCTGATGGGCAAAAATTGGGTTGAGGGTTGTGGAATTGACTGCTGCTGAAAATTCCCCCCTGGGATATTTAGCCAATGGTTATAATGCCTGTTGTTTTGGGTGTGTTTTGCATTTCTAGTTAGCAAGCACCTGGAGGATAGCAATGGATCCAGACAGTGTAGAGTCACTTGTGCAATCCTGAAATATGTTAATTAACAATTAGTTTGTGACAGGAGAATGTGTGTGGGGGGGGGGGGGGGGGTGGTGGGTGTGGTTGGAAGGCAATATAACATTAAATGGGCAGCAATCAAGCAGTAAGCCATTGAGAACAATGAGTCACATCAGAGACTGTCTGCTATTCAGGGAGTACAGTCCCACTGAGATTTATAAATCTTGAACCACTGACATGTTGGTGTTTTCCCTATTTGTGTGCAATCAGTTACTCCTGACAACTGTTGAAAACTGTTCAAGTTCATGAAATTTGTTTAGCATTTATCTTCATTTAGGGGAAAGTCATGGAGTAAGAGTAAATGATTGCTTATTTGCACTGGGTGTCATGGTAACATGCAATGTTTAATCCTTTCACACTCGATGAGTTAACATTTTCTGAGTGGCTTACAGTCGGAGATAACCCCACTGCAATCATTTTGCACCCCAGTGTTGAACATTCTCGCAATGATTTTCCAACTCTCTGTTGGCTCCCATTATAATATTGTCAAAGACGTGCACCATTTTTTGTGTTGGAAAATGCAGTCCGAGGACCATGTAGTAACCAGGGAGGATCAGGACTTTACAATAGTAACTTGCATTTAGAAGACACCTTTCGCCCAAAATCACCCACCCCAAGGTGATTTACCTGAAGAGCATGGAGCACAAGTTAGGGAAAAATGACCCAAACTATGGGGAACATTCTAGGACGAGAGGTCTTATTATAAGGGGTAGCAAGTTTAAAAGAGAGTTGAGGAGAAACTACTTCTCCCAAAGGGCTGTGAATCTGTGGAATTCACGAACCCAAAGTGTGATGGATGCAAGGACAGTGAGTAAATTTAAGGAGGACTTAGACAGATTTTTAATTGGTAATGGGTTCAGGGGACAAGGCAGGAAAATGGGAATGAGAGCATATCAACCATGATAGAATGGCAGAATGGATTTGATGGACCGAATGGCCTAATTCTGCTCCTATATCTTATGAACTTATCAACTTATGGTTTGAGAATGCTTTTGAACAATGAAGAAAAAGTACATGATGGAAAAGTTTATAAAGAAGCTGACTCAGATGAATATCACGAGGAAATGCAGTCACTGATGGTGAAGCAGGGGAGATTGTGGAAATTAATATTTGAATAGGAAGCTGTTCCGCCTTTATTGCCTCCAGTTTTAAAGAACTCCTCAGAGTTGCAGAGTTGCATAGTTTTTGTTAACGTATTCAACATAAATTATTACACAACAGACAAGCTGCTGAAAAAAGGCACATGAAACGACTAATATATTCATCTTTTTTTTTAAATGTTGTTCTCATGGAATATAGGCATCAGTGGCCAGGCCAACATCTGTTGCTCATTCCTCGTTGCTTTTAATAAGGTGGGAAGAGCCACCTTCTTGAGCCACTGCAGTCTATCTGCTGCAAGTACCAACCACAGCCGTTTATAGGGTGGGAGTTCCAGGATTTTGAGCGCAGGGAGACAGAGGTAGATAGGTTCTTGATTAATGAGTGGTCAGGCGTTATGGGGAAAAGGCAGGAAAATGGTTAGGAGAAACAAAACCAGCCATGATTGGATGGCGGAGCAGACTCGATGGGCCGAGCGGCCTAATTCTGCTCCGATGTTTTATGGTCTTATGGGTAGTGAAGGGACAGCGATAAGGATGCTACGTGACTTTAAGGAGAACTTGTAAATGGTGGGATCCTATGGGTGGAATTCTCCCAAAAAAATTTTTAGTGTTGAATTTGCAGGAAAACTGGAATAGTTCACGTTGATTTTTTCCAGTGGAAGTCCAGACTAGAATCTCCCACATTCTATGCAATGTAGAGGCCACCAGCGTGAATATCATTAGATTTCAGGGCCAGGGCCTATTCCTGCCAGAAGGATCTAGATAGGCTGGGCGAATGGGCCAGGAACTGGCAAATGGAATTTGATGTTGGCAAATGTGAGGTTGTCCACTTTGGTAGGAATAATGGTAGGAAGGACTATTACTTATGTGGCGAAAAACTGCAGCAGGCGACGGTGCAGCGGGACCTCGGGGTCCTTGTGCATGAGTCACAAAAACCCAGCCTGCAGGTGCAGCAGGTGGTCAGGAAGGCGAATGGGATGCTGGCCTTCATAGCGAGGGGGATTGAATATAAAAGTGGGGAGGTCTTGCTGCGGCTGTATAGGGCATTGGTGAGGCCGCAGCTGGAGTACTGTGTGCAGTTTTGGTCACCGTACTTAAGCAAGGATATTTTGGCCTTGGAGGGAGTGCAGAGGAGGTTTACTAGGCTGATACCGGAGTTGAGGGGGTTGAGCTATGAGGAGAGGCTGAATAAACTAGGCTTGTACTCGTTAGGGTTTAGAAGAATGAGGGGAGATCTCATTGAGACGTATAAGATGTTGAATGGGATGGATAGGATAGAGGTGGAGAGATTCTTCTCACTCAGAAAGGACAGTAGGACTAGGGGGCACAGCCTCAAGATAAAGGGGGGGCGGTTTAGAACGGAGTTGAGGAGGAACTTCTTCACTCAAAGTGTGGTGAATCTCTGGAATTCTCTGCCCGTTGAAGTGGTGGAGGCTACCTTGCTAAATATTTTTAAGACGCGGGTTGATGGGTTTTTGATAAGAGAGGGGATTAAGGGTTATGGGAAGAGGGCAGGAATGTGGAACTGAGCCACGACAGATCAGCCATGATCTTATTGAATGGCGGGGCAGGCTCGAAGGGCTAGATGGCCTACTCCTGCTCCTATTTCTTATGTTCTTATGTTCTTATGTCTTGCTGCAGCTGTATAGGGCACTGGTGAGGCCGCAGCTGGAGTACTGTGTGCAGTTTTGGTTGCCGCACTTACGCAAGGATATTTTGGCCTTGGAGGGAGTGCAGAGGAGGTTTACTAGGCTGATTCCGGAGTTGAGGGGGTTGAACTATGAGGAGAGGCTGAATAAACTAGGCTTGTACTCGTTAGGGTTTAGAAGAATGAGGGGAGATCTCATTGAGACGTATAAGATGTTGAATGGGATGGATAGGATAGAGGTGGAGAGACTCTTCTCGCTCAGAAAGGACAGTAGGACTAGGGGGCACAGCCTCAAGATAAAGGGGGGGCGGTTTAGAACGGAGTTGAGGAAGAACTTCTTCACTCAAAGGGTGGTGAATCTCTGGAATTCTCTGCCCGTTGAAGTGGTGGAGGCTGCCTCGCTCAATATTTTTAAGACGCGGGTTGATGGGTTTTTGATAAGAGAGGGGATTAAGGGTTATGGGGAGAGGGCGGGAATGTGGAACTGAGCCATGACAGATCAGCCATGATCTTATTGAATGGCGGGGCAAGCTCGAGGGGCTAGATGGCCTACTCCTGCTCCTATTTCTTATGTTCTTATGTTCTTAGGACTGAAACCAGCAGACATCCGTATATGTGCAGTGGCCCCGAACTGACAGCCTCCTGTTTACTAGCCAACTCGATTGCTGGCCAGCCCCCTGACTCCACAATGCTGCCCTCCCCCAACCTGATTACAGCCCCCCCAACCACTCACAGGCCAGTCTCACATCCGCCCCCTCCCCCCGCAAATCAGTCAGTGTGTAACTCTCCTGGCCCAGGATGGGAGAATCGCAGCCCTTGTATCTAAAGGTGTGGTCAAACAGGTCTTAGACCCTAAGCCCATAAGATCATCAGATATAGGAGCAGAATTAGGTCACTCAGCCCATCGAGTCTATTCTGCCATTCAATTATGGCTGACACTTTCTCATCTCCATAAGACACAGGAGACATAAGACATAGGAACCTTGGTGAGTTGCTGCAGTGCATCTTGTAGATGGTCCACATCAACGATTCAGGGAGTTAATGTTGAAGGTGGTGGATTGCGGGAAGATCGAGTGTGGCTGCTTTGGCCTTGATGAGCTTAAGCTTCTTGAGTGTTGTGGGAGCCTCACTCATCCAGGCAAGTGGGGAATATTCCATCGCACTCCTGACTTGTGCCTTGTAGATGGTGGACAGGCTTTGGAGAAGTCAGAAGGATTCCTAGCCTTTGTCCTGCTCTTGTATCCACAGTATTTATATGATTAGTCCAGTTCAGTTTCAACATACACAACACACACACACATGCAAACATACATAAATGCTTAATGCTTTTTTTAATTTATTATTTATACATTTGTTTATTTATTTCTTGAACACTTATCATTCCAAAGCTGTCTACAACTAATGAACTATTCTTATAACATAATCACTGAAATAGGAAATGCAAAAAACAATTCTGTGCAAAACAATATCCCAAAGCTAGGAATGTCTTAATATCCTCCTGTCCATTGACCCCATCTACACTTCCTGCTGCCTTGGAAAAGCAGCCAGCATAATGAAGGACTCCACGCACCCAGACATTCTCTCTTCTACTTTCTTCCATTGTGAAAAGAATACAAAGGTTTGAGCTCCCATACCAACCGATTCAAGAGCAGCTTCTTCCCTGTTGCCATCAGACTTTTTAATGAACAAAGAGTAAAGAACAATACAGCACAGTAACAGGCCCTTCAGCCCTCCAAACCCGCACCACTCATGTGCCCAACATGACCATTCATTTGTATCCTTCTATTCCCAGTCTGTTCATGAGGCTATCCAGATAAGTCTTAAATGATCCCAGCGTGTCCGCCTCAACCACTCTGCTTGGCAGTGCATTCCAGGCCCCCACCACCCTCTGTGTAAAATACGTCCCCCTGACATCTGTGTTAAACTTTGCCCCCCTCACCTTGAACTTGTGACCCCTTGTGTTCGTCACCTCCAACCTGGAAAAAAGCTTCCCACTATTCACTCTATCTATGCCGTTCATAATTTTATACACTTCTATTAGATCAAAGAACAAAAACAGCCCGGGAAACAGGCCCTTCGGCCCAACGAGCCCACACCGCCATTTTAACATTATCATTCCCTCCTCCACCCATGACCCTTATCTATTGTTTTATGGCAATCCACATTGAGGGAAACTAATTTAGGGACAATTTATTACTTCCAATCAGCCTAATAGCACATCTTTGGGGTGTGGGAGGAAACCGGAGCACCCGGAGAAAAAACCCACGCAAGCACGGGGAGAATGCGCAAACTCCCACAGACACCGGCCCAAATCACCCCTCATTCTCTGTCTTTCCAGGGAGAAGAACCCCAGTTTACCCAATCTCTCCTCATAGCTAAGACCCTCCATACCAGGCAACATCCCGGTAAACCTTTTCAGTACTCTCTCCAAAGCCTCCACGTCCTTCTGGTCATGTGGCAACCAGAATTGATGTAGTACTCCAAATGTGGCCTAACCAATGCTCTATGTAGCTGCAACATCATATGCCAACTTTTATACTCTGTTTATAGAGTATTTATACTCTAGGTAATGGACCTAGCTTATATTAAGTTGATCTTCCCCTAGCTATGACAGTAACTCTACATTCTGCACTCTCTCCTTTCCTTCTTGATGAATGGTATGCTTTGCCTGTATAGCGCACAAGAAACAATACTCTTCGCTGTATGCTAATACATGTGACAATAATAAATCAAATCAAATCAAGATCTTTTACCAGTTGGTTGGAGGCTAACTATTGGTCAAGATAATGAGGAGAACTTCCTTAAACTGTGGCAGATATGTTGACAGAAGCCAACCCAATGTTTCTGGTCTCCAGTATAATGTTTTTTGTATGTACTCAGTGCACATGTTCACTCCTCCTTTTCAGTCATGGCATTAACATTCAGCCTCAACTTTCTGCCCCAGAAATGCATGCTTGACTTTTCTTATAATTGGACACAAAGGGTCAACTGGCAATAAGACCTGAGTGCCAAGTTGCGTGGGAAGTTAAGACATGCCCGGGTACACCTGCTCTACGTGGAAAATAGCAATGAGAAATGAGTCTTCCGATGAAACAGATGAACTATGATGCCGCTTTGAAGACAGGGCGGCGCAATGGTTATCACGGCTACCTCACAGTGCCAGTGTTCAATTCCCAGCTTTTGTCACTGTCTGTGTGGAGTCTGCACGTTCTCCCAATGCCTGTGTGTGTTTCTGCCGAGTGCTCCGGTTTCGTCCCACAGTCCAAAGATGAGTTATGTTGATTGGCCATGCTCAATTGACCCTTAGTGTTGGGGGGACTGACTAGGGCAAATGCATAGGGTTACAGGGATAGGGGCTGGGTTGGATTGCGGTCGGTGCAGACTCGATGGGTCAAATGGCCTCCTTCTGCAATGTAGGGTTTCTGTGTCCTGTGTTCCAAAAATTGTGATATGCCATTGCAACGAGGAAGTTTGAAGTTAGTGAAAAAATAAATTGGAGAAGGATTGGAAGGAGAAAGAGTTCACCCTAAAGATTTTCCCAAGACCAAATGTCACCAAAGAGAGACCAGACACTGGCCTGATCTAGAGAAGCTTGCATCGCAATATGTCCTTGAAAATCATCAAAATGACAACATTACCACCAGAAATGCGGCAAATGCAGGCCCAAATCCAACAGCGTCCAGCAATGGATTCAAGCCAATGGCTAGTTTTGTTTTTATTCATCCGTGGGCTGGGTGTCGCTGGCTGGCCAGAATTTATTGCCCATCCTTAGTTGCCCTTGAACTGAATGGCTTGCTGGGCCATTTCAGAGGGCAGTTGAGAATCAACCACAATTCTGTGGCTCTCGAGTCACAAGTAGACCAGACCAGGTAAAGATGGCAGATTTCCTTCCCTAAAGGACACTAGTGAACCAAATAGGTTTTTTCCAACAATTGACAAATGGTTTCATGGTCATCAGTAGATTCGTAATTCCAGGTATTTTTTATTGAATTCAAATTCCACCATCTGCCGAGGTGGGATTCGAACCTGGGACTCCAGAACATTAGCTGAATTTCTGGACTAATTGCCTAGCGATAATAGCACCAGGCCATTGCTTGGTGTAGGGACTTGATGGAATGAAAATGTCTCATATTGCAGCAGAAACCCATGAGTCCTTAGAGACTATGAAAAGGTTTTGATGGCAAAGTCATCAGTTTCGAGGGATTCATCATCAGACAACGGCAGATACATGGGTAGCCAAAATATCACATTGGCAAAATGAATGAAAGACCCATAAAGTTTATTTTGCCCTCCAACCAAACTGCAGTGTGGAAAGGTTTGAGAACAGTTTGAGCGAAAATGATAGGTCTTTGGAGAGTAAGATTCACAATTGTATCGGTCAGCATGGCCAATAGAATGAAGTTAAAGCCATGATTAAAAAGTAAAACTATGTTGAGCATCAAGTTCTCTGAAGGATTTATTCCGGTCACCACGTGACAATAGTTGGATGTATGAGGATGAGATGAAGTTATGGATCAATAATGTGTCAAATAGATGTCCCTCAGTTCCATGTAAAGCACACAGCTTATTAGCATGATACATATTCAGATCCCAGATAACCGATGAGATCAAGAGGTGATTATGACTAAATAGCCTCCACATTGCAGTTATACCAAGAAGGTGTAATTTCCGTAATATAATCTTTGGATGTGTTCCTCAGTAAGTTATTCAAGGATTATGTTCATGTCGAATGCAATAACTGATTGGTGTAAAAAACCTTCAACACAAGGTTCCTGCCTTATTTGATGTTTTGTGTGGCTTTATTATCATATCGTGTAATGCTGTTAACGTGCAAACAGTCATCAGGCCCCTCAAAAAAATATGGAAGATCCAATTGAGTGGATGAAAAGGGAGATGATTTGTTGGGGAGGGCTGGTTCTGAAGGTGAAAATGCCACATGGACGGCAGGGTGACACAGTGGTTAGCACCGCTGCCTCACACTGCCAGGGACCTGGGTTCAATTTCGGCTTTGGGTTGCTGTCTGTGTGGAGTTGGCACTTCTATCCATGTCTGCGTGGGTTTCCTCCAAGTGCTCCAGTTTCCTCTCACAGTCCAAAGATGTGCAGGTTAGATGGATTAGCTATGTTAAGTGTGTAGGGTTACAGGCACAAAGTGGGGGGAAAGGGCCTGGGTAAGGCACTCTGTCAGATAGTCGCGTTGACCCGATGGGCTGAATGGCCCCTTCTGCACTGTAGGAATCTTATAATTCTATTTTATAATGTTTGCTCTCTTTAATGGATGCCAAAACTTCTGTGGCATTATTTGATGAAGGGCAGGTCTGTTTTCCTCAGTATTTTGGCCAATATTTATCCTTGACAACTTCACTAGAAAAGTCAGTTATCGAATTGTTGTCACATTGTTGTTTGTGAGAGTTTGCTGGGTACACATTGGCTGCCAATTGGCTTTTAAACCTTTTTCTTGTAATTCTTGTAAGGGGAAAAAAAACACAAGCATGTATTTTACCCAGAAATGGCTTTGTTTTAACACACATCATGTTTACAGCTTGGGATAGATCAGCCATGATCTTATTGAATGGCGGGGCAGGCTCGAAGGGCCAGATGGCCTACTCCTGCTCCTATTTCTTATGTTCTTATGTTCTTATGTTCTTATGATATAACTCTGAAGAGATGGTTTCTGTTGAGATGGTAATCAGCCTCTATTATCTCCACAGGAGATTATAGTTCAGTTTTTACATTGCATCTTTTCCTGTGAAGTGTCTCTGCCTGAAAAAGGTGCAGTATTGTTCTCTCTGGACTAGTTGGTCAAGTGTAGCCCACAACAGAATATTCTAGCAAGTAGTATCAGACAGTTTTCAGTTGTATGTCCTTCTTTTTTTTTAAAAAAAATACCTTATTTAAAAGTTCAATATGTCCAGAAGTAATTTGGGACGGTGATCCATTGTCACGACATGTGCCAATGGCTCATCTAGCTTTCTGTTATCAACAAACATGTCCATTAAACTTAAAACAATCTTATTATGCATCACATCGCTGTTTTGCCACTTAACTAGTTTGTAATCAATGCAGCTCATTTATAAATATTATGCTCATTACAAGCACAATGTTTTACATATATATTGTATAGTGTTATGTGGATATCTGGGACTACATAATGTCAATTGGCGATCCAACACAAATATACCAAATAAATTGTCCTCATCCACCTTGAGTTCCAGTAAATTACTGATACATGGATATTGCTTCTCAATCCATTATCTGTCAAATCCATCCCTGGGCTGGTTAAATCACTGTTGTAAGTATTCCCCATGTTTATTAATGCAATCCATATGATTTATTAATAGTAATGAGTTAAATGTTAAGGAATTGAATGGGTTTTATCAAAGTTCCATGGTATTGTCCTTAAATAATATATTTCAGGGTTAATTGAGACAGACAGATTCTGCTTTTGTCCAAATTAATGGCAGCATCCATTATTTACCAGAATCGCTCACCTTTGAGTTTAGAACGAGGCTGCTCACTGCCTGAAAGTTAGAAATGCATCCTGTGGAAGCACAAAGAGTCAGTTACCTTCGTAACAAATGGTTACTTAAGCCTAAGCCTTTCAATACGCACATTTAAGTGCTGTCACTATTGAGTAATTGTACGAACCATAACCTGAAATGAAAGTGCCATGACTAACCTCGCTATGTATTCGATTGTGGTTAATGTTCACCGACACCATCTCAGAACTCACCCAGACCAGGAGTGGTTTTTGCAGGTATCCCCAGCACTGTAAATATAGAAACATAGAAACTAGGAGCAGGAGTAGGCCATTCAGCCCTTCGAGCCTGCCCCGCCATTCATTATGATCTAGGCTGATCCATCAAATTCAATATCCTGATCCCACTTTCCCCCCAAAATCCCTTGGTCCCTTTAGCTCCTTCGTGAAAGCAAAAAACTTTTTGGCCTTGACTACTTTCTGTGGTAGTGAATGCCACACATTCACCACTCCCTGGGTAAAAAAAATTTCTCCTCGTCTCATCTCTAAAAGGTTTATCTTTTATCCTCAAATGATGACCCTTAATTCTGGGCTCCCACCGTTGGGAGCATTCTCTCTGAATCTACCATGTCTAACCCTGTTGCAATTTTATATGCTTCTGTGAGATCCCCTCTCACTCTTATAAACTCCAGTGAATGGCCTCCTTCAGTATTGTAGGGATTCTATGGGTTCTATGAATATAATTCTAACTGACTTAATCTCTCCCTATATGGCAGTCATAAAACCATAGAATCCCCACAGTGCAGGCCCAAGGAGCCGTTTGGCCCATTGCATCGGCAATGACCCAACTCAAGCCCTATCCTTGTAACCCCATTATTTACCCTGCTAAGCCTCTGACATGAATTTAACATGGCCAATGCACCTAGCCAGCACATCTTTGGACTGTGGGAGGAAACTGGAGCCCCCAGTGGAAACCCACGCAGACACGGGGGGAACCTGCAATCTTCACACAGACAGTGCCCCCAAGCTGTGAATCGAACATGTTGAGAGGAATAGATAGGGTGGATTCTCGGAGGCTATTTCCCAGGGCTGAAATGGTCGTTATGAGAGGACACAGGTTTAAGGTGCTGGGAAGCAAGTACAGAGGAGATGTCAGGGTAAGTTTTTCACTCAGAGGGTGGTGAGTGAGTGGAATCGGCTGCCGTCGGTGGTGGTAGAGGCAAACTCACTGGGGTCTTTTAAAAGACTTCTGGATGAGTATATAGGATTTAATGGGATTGGGAGTTACAGATAGTTCTATGGCTTGGTAGGTACAGATGTGATCAGCGCAACTTGTGGGCCAAAGGGCCTGTTTGTGCTGTAGTGTAAGAAAGAAGAAAGAACCTGGGCCCCTGCCCCTGTGAGGCAAAAGTGCTAACCACTGTGGCACTGTGTCAGCCTATGTCCTGCTATCCCAAGAACACAGTCTTTGTTATCATCCCTTGTGTTGCAAAATGGGAAACTGTACAGTCGACTATGTTAAAAGCTTTGTAGTGATTGCCCCTTTAAGGATTGATCTACAGAATGAGTGTTATGACGGCCACAGGGGAATCATCAACGCGATTCATGGATTACAAGCTGCCTTATTGAGGGAGTGGAAGTTCTCCCAATGAGAAGCGGTCAGCGGGGATTCTCAAACCAGCCTCCCATTCATTGACTCTGTCTACACTTCCCACTGCCTCAGCAAAGCAGCCAACATAATTAAGGACCCCACGCACCCCGGACATTCTCGCTTGCGCCTTCTTCCTTCGGGAGAAAGATATGAAATTCTGAGGTCATGTGCCAACTGACTCAAGAACAGCTTCTTCCCTACCGCTGTCAGACTTTTGACTGGACTTACCTCGCATTAAGCTGATCTTTCCCTACACCCTAGCTATGACTGTAACACTACATTCTGCACTCTCTCGTTCCCTTCTCTATGGGCAGTATGCTTTGTCTGTATAATGCGCATGAAACAATATTTTTCATTGTGTGTTAATACATGTGACAATAATAAATCAAATCAAATCCCATCTGGTCCGTTATTGTAGATCTTGAGGTGGAGACTACCTGACTGTAAGCTGCGGTCGCTCCCTTTTCCTTTGATGCACAACAAAGGGTATTGGTAACGGGAAGCTGGCATTGGCTGAATTACCCCTGTAAGTGCCACATGACTTGGGGAGCCAATTGGGGAGCAAGATGGGGGATCACCCCGATGTTGTCTGTTCTGGAATGTTCTCGGGAGCTGGCTGCAACTATGAGGCTGCAAGGCACTGCGTTTCTTTTCCATGTGAATAAAAGTGTTGTTTTTCCCTGAACAGAAGGGCAAGAATTATTACAAATTTCTTTTTCCATTGTCGATAGATTTTATGCTGCTTTAGCACCAGGGAAGAAAGTAAAATTGATTGTATTATATTTATACAAGGCACTGAGTTGTTTTGACAAAGTTATGGCGCTGGCTGCTTTAGTAAAGGCAATAGTCCAAAGCCAATGGTTCAAGTTGACATCAAGTATAAGAACATAAGAAATAGGAGCAGGAGTAGGCCATCTAGCCCTTCGAGCCTGCCCCGCCATTCAATAAGATCATGGCTGATCTGTCGTGGCTCAGTTCCACTTTCCCGCCCTCTCCCCATAACCCTTAATCCCCTCTCTTATCAAAAACCCATAAACCCACTTCTTAAAAATACTTAGCGAGGCAGCCTCCACCACTTCAACGGGCAGAGAATTCCAGAGATTCACCACCCTTTGAGTGAAGAAGTTCCTCCTCAACTCCGTTCTAAACCGCCTCCCCCTTATCTTGAGGCTGTGCCCCCTAGTCCTACTGTCTTTTTTGAGCGGGAAGAGTCTCTCCACCTCTATCCTATCCATCCCATTCATCATCTTATACGTCTCAATGAGATCTCCCCTCATTCTTCTAAACTCTAACAAGTACAAGCCTAGTTTATTCAACCTCTCCTCATAGCTCAACCCCCTCAACTCCGGTATCAGCCTAGTAAACCTCCTCTGCACTCCCTCCAGGGCCAAAATATCCTTGCACAAGTGCGGCGCCCAAAACTGCACACAGTACTCCAGCTGCGGCCTCACCAATGCCCTATACAGCTGCAGCAAGACCTCCCTACTTTTATATTCAATCCCCCTCGCTATGAAGGCCAGCATCCCATTCGCCTTCCTGACCACCTGCTGCACCTGCAAGCTGGGTTTTTGCGACTCATGCACAAGGACCCCGAGGTCCCTCTGCACCGTCGCCTGCTGCAGTTTTTCGCCACGTAAGTAATAGTCCTTCCTACCATTCTTCCTACCAATGTGGACCACCTCACACTTGTATGTTCAAGAAAAAGATGGGGAGTTTTCCCGACATCCTAACCAGCATTGTCCCGTCAACTAATGTCCACTAAAAATCAGGTGGAGTCGCTGTGAAATCCTATTGAGAATTCTGAAGAGGTTTCTTTGTTCAGGGGGTAGACAGAATGTGGAAAGCACAATCATGGGGAATTGGGTTGGAGGAATAGTATAAACACATTGAATGGAAAATTAGACAAGCATTAGAGAGGGTGAAGGGAACAGAGGGATACAATGATCAACTTAGATGGGGAAAGATGGGAAGACGGTCAAGTGGAGCAGAAACTTTGGAGTTGGGCTGGAGGAATTGTTTGAGCACCGCATACCTGGTATAATCCTTTGTGGGAACTTGCTGCGTGAACAATGGCCATTGTGTATTATTTACAGAACAACAGTCAGTGCACTGTCCATGAAGCACTTTGGGACATTTTTGAGAAATACTAACATAAATAGACATGCCACCGTGTGATAATGATCAGCAGGAAAAGACAAACTCATCCTTTGAACCTGTCACACACATTGGCTGGAATTTTACCGGCATGCCTGCCCTGATCCTGGGAGCAGCCGAGGCTCGGAAAACGGCATTCTCTGTTGGCCTTGGATAGGATCGTACAAATCTTGGGCGGGCATGCCGATAAAATTCCACCCAATGTGTGGCGTTGCCTTACTGTTCATGAGAGTGAAACAAAATCTGAGATTCTGCAGGGGCTTGACAAAATAGAAGCTGAGATATCCTGGCTGCAGAATCTAGAATATGAAGGTACATTTGGCATGGTGGCACAGTAGTGCAATGGAGTATAGTGTACCCTCACCAAACTTTTACAGATACACCATAGAAAGCATTCTTTCTGGTTGTATCACAGCTTGGTATGGGCTCCTGTTCTGCCCAAGACTGCAAGGATCTACAAAAGGACATGAATGTAGCCCAATCTATCAAGCAAACCAGCCTCCCATCCATTGACACTGCCTACACTTCCTGCTACCCAGCAGGTTTGCTGTAGACTGTCAGCAAAATTCTCTGGCCCTTTTCTTGGCTCACCCACCTAGTCGCTAAGGAACCCACCACGGTGGGGGAGGATTGCCTTTGGCGAGGCTCGCTAGAGAGTAAGGGAGAGAGGCCACTGTTTATTCCTGACCAGTACACCCGCTTGAGTGAGCAGTTTTGATGTGCTCAGCTCCTTTACGGAAAGATCAGAAAATCCCACCCAGAGTAAAACCCGAGAGCTCGTTGGAGAAATTTCCTTTCCAAACCCATGTAGATGTCCAGAATTCTGTTCGCCTCACAGCTTTGCTTCTTTCTTCTCAGATCCTGTTATCCTTTCCATCCCAGAGAGCGGTAAATGTGTGGAATCCACTACCACATGTAAAGGCCCTTTTACTCCACACGGACGGGTCTCGGATGCCACTGATAACAGGATGCCTCTCTCCTGCACGGGTTCAACCCACAACCCGGGAGTGTCACGCTTGGACAGCTTCACAGCAGAGATGGAGAAAGACTCACTGTTTATTCCTGGCCAGTGAGCTCACCATTATGCCACACCATGGCTGCCCACCTACGACCGTGTGTGTCTCTCTTTCTTTTAGGTAGTAAAATACAACCCAGAAGTGCCACACTGGAACAGCTTCACTAGAGAGTAAGAGAGAGATGCCACTGTTTATTCCTGACCAGTAGACCTCCTTGAGCAGTTTTGAATTGCTCACCCCCTTTGCGTTTCTATACTCCGGAATTATGTTCTGGCTTTTTAATGACTCACTAAGATGGATAATGAGGGAGAGACAGACTAGTCAAATTTGACTTAAAAGTTTGTTCAAGAATAACTCCAACCAAACTCAGTCTGTAAAACACAGACACTACAATGCTATGCAATGAAAAGGAAACTCTAACGGCACAATGTAAATTTTTAGCATTACACGATTTACACAAAAACAACAAGAATCTTAGACTCTCCCCCTCAACCTTTATCTAGTTGGGGAATTTCTGAAGACTGAGAGAATATACTCACCACTCCTCGGATCATTTTAAAACCAAAGGTCCTTGCCGCTGCTGTGAAAATAGTTGATGTTTCACCTTGCTGCTGGACCTTCCTGTTCTTTCCTCTGCCACAAAGCAGTTGTCTGACTGGACACCTGAATTCATTCCTTCCCGATGTCACACAACTCTCCTGCACTGGTCTTCACAGAATTTCTCGCCGAGTTTTTTTTTGTTTTTATTCCAATTCAATCAAATCAAGTCCAATTCAGAATCTCATCAAATTGAGACATTCCTGATCCAAGCTGACAAGACAGGGCTCTCACCTCCTGTCTTGGGCTTGATCTACATGATCCAAGCTGATTGGAGTAGGCAGAGCTCCTCCTCCAAGGCTTGATCTCATCTTAGCCAAAAGGCCGAGATGCCGCTTTTAAAAATTGCTTGAAATGAAGCTGAAATGTAACCTAATGACTTCAACCAAGCACAGCACGTCAATACTACAGTTGATCTTAGCCAAAGGCTTACCGAGTTAATTGTTGAAAGGTCAACCACCTCTCCTCTTGTGTGTCCTCTTGGCCAGAGTTCGATATGTTTTGAAAGGCAGTTCCCTTAATCAAATTGGCTCATCCCATCGGTCAGTTACAGAACAATGGGGTGCAGAGTACTTACAGGATGAAACTGATTCGATCAGTTTCAACGACAAAGAGCCCTAACTGTTTAATAAAGTATCTGATGAGCTGCTAAGTGTCCCAAAGTGGTTTCCCAAAACTGTTAAATGTTTTCCCACTAGTGGAGGCATTATTCCTTACAGCTGGGGTAAAACTCATTCCCATTTCCATTGTCTCTCCTGTAGTTGGTCAGGGCTATCGACACCCGTCTGTATAATCTTGTCAAGTAGCTTTGCCATAACTCGTGGCCCCCTTTGCTCACTCCTTGGCTGGTCTGGTGGTGGTGTATTTTGATTGAATGTAACCTTTTAAAATAATATAGTCTTTAAAATGTCCGTTGTTCCACTTGAAATTGACCATGCCGTATCAGGTTTAATATAATGTCCGTGTATCTAGACACAGTGGCACAGTGGCATGGTGGTTAGCACTGCTGCCTCACAGCACCAGGGATCCAGGTTCGATTCCCGGCTCGGGCCGTCTGTGCGCATTCTGCCCATGTCTGTGTGGGTTTCCTCCGGGTGCTCTGGTTTCCTCCCACAGTCCAAAAATGTGGCAGTGATATGGATTGGCCATGCTAAATTACCCCTGAGTGCCAGGGGGACTAGCTAGGGTAAAATGTACGGGGTTATGGGGATTGGGGCTGGGTGGGATTGTGGTCGGTGCACACTCGATAGACTGAATGGCCTCCTTCTACACTGTAGGATTCTATGACACTAAAATCTATCCTACGGAATTCATCCAAATGATGGATTTGCTGCATCTTATAAACAAAAAGTAGTTGAGGCCAAAACGTGTGATTTCAAGAAGAAATTAGATATAGCTCTTGGGGCTAAAGGGATCAAGGGATATGGGGGGGGATGGGGAAGAAACTGAATTTGATGATGAGTCATAATCAAAATGAATGGCAGAGCAGGCTCAGAGGGTCGAATGGCTTAATCCTACTCCTATTTCCTACGTTTCTATGTTTCGACATCATGTAACTACAGCAATGAGATCCACCTCCCCCTCCTCTCTTGCTATGGTACATCATGTTCCTCCAAACTGGTTGCTGAAACACATTGCGGAGTTGCTTTCCTTTCTGCATGAAATCCATTTTAGAATCAGCACCGTGATTGATTCACAAAGCAGACCTCTTGTCGAAGTTTAAAAGAAAAGCAACGAGTAACATTTATATTTCATGCCCCCGGGATACCTCAAAGCACTCCAGCCATTCAATTATATTCTTGAGTACAGTCACACATTTCACTACCATCCTTTGGGCCAGCTATCGCTGAATCCTGAGCCCAGCAGCATAAGCAGTACGCTACCCTACACCAATTTCTACAAGGTTATTATGTGACTGGACTAGTAATCCAGAGGCTCTGGACTAATGATCCAGAAACATGAGTTCAAATCACAGCACAGCAGCTGTGGGGAATATAAACAGAATTAATTTATTCAACAGATTTGGAATAAATAGCTAGTGTCATGTGTGGTATCTTCAAGGGAACTTTCTGGGTTGCTTCATGCCTGCACGTGTAGGCAGCTTTCAGGGAACCACCGATTGCTGTATAAACCCAGTTGGGTCACTAAAGGTTCTTTGCAGGGGTCGGTTTGGAGGGGGTGTAGCAGCTGCACTTGCTCCTGGGGTGTGGTGGATGTGTGTTGGTTGCAGCCCCCTCACTGGGTGAAGCAGGCTGCAATCAAGGCATCCCTCGCTGCCCTTCCCTGCTGGACACCACCTGCCCTCTTTCCTCCAGCTCTTCATATGGCGGGATTTCCGCCTCGCCCCCTTGCCGCTCCTCCTCCTCCTCTTCTTCCTCCTTCTCCTACTCCAGTTGGTCTCCCCGCTGCTAGGCAATGTTGTGCAGAGTGGAGCAAACGATCGCGAGGGGGATTGAATATAAAAGTAGGGAGGTCTTGCTGCGGCTGTATAGGGCATTGGTGAGGCAGCAGCTGGAGTACTGTGTGCAGTTTTGGTCGCCGTACTTACGCAAGGATATTTTGGCCTTGGAGGGAGTGCAGAGGAGGTTTACTAGGCTGATGCCGGAGTTGAGGGGGTTGAGCTATGAGGAGAGGCTGAATAAATTAGGCTTGTACTCGTTAGAGTTTAGAAGAATGAGGGGAGATCTCATTGAGACGTATAAGATGATGAATGGGATGGATAGGATAGAGGTGGAGAGACTCTTCCCGCTCAGAAAGGATAGTAGGACTAGGGGGCACAGCCTCAAGATAAAGGGGGGGGCGGTTTAGAACGGAGTTGAGGAGGAACTTCTTCACTCAAAGGGTGGTGAATCTCTGGAATTCTCTGCCCGTTGAAGTGGTGGAGGCTGCCTCGCTAAATATTTTTAAGACGCGGGTTGATGGGTTTTTGATAGGAGAGGGGATTAAGGGTTATGGGGAGAGGGCGGGAATGTGGAACTGAGCCAAGACAGATCAGCCATGATCTTATTGAATGGCGGGGCAGGCTTGAAGGGCTGGTTGGCCTACTCCTGCTCCTATTTCTTATGTTCTTATGTTCTTATGTTCTAAACATGCGCAGGGTCATGCATGTTTGCATGTGTGCATGTTGTGTATGCTGAAACTGAACTGGTCAAGGGCAGGACAAAGGCTAGGAATCCTGCAGTGAATAACTCGTCTTCCGACTCCTCCAAAATCTATCCATCATTTACAAAGCACAAGTTAGGAGTGTATGTTCTTATGTTCTTATGTTCCAATGGAATATTCTCCACTTGCCTGGATGGGTGCAGCTCCAACAGCGCTCAAGAAGCACAACACCATCCAGGACATTGATTGGCACCCCATCCATCACTCTGAACATTCACTCCGTCCTGCACCAATACACATCAGGAGCAGTGTGCACCATATACAAGATACACTGTGGTAATCCACCAAGGTTCCTTTGACAACATGGCTGGGATTTTTTTGACGATGCCTGCCATTGATGGGACCAGAAATCCCATCTCTACCTTTCTATCCAAGACCTTGACCATCTAGAAGAATAAGGGCAACAGATGCTTGGGAACACCACCACCCGCAATTTCCCCACCAAGTCACACTCCACCCTGATTTAGAACTGTATCACCATTCCTTCTCTGACGTTAGGTCAAAATCCTGGAACTCCGAACAGCACTATGGGTATACCTACATCGCATAGACTTCAGCATTTTAAGAAGGCGGCTCCCCACCACTTTTTCAAGGGCTCCTAAGGATGGGCAATTCATCCCTTGACTGAATGAAAAGAAAGCAACCAGCTCCCTACAAAGGTGAAGGAATCCAAAACTAGAGGGCATAGGTTAAAGGTGAAGGGAGCAAGATACAGAAGTGTCCAGAGGGGCAATTGTTTCACTCAGAGAGTGCTGAGCATCTGGAACAACCTAACAGAGGCGGATACAATTTTGTCTTTTAAAAAGCATTTAGACAGTTACATGGGTAAGATGGGTATAGAGGGTTATGGGCCAAATGCGGGCAATTGGGACTAGCTTAGTGGCTAAACAAAAGGGGTGGCATAGACAAGTTGGGTCAAATGGCCTGTTTCCATGCTGTAGACCTCAATGACTCTATTTGTAGCTCTGAGAAATCGCTGTTATTTTATCATTGATATTCTTCATAACAAATCAAAGCTACTGCTATTATGATAATGAGAGATAAACATGGGAAGGAAACCTACCCAATATGTGATTCTTAATTCAAGGATTCCAGGTACACCATTTAGGAAGGAGATGAGAAGACATTTCTTCACCCAAAGAGTGGTGAGCCTGTGAAATTCATTACCACAGGAAGCAGTTGATGCCAAAACATTGAGTGTATTCAAAAGGCAGCTGGATATAGCAGTTGGGTGAATGGGATCAATGGGGAGAAACCAGGTTTAGGATATTGAGTTGAATGATCAGCCATGCTTGTGATGAATGGCAGAGCAGGCTTGAAGGGCCAAAGGGCCTCCTCCTGCTCCTATCTTCTATATTTCTATGTTATCTGTCCTCTGAACTGAACCAGCAAGACATTGAGTTGAATCAAAAAGATAGGAATGCACAATGCTTGTTCCCCTTGCCAGCAGTGAATGAATAAAGGTATCTCTGTCAGCTTTTCCCCTTTACCTCACCCCTGTCAAGTCATTTTGGTGGACGAGTTTGTCTTTGTGGAGATGGGGGGGTGGGTGAGAACAGAATGAAGGAGGTCAGCAGTGTTGGAGGAATTACTTTGCAGACGGTTCTACCATACATTCATCAGGTTTCTTTGAAAATAGGCTCATAGGAACTTAGGAATTATGAGTAGAAGTAGACAAATTCAGCCTGCTCCACCATTCATAGAATAGAATCCCTACAATGCAGAAGGAGGCCATTCGGCCCATAGAGTCTGCACTGACCACGATCCCACCCAAGCCCTATCGCCATGCATTTACCCTAGCTAGCCCCCCTGACACGAAGGGGCAATTTTGCATGGCCAATCCACCTAATCTGCACATCTTTGGACGGTGGAAGGAAACCGGAGCACCTAGAGGAAACCCACACAGACATGGGGGGAATGTACAAACTCTACATAGACAGTGACCTAAGCTGGGAATCGAATCCTGGTACCTGACATTGTGAGGGAGCAGTGTTAACCACTGTGCCACCATTCCTACCCAGATTCGGTCAGGTCATGGTTGATGATTCCCTGTTCTTAAATCCATCTGTTCCCATATCCCTTTAACTCATATTTTTTGTTACAAATATACTATCTCCTTGAAACCATTCAACGATTCAGACTCCACCACGCTATGGGGCAGCAAGTTCCACAAATTCACCACCTTCTCAACACTAATTGGTGGTACGATGGCACAGTGGTTGACACTGCTGCCTCACAATGCCAGGGACCAGGGTTCGAATCCCAGCTTGCGTCACTGTGTGTGGAGTTTGCACGTTCTCCCCATGTCTGTGTGGGTTTCCTCCGGGTGCTTGGTTTTCTCCCACAGCGAAAAGATGCACAAGTTAGGTGGATTGGTCATGCTAAATTGTCGCTAAGTGTCAAGGGGACTATCTAGGATAAATGCATGGGGTTATGAGGACTTGGGTGGGATTATGGTCAGTGCAGACTTGAAGGGCTGAATTGCCTCCTTCTGCACTGCAGGATTCTATGAGATAAGAACGCTGTAATACTCTAAATCCACACCATCAAGATCTTAGGTGGGAAATAGGGAACAGAATTGAAAGATTCCAATTTGCAATTTTAATACAGTGACATTAAATTGACAAAGTTAAGTATGCTTATCTGAACAATTAATTCAGGCTAACAATTCCCTATAGCAAAAATTAAATGTTACCGGGTTGTAAAGCCATCGTGTAGCACAATACTTTTCTTCCTGAATGTCTTGTCTAATAAAGAACTGTCTTAAGCTTATCTTAAACCTGCTGTGTGTGAAACCATCTCGTCTGCCAATATTTTTTCATGGTTGAGCTTAAGTGTTCATACAGAATTGCTTGGCAAAGATTCCACAATGCTGGAGAGATGCTAGACTGCTCTCCATCTCATTAGCAAGGATAAATACAGATCACAATACATAGATAGAGCTTTCTTTCAACCCAGTGTGACTTGGATGATTAGTGATTTTCCTCAAAGCTTTTTCATTTAGTTTCCCTAACATCCTACTTAATTTTTCACCTACTTCAAACATTAATAGATTGGACTCATGCTGGGTGATATTAGTTACAAATGCACCAACACGGGTGTTTGATTTGCATAAGAATTAATTTAAACAAAGGAAACCATGGGTGGGAAAAATGGAATCCATTTGGGGGATTAGTGAGATTCCGTAAAATTCAGGTGGATCCATGTTTGAGGAGTCGGAGGAGGTTAGACCGAGCCTACGGAAGGAATAGGTTTGATGGGTGAACTGACCTTTTCAGGTAAATCTTCTAACGTTCTGCTGAAGCCCTTTTTGCACACACTCTTTCAATTATTTTAACATATCATTTGCAGGATGTGGGCATCGCTGGCTAGGCCAGCATTTCTTAAAGCTCATAGAAACACAGGAACTTGGAGCAGGAAGAGGCCATTTGGCCCTTCGAGCCTGCTCTGTCATTGAGTCAGGATACTGGCTGATTGTCCAACTCAATAGCCTAATCTTGCTTTCTCCCCATCTCTAGTTGCCTTTCAGAAAGTGGTGGGGGGAGGCCTTCCTGAACCGTTGCAGTCCATGTGGTGTAGGTACGCCCACAGTGCGGTTAGGGAGAGAATTCCAGAATTTTGACCCAGAAATAGTGAAGGAACAGCAATGTATTTCCAAGTCAGGATGGTGAGTACTTTGGAGGGGAACCTCCAGGTGATGGTGTTCCAAGGTGCCTTGTCCTTCTAGATGATAGAAGTCGTGGATTTGGAAGGTGTTGCCTGAAGAACCTTGGTGAGTTACTGCAGTGCATCTTGTAGATAGTACACACTGCTGCCACTGTGGATCAGTGGTGGAGGGAGTGAATGTTTGTGGAAGGGGTAACAATCAGGTGGGCTGCTTTGTCCTAGCTGGCGTCGAGCTTCTTGAGTAATAAAGCAATTGTTCTCATTTATATTAATGGATTGAGTCACCAGAGGATTTACATGTGTCCAAGATTTTAACCCTTAAGTAATGCCAGCATTTTAAATATCTTTCAGGGTAGACTTTGCCCCTTTACCCTGTGTGAAATCAGGCAAAAGGGCTGAAACTACGCCCACATACACCCCCACCCCACCGCCTCCCCTCCTCCCACTTCCCCCCCACCCCCTCCCACCGCCTTATTACCCCTATTTTGTACTGTTACTTTTTCAGCTGCTCTAATTAGCTGAGGGGGTGTCAATTCTGTTGATTTGATGTGATTTATTATTGTCACGTGTATTAACATACAGTGAAAAGTATTGTTTCTAACATACAGACAAAGCATACTGTTCATAGAGAAGGAAACAAGGCGGTGCAGAATGTAATGTCACAGTCATAGCTAGGGTGTAGAGAAAGATTAACTTAGGTCCATTCAAAGGTCTGATGGCAACAGGGAAGAAGCTGTTCTTGAGTCAGTTGCTACGTGACCTCAGACTTTTGGATCTTTTTCTCAATGGAAGAAGGTGGAATAGAGAATGTCTGGGGCTGTGTCAGGTCTTTAATTATGCTGGCTGCTTTTCCAAAGTGGCGGGAAGTGATCATACTTCCTTGCCTTTTAGATTAATTCAAAGAGTACTCAACTGATGTACTCAACAATACCAATACCAGCTTTCAGCTCTCATCATCTGACTAACACCCATCCAGCCATAGATGGTACAAATCAGTCTTGACTCAGCGAGCTACACTCTCCTCTGAGTCAGAAGATTGGGGATGTAAGTCCCGCCCCAGAGGTTTTATCAATTCTTTTGTCAAGTAGAGGGAGGCGATGGCGTAATGGTTTTGTCACTGGGCTAGTAATCCAAAGAGCCAGGGAAATGCTTTGGGGACACGTGGTGGTGGCACGGTGGCACAGTGGTTAGCATTGCCGCTTCACAGCACCAGCGACCCAGAGATCAATTCTTGGCTTGCACATTCTCCCCATGTCTGCATGAGTTTTCTTCGAGTCCGAAGATCTGTGGGTTAGGTGGATTGGCCATGTTATAATTGCGCCTCGTGTCAGAGGGACTAGCTATGATAAATGCATGCAGTTATGGAGATAGAGCCTGAGTGGGATTATGGTCAGTGTGGACTTGATGGGCTGAATGGTCCCCTTCTGCACTGTAGGATTCTGTGATTCTATGATTCTAAGACCCAGGTTCAAATCCCATCACAGCAGATGATGAAATTTTATATTCAATAAAATAATCTGGAATTAAGAGTCTAATGATGACCTGGAAACCATTGTCAATTGTCATTAAAAACCCATCTGCCATTCTTTCGCTGCTCTGGCCCATATGTGACTCCAGATCCATAGTAATGTTAACTCTGAAATTCCCTCTGAATTTCTGACTTACACTCCAGAAGGTAAGAAGGCAACATGATGGCACAGTAATTAGCCTTCTGCCTCAAAGAGGCAGGGATCCGGGTTCGATTCTCGGCTTGGATCACTGTCTATGCGGAGCCTGCACGTTCACCCTGTGTCTCCGTGGGATTCCTTCAGGTGCTCCGGCTTCCTCCCACAGTCCGAAAGACAAACTGGTTAGGCGCATTGGTCATACTAAGTTCGCACTCAGTGTACCCGAACAGGCGCTGGAGTGTGGCGCTGGGGGATTTTTCACAATAACTTTGTTGCACTGTTAATGGAAGCCTACTTGCGACGCTAATAAATAAACTTAAACTGCACTCCAGAGGGAGACGGACACTAGAGTAATATAGAACACAAATAGGAGCAGGTGATTACAAATTGGTTAGCAATGCTGCCTCACAGCGCCAGGGCCCCGGTTCAACTCCCGGCTCGGGTCACTGTCTGCGTGGAGTTTGCACATTCTCCCCATGTCTGTGTGGGTTTCCTCCATGTGCTCTGGCTTCCTACCACAGTCTGAAAGGCATGCTAGTTAGGTGGGTTGGCCATGCTAAATTCTTCCTCAGCGTACCCAAACAGGCGACCAGGGGTTTCCACAGTAACTTCAATGCAGTGTTAATGGAAGCCTATTGTGACTCTAATAAATAAACAGAGTTGGTGCAGTGTAGTCAGAGGTCATGGGTGCAACGCTGAAGCAGTGCAGTGGCTGGGGGACATCAGTGGAGGCCGTTTCGTGGGCTTCCCACTGGACTCCACAGCCTCCACGCACCTCCCAGCTCAAGATTTTCAGAGCAATCACCTCCCCGCCAGAAATGGGCGCAGAGTTGATTTCAATATTCTAATTGCGATTTGCATCTTTTTAGCGGGCCCAAAGTTAGCATTCCCCCCCCGTCCCCACCCCCCCAACCCCCCCAACCTGAGTTAGCATCTCCCCCCCCCGCCCCCGGCCTGGAGTGGTTCATTCCAGCAGGGTTTACAGCCGCTCCCCGCTAATGGGGACCCGGCTGGAGCGAAGAGAGGCTACTGACCCAAAAGGTCGGGGGTAAGGAGGGGTGCCCTTTGGGCAGTGCCAGCCTGGCCCCCTGGCACTGCCCAACGGGCACATTAGCACTTTCTAATCGGCGTCAGGCAATTCCAAGGCGGTGGAGTTGATTGGTGGCGGGGCTTATTGGGGAAGGGCCTATTTATTGGAGGAGTGATTGGTGGGTGTGGGGAGTCCCAATGCCACTCTGCCAGGAGATCACAGGCAGAAGGAAGGAAGAGGATATTGAGGTTGGTCATCACGTGGCACGGTGAGTGGGAGTTGGGGCTGCTGCTGGGGGTGGTGGAGGGCGGGGGGGTGGGGGTGGGGGTGGTGTTGGGGGGGGGGGGGGGGGTCGGGTCTATCGCTGGTGGGGGGCTTTGATAGATCGGCACTTGTGCAATGGACCACTCAGCTCTACGCTGCTGACATCTCCAAACGGGAAAATGGTCCTGCTCGGCATTTTTCAATGGGAATCCCGCGAGGGCTCTCTCCAGTGCTCAGAGTGTGGGAGATTCAGTCTGAAAATCCCACCAAAAAAAATCGACGTGAGCTGCTCCCTGTTTTCGTACGACGCGGGGACTTGGAATCTTTTTGGGAGAATCCCGGCCCACAACTTCCAGCTCTGATGTCAAATTCATGTCAGCCTCTGGAATTCTCCATGGTGTCCAGGCCAATATCTATCCCTCAAGTGTATTCCCGGATTATCTCCTCATTGGTATTTTTTGAGGTCTTGCTGCGCACAAATTGGTTGCTATGTCGCAACAGCGACTGCATTTCATAAATACTTCATTGGCTGCAAAGTGCTTTTTTTCACACAATGAGTGGTTAGGGTGTGCAATGCATTGCCTTGAAGCGTGGTGGGGTCAGCTTCAAGTGGGGCATTCAGGAAGGCTGATTATTTTTTATTCATTTAGAGGACACGGACATGACTTGCTGGCCAGCATTTATTGCCCATCCCTAGTCGCCCTTGAACTGAGTAACTTGCCAGGCCATTTCAGAGGGCGGTTGAAAGTTAACCACATTACTGTGGCTCTGGAGCCATATGTATGCCAGACCAGATAAAGACGGCAGATTTCCTTAAGGGACATTAATGGTTTTTCTGACAATCAACAATGGTTTCATGGTCATCAGTTGGTTTTTAATTCCAGATTTTTTTTAACTGAATTTCAAATCCCACAATCTGCCATGGCGAGATTCGAACACGGGTTCCCCAGAACGTTAACTGAGCTTCTGGATTAATAGTCAAATGACAATACCACTAGCCATTGCCTCTACTTGAATAGAAGCAATGTGCAGGAGCACAGGGCAAAAAGGTAGGAGAATGGCACTATGTCATAATACTTCCTTCTGGTTGTTTCACAGCTTGGTATGGCTCCTGCTCTGCCAAAACTACAAAGATCTCCAAAAGGTTGTGAATGTAGCCCAATCCATCACACAAACCAGCCTCCCATCCATTGACTCCGTCTACACTTCCCGCTGCCTCAGCAAAACAGCCAGCATAAATAAGGACCCCACGCACCCCAGACATTCTCTCTTCCACCTTCTTCCTTCATGAAAAAGATACAAAAGTCTGAGATCACGTGCCAACCGACTCAAGAACAGCTTCTTCCCTGCTGCTGTCAGACTTTTGAATGGACTTAACCTTGCATTAAGTAGATATTTCTCTACACCCTAGCTAAGACTGTAACACTACATTCTGCACTCTCTCATTTCTTTCTCTATGAACGATATGTTTTGTCCGTATAGCGTGCAAGAAGCAATACTTTTCACTGTGTGATAATACATGTGACAATAAATCGAACCAAATCAAATCGTTTGGAGAGCGAGTTGAGACCTAATGGGCCGAATGGCCTCTTTCTGCGCCTGCAACAATTCTGTGATGGCTGAGGCTTCTGAGTAAAGTAAAAAAATTATTTATTAATCACAAGGCTTTCATTGACACTGCAATGAAGTTGCTGTGAAATTCCCCTAGTCGCTTCACTCTGGCGCCTGTTCAGGTCGATGCACCTAACCAGAATCTGAAGAGTGGTATAGAATTGCAAAGCTTTCTTTCCCACTTAATTTAGACACTTGCCTTCAGCAGCTGACACAATCTGTTCAGACATCAAAAAGAATTGCTTGTTCGTGGTTTCCTCAGGAAGAGAGAGAGAGAGAGAAAGAAGATAGAAGATAGGACCAAAATGGCCTCGGTTGCATATAGAGAAACTGTGGAAAGAATGCAGATGATTTCTTTTGATCTTCACTCTTGATTGGTGACACTCTTAGCCTGGAGCACGATTTTGTCAAATCTGTGCTTTTCCCACCATAACAAGTGGCAGTAATCCATTAGCCATGGAGCACTTTGGACATCACAAAGATGTTAAAAAGTGCGACACACTTGCAAGATCTTTTCACTCCATCGGGCAAGAAGAGACAACAAAACCCTGTGGCTGATCAAATTCATTCAAAGCTACTGGTAATAAAGATTCACTGCTGAATTAGAACAAGCGCATAAAAATGTGACCTAAATTCCATTCACATTACGGGGCTAATGTTCTGCGGGAGAAAAATTAGCTTTTCTTTTCTTCCCCTGGAAAATGAACAAACTGCGGGAAGAATTCTATTTTTTTTTCAAATGGACAATTTGCAGGAATGCAATTTTGCTTGATCCAATCAGAAATGTAACCATCAGCCGTAACCGATCCACATAACAGTTTGTTAGTGCTTCTCAAATTGCTAATGAGTCACTTAAATAGTGTGATTGTCGAAAATTTCCACAGTCCAGCTGTGGAGCGCGCAATTATTTGAGAATGCACCTGAAAGCCAACAGCGATGCCAATTTAGTAGCAATGTCTTGCAAGCAGTGGTAAGCACGACAATGGTCTGACTGAAAAGGCATGTCTGGAGGGGTGGGATAAACCCCTTTGCAAATAAAGAAGGCAGGAGAAATAACAATGTGCCACAGACAGGGTCAATCCAGTCACCATCACTCAGAGGAACTGGGAGGAAATCCTGAGGAGGTGGAACATGACGTGAAGAGGGCACACTCAATAGAATCATCGAATCGTAGGATAGTCACAGTGCGGCAGGGGCGTCAGTTGAACACTTGACGGCTCTGTCTGCGAGAGGAACTTAGCTGCTCGCACTCTGTCGCCCTTTGCAAATTCTGACCCTGGCAGAGCT
This sequence comes from Carcharhinus amblyrhynchos, assembly GCF_965287045.1. Lineage (NCBI taxonomy): Eukaryota > Metazoa > Chordata > Chondrichthyes > Carcharhiniformes > Carcharhinidae > Carcharhinus > Carcharhinus amblyrhynchos. The sequence goes on along the minus strand of NC_137332.1, from coordinate 8,539,106 downwards.
CCGGGGTTGGGTGGGGAGGGGTGGGGGGTTGGTGGGGGGGGGCGGTTGTATGGACAGACTAGGAGCTAGGATTCATCTTCCCAGAGTGAAGAATTAAAGCTAAGAAATGTTGTGACATGAGGTGTTTAAAATCATCAAGAGTTTAGATACTACCACTAGGTGATGGCCTAGTGGTATTATTGCTGGACCTTTAATCCAGAAACTCAGCTAATGTTCTGGGCACCCGGGTTCAAATCCCGCCACGGCAGATGGTGGAATTTGAATTCAATGAAAAATATCATGATTTAAGAATCTACTGATAACCATTGTCGACTGCCTGGAAAAAAAAAACATCTGGTTCACTCATGTCCTTTAGGGAAGGAAATCTGCCATCCTTACCCGGCCTGGCCTACATGTGACTCTAGAGCCACAGCAATGTGGTTGACTTTCAACTGCCTTCCAAGGGCAACTCTTGCTGTGCACAAAACGGCTGCTGCGCTTGCGTACAAGTAACGTGAAGCACTATCAAATATTTCCAATGGACTGTGTAGCCTCAATGGGCCAAATGATGTGATTCGATTTATTATTGTCACATTGATTAGTATACAGTGAAAAGTATCTTTTCACGCGCCCGCTATACAGACAAAACACACTGTTCATAAAGAAGGAAATGAGAATGCAGAATGTAGTGTAAGAGTCATAGGCTTCCTTCTGCACTGTAGGGATTCTATGATTTCCAATGAACGTTAAGATGGTGCATATAAATACATTATAGTTCATTATTTTGTTTATCCAGATGAGGCATTTGGGGCAGGGTTGTCTTAATGGGGGATCCTGAGGAGGAAATTTCCTCTCATCACAGAGTGGATTTATAGGGAAAAAAAATCTTCCATTCAACAAGCAAGTCAAAAGTGTCTTTTATAGAGGAAATTCCCCCTTCTATTCCTCGGCTAACTGTAACACTGCTGCAAAGCAGAATGAAAACCATTAAATTATTATGAAGAGACTATTTATAGACTCACTCTACAGAAGACTTAGGGAAATATTTTGCCCAACATCAGAATCAAAGGTCTCATCTGCCAGTTAAGTACCCTGGGATACCAATTACAGTGTTTGATATCAATAATGAAGGTGTATTCACGTGAAATGTCTGCCAGCTCTTTTGATGAAAATGGCCAAAGTTATTTCTTCTGAATCCTTTGGTGTCTTGCCTGCTAATGTTGCACAGCTGAAATATATACGTGTTTCACTCTGCTGGAGCCTGGCAGAGTGCAGTCGCCTGACTGGAACAGTTCACTATGATGGGCTGTGAGTGTGGGTACGTGTCCCGTACCTCGACAGTTTAATTCACACACAAGGCAGCATTAACCTCCAACTCTGAGGGGAAAAGTCAGAGCCAATTGCAAACCAGGAACACATTGGAATTGGGTGCCAGACTGGGATCACAATTGTGTTCCAGACTGGAAATTGGAATTGTGCACCAGATAGGGAATAGAATTGTGTTCCGGACAGGGAATGGAATTGAGTGCCAGGCCAGGAGCACAATTGTGTTCCAGACAGGAAATTGGAATGGCGGCGTGGTGGTTAGCACTGCTGTCTCACTGCTCCAGGGACCAGGGTTCGATTCTCAGCTTGAGTCACTGTCTGTGCAGAGTCTGCATTTTCTCCCCGTTTCTGTGTGGGGTTTCTTTCGGGTTCTCCGGTTTCTTCCCACAGTCTGAAAGACGTGCTGGTTAGGTGCATCGACCGTGCTAAATTCACCCTCAGTGTACCCAAACAGGTGCCAGAGTGTGGCAACTGGAGGATTTTCACAGTAACTTCACTGCAGTGTGAATGTAAACCTAGATGTGATTAATAAATAAACTTCAGCTTCAGATAGGGAACAGAATTGTGTTCCAGACAGGAAATTGGAATTGTGCACCAGGCAAGGCTCAAAATTGTTTACTGGACAGGAAATGGAATTGGGAGCCAGACTGGGAACACAAGTGTGTTCCAGACAGGAAATTGGAAGAGGGAGACAGACAGGGATCATAATCGTGTGACGGGTGGCATGTATAATTTGTAATGGACAGGAAATGTGCACTAAATAAATAATTTACAATATGTTCTGGGTAGATGTGTGGAGAATGCATCCTTGGCTTTTGACTTGACAGATTTCCCTCAGACTGCGACATGAAGCATTTAATCTGGAATAACAAAAGTAAATCTGGTCAACGAGCTACTGAGGACCTCAGAATGAAAGAGTTCTCTTTTTTAACCCAAAACGTTAGAGGAAATGCAAATAGCGGTAAATCATAAACTGTAACGGGGCCACTAAAGAGCTCAGCGCCGAACATATTTGACTGTTCATCATCATTTGTGCAATGAAATGTGCTGCTCAAACTAAAACACTGAATACGCAAAGGATATTGCACAGTGTTACAGCATGACAAAGTAGCACTGTTGGGCTGCTGATGTCTCTCCAGGGTGACATATCACTGACGTGTGCCTTCTATTCAGAGCATCAGCCAAGACTCAGTGGGTACATTCTCACTGTCACATCAGAAGGTTCCACTCCAAAAACCTAAGCACAGGAGTCTGGGCTGACAATTCGCTACGGTGCTGAGGGACGGCTGCACTGTCATCGATGATGGCTAGAATTTAATGCCCACTCTAGAGGCAAGTTTTGAAGTGGGGGGCATTTTATTGGTGGAATTGGGAGGGGTGGAAGGCGGGGGGGGGGGGGTTGCAGTCATGGTTGGAGGCTTCTGGATGGGACCCCTATGCCCTTCCCACCTCTGCCCCACTGGTGGATTACTTTCCCACTCCAAGGCTAACTGAGACCTGCATGTGGGAAATTAATGCCCGTTTAAGGGGCTCATTCCACTGTTGGCAGCACCCATGGGCTGGAAGCCCAAATACCAAACCCTTCCAGGTCCCAGGGAGTCCCTTCCTCCAAGGCACTCAGAGGCTGAACGAGGGAGCCAGTGTCAGGACTGTTAAACGTCCCAGTTGCAGCCCAGAAATAAAAAGGTGATGCAAATCCTGCTTCTTTGCAAACTTGTTTTATTCGCGTTTACAGTTCCACACACCCAACACCCAGTGCCACCTGCAACCCCTTTATATATCCCGGTGAGTACTATCAAACAATTAACTTACAAACTAGTTCTAAAATGGAAGGTTGCAGTTAACCCATTCTTCACAAGGGCAGAGAGGGCACATTCAACGTGAAAGCCCTGTCATTTCTTCCAGTCCACCGTCCCCACCCTAGCTAGCGACATCCACTGTGACCCGGATCCCGTTTTTACTCACTTGTGTCCGTCACTGATCCTGGGTCTCTGCTGAATGCAGTGAACAGAAAAGGCTGAAAATACTCTTCCATTCAGGCAACATCTTAGAAGCATAGGAATACAGGAATTCAGAGCAGAAGTTGGCTAATTCAGCTCTTTGAACCTGCTCTGCCATTCAATCAGATCATGGTTGATCTATCCATAGTCTCAAATCCATTTTCCCACCTGTCTCAATAAGGCATAACCCATTTTTTATTAGAAATACATCAATCTCCTTGAACCCATTCAATGCTTCAGACTTCTCTGTGCTATGGGGCAGCAAGTTCCACAAAGACACCACCCTCTGCGAGAAGTAGCTCCTCCTCATCTCAGTTTTAAATCTATCACCTCTCAAACTATACCTGTGACCCCTTATTCTAGATTGCCCCACAAGGGAAATATTTGGTCTATGTCTACTCTATCTGTGGAGGAGGGGGGGAAGCAGAGTTAATGGGTTGCGGAGACTATGGACTTTAAAAAAGGTGACCGGGACCTGATTCTGGAGCATACGATTCCATTCCTGTGGTTTCCAGTATTTAACAGTGTCTTTTAAGGTACAGGCTGATTCAGGTCACAAGGTCATATCCCTGCTCTCACCACTCAGCTGCTTCCAAGGCAGGGTTAGACCCCACCTGCTCTATAACTTGCATTGACTTGTGCCACCTTTTGAAGAACAACTGTAGTTCGGGAACTTCATGATCCATGGAGTTCATCAGAGAACCTTTGGGAAGAAAGATCCAGAAAGTCTTCTTCATGCCTCCAATGCCCAAATGTGCCCCAACCACCGCCCTTTGTCTCCTCATGTACCCCTGCCATGTCAAGGTAAGCTATTGTGCTATAGTTTTTCTATGTTTCTATAGTCATCTCTAAGATAGGGACATGTTTGGCACAACTTTGTGGGCCAAAGGGCCTGTATCGTGCTGTAGTTTTTCTATGTTTCTATATCCCCCAGTACACTCCAATGGAATCTCAAGCCTCCCCTTGGCCAAGATATAACTACCACCCACCCCCACTCACCCCCATTCCCCAAGGCAAGCAATTCTACCATTCACCCCCTCTAGCTCCTCCTGCCCAATAACAAGCAATGCCATTTCCATGCAATTCATCCACTACACATTTAATGAAACCAATGAACAATAGAGTGACAATGGGTTGTATAAAAAAAGCCCACACATCCTGAGCCCCAGGAAAAATGGTCAGCTCTACATTTCTAATCTCTTCTGTCGATTGCATAATGTTTATTTGCATGAGATAAAGAGGGTTCAGAAAGTGCTTGCAGTTTCAGCTATTAATACTTTAAACAGTTTGGATGATTGACACTTTTATTAACCCATAATTAAAAATTATTCTTTTCCAAGATGTAGAACGTTATCACTGAATAACTAATTTTTAAACCTTTTCTATTTTTATGCATCATATTGTCACTATATGGTTCATTGAACGTATACAGTGAATTAACATGGAAGTGCCAAGGTTTGACATGGGAAGGTGGCACAATGGCCCACAGGGAATGGGTGAGGCCATACTTTGACATGAAAGGAATGAGGTGCAGCCATGCCATGTGGGAGGAGAAGCATAGCTTGGTATGGTGGGTATGAGGGACAATGAATATTGATCTAGCCAGTGAAGCCCTCATTCGTTGAATGAGTGAGAGAAATGGGTGGTAGGGAAGGGGCATTCCCCCCCCAAAGATGGGCAAATCATACCAAACAGTATGTTGCTTCTGCTGTTGGTAATGGGTAAGGTGTAGACCATAACTAACCAGATTATGCTTGTCAATCTCAAAGTATAGTGGCCAAGATTGGATGTCATTCCATGATTGGACAACATTTGCTAAATAATCCTCAGTATGCAAAGAATTACAACTTGAACAACAAAGTTAAGATTGACAACCAATTTAAGGCTCACAGTTTGGTGTGTACTGGAAGCTACGTATATTAATACATAGGACCCAGTTCTTTGCAGACAGAAAGGACAGGTATACACAATGCATCTCTTTTAACTAAACAAAATAAACAACAGCCATTGGCTGACTCAGTCGTCAGATAATGCCTTGTCCAATCAGGGTCAAACTGCCTGGTTAAATTTCAAACAATACTTGGCAGTGAACAGTCAGTCATCTGCTACATTCTCCATGGCAACACCTCTACCACTCTGTCTACTTGGCAATCATTCAGCACTTTCTCCTTATACTGCTTAACTCATTTTTTTCCCCTTATATCAGTATTCTTGGGAAGTGTCCTAAGAATATAAGAACATAACAAATAGGAGCAGGAGTAGGCCATCTAGCTCTTTGAGCCTGCCCCGCCATTCAGTAAGATCATGGCTGATCTGTCGTGGCTCAGTTCCACATTCCCGCCCTCTCCCCATAACCTTTAATCCCCTCGTTTATCAAAAACCCATCAACCCACGTCTTAAAAATATTTAGCGAGGCAGCCTCCACCACTTCAACGGGCAGAGAATTCCAGAGATTCACCACCCTTTGAGTGAAGAAGTTCCTCCTCAACTCCGTTCTAAACCGCCCCCCCTTTATCTTGAGGCTGTGCCCCCTAGTCCTACTGTCCTTTCTGAGCGGGAAGAGTCTCTTCACCTCTATCCTATCCATCCCATTCATCATCTTATACGTCTCAATGAGATCTCCCCTCATTCTTCTAAACTCTAACGAGTACAAGCCTAGTTTATTCAGCCTCTCCTCATAGCTCAACCCCCTCAACTCCGGTAACAGCCTAGTAAACCTCCTCTGCACTCCCTCCAAGGCCAAAATATCCTTGCGTAAGTGCGGCGACCAAAACTGCACACAGTACTCCAGCTGCTGCCTCACCAATGCCCTATATAGCTGCAGCAAGACCTCCCTACTTTTATATTCAATCCCCCTCGCTATGAAGGCCAGCATCCCATTCGCCTTCCTGACCACCTGCTGCACCTGCAAGCTGAGTTTTTGCGACTCATGCACAAGGACCCCGAGGTCCCTCTGCACCGTCGCCTGCTGCAGTTTTTCGCCACGTAAGTAATAATCCTTCCTACCATTATTCCTACCAAAGTGGACCACCTCGCACTTGCCAACATTACATTCCATTTGCCAGTTCCTGGCCCATTCGCCCAGCCTATCTAGATCCTTCTGCAGACTCTCCACACCCTCCGCGCAATTTGCCGTTCCACCAATCTTGGTGTCATCAGCAAATTTCGACACCGTACACTCGGTTCCCTCCTCCAGATCATCTATATAAATGGTAAATAGCTGAGGCCCCAGCACCGACCCCTGGGGCACTGAAGGCAAGGTGAAAATCTTCGCTACGTCTTTTTTTTCAGCAAAAGGGAAGGTCTGTGATAGGGTGCAAGACATTAAATAACAAGAGCATTGGTAGGCCAGAGGCCAAAGAGAGTGGTAATGGGGCAAGTACAGAAAGAAAAGGGGGGTGTAGAGGAAGTGTGAATGACAGATTGATGAACAGCTGCCATCCAAAAGCAAAACTGAGAAAAGCAAGATTAAGATCAATATGCGCAATAAGAAGGAGACAAAAGAGAAATATTAGCTTCCCCCATGATGAGGTAATGGCCTAGTGATGTCATTGCTAGACTATTAATCCAGAAACTCAGCTAATGGTTGAATCCCGCCACAGCAGACTATGGAATTTGGATTCAGTTTAAAAATCCGGAATTAAGAACCAACTGATGACGATGAAACCATTGTCGACTGTCGGAAAAAACCCCTTTGGTTCACTAACGTCCTTTCCGGAAGGAAATCTGTAGTCCTTACATGTAACTCCAGGCCTACAATAATGTGGTTGACTCTCAACTGTCCTCTGAAAGGGGCCAGAAAGCCATTCAGTTCAAGGGCAACGTCAAAGATGTGTGGGTTAGATAGATTGGCCATGCTAAATTGCCACTTAGTATCAAGGGGACTATTGGGCTAAATACATTGGGATAGGGCCTGTGTGGGATTGTGGTCAGTGCAGATTCAATGGGCTGAATAGCCTCCTTCTGCACAGTAGGGATTCTATGGATTCTAACCAGGGGTGGGCAATAAATGCTGGCCTAGCCAGTGACATCCTTTGTCCCACAAGTGAATAAAAACAAACCCCCGAACTATTGTGCAATAGGCATGCAATCAGCTGAATGGTCAGGCTTAGAACAAAGCATAGCAATGCGAGTTTAAAAGGAATCGCACTTGTGCAGTTGAAGGATTGCAATGGGAACAGAAAGAGAGTGAACATCCCCAGAGAGTTCGCCTTACTGAAGAGAGGAGGCTGCTGGGCGAGTGTGAAGGTCTCCTCGGCTGTGAGATCTTCCTTATTTCCAACCCAATGCCCCTAAGGTGTGCATCCCACAGGACTTTGACTGGCTGAAATTGTGTTTGGCTCTCTTAAAATAGGCACTGCAGTGCGTTCTCTGCACCCTTGGAACAGTCGTTGTAAAGCAGATCCTTGTTAAAGACAGTATCGCTGGGTCTGAGCAAGTCATGCTCATCGATTGCCGTGGCTGGTTCAGCTGAAGGCTTGTTGAGGTTGCATCTTGTTAGCTGCAGACAGTTCGAACACCCTCCATTCATCAGCACTTTCAGATTATACATCGTCGCTGCTCTGATAATCGAGAATGAATCACTCTGAGCGAAGTTCAACAAAAGAACGGCAGGTCCCAGGAAGGGAACATGAATCTGCACCAGCATCACAGCAATTAATCAGTTAGTTCAATTAATCAAAGGCACCACGGAACTGGGAGATCAAAATAAAAAGGGGAGCGGGGTTGAATGCCGTAAATCTAACCAAAAGAAAAGAAAGGAGAGACACAGACTTATTTTTCTTTATGCATTCACGGATTGTGGGCATCGCTGTCAAGGTCAACATTTATTATCTATCCCTAATTATCCTCGAGAAGGTGGTGGTGATTCACCATTGAATTTATTCAAAGCAGAGTTTGACAGATACAGAGGGGGTATAGGGAAATGGGACTGCAGTGCGCAAAGTAGAGTTAGGAGCACAGCCAGATCAGTCGTGATCTTACTGGGTGATAGAACAGGCTCAGTGGGCCGAATGGCCTACTCCTGCTCCTATCAAGCTTATGTTTCCATGTCTTGTGTGGTGTAGATACACTACAGTAATATTGAGGTGGGGTGGGGGGGATGGTTGTGGGGGAGTTCCAGGATTTTGATTATGAAATGACAATGAAGGAATGACGATATAGTTCCATGTCAACAGAACCATATAGTGCAGAAAGAGGCCCTTTGGCCCATTGAGTCTGCACTGAACACAATCCCACCCAGGCCCTACCCCCATATCCCTATATATTATACCCACTAATCCCTCTAATCTACGCATCCCTGGACACTAAGGGGCAATTTATTAGCACGGTCAATCAATCTAACCCGCACATCTTTGGACTGTGGGAGGAAACCAGAGTACATAGAACATAGAACACTACAGCACAAACAGGCCCTTTGGCCCACAAGTTGCGCTGATCATATCCCTACCTACCAGGCCTATCTATCACCCTCAATCCCATTAAATCCCATGTACTCATCCAGAAGTCTCTTAAAAGACCCCAACGATTTTGCCTCCACCACCACCGATGGCAGCTGGTTCCACTCACTCACCACCTCCTGAGTGAAAATTACCCGGAGTACCTGGAGGAAACTCAAGGATCCCCAGAAGGGAAAAAAAAAAGACCAGTATTCTTATTTCCCCATTATACTGGTGTTCCATTTTAAAATATACAACACCAGTTCAGTCCACCATTCCCATTTCCCCATTTTACTGATGTCCCATTTTAATGTATACAAGATAAAATATACAAGACCAGTTTAAATTTAAAATTTACATCTTGTAAAATTGCACTCAGCATATCAGTTGTACAAGTTTCAAATATCATTTCAAACATTACACAAGTTCAATGGTATCCCAATGCACTCTACTTTTTTATACATTGTATTTACAAGCACTCATCGCAGTGGATGGCTTATTTCACCGTTTCCGTTTATTACTTAGACACAAACGTCCACCAAAAACTTATTCTCATTTGTATCTTCATTTCCCTGTCTTACTGTTTCTTCCTCCTGGGTGGGTGTGACTTGGAGGGGAATTTGCAAGGGATGGATTTTAAAAAAAAAATAATTTTTGTGATGTGGGCATCGTTGATTAGACCAACATTTATTGCTGCACAAGCCTTTCTAAGTGGCAGAGATTGCGTATTTGGGAGGCGCTGCAAGTGGAGCGTTGGTGAAGTTGCTGCAGGCAACTTGCGTCAGTGCCCTCTGCTGCCGCTGTGTGCCTGTGGTGCAGAGAATTAATGTTTATGCTGATGGATGGCGTGCTGACCAAGCGGACTCCGTAATCCTGGACTTGCCAAGCCTAATGAGTGATGTGGCATCTGTACACACCCAGGAAAATGGGGCTCAGTCCATCACACTCCTGCCTAAGTTGAGTCTTGCAGGTGGTTGAAAGGCTTTTGGGAGTCAGGAGGTGACTTAATAGAATCCCTACAGTGCAGAAGGAGGCCATTCAGCCCTTTGAGTCTACACCAACTCTTTGACAGGGCATCTTACCCGGGCCCTATGCCTGCCACCCCACATATTTATCCCACGAATTCCCCTATCCCATACATCTTGGGGTATTAAGAGCCAATTTTCGCCTGGCCAATCCACCTAACCTGCACATAATTGGAATGTGGGAGGAAACCGGAGCACCTGGAGGAAACCCACGCAGACACGGGGAGAATGTGCAAACTCCACACAAAGAGTGACCCAAGGCTGGAGTTGAACCCAGGTCCCTGCTGCTGTGAGGCAGCAGTGCTAACCATTGTGCTGCCCTGTGACTTACTTGCTGCAGAACCGCTGACCTCATTGTTTACATTACATCTTGAATCACCTCCTCAAATTGCTTTCAACCCAATTTCTGTGCACTGATTGGTTTCTGCATTGTGACCACACTTCAAAGTGTATTTCATAGAATCCCTACAGTGCAGAAGGAGGCCATTCTGCCCATCAAGTCTGCACTGACCACAATCCCATCCAGGCCTTATTGCCGTAACCCCACACATTCACCCTGCTAATCCCTCTGACACTAGGGTCAATTCAGCATAGCCAATTAATCTAATCCGCACGTCTTTGGACTGTGGGAGGAAGCCAGAGCACCCAGACATGGGGACAATGTACAGAATCCCCACAGACAGTGACCCCCAGGTTGGAATTGAACCCGGGCCCCTGGTGCTGTGAGGCAGCAGCGCTAACCACTGCACCACCGTGCCACTTACAGCATGGCTCTACAGCATGTTGGGATTGTCGTTGTGAAAAGTGCAAAAAGCCCAATCCATCACGCAAACCAGCCTCCCATCCATTGACACTGTCTACACTTCCCGCTGCCTCGGCAAAGTAGCCAGCATAATTAAGGACCCCACGCACCCCGGGCATTCTCTCTTCCACCTTCTTTCTTTGGGAAAAAGATACAAAAGTCTGAGGTCACGTATCAACTGACTCAAAAATAGCTTCTTCCCTGCTGCCATCAGACTTTTGAAAGGACTTACCTTGCATTAAGTTGATCTTTCTCCACACCCTAGCTATGACTGTAACACTACATTCAGCACTCACTCATTTCCTTCTCTATGTACTGTATGCTTTGTCTGTATAGCACGCAAGAAACAATACTTTTCACTGTATGTTAATACACGTGACAACAATAAATCAAGTCAAATATAAATATGTTTTAACCAAATACTTCACAGGAAAGTTACTGACTGCTCAGGTTCAGCACTTGGCATTTCATTCACCAAGCATTCCATTACAGGTTTATAACATTACTGAGAATCTAACATCTCACTCCATGCAGTGCGGTACCTTTGGACACATTAACGGCACATTTCATTTGAGTCCTGTGCGCTTAGAACTAATTTTCCAGTAATATAGAAAGTGTTCGTAGAATTAATTTGCTGTCAGATCAGCGGTGTTCAAGTGAATATTTTATGATTGTGCATTAGCTGTATTTGTCTAAAGTTGTGACATGATTGAGTCATTCTCTGAGGGAAGCGTATTAATAATTAAACTCTGTCCAATACACTGCGTTAAGAATGACAGCATAATTGTGCATTTTCACGGGCTGTTTCATAAGGCAGAAAATGAGAATGCCCTGCCACCATTTAAATGCCAATTTTCAGTGAAATTAAAACACTGCTGTAGAATGAGAGTTTGTGTCAAATTTCAATATCATTTCATTGCTTTCCTGCTTTGAACATGGATTAAGTTCAAATGGCTTGTTCCATTTTTTTCCTTCGTGCAGAATTAACTGTCAACTTGGAGCTTTTCTGAGCTATATCATATTACCAGCAGTCACCAAACTTCTGCTATTTAAGTGGTAACAGGTGCATTCTTTGTCTCCTCATGTCATTCAACCAACCATTATACTTCTGAGCACCATTTAACGTCAGGTCCTGGCTGACGCGTCCTGTGCTAATCTGCCACCTCCTGCCTCGAAGTTTAAAGTTTTAAAGTTTATTTATCGTTGTCACAAATAGGCTTACATTAACACTGCAATCAGAGAATCATAGAATCCTACAGTGCAGAAGGAAGCCATTCAGCCCATCAAGTCTGCACTGAGACAATCCCACCCAGGTTCTATGGTCGTTTACCAACGGATTCAAGAACAGCTTCTTCCCTGATGCTGTCAGACTTTTGAATGGACTTACCTTGCATTAAGTAGACCTTTTTTTTTACACTCTAGCTATGACTGTAACACTACTTTCTGCAGTCTCTCTTTTCCTTCTCTATGAACAGTATGTTTTGTCTGTACAGTGTGCAAGAAACAATACTTTTCTGTATACTAATGTGACAATAATAAATCAAATCAAATCAAAAAAATCTCCATAACTCCCATGCATTCACCCAGCTAGACCCCCTTGACATTAAGAGGCAATTCAGCATGGCCAATCCATCTAACCCGCGCATCTTTGGACTGTGGGAGGAAACCTGACCACCCGGAGGAAATCCACTCAGACATGGGGAGAACGTGCAAACTCCACAAAGTGACCCAAGCAGGGAATCAAACCCAGGAATCAAATCCGGGACTCTGACGCTGTGAGGCAGCAGTGCTAACCATCGTGCCACCCGATGGGCGGCAAAGGGTAATGAACGAAGCCCAGTCCATCACACAAACCAGCCTCCCATCCAATTATTACGTCTACACTTCCTGCTACCTCGGGAAAGCAGTCAGCATAATCAAAGACCCCACACACCCCGGACATTCTCTCTTCCGCCTTCTTCTTTGGGAAAAAGATGCAAAAGTTTGAGGCCACGTACTAATCGACTCAAAAACAGCTTCCTTCCTGCTGCTGCCAGGTTTTTGAATGGACCCTCCCTGCATTAAGTTGACCTTTCGCTACATCCTTGCTATGACTGTAACATTACATTCTGCATCCTCTCCTTTCCTTCTGCATGTATGGTATGCTTTGTCTGTATACAATGCAAGAAAAAATGCTTTTCACTGTAAACTAACTCATACATGTGACAGGAACAAAACAAATCAATTCAAAATCCATGAACTCCCCACAGAGGTTAGATTCAGCCTCCACATTTCAAATATCTCTGTGGTCCCTTGTGGCCTCCCCATCTCTGCATCCCCAGCACACTCTGCCTTTCCGTGGGCAGCTCTGGGTTTTATTGGTGCTCCAATTGGTTCTTTCAAGATTGGCCAGTTGCATTCCCCCTTCGGTTCTTCACCTCCAACCATTCTTTCAGCTCTGGTGAATTGAATGTTCCCCATCCCAACCCATTCCCCTGGACTTTCAACAAATGTGCTTCTTTCGATTGGAAAGCTGCTCCTTATCACTTCCTTCCAACATGTCATAGAATCCTTACAGTGCATAAGGAGGCCACTTGACCCGTCGAGCCTGCATCAACAATCCCACCCGAGCCCTATCCCCATAACCGCATGTATTTACCCAGCTAATCCCCCTGACACTATGGGGCAAATTAGCATGGCCAATCAATCGCACATCTTTGGAGTGTGGAAGGAAACTGGAGCACTCGGAGGAAACCCACATAGACACGGAGACAACATGCAGACTCTACACAGATAGTCACCCAAGGCTGGAATTGAACCCAGGCCCCTGGCACTGTGAGACAGCAGTGCTAACCACTGTGCCACCATGTCCTCAAATTCAAGTCTCATACAAAATGAACTCTTTTCCCACCGCTCTAGCACATCTAACCCCACGTTTCCCCAACCTACAGTGAATATTTATTGATATAAAGTGCAAGCATAAATTACAAGATATTACAAGATATCACTAAATTGCAAATTTCTGCTCATTTGTTTTAAATCGTAAAACTAGGAAAAGGAATAATTCTGAGAAGACCATTTGATTCCGACTATTGACTCCAATTCTGTTGTTTTGTTTTTACAGACCACATTTCTATTCAAGACGACGAACAGGTAAGAGATCTGTTATGTGCTCGTTTGCAAACAGTGAAACAAGGTTTGATCGTAAACACTTTGGCATAATTAGCTTGATTGCATTATGTTGAAATATTGACCCAACCACCGTGTCTGCAGTAATTCAGGCAAACGAAGGAAATTAGTGGGGCAGGTGTGATGGAGTTGGCCATTTCTTGGTTAAATCGGATGGATGTCCCATTTTTGCATTGTGGGGCTTGCTAGCGATGTGTTTTCAGAGTGAACAAAAAAGGATATTTAATAACACAAGCGTGTCTGCAGCCAGCTCTGAATTACCTTTGCTGAGGAGAGCTCATCCCCCTGGGGGTTGATTCCCCCACTCTGCATCCCAATTAGCCAGCCTGGCCAAGTGGCCTTTGTTCTGCTGTTTGGCCCTTAAAGTGACAGTCACCGCACTGGGGCGAGGCAGCAATCAGGCAAGTCCTTCATTTCAACCACATTGTGCTCAATGTGAAATGGGCGGAGGGGTGAGTCCTGCTTCCAATATTACAACAGGCTACGTGCTCACTGGAAGTGGAAATGGCAGCTTCTGCGAGGCCCAGGCAGCAGCAGCAAAGAAAATAGCTGCAGGGAGGATGTGTGGGCTTCCTGCACATTGTTGAGGGAAAAGCATCTGAGCAAAGTCATGGGATATTGGAAGTTCATTTCCCTGTGTCTGACTGGAGAGAAAAGGGAACCATGTAAAACCAGCACAATTGTCCACTTTGCACTATCCTGCACTGCCACCCTTTGTATCACACACTTTTGACCATTGTACTACAAGTGGAGGGATGAGTGAGGGGCTCTGTGTGGGAGGTGGAATTGGTGGGCTGGGGACAGAGGAACCACATACAGGTGAAGGAGAGGTAATGAATGATAAGGGCAATGGACCATATTTTGATGGGTAGTGTCCCTTATGGTGCTGGGTGGGGCTCATGTCTGGAACTGGGATTGGGGAAGGGGTGCATGGTCAGACATGTTCATCCAGCAAAAGGATCTCTTCAGTTGTGGGCAACAAAATGAAACAAAACTTACAAACTAAAGAGAAAGGATTAATAAAGAAACATCATTACTCCAACACTTGGCACCTTACCCCAAACAATTCCAAACTCCCAGCAGCTTCTTCTTATTTATACTGAGTCAGCTGGCCAGTTGACCACCACATCATTTTGTCATTGGTTACATAGTTAACTGGGTCAGTTGACCCTTTCAGCTTATTACCATTGGTCATTACAACAGATCCAATGTTATCACTGGTTACATTCTAACAATGCATGTTGGGTCAGGAAGGAATGTGTTTTCATCCATGAGTGATGGGGGAGGGGTGAGGGTTGGTGGAGAAGAGTGGGAAGAGGGATGTGAGATGGCTGACCCATCATTTTTGGGAAGTGTTTGGGGGAGGGTGGACAACACTCAGAGCAGCGGGGTGGGGGGGGAGGTGTGGAGTTGCCATGATTGGAAGGGAGGTGGGAGGGAAAGGGTCAGCAAGAAGTGGGGTGGGGGTGGAGGCAGAAATATATTGTTAAAAACATGTCAAAGAGCCCTCATCTCTGGCTTATTACCGGTGAGGTTTATCAAGATAGGCGCAGCTAAGATTAGATGTGAGAGATGATATCTTTTATAAATTGTAATCCTCCTGCTGATTCTGGGGATAGCAGGACTGATGTATGAGGAGAGATTGACTAGATTAGGATTGTTTCCGCTGGAGTTCAGACAAATGAAGGGGAATCTCATAGCGACTCACAAAATTCTAACAGGACTAGACAGGGTAGATGCAGGTAAGGCATTCCCAATGGTGGGGGAATCCAGAACTAGGGGTCAAAGTCTGAAGATTCAGGGTAGACCATTTAGGGCAGAGATGAGGAGACATTTCTTCACCCAAAGAGTGGCGAGTCTGCGGAATTCATTACCACAGGAAGTAGTTGATGCCAAAACATTGAATGTATTCAAGAGACGGCCGGATAAAGCGTTTGGGTTGAATGGGGTCAAAGTTTATGGGGAAAAAGCAGGATGAGGCTATTGAGTTGGATCATCAGCTGTGACCGTAATGAGTGGTGGAGCAGGCTCACAGGGCCAAATAGCCTCCTCCTGCCCCTATCTTCTACGTTTCTATATTTCTACGTAAGAAGCCAAAAGTCTCGGTTTTTGGTTTAAAAGAAAATTTGTGACTGCGGCCCAGCATTAGTGTACAATATTCTCTGCTACACGCATACTTGTCAAGCTGCCAGTTGTGAACATGCTTCCTCCTTGCATCAGTTGGCAACTCAGGAGCCAAATTAAATGTTGAGACATCTCCCTGCTTAGCAGAACATGCAAAGACATATAGCTTTATTCCGACAATATGCTTCAACCCACTGCCTCCGAGTGAAGCACCTTATCCGTATCAATTCCCAGCCCATCCATCCTAATGGCCCATCTTAGTAAAATCGGCCAATTAGCACTGAATTACAGGCAGTTTTGTGGTGTGGACTCACGTCTGCTGGGAAGTGAATTGTTTCTGTCACAACTCAATTCACCCAGGGCCCAGAACTGAAACTGGAGACTCAAAATCTCCTTTACACCTCCATCGTTTCCAACTGTGAAATGAAATCATCCTAATTTCTCAAGCCACCTACTCTCCCCCAAGAACGAAATGTCATTTTTAACTGTGTTTTCTTTTCTGTTTCTGGAATATTGAGATAATATCAGGGGGGGACGTGTGATGTATCTGTTCTCTTTGTCTTTTAAATGCCTACTTTGAATTGTTGAGGAAATCTAAATCCTAGGCTCTTGGTGCTTTATAGGAAATTAAATCCTCCCTGTGGCAACTGACCCCTAACCGTAAACCAATTTCAGTGCGTATACAGTAAAGGAGAGGGGTCGGAATGCTTATCATACCTTATGGCTTATTTATTAGTGTCACAAGTAAGGCTTACATTAACACTGCAATGAAGTTACCCTGAAATTCCCCTAGTCGTCACGGTATGGCACCTGTTCGGGTCACTGCTCCTAACCAGCACATCTTTCAGAGAATGTGGGAGGAAACCGGAGGAAATCTGCGAGATGCAGGGAGAATGTGCAAACTCCACACAGTCAATGACCCAAGCCGGGGATCGAACCCGAGTCCCTGGCGCTGTGAAATAGCAGTGCTCATCACTGTGCTACCGTGTCCCTCCAGGTTATTCTTCAGACACAAACATCGTTCATTAGGCGGCGCAGTGGCACAGTGGTTAGTACTGCTGCCTCACAGTGCCGGGGACCCAGGTTTAATTTCAGCATTGGGTCACTCACTGTGTGTATGGAGTTTGCACATTCTCCCCATATCTGCTTGGATTGCCACCTGATGCTCCGGTTTCCTCCCTCGGTCCAAAGAAGTGTAATTCAGGTGGATTGGCCATGCTAAATTGTGCCCTAGTGTCCAAAGATGTGCAGGTTAGGTGCATTAGTCATGGTAAATGCACAGGGTTAAGAGGATACGGCAGGGTGTGGGGCTGGGTAATGTGCTCTTTTTGAGAGTCAGTGCAGATGCCATGGGCTGAATGGCCTCCTTATGCACTTTAGGAGTTCTATGGCTCTATTTTCCGAGTGTTATATAGACTAAAAACAGGGCAGCTATTTGATATATGGTTTGGTCGATCATGTTTTTGTGAGGCAGTCTAAAACTGGTCTTAGTGAGCCAGCAACTTGTTTCCTGTCTCTCACAGGAACAGAGGAACAGGAGAAGGCCATTCAGCCCTCTGGCATATTTCTTCATTTGACTAGATCATGTTTGATCTGTATCATAACTCTCTGCGTTGGGCTTGTTTGTGCAAACCTTATTGTGTAGCTTGGTCTCCTTATCTGAGGAAAGATGTTTTTGCTATAGATAAAGTGTGGCAAAGGCTTATTCAGGCTGATTCCATGGATGGCAAGACTGATGTATGAGGAATGATTGAGTCAGTTAGGATTATATTCACAGGAGTTCAGAAGAATGAAGGGGGATCCCATAGAAATTTATAAAATTCTAAAGGACTACATAGGGTGGCACGGTAGCACAGTGGTTAGCACTGCTGCTTTACGGCTCCAAGGACCTGGGTTTGATTCCTAGCTCGGGTCGCTGTCTGGGTGGAGTTTGCACAGTCTCCTCGTGTCTACGTGGGTTTCCTTTGGGTGCTTTGGTTTCCTCCCACAGTCCAAAGATGTGCATGTTAGGTTGATTGGCCATGCTAAAATTGCCCCTTCGTGTCCTGGGATGCATAGGTTAGAGGGATTAGTGGGTAAATGTGCAGGGATATGGGGTAGGGCCTGGGTGGGATTGTGGTCAGTGCAGACTTGATGGGCCGAAGGGCCTCTTTCTGCACTGTGGGGTTCTATGATAGGGTGGATGCAGGCAGTATATTCCCAATGGCGGAGCTGTTCAGAACCAGCGGTCATAGTCTAAGGATAAGAACATAAGAACATAAGAACATAAGAAATAGGAGCAGGAGTAGGCCATCTGGCCCTTCGAGCCTGCCCCGCCATTCAATAAGATCATGGCTGATCTGTCGTGGCTCAGTTCCACTTTCCCGCCCTCTCCCCATAACCCTTAATCCCCTCTCTTATCAAAAACCCATCAACCCGCTTCTTAAAAATATTTAGCGAGGCAGCCTCCACCACTTCAACGGGCAGAGAATTCCAGAGATTCACCACCCTTTGAGTGAAGAAGTTCCTCCTCAACTCCGTTCTGAACCGCCCCCCCTTTATCTTGAGGCTGTGCCCCCTAGTCCTACTGTCTTTTTTGAGCGGGAAGAGTCTTTCCACCTCTATCCTATCCATCCCATTCATCATCTTATACGTCTCAATGAGATCTCCCCTCATTCTTCTAAACTCTAACGAGTACAAGCCTAGTTTATTCAGCCTCTCCTCATAGCTCAACCCCCTCAACTCCGGTATCAGCCTAGTAAACCTCCTCTGCACTCCCTCCAGGGCCAAAATATCCTTGCGCAGGTGCGGCGCCCAAAACTGCACACAGTACTCCAGCTGCGGCCTCACCAATGCCCTATACAGCTGCAGCAAGACCTCCCTACTTTTATATTCAATCCCCCTCGCTATGAAGGCCAGCATCCCATTCGCCTTCCTGACCACCTGCTGCACTTGCAGGCTGGGTTTTTGCGACTCATGCACAAGGACCCCGAGGTCCCTCTGCACCGTCGCCTGCTGCAGTTTTTCGCCACGTAAGTAATAGTCCTTCCTACCATTCTTCCTACCAAAGTGGACCACCTCACACTTGCCAACATTAAATTCCATTTGCCATTTCCTGGCCCATTCGCCCAGCCTATCTAGATCCTTCTGCAGACTCTCCACACCCTCCGCACAATTTGCCTTTCCCCCAATCTTGGTGTCATCAGCAAATTTCGACACCCTACACTCGGTTCCCTCCTCCAGATCATCTATATAAATGGTAAATAGCTGAGGCCCCAGCACCGACCCCTGGGGCACCCCACTAGTTACCAACCGCCAATCCGAATAGCACCCATTGACCCCCACTCTCTGCCTCCTATTTGACAACCAATCCTCTATCCACGCTAACACCCTACCCCCAACTCCATGTCCTCTGACCTTCTGCAGTAACCTCTTGTGAGGTACCTTATCAAACGCCTTCTGAAAATCCAGAAAGACCACATCCACCGGCTCTCCTCTATCCACCGCCCTAGACACATCCTCATAGAACTCCAGTAAATTTGTCAGACACGACTTCCCTTTAATGAAACCGTGTTGCGTCGGAAAACCTTTTTAGGAATGAGATGAGGAGAAAAGTCTTCACCCAGGTCATGGTAAGCCTCTGGAATTCTTTACCTTAGAAAGTATAAGAGGCAAAAACATGTGGCTGGAATTTTCCGGCCATTCATTCCCACTGCCAGCGAGGATGGAAAATTTGGCACTCAGCCAATTCTCTGTTCACTGCAGCAGGACTGGAAAATCCTGCCGGTTTTAATGGTGGGAAGTTCCACCCTGTATATTTTCAACAAGCAGTTCGATGTAGCGCTCGGAGAGAAGGGGGGATTAAAGATATGGGAAGGAAGGCGAGTTCAGGCTATTGAGTTGGATGGTTAGCTATGGTCATCATGAATGGCAGAACAGACTCGAAGGGCCGAATGGCCTCCTTCTGCTCCTATTTCCTATGTTCCGTCTCTCCTGATTTTTAATTCCACGTATGTCAATGGAGAAGTCATCCATTTAGGAGACCCCTTATTTCCAGTAAAGTTTACAATTGAGTGCTCCTCCTGCTGCAGAGGGCTGTCGAACAGAGGGAATGGAGACAACGTGGGTAAATAAGGCTGTGGCCTAGATCAGCCTCGTGGTTAGTACCGCTGCCTCACAGCATCAGGGACCCAGGTGCGTAACCGAGTTTATGCACAATTGGTGACTTTCTTGCTTTTCTAACCATTAAAATCAGCTAACTGAAATCCTGTCCGCTAACCTCTATATCCCTGTGCTCATTGATTCAATATTGTTTCAATACAGATTTCCTATTTGCCCCCTTTCCCGCACTGAATGGTAGCAAGGCCACAGGTCCCTGCTGAAGTCACTCACTATTCATTCATCAAAGATCAGCTGAACAATGTGGTGGAGATGCCGGCGTTGGACTGGGGTGGGCACGGTAATTAGTGGCTTGAAACAATCCACACCTCTTTAACCTGTGATTATCCCTTTCTCCATGTACACTGTTTGAATACTTGCAAGGACTCGCATTCCAAACATTCTCCACATCCCAATCTGTACCTATCTTGAAAATAAAACTTTAAAAAGTGTAACAAACTTCTCTTTAAATGTTTCTCACTTCAGCTGCTCCTTGTGGTAGCGAATGTCTCAGTGAGGTTGCCCTTATTCTATGATTGACTGAAAGCAGCTAATGTTTATTTATTAGTCACAAGTGGGCTTACATTAACACTGCAATAAAGTAACTGTGAAAATTCCCTTGTCGCCGCACTCAGATTGGAATGCGAACTGTAATTGTAATGACCCGTAATTGTCTTGCAATTGTATCTTTGCCCATCTATGTCATGTTTGTGAACCCTACTTCTACTCACCTGATGAAGGAGCGGTGCTCTGAAAACTTGTGATTCCAAATAAACCTATTGGACATGGTGTTCCAGACTTCTTATAGCTGAACAGTGCCCTGGAGTGTGGCATCAGTTGATGCTTGGAGCTAGAATATTTTAGAGCAAAGTTCAGAAGCACAAATAGTCATCCCAATCTGGACCCCCCCCCACCAGCGCCACCCACGCCCTCCCCCCAAAAAAAATGCGACGGAGGTTGGGGTGTCTGTCGAAATTGTTAAGACAGATTTTTTTATTGGCTTAAGGATATTCGAGGAAATGAAGAAAATGTGGGTAAATAAAGGCTGAGATCTAGGTCAGCCTAGTGGTTAGCACTGCTGCCTCAGAGCACTAGGGATCCAGGTTCGATTTTGGCCTTGGGTAACTGTGCTATGTTGAGTTTGCACGTTCTCCCCATGTCTGCATGGGTTTCCTCCAGGTGCTCCAGTTTCCTCCCGCAGTCCAATGATGTGCAGATTAGGTGGATTGGCCACGCTAAATTGCCCTTAGTGTGAGGGGGACTCATAGAACCCCTACAGTGCAGAAGGTGGCCATTCAGCCCATCAAGCCTGCACCAACAACGATCCAACTCAAGCCTTATCCCTGTAACCCCCTAGACCAACCCTGCTCATGCCCCTGACACTAATGGATAATTTACCGATGGCCAATCCACCTAACCTGCATATCTTTGGATTGTGGGAGGAAACTGGAGCACCCAGAGGAAGGCTACACAGATAGGAGGAGAATGTGCAAACTCCGCCCAGTCACTCGTTGTTCAAATCGAACCTGGGTCTCTGGCGCTATGAGGCAGCAGTGTTAACCACTGTGCCACCATACCATTGGTTGCAAACAGTCTGGTTTAGCCTCAGACAGTGGCCAGAGGGAGGGAGAGAGTCAGAATAACTTCAGAAGGCTAAATTGTCACTATTGCCCCCGGATAACAAGCTGCTGTTTTCCTCAGTATGGCAGGAATGTAATCGCCCCGCTACCACTGAATCAGAGAAGGCAAGGGGCGGAGAATGGAAATGCCCATTGACCTGGGGCGGGATTTTACGGTTTCGGGATGAGCGGGACCGTAAACTCCCGACCCCAGTGGTCGGTGCTGGGGCCTCAGCTATCTACCATTTATATAGATGATCTGGAGGAGGAAACCGAGTGTATGGTGTCGAAATTTGCTGATGACACCAAGATTGGTGGAACGGCAAATTGTGCGGAGGGTGTGGAGAGTCTGCAGAAGGATCTAGATAGGCTGGGCGAATGGGTCAGGAACTGGCAAATGGAATTTAATGTTGGCAAATGTGAGGTTGTCCACTTTGGTAGGAAGAATGGTAGGAAGGACTATTATTTACGTGGTGAAAAACTGCAGCGGGCCACGGTGCAGAGGGACCTCGGGGTCCTTGTGCATGAGTCGCAAAAACCCAGCCGGCAGGTGCAGCAGGTGGTCAGGAAGGCGAATGGGATGCTGGCCTTCATAGCGAGGGGGATTGAATATAAAAGTAGGGAGGTCTTGCTGCAGCTGTATAGGGCATTGGTGAGGCCGCAGCTGGAGTACTGTGTGCAGTTTTGGTCGCCGCACTTACACAAGGATATTTTGGCCTTGGAGGGAGTGCAGAGGAGGTTTACTAGGCTGATGCCGGAGTTGAGGGGGTTGAGCTATGAGGAGAGGCTGAATAAACTAGGCTTGTACTCGTTAGAGTTTAGAAGAATGAGGGGAGATCTCATTGAGACGTATAAGATGATGAATGGGATGGATAGGATAGAGGTGGAGAGACTCTTCCCGCTCAGGAAGGACAGTAGGACTAGGGGGCACAGCCTCAAGATAAAGGGGGGCGGTTTAGAACGGAGTTGAGGAGGAGCTTCTTCACTCAAAGGGTGGTGAATCTCTGGAATTCTCTGCCCGTTGAAGTGGTGGAGGCTGCCTTGCTAAATATTTTTAAGACGCGGGTTGATGGGTTTTTGATAAGCGAGGGGATTAAGGGTTATGGGGAGAGGGCGGGAATGTGGAACTGAGCCACGACAGATCAGCCATGATCTTATTGAATGGCGGGGCAGGCTCGAAGGGCTAGATGGCCTACTCCTGCTCCTATTTCTTATGTTCTTATGTTATGTTCTTATAAGTCCCGTAATCTTTCTAAGTGAAATTGGCGAGCGCCATCGGTGTCAAATTTGGGTAGGTGGGAACGGAACTTACCTTGCCCAAATTCATTTCACTTTGGGCCCTTCAAGCTGACAGACCCTGTAGGGATGGGCTGACCCAAACATGGAGATGAAAGAGCGAGGAAACTGAACCACACAGACTCGATAAGCCAGTCCTGTTATAGAACTCTACACAAAAAAGCCTCATCTACCAATTGCCATCCCATGGGGTCCTTTGACGTTAAGTAAAATGCTAAGATGATAAATCCACTTATCAATTTGGGGATCACGGAGTGCGGGTGAAAGCAGTAATTGGCTCCACAATCTGATCCATAAAGTCCCCGGGTTAATAGATACCACAGACAAGAAATGCAGCGATCGGAGCCTAGTTCAATTCCTTCTAATAAAGAGGCGGATGGAATTATTAGCTTAAAGGGCTCGTCAAGACTGCAGTAATGTGAGAACAAGTCTGTTTCTTGCCAAAGGATGACACTTTTATGCGTAAAAACTTTGCGGAGCATTGTTCTCATGTTGAGAAGACAAATTAGCCCCAGTTTATTTCCATGCATATTATCAGCCCCGCTGTTAAGTCTTTGTGTTGCTTCTTAATTTGTGAATTGTCGTCCTCTTGTCCCTCTCACCAGTCTGTTACTTGGTTACAGTTCAATTTAACAGGGCTGTAACTGTTCAACATAAAACAGGTATCTCTTCTAAAAGACTGGCTATAAATTGATCTATAAAATGTTTATGGGTGTGAGCCTGGTATTACATTACCGGGCATTGCAGTCTCAGGTTAGATGAAAGGCATTCTTAAACATTAATTTTGCTCTTCCGCCTTGATCTTGGTTTAGAAGCTCAAAGACAAGAATATTTTCTCAATGAGGCACCTGGCCGTTTGTTGCTGGGCTTAAGGAGTGCTTTTGAACATGACTCATTGGCAGCAAGTGGTCTTTTCTGCATTACTGATGTTCATCATTACTGTCTGGGGAGGGATGCTTCCATTAATAGGAGACGCTAGGATCTGAGGGCTCAGCTTCAGAGTAAAGGGACAGCCCTTTAGAATGAAGGTGAGGAGGAATTCCGTCAGTCAGAGGGTAGTGAATCGATGGAATTCGTTGCCACAGAAGGCTGTGGAGACCGGGTCACTGAGTGCATTTAACGTAGAGATAGGTAGGTTCTTGATTGGTAAGGGGGGGTCATACGTTATGGGGAAAAGGCAGGAGAATGGGGATGAGAAACCTATCAGAACATAAGAACATAAAAATAGGAGCAGGAGTAGGCCATCTAGCCCTTCGAGCCTGCCCCGCCATTCAATAAGATCATGGCTGACCTGAAGTGGCTCAGTTCCACTTTTCTGCTTTCTCCCCATAATCCTTAATCCCCTTGCCTACCAAAAACCTATCTACCTGCATCTTAAATATATTTAGCGAGGTAGCCTCCACCACTTCAACGGGCAGAGAATTCCAGAGATTCACCACCCTTTGAGTGAAGAAGTTCCTCCTCAACTCTGTTCTAAACTGCACCCCCCCCTTATCTTGAGGCTGTGCCCTCTAGTCCTGCTGTCCTTTCTGAGCGGGAAGAACCTCTCCAACTCTACCCTATCCATCCCTTTCATCATTTTATATGTCTCAATGAGATCTCCCCTCATCCTTCTAAACTCTAACGAGTACAAGCCCAGTCTATTCAGCCTCTCCTCATAGCTCAACCCCCTCAACTCCGGTATCAGCCTAGTGAACCTCCTCTGCACTCCCTCCAAGGCCAAAATATCCTTGCGCAAGTGCGCAAGCCATGATTGAATGGTAGAGCAGACTCGATGGGCCGAATGGGACCCTTAACCAAAATAAAATTAGTCGATCTTGGCTTTCAAACTCCAAAGGAAGAGGTGGTGGGAGGGGAAGAGGAGACTAGAGATTGTGCTGGAGGGGAGAGGAGGAGAAAGGAGGAAGATGAGAAAGAAGATTGACCGAGATGGGAGGGAAGAGAGGAGGAAAATAAATGGAGGGGAGAAGGGAGGGTAGGAAGATCCACCTCAATCCCAAGACTTGTACGCAATCTAGGCGTGTTTATTTCAGGTTTATTTACTGGTGGAGTACTATATTGACAGATGTCCAACGTTGCGGATAAGGTTATTAAACTGAGACTCCATCTGGTGTATTTTAAAGGTCCCATGGCAGTATTCAAAAAGTCAGGAATTCACTCGACATCCTGCTCTGACACCTTTCACGCTGCCAGTGCCAACATAAAACTGACACTTCCCTCACCTTAAAGTTGCTTTTGTTGGGTTTTGCTACATCCCAGTTGGTTGCTGAGTTATAACACAGACTACACTTCATGACCAATTCATCCATTTTGAGATGTCTTGTGGTATAAAGGTGCTACGTAAATGCAAACCTTTATCTCTTGAAGGTGCCGTAACTTAAAGTTGCACTGAGATGAATGGCTTCCTCCTGTTGCCATTGTTCTGTGTCACTCGGGATAAATGTTGGCCTCCAGGAAGAACTCAAATCAGAGAATCATCGAATCCCTATAGTGCAGAAGAAGGCCATTCAGTCCATCAAGTCTGTACTGATTCTCTGACTGAGTATCATATCCAGGCCCCCCTCCCAGCCCTTTTCCCATAACCCCATACATTTACCATGGCTAATCCATCTAAATTAAACATCTTGGGAACAATTTAGTACAGCCAATCCACTCAACCCACACATCGGAGCACCTGGGAGAAATTCAAGTAGCCACGGAGATAACATACAAACTCTACACATTGACCCAAGCCAGGAATCGAACCCAGATACCTGGTGCTAACCATTGTGTCACCGTGCCGCACTCACCCCTGCTGCGGATTCCCAGTCGCGGGATGAGTGAGCCATGCAAATTGTCCTGGACTGGAAGATCCCACTAGCAGCCAATGATGAGACATCTCCACTAAAGGAAAACTGCGGTGGATTGGGGTTGGGGGGGTGTTGGTGGGAAGGGGGAGTTGTAGTGGTTGGGTCAGGTGTGGCACTGGAAAATTCTGGTCAATATTTTGCTTGCATGGTGAATATTTATGATCTGGAATGTATTTTCTTGGATGGGGAGTGGAAGCAGATTCAATAGCTACTTCCAAAAGTGAATTGAAAATGGAACGAAATGGAGGGTTATGGGGAAAGGGTAGAGTGAGTGGACTGACTGGATTACTCTTCCAAAGATCCAGGAAGGACGCAATGGGCTGAATGGCCTCTTCCTAGGCTGCATGAGTCTAGGTTCTGGGAATCTCAGCTTTGGTGATCTTATCTGAGGAAGGGTGTCCTTGCTATAGAGGGAATACAGCGAAGATTTATCGGGATGATTCCTAAAAGTAAAGCATATTTATTAGTCGCAAGTAGGCTTACATTCACACTGTAATGAAGTTACTGTGAAAATCCCCTCGTCGCCACACTTCAGCGCCTGTTCGGGTACACTGAGGGAGAATTTAAGATGGCCAATGCACCTAATTTGCACATCTTTGGATTATGGGAGGAAACCCACGCAGGCACAGGGAGAATGTACCTGGGATTCCTGGAATGGCAGGTTTGCCATATGGAGGTAGACTAAATTAGTTAGGATTATATTTACTGGAGTTTAGAAGGGTGAGGGGGATCTCATAGAAACTTATAATATTCTAACAGGGTTAGACAGGGTAAATTCAGAAAGAATGTTCCCGATGTTGGGGGAGTCCAGAACTAGGGGACATAATTTGAGGATAAGGGGTAAATTTTTAGAACTGAGCTGAGGAGAAATTTCTTCACCCAGGGGTGGTGAATGTGTGGAATTCACTACCACCCAATGAAGTTGAAGCCAAAGCGTTGTGTGATTTCAAGAAGAAATTAGATAGACCTCTTGGGGCTAAAGGGATCAAGGGATAAGACGGAATAGTGGGATCAGGATATTGAATTCGATGATCATCCATGGTCGGGATAGGTGGCGGAGAAGGCTCGAAGGGCCGAATGGCCTATTCCTACTTTTAGTTTCTATGTTTTTCTCTTCATCCAATGTTGTGCAGCGTAAGATGCTGAGACACAGACCAAGGTCAATCTTGCCCGCGGCTGGGATTCTCCAGTCCCGCTGCTGCGAATGGGAATTTGGCTGGAAGCCAAATTCTCCACTCTCGCCTGCAGTGGGACAGGACGCGAGCGACATCAGAGAATTCCGACCCAGAATTCGGAGCACTGGCTGAGCTATAACCTGGGCACAAGTGCCCTCACACTCCAACCAGCTAATGCATCGCCAACTAAGAAGGGAATCTGGGAGCGCTTGACCTGCACTCGGCCCATTCGCAACCGAGCCAACTGGAGACAGCTTCAAACCACATTTAAATAAACTTCTAACAATACCTCCAGTTCACAGAGTTGAGTAAAACGTATCTTTAATTCCACAACGCTCAGCGCTGCTGACATATTATGGATAAAATCTGGCTGCAAAACGATTCTTTACCTCCCTCCTAGATAAAACATAACACATCATCATCTGCAGGATTTTTCTCCATCAACTCAGCAGGACAGTTTTATTTATTTATGTTTTCAGTGCAGGAATCCTATGTAGCTCTCAAAGAGCTTAAGGGAGTTACCTCATCTGTGGCATTGAAAAGCTTTGTTCCTTTAATATTTCTCAAATATTTGACAAGGATATAGTGTGGTGTCAGGCTGATAAATGGGCAATACATCATTTCAGTGTATTGAAGGCTTATGTCATGGAATACAGAAGAACACAATATTCAAGGATTACTTTCCCCAGCCGGGGGTACTTTGGCTTCCTTTGAGAACGTCTGCCTGACAGTGGACCCCCCTCTCGGTCACAGAAGCTTCTGGGTTTCGATGCATTTTAAGGCTAATGTGTCATTACTGTCAGGTTGCGAACGGCGCTACCGTGTCGGGGTTGCCGCCGTGTGGTCGAGGAGTTTCACTCGACGCCCCGTCATCGTCTGGAGTTGCAGGTCCCACTCGTTTGAGGAGGAGCAGATCCCCTTGGTGCCCTGATCACCAGTCCTCCTCCTCCTCCTCCTCCTCCAACCAACACTTACATAGAATCGTGGGGGGTGAGATATTCCAGTGGGGTGGGGTGGGAGACGGGGAGGGTGGAGTATTGGCAAGCCATCCCACCCCCCCCACCACTCCGCTCCCACCAACCCCGCCCCTATTGGGAAGTGGGGGAAGCCCAACCAGGTAGAAAACAGCCAGCCCAGAACCAATTAATAGCCGAGGACAGAGTCCGGAGTTCTCCCATCCTGCCTGTCACTGGAATTCTAGCAGGCGAGTGAGGCGGGGATGGTGGTGGTGGGGGTTGTGGGGAGGGGGGACATGAAAAGGTCCATTCAAGCCAGGCGGGGACCTCCGGTTTTCAGGTGAGCGAGGCCGGAGAATCCCGTCCAGTATTTGTGCCCACCTGCTGGATTGCGTTGTTAGAGGCATCACAGGGGTCAACGTTGCTGCGTCACAGCATCAGGGACCCAGGTTCAATTCCGGCCTTGGGTGACTGTGCGGAGTCTGCACATTCTGCCCGTGTCTGTGTGGGTTTCCTCCAGGTGCCCCAGTTTCCTCCCACAGTCCAAAGGGCGTGCTTGTCAGGTTGAGTGGCTGTGCTAAATTGCCTCTTCATGTTCAAAGGTGTGTAGGTTAATTGGATTCACCATGTTAAGTGTATTGGGTTATGGGGATAGGGTAGAAATGAGGGCTTAGGTGGGATGCTCTTTCGGAGACTTGGCGCAGACTTGAAGGTCCGGATGAACTTTTTCTGTAATTTCGGGGCTCTATGGAGTGTCAGTAATTGGAATACACATAACTTTATGCCTTAAATCCTCAGGAAGGTCTTCTGCTGGCCAGATAAGTGAACAAGCTTTTCCAAAAAGACGTAATGTAGGGATTTCCCTGGCCACCAGGGGTGAGACCACCCATCCCCATGCCCCATCACTCCTACGCTCACCTGGATTGAATTTCCTATCATGTCTGGAACATCAAGACATGATATTTCTCAATCCAACCCTTATCCACAGATATTTAGCTTCCTGAGAGAGACAGAATAAATTCAGAGTGGAAAACTAAGGATTGTTAAGAGGAGGAATGCTGTGGGAAATTCTTCACTCACCATTCTCAGATGATCGATCCAGTCCAGGAGATTATATTCTGAATTTTCATCAGGTTACAGTAAAATTGTCTATCTCTTTGTATACTTCAAACTGGACCCCTTAATAACCTGACACTATTCCTCCACAACTCTTATTAACTTCTACAGATGCACCATAGAAAGCGTTCTTTCTGGTTGTATCACAGCTTGGTATGGCTCCTGCTCTGCCCAAAACCACAAAAATCTACAAAGTGTCATGAATGAAGCCTCATCCATCACACAAACCAGCCTCCCATCAATTGACTCTATCTACACTTCCCACTGCCTCGGAAAAGCAACTGGCATAATTAAAGACCCCATGCACCCCAGATATTCTCTCTTCCACCTACTTCCATTGGGAAAAAGATACAAAAGTCTGAGGACACGTTCCAAACGACTTAAGAACAGCTTCCCTGCTGTTGTCAAATATTTGACTGGACCTACCCCCTATTAAGTTGATCTTTTGCTACACCCTGGCTCTGACTGTAACATTACATTCTGTGCTCTGTCATTTCCTTCTCTGTGAATGGTATGTTTTGTCTGTATAGTGCACAAGAAACAACAGTTTTCATTGTGTGCTGATACATGTGACAATAATAAATCAAACCAAATCAAAATCTTGAAAGCAAGAAGGCTGGAATTCTCCATCCGTTCACACTGGCGGGATTCTCCGGATCCGCCGGCAGCACACCCCCACCCACGGGTTTCCAGCTGGCGTGGGGTGACGTCAATGGAAATTCCCATTGGCGGGAGCGGGACCAGAGAATATCGCCGCTAGCAAACAACGCAGCACCCCCCGCTGCCAGGAAACGTGGGCTGGGAGGCCGGAGAATCTCACCCGTAGAGTATCTCCACATCCTACTCTGGCATTCACACATTCCTACTGTCAATCTCTATCAGATTATCAGTCAAGCGTGAGAACACACTTGGGTCTTCATTCATTCTTTCCCAGCATCCGGGCTCTGAGGCCATTTATCCAATTCTGATGCTCAGCAAACCTATGGATGATCAGGTCGCCAAATCCATTGGCTGATGAAAATAAATAAATATTCATCAAAGAAACGGGCACACTTTTGAAAATAAATTTGCTTTCTTAAATTGACAGCAATCAAAACCCTTACTGTGTTAGCATGGCCCCATTAAGGGTCAATCCTTCGAGGGCCATAGGACCAAGCCAGAACCAATGAAGTACAACTGTGTGAAGCTATGCCAATTGGAAGCAAAGACACTCATTCCCAGTGCCGGAGGCTTCAGCTGGAGTCAGAGTTCTGTTGGAAGTAAACCTGCATAGTTTTGCTGTTAAATCCTTAGTTGAAAGTCTCAGTCGGAATTGCTGTCTGAGTTAGTACATTTACGCTCACTATCTAAGACAGTAGAGCAGATTAAAAAGGGACTTGCGATAGAATCATAGAGTCCCTACACTGCAGGAGGAGACCATTCAGCCCATCGTGTCTGCACCAACCACAATCCCACCCAGGCCCTTCTCCCATAATCCCACATTCCAACCTCCCCTGACACAAGGGTCAATTTAGCATGGCCAATCAACTTAACCAGCACACCTTTGGACTATGGCAGGAAACCAGCGCACCCGGAGGAAACCCATGCAGTTACAGGGAGAATATGCAATCTCCATACAGATAGTGACCCGAGACTAGAATTGAACCCGGGTCCCTGGCGCTGTGAGACAGCAGTGCTAACCATTGTGCCACCGTGCCATCGAATGCGACTGCTCCAAAAAAACAAGCCTGCCTTATGCACTACGTAAGGGTGGTGACAATCTATTCGTTGTATTGTTCTGTTTCTGATGGCATGCTCCAGTTTATTTATAAGAAACCATACTTGTTAAAAAGCAAATTGTCTCTATTTAAGCTGGAATTAAGAATCTACCGATGACAATGAAACCATTGCCGATTGTTGGAAAAAACACACCTGGCTCATGATGTCCTTTAGGAAAGGACATCTGCCATCTTTACTTGGTCTGGCCTACATGTGACTCTAGAGCCACAGCAACGTGGTTGACTCTCAACAGGTGGGGGTGGGGGGCAACTAGGAATGGGCAATAAATGCTGGCCAACCAGCGACCCCCATGTTCCAAACATTAATTTAGAAAAAGAATTGTTATATTAGGAGACAAGGGGAGGGGAAAAATTGGTACATCTCTATTCATTGGTTTCTGCTCAGTGACTTTTGTTTGGTTTATGCTTCACTGCTATTTCTGAACACAGCGTCTGGACATTTAATAGATCTTTGGCTCAGAGCCAGCCTCCTCTAATCTCTTCTTTATTTTACGCTGGTGGTTCGCTATTCCTTTCAACTGCTTGCTTCGACAGATCTATTAAGGTGAAGGTAGCCATGCAGAGCTGTCTATCATTCACCTCAACTTGTTCTACCAACGGCGAGCTAAAGAAATCTAAGTTCTTCCGTTAGCATCCTTTGTGTCAATGAACCCTGTTTCTTTCTTGCTCATCTGTTTATGTAACTGCCCCAGAAATTAATCCAATGTTCTGATCTCGAGTGTTTCTTGCCTTAGCGAGTTTTTCCACAATGCCTCGAGGTGGTGAAGAATTTTCCCCCGAATTCCTGACGGGATTGATTTGTGACTTTCATCTATTAATCTTTCGCCGATTCCTGACTTGCTGGTGAGTGGAAAAACCTCTGCCGCTACCACTGCCGAACCCCTACATCATATTACAGGCCTCTATCGGGTCACCTGTCAGTCTCCTTTCCCCTGGAGAGAAATTCCCAAGCGGCTGTCCAATCATTCCTGATAGCTATATCCTCCCAGTTCTGGTATCACGCTTGTAAATCCTTCTCCAGCGCTTCTATGTTTTGACAACTTGAAAACCCTAAAATCACTCCGCTGATATAATTACAGAAATTAAGCTGGTTCATTTGTCAGATTACAGTCTACAATCACACTGAGAGTTGGCGTGTGACCTTGATGTTGTGTCAGTCATGCAGGTCACGTACTGAGCAGCCCATCAGCAGTGGGGGATGAAAGTGATAAGATGCACATTCAAGATTTCAAAATTCCTCGAGGTTTTCATGAAAAGAAGCTCCCCATCGCACTTTGCAAAGGCTACGTGCCTGAACAGCCCAAACTGGTGACAGATCTTATATTTTAGGAAGAAAAAGGTTGTCGTTTTTCTTTTTGTCGGCTCTCGGCAAGGTTTATCTCGTGATTCTGTTCCGCTTCAACATCCACCTCTGGCGCGTGCGATTACTTTAAATTGTTTTAAAACAGAGATGTGCGGGTTAAGTGGATTGGCCATACTGAATTATCCCTTAGTGTCAGGGGAACTAGCTAAGGTAAATGTATGGGGTTATGGGGACAGGGCTTGGGTGGGATTGAGGTCGGTGCAGACACGATGGGCTGAATGGCCGCCTTCTGCGCTGTAAGCTTCTATAATTCTAAGAAATTACAGCTACATGCCGAATTGTCTCATCTGACTTGTTCCAAGCAAGGGACAGATAGATTGGTATTTCACTGAATTCCACAGGATCATTAAAGGGGACTTTAGCACACGTGTAAGCCTCTTCTTGTCTTCATTACGGGGGGAGGTGATGGCCTAGTGGCATTGTCACTAGATTATTAACCCAGAAATTCTGGTAATGTTCTGGGGACCCGTGTTCAAATCCTGCCATAGCAGATGGTGGAATTTGCATTTGATAAAAAAAAATCTGGAATTAAGAATCTACTGATGACCAAGAAACCATTGTCATTTGTTGGAAAAGCCCATCCGGCTCACGCATGTCCTTTAGGGGTGGAAATCTGCCGTCCTTACCTTGTCTGGCCTACAAATGACTCCAGAGCCATAGCAATGTGGTTGACTCTCAACTGCCCTTGGGCAATGAGGGATGGGCAATAAATGCTGGTCAGTCAGCGATGCCCATGTCCCAAAAATGAATATAAAAGAATAATTTGATATTGTACATAACATAAGTTGAATCCCTGTTGAGAGTCAGAACTGCAACCCTCATAATCTCAAAACCAGAAGCCAAGCAAATGGAAGAAGTGTTTTGCATATCAGATGATGATTTCCCTGTTGGAAAAACATGGCCTCCTTATCGAAAATGGCCAGTGCCATTTGACATCTGTGAACACAATCAAAGAGATATAAAGGTTGAGGTGTCTCCCATACTGAACTGAGAAGATAGTTGTCGAGAAATCCATTTTAATATCCTTTCTCTTCATTCACAACAGCATCCCCTCAGTGTGCCTGAACTGCCCTTTGTACCATTGACATGTTGCGCCTGTCACACAATCTGTTTTAACCCTTATACAGTGGACAACGAATTGTGAGTAGATTCTTGTCGGTGCAATAATATTTATTTACACACATTTATTAATCACCCACCCATTCAATACCAAGTTATCTTACAGAATACTAAAGTTCAAGTCCAATACTTGACCTTGATTTAACTTTTGCGTGATATTGGCTTTTATTTCTGTTTGTCTCTGTAGTCCATGGTGAAATCTGGTCCTTCATTCTGGTCTGACACTCTGGCTTTGGTCTTCCTTCCTTCTTTGGTGTGGCTCTCTCCATGCTGATCATTGCTGGCGATGGTCATCATTGTTGTGGTTTGTTCATGGGTGGGGGAAAGAGAGAAAGAGAGAGATTCTTCTGTTGTAGAACATAGAACATAGAGAAACTACAGCACAAACAGGCCCTTCGGCCCACAAGTTGCACCGATCATATACCTACCTAGTAGGATGCGTATAATGTGTGCAGCATACTTTATACGTTTTTGGTTTTGCACCCTTTTTGGCCATTGCCAATCACTCAATCAGGACTTGATCATTCTGATCGATAAAGTCCAATCAGGTGCTGCCACCCCGATCTCTGGGTGTGTACCCAAAGGCCAGGCCTGTAGGTGCTGGAGGCACGTCGGTCACACACCTTCCCCCCAGATAAGGGGCTCAGGGTCCCCTGTGTCTGGTAAACAACCCATTTGACCAGAAAGTGTCCTTTGTCCTGGAGATGGCAGCACAGTAGCAAAGTAGTTGGCATTGCTGTTTCACAGCACCAGGGACCCGGGTTCAATTCCCAGCTTGGGTCATTGTTTGTGTGGAGTTTGCACATTTTCTCCGTGTCCGTGTGGGTTTCCTCAGGGTGCTCTGGTTCCCTCCCACAGTCCAAAGATGTGTGGAGTAGGTTGATTGGCCATGTTATATTGACCCTTAGCGTCCTGGGATGTGTAGGTTAGAGGGATTAGTGGGGTAAATTGTGGTTAGTGGGGATAGGCCTAAATGGGATTGTTGTCGGTGCAGACCCGATGGGCCAAATGGCCTCCTTCTCCTCTGTAAGGTTTCTATGATTCTATTTCCTGTGTATTCCAGCTCCTGCAACTGCAGCCTGTTTATCCCTGTCCAATTTCTTTTGAGACTGTAGCCTGTCTGTTTCAGTGCTTGTCCAATTATCCCAGCACGCTCTTGCAAACTGCCATCTTAGGTGGCCTGTTAGGTCACAGACAAAAAACTGGAGAAGCTGGGCCTGTTTTCCTTAGATCAGAGGGGAGATACTTAATGAAGGTGTTGCAAGTTAAATAGGTTTTGAGAAGAGTAGATAGCAAAAAGATCCATTTGGGGGGGCGATGGCCTGGCTAGACTATTAATCTAGAAACTGAGCCACAACAGATCAGCCATGATCTTATTGAATGGCGGGGCAGGCTCGAAGGGCTAGATGGCCTACTCCTGCTCCTATTTCTTATGTTCTTATGTTCTTATGTTCTTAACTCAGTTCATGTTCTGGGGACCCAGGTTCGAATCCCAGCAGGGCAGTTGGTGGAATTTGCATTCAATAGCAAAAGTATCTGGAATTAAGGATGGACTGATGACCAAGAAACCATTGTCGATTGTCAGGAAAATCCCATCCGATTCACTAATTTCGTTTAGGGAGGGAAATCTGCTGTTCTTGTCTGGTCTGGTCTCCAGAGCCACAGCAATGTGGT
The DNA here is from genome assembly GCF_965287045.1 of Carcharhinus amblyrhynchos. Classification (NCBI taxonomy): domain Eukaryota; kingdom Metazoa; phylum Chordata; class Chondrichthyes; order Carcharhiniformes; family Carcharhinidae; genus Carcharhinus; species Carcharhinus amblyrhynchos. The sequence continues at coordinate 8,504,162 of NC_137332.1, read as the reverse complement.
TGACTCTCAACTGCCTTCTGAACACGGACAACTAGGGATGGGCAATAAATACTGGCCAGCTAGCAATGCCCATATCTGATGACTGAATTAATAAAAAGAGAAATTACAAGAGGGTCAGGAACCAGCAGAATAGGTTTAAGATAATGAACAAGCAAAGAAGATGGGAAGGACTTTTTTTTCCATGCAGAGAGCTAGAATGTGCAATCTGAAAGGGCGGTGTAAGCAGATTCAATTGTAACTTTCAAAAGGAAATTGGGTATGCGCTTGTTTGGGAAAACATTTGCAGGGCTATGGGAAAGGAGAGGGCAACTGAGGTGTATTGAGTATTGAGGGCAACTGAGGTGTATTGAATGGTGTTTTCCAGGGCTGGGATTTTTCCTGCCACTGGGGCTAAAAGTGTGAGGTGTCCCAACCTTAGATCTGTGGCTGCGCTTTGCCAGTGGCACCTGTCGGGATGTTTCTTCTTGTAAGAATGTTGGTCTAATCAAAGCACCAGCAGCTCAGCAATCTCAGCAATGCCAATGCCAGCAGGGATGGCAAGGCTGGCATAGCACCAGTGGGAGGAGAGCACATCTCTCCTTTCCTTCTCTATGAACGGCATGCTTTGTCTGTACAGCGCGCAAGATACTATGCTTTTCACTGTATACTAATGTATGTGACAATAATAAATCAAACCAAATCAAAATCATATCAAAAAATCTTGCAACTTTTGCATTCTCCATTTCCTTTATCCAACCATTGTCTATGTTCTAATCTTGACATGGAGAGGCTTTGGAGAGGGTACAGGAAAGATGTACCAGGATGTTGCCTGGTATGGAGGGCATTGGCAATGAGGAAAAACATGGTTTGTTCTCACTGGAGTGACGGAGGTTGAGGGACGACCTGATAGAAGCCTGCAGGATTTTGAGGGGCATGGACAGAGTGGATAGTCAGAAACTTTTATCCAGGCTGGAAGAGTCAATTACTTGGGGACAGAAGATGTGAGGGGCAAGGTTTAAAGGAGATGTACGAGGCAAGGTTTTTACAGGGTGGGTGGTGCCTGGAACTCGCTGTCGTGGGAGTTAGTAGAAGCAGATATGATAGTGAATTTTGATGGATACATGAATAGAATGGGAATAGAAGGATATGGTCCCGGAAGGGTAGGGGGTTTCAGTTCAGTCGGGCAGCGTGGTAGAAACATAGAAACGTAGAAACATAGAACATTACAGCGCAGAACAGGCCCTTCGGCCCACGATGTTGCGCCGACCAGTTACAAAAACAATGACCCACTAGCCTATACCAATCCCTTTTCGTCCATAAACCTATCCATAGATCTCTTAAACGCCCCCAAACTAGGCGCATTTACAACTGCAGCAGGCAGGGCATTCCAATCCCTCACCACCCGCTGAGTAAAGAACCTACCCCTGACATCCGTCCTGTAGCTACCCCCCCTTAATTTAAAGCCATGCCCCCTCGTGCTAGCTTTCTCCATCCGAGGAAAAAGGCTATCACTATCCACCCTATCTAAACCTCTAATCATCTTACATGTTTCATGATCAGTGCAGGCTTGGAGCAAGTCTGTTTCTATACAGTAATTTTCTTTGTTCTTTGTTCTTTTTTCTCTGGAATTCCATCCCTAAATGTTCCCACCTCCTCCTGGACACTTGTTCAGCACCCATCTTTTTGCCAACTGTCCTAACATGAAACATTACCTGGCATCACTCCTGTGTGGGCACCTTTGGCCATTTCACAGCTTACGGAGTGTGAGCTGCTGTTGCCGCACTGAAAACCAGAGCCTCATGGATCAGAACTCGAAACCATTCAGAGCCAATTCCCCAACAGTCGACAAGAGCGACCATTCTTCTCCATTGTTTTGAAGAGATTGATGCGTTGCTTCATTGCTGCAGTGTTCTGAAGACTTCCAACTTGTCTGGTCCGGAAAATGACAAGCTTTGTTATGGACTATAGATGTGCCATGTTGATGGATGAAATTTGAACACCTTTGAAGACCAGGCAATATATCCATCAAGGTTGACAAGTTAACTTTAAATTAGTCACTCTGTTTGTGCATTTACATCCATCATGATGGTTTAGGCTATGATTAGTGTAACTATGTGAGTAATGCTGATTTCTGGAACAATATTGCTCGCTTCAGAACATTGCTTTACAATGAAGACAGAGTTGTTCTGTTGCGCTGCATTGCCTTTGGAAGTTAGGAAGTTAGGATCTGTTGTTCAAATGAAAATGAATTGGACACGGTCTGGGCCTGATTTACAAATGCCCGTGGGGGTGAGGTCAGGTGTGGGTGTGCTTCGAAATTGGTTTCGGGTCGCTATGTTAGTTGTCTGATGCTTCCAAATGCTTTTTTTTACCACCTTACTAACATGCCCTTCCATCTTCTCAACAGATCGCAGCCGAGGGGTGGGAGCCCCGACTGTCTGCCCCTCTATCACAGTTATGTTAATGGCTGGGTATCCCAGAGAGAGGCACACTGTGTCTGGTGGTATCCTTGAGGCTTTCAGCAACCAGTGGGCATGGGGTTGAAGTGCATCATCTCCCCCCAACAGTGAGACCTTAGTTTGAGTTGATAAGTTTCGATTGAAATTTTTGCTTTTGTTGCAGTGCTTCTTTTAAGGAGTGGCTCTTTTGTAATCTTCGAATAGTTATTTCACTTTGGTTTTCTATACACAAGAGTATAAACATATTGTCAAAAAGGCAATTTTGGTCCACATGTTGTCCTCACTGATGGACACTCAGTCAGGGCCTCCAGTCCCACTCCACAGAGAGGGGGATGGTCTTTGGGGGCAGCTGCAGGAATATTCATAATGTCATTCAGTGTGAAAAACTGCAACCAGAAGAACCATCGCATCCCTTTTATACAGAGGGAGGCCATTCAGCCCATCAAGTCTGCACTGACTCCCTGAAAGAGCTTCCCATCTCGGGCCAATTACCAGGTCCACTCGCTCCACCCTGTCCCCGTAACCCCACACATTTACCCCCTAACCTACACGTCTTCCAACAGGAGAACAAACAAAATCGGAGCAGGACTAAACCACATGACCCTTCAAGTCAGCTCCACCGTTCAGTAGGAACATGATTGATCTGCTCCTTCACTCCACACTTCCACCTGCTCCTCATATGCCTTTAGTTCCCCAGAGATGAAAAACCTGACCATTCCATCCTTAAATATATTCAGTGGTGGAGCAAGCACAATCCTCTGGACGAGAGAATTTCAAAGATACACAACGCTCTGTGTGAAGCAGCTTCTCCTAATCTCCGCCTTAAATGATCAACTCCTTATCCTGAGATTGTGTTATAGATTTCCCAGTTAGGGGAAACAGCCTTGTAATACCTACCCTGTTGAGTCTCCCTTCACACAATTTTGCAAGTGGGCAGAATCCCTGTGTGCAAGGCTGTTGTGTTATTGTAAGGATATAATAGCCTTGGGCAGATTTACTGCACAAGATTCATGGCACTGATCACTCATTGAATCCTGCAGTGCAGAAGGAGGCCATTCGGCCTATCAAGTCTGCACCAACCCCAATCCCACCCAGGCCCTATCCCACATAACCCCATATATTTACCCCAGCTAGTCCCCCTGACACTAAAGGTCAAATTAGCACGGCCAAATCACATTCTCCTTGTGTCTGCATGAGTTTCCTCTGGGTGCTCCGGTTTCCTCCCATGTTCTGAAAGACGTGCTGGGTTAGGTGCATTTACCCAACGCTACAAGAGAACACAGGTTTAAGGTGCTGGGGAGTAGGTACAGAGGAGATGTCAGGGGTAAGTTTTTCACTCAGAGGGTGGTGAGTGAGTGGAATCGGCTGCTGTCGGTGGTGGTGGAGGCGAACTCGTTGGGGTCTTTTAAGAGACTTCTGGATGAGTACTTGGGATTTAATGGGATTGAGGGTTATAGATAGGCCTGGTAGGTAGGAATATGATCAGTGCAACTTGTGGGCCGAAGGGCCTGTTTGTGCTGTAGTTTTCTATGTTCTATGTTCTACCTAAACAGGCACCGGAGTATGGCCACTGGGGGAGTTTCATTGCAGTGTTAATGTAAGCCTTACTTGTGACTAATAAATAAACTGTGGGAGGAAACGGACCACCCGGAGGAAACCAATACAGTCACCAAGAGAATGTGCAGACTCCACCCAGAAAGTGACCCAAACCAGGAATTGAATCCAGATCCCTGGCGCTGTGAAGCAGCAGTGCTAATCACTGTACTGCCATGCCGCCCCACGTATGGGTTCACTCATTAAGACTTAGAACATGAGGGCAGTCAAACATAGGTAGAAAGCTTGTAAGCATCAGAGCTATGTGCGTGCGCTCCGCACAAAGCAAAAGTGAAACTTAGGGCTGGATTTTCCATCCCACCCCCTCACCCCTCGGGCGTGTTCTCCAGCAGTGGAGGTGGTTTACCATCAGCTGGAGGGATTTTGTATTGGCATTTTGCATGGGTTGCCAATGGGGAGTCATCGACGGAATTGGAAGATCCCACAAGCAGGAGTGACTGGAAAATCATGCCCTAAGACTGGTTCACATAACACATTTCCCTTCTCGTGAGGTTAAGCTGATATATTGAGTGTCTTCAAGACAGAGATGCATAGATTTTTGATTAATAAGGGGATCAGGGATCATGGGGAAAAGGCAGGAAAACGGGGGTAGAAAAATATCAGCCATGGTGGAGCAGACTCGATGGGCCGAGTGGCCTAATTCTGCTCCTATTTCTTATGATCTTATGATTTTATGATACAGGGCATATTACAACAAAGGCTAGAGTAACTGCTCTTCCGGTGTCACACTCAGTGACCCTGTTCTTCCCTATTTCACACAGAATGCTGTAAAATGCCTCCTGCATCTTTCTCTGGTGTTGCATTCTGAAGTTCATTATCGCTGACTGTGCCTCCCTGCACCCCCCCCCCATCCCCACTTCCCCCACCCTGAGCAGTCTGCACTCACTACCTTCTCCACGGTGTAATTAAACCAAAACTGTTTCTTGACATTTCATTATCTGGATGGAGGTGCATTCGATTCAGAACATTGTTTGAAGGGTTTACATTTCATGTGCCTTTCACCTCCTGAAACACAACCAGTTAATCTGCAACTTCTGGGTAATGTGACATTTCAATGTGATATCTTCCCCACTGTGCGATGCAAGTTTAACAGTTAATTAATCCACAAATCCAGGAACCAGGACTTTTGTTGGTCACTTGGGAGCAACAAGAATTGCGTTCTTGGCCACATAAGAGGTATAACGTTTGCCTCCTTTAGACTGACAGGATGGGAAACATAAAAAACAGAAGGAATAATGTAGGGTTTTGTGTTTCCACTGCCTTATCCAGTTCCAGACATTGATTGTTCTTTTCAACTGGCTAACGTCACTTGATTCATCTCTTATAATGAAATTTCCCAATTTTAGATTGGTGCAGTTCTCTTGACTGTGTAGCATCCACTCTGACACATAAATGCAAACTCAGGTGGCACAAAAAATAGTGGTAATCTGAAACTTTCTTTCCACAAGGGTTAACGCAGTAAGAAGTCTGACAACACCAGGTTTAAGTCCAACCAATTTATTTGATAGTAAACTCGCAAGCTTTCGGGGTTTGCCCCTTCGTCAGGTGAATGGCGAGCAAACCCTGAATGCTTGTGAGTTTACTATCAAATAAATTGGTTGGACTTAAACCTGGTGTTGCCAGACTTCTTACTGTGTTTACCCCAGTCCAACGCCGGCATCTCCACATCATGTTCCACAAGCGTTGTGGATGTCAGGAAGCAGTTGAAGCTTTTGAAATTCAAAAGACTTGACGCAACTAAATTCTATCCGGGGATGTGGAGCAAAAGGAGTTGAGGTACAGACCAGACGTGGTCTGACAGAATGGCAGGTTTGCCTAGAGGGGGTGGAATGGCCCTACTTCTGTACCCATGGTACAGAGCTACACAAGTAAATAGCAAGTATAAAAAAAAGTTTATTAATTAGTCACAAGTAGGCTGACGCTCACGCTGCAATGAAGTTACTGTGAAAGTCCCCTAGTTGCCACACTCCAGCACCTGTTCGGGTACACCAAGGAAGAATTTAACTTGGCCAATGCACCTAACCAGCATGTCTTTCAGACTGTGGGAGGAAACCGGAGCATCAGTTGGAAACACACGTAGACACAGGGAGAACATGCAAACTCCATACAAACAGGAATCGAATCCAAGTCCCTGGCACTGTGAGGCAGCACTGTGCCTTTTTGGGTCTGAGTCAAAGGATAGAGCCATAGCAGGTAGCTATCCGCTTTATTCGCAACTGTGGCTTGCCGTCATGCCAATCTTTTAAGTGTGCATTAGGGTTGAAGAGCTGATCGCATCTTGAAAGGATCTGGCAGCTCCGACGTAGACCAGTGAAGGGACAAATTCAACAAGGCTGAGCTTCATTCCACACGAAAGTGAGTCAGACATTAGGATTCCGGCCCCACAGACCTGATTCCAGCACCTGACAGTGGCTCACCATCGCCTTATCGACCTCACCTTGTGGTTACAGGGTAAGATTAAGCTGCATTTATATCCTGCATTTCATCACTAATATAGCGGAAAAATATTATTTCATTGATGGCAGTTCAGAGAAGGTTCATAAGAATGATCCCCAATGTGGAGGGATTGTCTTATGGAGAAAGGTTAAACAGATTGGGAATCCACTCATTGGAATTTAGGAGAATGAGAGGTGATCTCATTAAAACATATCAGACTCTTAAGGGGTTTGACAGGCTAAGTGCTGAGAGGGTGTTTCCCTTTATGGGAGAGTCTCGAATCAGAGTGCATAGTCACAGAGTAAAGGGGTGCCAATTTAAGACTGAGATGTAGAGGAATTTCTTCTCTCAGAGGGCGGTGAGTCTTTGGAACTCCATACCACAGAGAGCAGTGGGAGCAGAGTTCTTGTGTATATTTAAGGCTGAGATAAATAGATTTCTGATCAGTAATGGAATCAAGGGTCGTGGGGAAAGGGCAAGAAAGGGAACGTGAGGAATGTCGGATCAGTCATGTTTCTACCGGAATAGGATTGAGGGGCCGAATGATTTACTCTTGTTCCTATTTCGGAAAGTCTTATGTTCTTATGGGAGGCCTCCGGCCAGGAAATGAGGAGAATAGTAAGAACTGGAGCCAGGAAGGAGTGGCGGCTTGAATGGAGAGGACCAGGAAATGGAGATGAAGTAGTAACAGCACAATAATCACATCAGTCCCTGAGACAACAGTGGGGGGGGGGGGGAATTTTCCGTCCTGTCTGCCACAGGAATCGTAGTGGGTGGGGACAGACCATGCAAAGGTCCGTTGACCTTGGGTGGGATTTTTCGGTTTTGGAGCAAGCCTGATGTTGGTGAGTGTGGAGAAAACATGCCTTTAAAAAAGATATGATGTGGAGATGCCAGCCTTGGACTGGGGTAAACACAGTGAGAAGTCTCACAACACCAGGTTAAAGTCCAACAGTTAAAGACGCACCGGACAAAGGAACAGCCAGTTCCGAAAGCCAGTGGCATTTGCTACAAATAAACTTGTTGGACTTTAACCTGGTGTTGTGAGACTTCTTACTTTAGAAAAGATAAGCAGGGCGCATGTCCCAAGTTCTTTCATGCTTACACATCATCCCAAATTGAGGACAAGACCCCTTCTGGTTGAGCTAATTCATGTGCAGTTGTCAGCGAGGTCCAAGAGATGAAGCCCAAAGAGCAGAGTTAACTCATGACTCTCACTGAAAAATGCATCACTCACTATGAATAGACAACACTGCTTTAAGCAGGGCTGATGTCTCGCAGATGAAAAGAGAGGAGGGAGAGCGCCTACACAAATGTTTCAATGGCACTGCTTGAGTGAGGGGAGGCGATGGCCGAGTGATACTACCACTAGACTATTAATCCAGAAACTTAGCTAATGTTCTGGGGATCCACCACAGCAGCCAGTGGAATTGGAATTCAATTAAAAAATATATCTGGAATTAAGATTCTACTGATTGTTAGGAAAAACCCGTCCAGTTCACTAATGTCCTTTAGGGAAGGAAATCTGCTGTCCTTGCCCGGTCTGGCCTACATGTGACTCCAGAGCCACAGCAATGTGGTTGACTCTCAACTGCCCTCTGAAATGACCTCACCAACCAGGATATGGGCAATAACTGTTGACTGGAAACATCTATAAGGAGAGAAAAGAGCTGAAGTTTCGAGTCCAGATTTTTCTCCCCTTACAGATGCTGCCAGGCCTGCCGAGATCTTCCAGCATTTTCTCTTCTGGTTGCGGATTCCAACATCCGCAGTTATTTACTTTTATTGAATGCTGACCATCCAGTGACGCCCATGTCCCACAAATGAATTTATAAAAGAACTGTACGGTGGATCGAAATGTTGTTTAATCCTCTCGATATTGTTGTGTATGCAGGGGGGGAGAAAAAAAGCCCTTTCCTGAGCTCAAAACACTCTCTGACATGAAAGCAACTCTCAGCAGGCTATTTTGTTGAGGATTCTGTCTCCAACAGCTTTAAGGAACACACAGTTTGTTATGTGGGCAATTATTTTGACCATATGCAACCTTGTTGTTTAGTATCTGTCTTCCACACAGTACCTCTCCTGATGTGAGTTTACTCGTGAAATAAAGTACACAGTGCATTCTCAATTAGACATTAAACCTATTAGGCTATAATTAAAACTCTGGCTATGTTCCCAACACTAAAGAGTAATGTGGGGAGAAGAAATTAAGCCTGAGCAACTAGCTTTCCAGTTCATATTCCACAGAGAGTTGAACGGCTTGGCAGAACTCAGCTGCTTGTATGCACAGAAATATTACTTTTCATCTCATAATAAATTCATCATAAGATTGTTTGGTACACAGTTAAAATGTACTAAATAATCACATTTTACTCTGTGCTTTAATTAAATAAACAGAGGTTATAAACTGATTTATTAATTTTCTGGCAGAAATTGCCTGTAATTACCCTCAGATTTATCTCAATTTTTTAAAAAAAATTTAATAAATATCAGAAACCGATGAGCAGGAAAAGACCAGCCAGTCCATCAGGTTTATCCCACGCTCATGTAGGCTGAGCCATTACGGCTAGACGCTCCCTAATGCTCCGGCAGCACGTGATGTCCTGGTGGGGGAAATGAAAACAGGAAAGAACCCAGATTCAATAAAGGGAAATCAGATCTGAAAAGGTCCTCTTTGTAGCCCCCTCCCCATCGCCCCCCCCCAACCCCCCAGACATTCGCAACCTCTTGCATTGATTACATGAGTTATGTTTACATTAACTGTGACACTCCCAGCTCTCTTCTGCAGGCAATTTACCTTAAAACATCGAAAATAGAAGCAGAAGCAGACCATTTAGCACCTCGAGCCTGCATTGCCATTCATAAGGCAATAAGATATAGCAGCAGTATTAGGCCATTTGGCCCATTAAGTCTGCTTCACCATCCAATCATGGCTGATATGTTTCTCACCCATTGTCCTACTTTTCCCCTGTAACCTTTGATCCCTTTACAGATCAAGAACCTATCTATCTCTGTCATAAGTGCACTTAATGACTCAGCTTCTACAGCCTTCTGTGGCAATGAATTCCGTGGTAAGAAATCTCATAACACCAGGTTAAAGTCCAACAGGTTTATTTGGTATTGCGAGTTTTCGGAGCGCTGCTCCTTCATCACCTACTTTTTTTTAAACAGTGAGTTCTAGATTCTCCCACAAGAGCAAACATCCTCTCCGCATTCACCCTGTCAAGACCCCTCAGTATCTTATAACCGCTAAGATTGGGAAAGGCTTAACATACGACAAAAAAGGCAAATGGAACATTAGCATTTATTGTAAAGGGATTAGAGTATAAAAGTAGAGAAGTGTTGTTGCAATTGTATAGGTGATGCCGGCGTTGGATTGGATGGGGCACAGTAAGAAGTCTCACAACACCAGGTTAAAGTCCAATGGGTTTATTTGGAATCATGACTTTCGGAGCACTGCTCCTTCATCACCTGATGCTCCCCACTCACCTGACAAAGGAGCAGCACTCTGATTGCTTATGATTCTAAATAGACCTGTTGGACTTTAACCTGATGTTGTGCAATTCTGTAGGGTGTTGTTGAGACCACGTCCAAAGTATTGTGCTCAGTTTTGGTTTCCATGTTTGAGGAATGATGTGGTGGCATTGGTGGCAGTTCAGGGAGATTCACCAGATTGATTCTGGGGATGAAAGAGTTGATGCATGAGGAAAGATTTGGGCTTGTACTTGCTGGAATTTAGCAGGCTGAGAGAAGATCTGATCGATTTATATAATATTTTGAAGGGGATTGATAAAGTAAATGGAGGCCAAATGTTTCCCCTTGTGGGGCAATCTAGCACAAGAGGTCACAGGTGTAGGTTGAGAGGCAGTAGATTTAGAATTGAGATGAGGAGGAACAACTTCTCACAGAGGCTGGTGAATTTGTGGAGCTCGCTATCCCATAGCACAGTGAAGTCTGAATCATTGAAAGGTTTCAAGAAGGAGTTAGATATATTTCTGATAAAAGAAGGAATGAAGGGATTATGGGGACCAGGTGAGGAGGTGGATTTGAGACCAGGGAGAGATCAGCCATGATCTGATTGAATGGAGGAGCAGGCCCAAAGGGCTGAATTTGCCGACTTCTGCTCCTAATTTCCTATGTTCCTATGAGTGGCTTGGCATCTCATACATTCAATGCAGGTAGCAGTCTATTTTTTGACCGGCACAAACAAAACAAAGGTGGCCAAACGATGGACAAAGCAGTGGGATCATTAGGGTCTGGCAGTCCTGTCTCTTCCTGATTCCCAGATGTCCTTCTCCGAATTGGCTTGTTTACAATTCCTGATGCATACCAACATGATTGTCTCCTAACTGTCCTCATAAATGGTTTAGTTAAACCACTCAGTCGTGACAAGCCTCTATGAATAATAAAAAGCTACAGATGTGAAGGAAGAACATGGTCCATCATCACCTTCTTGGTATGGGCGTCTAGGGATTAGCAATAAACATTGATGATCATTTCCCAAGAATGAAGCCAAAAGAACCCACTAAAGGGTGGGAGAAATGAATTTCAGGATAGAATGAAGGCTGCAAGAAATGCTCAAGAACACTCAAGAAATATGACCCACTCATGCGACTCGGCCAACATTGTCTACCTGATACGCTGCAGGAAAGAATGTCCCGAGGCGTGGTATATTGGCGAGACCATGCCGACGCTATGACAACGGATGAATGGACACCGCACGACAATCACCAGACAGGAGTACTCCCTTCCTGTCGGGAACACTTCAGCAGTCAAGGGCATTCAGCCTCCGACCTTCAGGTAAGGGTTTTTCAAGGTGGCCTTCAAGACACACGACAGCGCAGAATCTTTGAGCAGAAACGGATAGCCAAGTTCTGCACGCATGAGGACGGCCTCAACCGAGATCTTGGGTCCATGTCATACTATCTGTAACCCCAATCATTTGGCCTGGGCTTGCAAAATCCTACCAACTGTCCTGGCTTGAGACAATTCACATCTCTTTAACCTGTCATTATCCCTCTCTCCACTCACATTGTCTGTACCTGTAAAGACTTGATTATCTGAAAAGATGGCATTCCAAACATTATCTTGCCTCCCTATCTGTATATGCCACGTTTGTGAACCTAACTTTTGACTCACCCGATGAAGAGACAGTGCACCAAAAGCTCATGATTCCAAATGAATCTGTTGGACTCTAACCTCATGTTGTGAGACTTCTTACTGTGTCCACTCCAATTGAATGCCGGCATCTTCACATCACTCAAGAACTACATTAGGGGAAAGTTATGTGATTAGTATTGTGGAAAGTTTAGCTCAATCTAGAAGTATATTGATAGTATAATGAATTCTATTAATGTTGTTTGCACATGGGACTGCCTACTCTTGAGTCCTGAGCCACATTGGAAAGTACGTCCAGTATAAGGATAAACTTTCCGATCTGTGAGCACACTTCAAAAGTGCTGAATGCACCTTGGGAGATCATGAGGTTGCGAAAGATGCTTTATCAGTGCAAGTAACTTTAGTCTTTCCTTTCTGCTGACGTATTGGTTTCCAACAACTGGTGACCAGGGACTAACAAAAGTAAAAGCAAATTACTGCTGATGCTACAATCTGAAACCAAAAGAGAAAATGCTGGAAAATCTCAGCAGGTCTGGCAGCATCTGTAAGGAGTGAAAACAGCTGATGTTTCGAGTCCAGGTGACCCTTTGTCAAAGCTAAAAGGCATAGAAAGTGGGAGATCTTTAGATTGCGGGGTGAGAGAATGAAACATGAGCCATAGTCACAAAGATATGGGGAAAGGCTAAAAGGTGCTAATGGCAATTCGTGGAGTAAATAGTAAGAAGTCTGACAACACCAGGTTAAAGTCTAACAGGTTTATTTGGAATCACGAGCTTTCCCTTCATCAAATGAGTGAGAATAGACGGTTGAATGGCCAAACGGCAGAGAAACTGAAATCAGAGGGTAAACTGTGACAGATGAAGATGAAGGGGGGAGGGGGGAGATGGGTGGAAGAGAGATAAAATTGGGGGAAAAGGGAAGCAAAGGGGGAGAAAAGGTCAGAAAAGGGGGGAAGGTGTGGAGGGGGGAAAAGAAAAATAATGACCAACAAGAGTAGGGAGGGCAATCTTACCAGCTTGTCACGCTGATCGATCTGTGTGATGAGCCAAGAAGATTATGAGAGTGGAGAGATTCTAAGCTCGGCACGATTGGGGGAACAATCAGTGGGTTAAGGAAGGTTCACATTATATATTAGTGATTTGAAAGAGGGAGCTGAATGTATTATCTCCAAATTTGCTGATGATAAAAAGTTGGGAGGGAGGTTGAGCTGTGAGAAGGATGCAGAGGCACTGCAGTGTGATTTGGACAGGCTGGGTGTGTGGGCATGGCAGATGCAGTTTATTGTGGGTGCATGTGAGGTTATCCACTTTGGTAGCAATAATAGGAAGACAGATTATTACTTCAATGGGTGTAAACAGAGAAGTCGGTTCTCAATGAGACCTTGCTGTCCTCATGAATCAGTCGCTGAAAGTAGGTACAGCAGGCAGTAAAGAAGGCAAATGGTATGTTGGCCTTCATAGTGAGAGGGTTTGCGTATAGAAGTAGGGGTGTTTTGCTGCAATTGTGTAGGGTGTTGGTGAGGCCACACCTGGAGTACTGTGTGCACTTTTGGTGTTCTTATCCGAGGAATGATGTCCTTGCTATAGAGGGATTACAGAGAACGTTTACCAGGCTGATTCCTAGGATGGCAAGTCTGTCATATAAGAAGAGATTAAATCAGTTAGGATAATATTCGCTGGAGTTTAGAAGAGTGACAGAATAGAAACTTATAAAATTCTAACAGGATTAGACAGGGTAGATACAGAAAGAATGTTCTGGTGGGGGAGTCCAGAGCTAGGGGTCATAGTTTGAGAATATGGGGTAAACCTTTTAGGACTGAGGTGAGGAGAAATTTCTTCACCTAGAAGTTGGTGAATGTGTGGAATTCACTCCCACAGAAAGTAGTTGAGGCCAAAACATTGTCTGATTTCAAGAAGAAATTAGATTTTGCTCAAGGGGCTAAAGGACCAAGGGACATGGGAGGAAGGGGGGATCAGGATAATGAATTCGATGATCAGCCATGATCAAGATGAATGGTGGAGCAGGCTTAAAGGGGCAAATGGCCTACTCCTGCTTCTAGTTTCTATGTTTCTATAACTGAAATATCTCATCCCTGCTAGCATTATAATAAATCTAACAGATATTCATTCCTAGGCCACGGTGGTTAGCACTGTAGCCTCACAGTACCAAGGACGTGGGTTCAATTCTGGCCTCGGGTGACTGTCCGTGTGGAGTTTGCACATTTTCCCCGTGTCTGCGTGGGTTCCCAGATGCTCTGGTTTCCTCCCACACTCCAAAGATGTGCAAGTTAGTTGGATTGCCCATGCTAAATTAACCATTAGTGTTAGGGAGGGGGGTGGGGTGGGGGGTTTAGCTAGGGTAATGCATGGGATTATGGGGATAGGGCCTGGGTGGGATTGTGGTCAGTGCAGGCTCGATGGACCAAATGGCCTCCTTCTGTGCTGTAGGGATTCTACGATTGCATGAATTGTGGTGGGCAGGTAATGGCATTCTGAATAGTCCAATCTTTCAGCTTTCATTCCTTCCCCCTGCAGTATAAAAATGTCCCACTTTCTGTGCCTTTTAGCTTTTACAAAGGGTCATCTGGATTCGAAACATCAGCTCTCTTCTCTCCTCACAGATGCTGCCAGACCTGCTGAGATTTTCCAGCGCATTTTCTTTTGGTTTCAGGTTCCAGCATCCGCAGGAATTTGCTTTTTTTTTGGCTGTGTCATGAAGAAGTGCAGAAGGCGTGCCTGTCCTTTCCCCACCAGCATTCTTTGCTTCTTCCTCTGCTTAGTTCAGCTTTTCCGCATCAACCCACTCCCGTAATCAGCAGGGGACCATTAAGATCGCACTCACACAGTAGAAGGGAGAATTTTATGATGGTCATGTTTACCTTAACTCCAGAAAATTGTCTTTCAGTAAAATTGTCTATTAGTAAAATCAATTTCCACACTAATAGCCACTTATTGTAAATAAAAGTAAAAAAGAAGGTAAAATATTTGTTGTTAGACTATAATCAGTGCTCAACTGCCCTTGTGTGAATTGTAAGTAAATTAGTTTAATGTGAACATCCTTAGCTCTCCATAATGTTTGTGGTTGTGTTTACAATTTAAGGACCTTGTAACGATAATCTGTTTTTTTTTGGCTTTGCCTTCATCATTATTCAGTCATTTAGTTGTCATCACAGTTTCAAGAGCAGCCGCAGCAGCTTAGACTTGCTCTCATGATGAACAGTAAGAACGCTGATTCCTATTGCTGGGACAATCACAGGCTGATATTGTGGAATATGGGCTTCTGTTTGGAGCGATGGAGCGGAAAATCATCGCATGCATTCCTAATTGATTTAATCTGATTGGACGTGTATGGGGTCTCAGGGAGGGGGTAATAACTTTGGTGGGGGAACATGTCGTGTCCTTTCAGGGCGGTTTGTCCATCCTTTGGTCCCCACCTGGCACTCAGCTCTCACCTGTGGCTCCCCGTAGCTGTTTGCATGCGACAGCGGCCATACCCCGGGCAACGGCCTCGACAAGCCGGCTAAACCAGGTGAGGGTAGTCGACGGGTCTTAACCCTCGGTGAGATAGGGAGATGTCTATCCCAGCGTGTGAAGGCAGAGTCCGGTGGATTGAGTGGAAGAGACCAATGGAAGGTCCAACGGTCAAGAAGGTGGTCTCTGCAAGCGTCGCGGAACGCGAAGAGCAGGACAAGACACAGAAGATGTCCTGGTCATCCACTGCACCTAGTCCCACCTCCAGCCGTCTTGACTCTTGTCTTGCCACTGGATCTAGATGGGAATTGGGAAGAGAGAGTGAGGCTGGCGCTGCACAACACTCCCTCACTTTAATCCAAATCAAGCACTAGTTTCAACACCATCATCATCATCATTTGATTGGATTTATTTTTGTCACATTATTAATATACAGTGAAAAGTGTTGTTTTTTGCGTGCTACACAGACAAAGCATATCATTCGTACAGGAGGAAAGTAGAGGGCGTAGAATGTAGTGTTACAGTCATAGCTAGGGTGTAGAGAAAGATCAACTCAGTGCAAAGTATGTCCATTCAAAAGTCTGATGGCAGCAGGAAAGAAGCTGTTCTTGAGCCGGTTGGGACATGACCTCAGATATTTTTTATCTTTTTCCCGATGGAAGAAGGTGAGAGAGAATATATTCAGCGTACATGGGGTCCTTAATTATGCTGGCTGCTTTTCCGAAGCAGCAGGAATTGTAGACAGAGTCAATGTGTGGGAGGCTGGTTTGAGAGATGGGCTGGGGTTCATTCAGTAGTAGCTTCTTGCAGTCTTGACAGAGCAGGAGCCATTCCAAGCTGTGATGTAACCAGAAAGAATGCTTTCTATGGTGCATCTGTAAATATTGGTGAGAGTCATAGTGGACATACCAAATTTCTTTAGTTTTCTGAGAAAGTAGAGGTGTTGGTAGGTTTTAACTATAGTGTCAGCATGGGGTTGTTGGTGATCCAGATGCCTGAGAACGTGAAGCTCTTGACCATTTCTACTTCTGTCCCATTGATGTCGACAGGGGTATGTCTCCACTCCGCTTTCTGAAATCAATGGCTATTACCTTCATTTTGTTGACATTGAGGGAGAGATTATTGTCATCGCATCAGTTTGTCAGATTGTCTGTGTCTTTCCTGTACTCTATCTTGTCACTGTTTAAGATCTGACCCACCATGGTGCTGTCATCACCTGAAAATCGAGCTGGAGGGGAATTTGGCCACACAATCATAGGTGTATAAGGAGTATAGTAGGGGGCTGAGAACACTGCCTTGTGGGGCACCGGTGTTGAGGATGATCATGGAGGACGTTGTGTTGTCTTTCCTTACTGATTGCGGCCTGTGGGTTTGGAAGATCAGGATCCAGTTGCAGAGGGAGAAGCTGAGCCCCAAGCCACGGAATTTGGAGATGAGTTTAGTGGGAATACTGGTGTTGAAGGCTGAGTTGTAGTTGATAAATAGGAGCCTGACATAAGAGTCTTTGTAATATAGCTGTTCCAGGGTTGAGTGCAGGGCCAGGGAGGTGGTGGTGGTAGGCGAACTGTAATGGATCCATGCAATCCAAGAGGCCGGAATTGATTCATGCCATGACTAATCACAGTCTGAGGAAAGGAAGAAAGAAAGGATTGAATTTGGCACAGAGATCAAGAGCGGACTTAATTATGGGTGAGGAGTGTTTGCTAATCGAACTGGAACTGGGATCTTACCAGTTTCTCAAAACTCACATCAGCAGCAGTAATTACGCTCAAATCAATCTCAATCTTTTACCTAGTTGCAACAGTTGAGAGTTCATAGTCTTAAAGAATCTGAGGGACATTAGCCAATAACAACTTAAAATTGTATGGCCCCTTTTAAGTTGGTGAGCCTTCCTAAGATCCTTCATAGGTCTGCCATGAGCTGCAGTCTGACACTGAGGAACAGATGGACTTGTGATCATTGGCTTGGTCAAAAAGATAAGTTTCAAGGAACATCTTAAAGGAGATTAGGAAGAAACAGAGATTGGAAAGGTCCAAAGAGAGGAATCTAGAGTTTGGCTTTCCAGACAGTTGAAGACATGGCCACTAATGGTGAAACAAAGTCATGTTTTGTCTCCATGACTTTTCAATTTCGGAGGAGTTGGGGGGGGGGGGCTGGTGTTAGGAGGGGAGGGTGGGGGAGAGGTATTTTCCAATTGCGTCTGCCCCAAAACCAGAAATTCCTTTCCGAGGTCAACAGATCTTTAAACGGTCAATCAAATTGTCCATCCCATCCATAATGGACAGGACTGGAAAACGTACCCCATTGTGTTACAATCGGGTTTGAAGGAGTGAGCCAGCTCCCCTTCACTCAGCCCTTCAGTGGGTTGAGGAAAAATAATAAAAAACACAACAACACAAACACTCAGAACTCAAACCTAAGGAAAGTGAGAGTCCAAATAAAAGTGAAAAGAGCACATACTGAAGTTTTGCCTTGTCCTTTCGGGATAGATTGTTGACTGTTGCGGCTGTTTGAAGTTAGCTGCTTTCCCTTTAAAATCCTGGAATTGAGTTGAAGTTCAGGTAATGGGATCTAATGGGATTGGAGGCTATAGATAGGTCTATGGCTTAGTAGGTATAGAAGTGATCAGCGCAACTAGTGGGCCGAAGGGCCTGTTTGTGCTGTAGTGTTCTATGTTCTATGTAATTACACCTTCCAAACCCACAACCACTTCCACCTAGGAGGACAAGGGCAGCAAATACACCACCTGTAAGTTCCTCTCCAACCCACTCACCGTCCTGACTTGGAAATGTATCGCCGTTCCTCAGCAGTTGCTGGGTCAATATCCTGGAACTCCCTCCCTGATGGCAGTGTGGGTCAAACCACAGCATGTGGACTGCAAGAAGGAAGCTCACCACCATCTTCTCAAGGGCAACTAGGGATGGGCAATAAATGCTGGCCAGCTAGTGACGCCCACGTGCTACAAATGAATAAAAAAATTGAGAGAGAAAGAGAGAGCGACAAGAGAAAGAGAGAGAGACAGGTTCCTTCAGTAAGTTATCCAGATGGTCTCCTGTCTCTATGTTCCAAAGACTGAATATGATTAACATGTTTAGCTGTCATTGTTGTAGAACAAGTAATCATATTTTTGATCTTTCAACTCAGAAATATTTGACAGGTTTCAAAATAGTGAAAACCAACAGGAGTTGGGGTTATTTCATCCTCCACAGGGGTCCTCATCAACCAGCATGGGCCTTATTAACATCTGGCATGTGCAAGAGGTCAAAATTGGATGAACGCAGGATGTGGGCAGCATGGTGGCACAGTGGTTAGCACTCCTACCTCACAGCACCAGGGACCCGGGTTCGATTCTAACCATTGGTGTGCACATTCACTTTGAGTCTGCGGAGGTTTCCTCCCACAGTCCAAAGATGTACAGGTTTAAGTGGATTAGCCATGCTAAATTGCCCTTTAGTTGTGCAGGTCAGGGGGATTGGTGGGGTAAATATTAGATAGAGCAGGGGGGTTGGGACTGGGTAAGATGCTCTTTCGGAGAGTCGATGCAGACCTGACGGGCCAAATGGCCTCTTCTGCACTGTGGGGGTTCTACGATCTTCACCAGAATAATACATTGCGTCTTGCTGGCATATCGTTTCTGAGCTAAACTGCATCATTGGAGTTTTTTAAGCAATGAAACAGGAAATATATCGGTGCTTTTAACATGACAGATTTAAGGTTGCAACGCTCTTGCAAGTATTCGCCTCAGGCAAGCATCCATAGAGCGTCACTTATTTTTGGAGAACAGGAGTTATACTGCATCGTACGTAGCTTGGCAGTGGGATCATCCATCAGGGAATACTGGTTACTTTTCCTACTTCTGCAAAGATCCAACTAATTTTCAATGTCTTGTAACAAAGTTTTAAGAGCGCCCAAGAGAGTCCTGTGGAAGTTCTGGACTCTTTACAAACTGACGTAGTACCAGATGGAAATTCTGCGGAAAGTGGTTTCTTGGCAGAGGGGCTATCACGCTGCTTGTTTTGTTTTGTAGATCCAGGAGTCAGATCCTGATTTGATATGGGACCTCTCTTTTGCAATAGCAGGCAGGGGAAAGAGCTTCACATAGGCATGGTATCTCAAAAAAATCGATGCAGTAGCCAAGTAGTCACGGAATCCCTATAGTGCAGAAACAGGCCATTCAGCCCATCGAATCCCACCACAATCCCACCCAGCCCCTATCCCCATAGCTCCATCTATTTACCTTGCTAGTTCCCTTGATGCTATGTGGCAATTTAGCATGGCCAATCAACCTGACATCTTTGGAAACCAGAACACCTGGAGGAAACCCACGCAGAAACGGGGAGAACGTGCAGACTCCGTATAGACAGTGACTCAAGCTGGGAATCGAACCCAGGTCCCTGACGCTGTGAGGTAGCAGTGCTAAAACTGCGCCACCGTGCCACTTGTGATGTTGTTGGACCAAATCTAATAAGTTCAATCCCACTGAGCCAAATTGCGGCATTAGTTTTATTTAATTTGTGAGTTGGTATGAAGAAAGCAGCCGTGAAATTTACTCGACTGGAGTATAAAAAATGAACTGATGTCTCTCAGGATGGGAAGCTGGTCTGACCCAATTGTGACTCCAGTCACACACTGTGTAGCTGACTTAATATTTCCCAAATAATTGCGGATGGCCAATAAACCCTGCCTGATCAACGTCTCCCTTGGATAAATATGCATAAAACCTAAAGTCGGCCTCAGACTTGCAGGTAATGTTCACAAATAACATGGCAAATTTTGTTCACCGTCCAGTGTCTGTGTTGGGTGAATGGTCATTCTTTGCGTGGAAATTTTCCTGTCCCGCCCGCCACAGGAATTGTAGCCCACGGACCATGCAAAGGTCTGTTGACTTCAGGTGAGAAGTTCCGGCCTTGGGACGAGCGTGGCAGGAAAATCCCACCTTTTGTGTTTAGTAATGGCTGCCAAATGCTGGCGTCAATAACTTAATTGATTAAGTTAAAGTTTATTTATTAGTGCCATAAGTACATTCACACTGCAATGAAGTTACTGTGAAAATCCCCGAGTGGCCACACTCTGGCAACTGTTCGGGTACACTGGGGGAGAATTTAGCATGGCCAATTCACCTAACCAGCATGTCTTTGGGACTGTGGGAGGAAACCGGAACATTGATAGGCCTTCCTGTAGATTGCTTCTACAAGGGTACAATCTTTCTCCTGCGTGTTGAGGTTTGAACAATTCTTCTCCATCACTTAATCAAAATGGCACAAAAGGAGGCCATTCAGCCCGTGCCGGCTGTCAGTAGAACAATTCAGTCAGTTTCATTCCCAGGTACTATTCTCACAGTCTCAATTGGCCATTCAGAGGTGTCAGGTTCCACTCCATACTGGCTGTATACAAAAAGTTCTTCCTCATAACCCATTCCTGCACCTCTTACCCAAAACCGTGTCCCCTGAGTCCTTGTACCATCAGCCAAAGGAAACTGCTTTTCTTAATCTATCTCTCCTAAACCTGTCAGAATCTTGAACATCCCTATCAAATCTCTTCTCAATCTGCTTTGCTCCAGGGGAAACAGCCTTAGCTTCTCCAACCTAACCTTGTGACTCAAATCCGTAATTCCTGGAATCAACCTGGTAATTTCACCTAATCCCAATTGCCCACTTCTGGTGGAATTTGAATTCAATAAAAAAAATCTGGAATTTAGGATCTACTGATGACCATGAAACCATTGTCGATTGTTGGAAAAATCCATCTGGTCCAGCAGTGTCCTTTAGGGAAGGAAATCTGCCATCCTTACTTGGCCTACATGTGACACCAGAGCCACAGAAATGTGGTTGACATTCAACTGCCCTCTGAAATGGTGTAGCTAGCTATTCAGTTCATGGGCAATAAGTGCTAGTCAACCAGTTACGGCCATGTCCCGCAAATCAATAAAGCAAAAACCTGACACTCCCATGTTTATATACAGGGAAGGCTCCCCAGTTGGATAGGCAATTATGACCTTAATCAGGAGCTCATACTCCGTGAGGCCAACCTCATGGGCCTCATTGATGTCATTCCAGATCATAGAATCCCTACAGTGCAGAAGAAGGACATTCAGGCCATCGAGTCTGAACTGACGACAATCCTGCCCAGGCCCTATCCCCATAACCCCAGGTTTTTACCCTGGCCAGGGATAATTTTACTTCAAGGCCATTTAGTTTTGCCAGTCCACCTAACCCACACATGTTTGGATTGTGGGAGAGAACTGGAGGATTCAGAGGAAACCCACGCAGACATGGGGAGAATGTGCAGACTCCGCACAGACAGTGAGCCAAGCCGGGAATCGAACTCGGATCCCTACCGCTCTGAGGCAGCAGTGCTAACCACTTGCCACCATGCCACCTGACAAAGGTGCCAAGCTTTGCTCAGCAATTCTCCTTTAAAGGTTATTTATTTATTAGTCACAAGTAGGCTTACATTCACACTGCAATGAAGTTACTGTGAAAATCCCCTAGTCGCCACATTCTGGGTACGCCGAGGGAGAATTTATCATGACCAATTTCACCTAACCTTCGCAGAGCCGCGGGACCTTTTACTGCATTAGAGGTGCTACATAAACGCAGGTTGGTGCTTTCAATGGAGAGCAACCTGTCTTTGAAACAGTTATTCCGGTGCCATGTCTCATCCATCAGAGATGGACAGGGATGAGCAAGCAATGAAAAGTCAACATTTGCACGTTGTTCCGTGACAGTGGAGCATTCCCGTTTCTTTGCCTTTGTTATCCCTTTTCAATTTCTAATAATTTAGCAGCTTGGAAGAGCACCCTCATGGCTGTGATACGCTATCCTCTCAAATAATTTATTGTCTGCCAAATTGGTTGTGAGTAGGGATTTAATTCACACTGACAGCAGATGTGTGTCCTGATTGCCAGCTGAATGTTCTCATTTATACCTTATTCTGGCAACTCACAGTTGCCCCTCAGTCATAACCAGCTCCATAAATAAGACTGTTGTTATTCATTACTATTAACATAAACATTATCCGCGTCCAGGTGTAGCCGACACAAGGCCTCCCGAGCGAAAGTCCTTCACTCAGCCTCCTTGTTTTTAAGCAGCACTCAATGTCAATCAATTTGGGGGTTTAAATTAAACCTTTATTTTACATGGTGTTTAAAATATGTCGCTGTAACACAAATGACATTGTCCCTCGGTCTATTAAGGAGACGCCATCTGTTTCGCTGGCGAGTGCTGGGTTTTAAAATTGCACAATGCACTGTGAGTAACCAGTAGCGATATAACCTTTATTAAAAAGCCCGGACTGGAAACGGAAAACCCTGCAAACACTCAGCAGGGCCTGGCAACTCATGTGGCGGGAGAGACACACTCAACTTTTCAGGTCCCGTGATCCGCCATGAGAAAGCTCACAGACCTTAAAGACGTTGGGCCAGATTTTTGCCCGCTGAGTTGGGTTGGCATGGGGGCAGGCAAATAGAGATGGTGCCAGCGGCCTTCGTGCCAGGCTTTGCTCCCCACCCTGCCTCTCATGTGCGTACTTAGCAAAGTATGGTGGAACAAGAACCACGAGGTAGACCTTCTAACTTAAATGCAGGGGAACTCGGAGTTATTACAGGAGCGCACTGACCCACAGTTAGATCTTAGACTACTTCAACAGGTTCCAACCTGGAAGGAACTACCCATCCATCAGGGGTCACATGACTAGCCCTCTTAAAGGGATAGGATGCACCTCAAACTACCCCCCCCCATATATATATGTATATCACACTGTTGACTTTCACAATGGCTGGGGAGGGGGTGGGATATTACAATTCCTGCATTGTTAACTGCTGCACTTATCATAGAATCATAGAATCCCTACGTTACTCAAGGAGGCCATTTGGTCCATCGAGTCTGTACCGACCACAATCCCAATCCCTATTCCCGTAACCCCACATATCAATCCTGGTAATACATTGACACTAGGGTCAATTTAGCGTGGCCAATCAACCTAACCCGCACATCTTTGGACTGTGGGAGGAAACCAGAGCACCCGGAGGAAATCCGTGCAGACACAGGGGAGAACATGCAAGCTCCACAGGCAGTAACTGAGGCCAGAATTGAACCTGGGTCCCTGGTGCTGTGAGGCAGCAGTGCTAACCACTGTGCCACAGTGCTGCCCCATCATTCGATTAAATCATGGCTCACCTGTTTGTGTTTCAAGTTCTACATTCCCATCTACTCCTGATAATTTTTGATTTCCTTGTCTAACAAGAGTCTACCTACCTCCACCATCAACAGATTTAATGGTCCAGTCTTCACCACCTACCAAAGTAAAAAAGTTCTCCTCATTCCCATTCTAAAAGGGTGATCCCTAATTTTAAAACAGCGTCTCTCGGCTCTGGGCTCACCCTCAAGTGGAAACATCTTTCCCACACCCGCCTTGTCAAGTCCTCTCAGGATCTGGGTGATGTGATTGAGGTGTTCAAGGTTATGAGGGGCATGGAGAGGGTGGATAGGGAGGACCTATTCCCCATAGTTGAAGGGTCAGTTATGAGGAGACGCAAGTTAAAAGTGAGGGGTGGGAGGTTTAGATGGGATTTGAGGAAAATCCTTTTTATCCAGAGGGTGGTGACGGTCTGGAATGCACTGCCTGGGAGGGTGATGGAGGCGGGATCTTTTAGAAAGTACCTGGATGGGCACTTGGCACGTCATAACATTCAAGGCTATGAGTCAAGGGCTGGCAAATGGGACTAAGTTGGCAGGTCAGGATCTTTCATAGGTTGGTGTAGATTCGATAGGCCAAAGGGTCTTTTCTGCACTGTAGTGTTCTGTAATTCTGTGATCTTCAATCAAGTCAATCCTTATTCTTCAAATGCCATTGGAAACAAGCCTAGCCTGCCATAAAACAACCTGCTGATTCTAGGTATCAATCCAGTCAACAACCTCAGAACCAACTCCAAAACAATAACATCCTTTCTTAAATAAGAAGGCCAAAACTGCACACAGCGTTTAAGATGTGGTCTCACCAATGCCCTGCATGGAAGCTGTTTCATCAAATGTGTTGCTATTAGCTGAAAGTAATATTTGTATGAGCGCAAGACACTACACTCTGCGAATTATTAGTTAAAGCCCCTAAACTATTTGTTAATCAAAATGAAAAATGCTGGAAATGCTCATCAGATCCGTGGGAAATGAAACAGTTAACAGTTCAAACCAATGAATTATGAGCCCAGCAATATAATTGCAGGACTCCTGTAACCTTATACAGGGAAGGCAATGGCCTCCTGGTATTATCGCTAGACTATTTATCCAGAAACTCAGCTAACGTTCTGGGGATCCAGGTTCAAATCCCAACATGACAGATGGTGGAATTTGAATCCAATAAAGAAAGAATCTGTAATTAAGAATCTACTGATGACCATGAAACCATTGTCGATTGTCGGAAAAACCCATCTGGTTCACTAACATCCTATAGGGAAGGAAATCTGCCGTTCTTACCTGGTCTGGCTGATATGTGAATCCAGAGCCGCAGAAATGTGTTTCACCCTCAACTGCCCTCAGACAGCTAGGGATGGGCGATAAATGCTGGCCCAGCCAATGACACCATGCCCCACGAATGAATAATTTAAAAAATGTATGCTTCCGATGGGATGAATTATCTAGCCCATTTTGGCATGGATGCCGGGCCCACTTAATCGTAGAAGAGGCTGTGCATCAGTTTCTGGAGATGGATACCTCTTGCGATGAAGCCCGAAGCAGGAGTGAGCCCACAGGGAATTTCACTCGCAGGTTAATTAGGCCCATTGATAGAATGGCATGCTGACACATTGATTAGCACTACTACCTCACAGCACCAGGGATCTGGATTCAGTTCTAGCCTGGGTGACTGTATGAATGTTCTCCCCGTGTCTATGTGAGCTTTCTCCGGCTGCTCCGGTTTCCTCCCACATTCCGCCAATGCAAAACCGATGCAAAGGTATGGTGGTTAGGTGGATTGGCCATGCTAAATCGTCCCTTAGTGTCATGGGAATTAACTTGGTAAAGGGGGGTGTCTCTCGTTGGCAGGTGTGATTTTTCCCACCTAAGTCCCGAGGAATGCCCAATGCTGGGATGGTTAATCTGGCTGCGCATCTTGACAGAAGAAGCATCACAGGTTTGCTCCAATTGATAGGTGGGATCCATATCGTGATCATTAACCCAGGTCCATGTTTCTTCAAAGTCAATTGTATCTCTTCATGTATTGTAGCAAAGCTTCCAGATTCCTAAACTCTTCTCCCTATTCTCCGTTGACCCAATCAATGAAGTCAAGCATGCAATTTCAATTAAAACATTTGACAGGACTGAGAGTCATCAAATCTCTACAGTGCCGACGGAGGCCATTCTGCTCATCGACTCTGTACCTACTCACCCCAGTCCCATTCCGTTAAACACTCGCATCTAGCTCACTAATCCAACCAACCTACACATCTTTGGACACTAAGGGTCAATTTAACATGGCTAATCCACCTAACCTACATATCTTTGGACACTAAGGGACAATTTAGTCTGGCCAATCCATCTAAGCTGCACATTTTTGGACACTAAGGGCCAATTTAGCATGGCCAATCCACCTAACCTGCCCATCTTTTGAGTGTGGGAGTAATCTCAAGCACCCGATGAAACTCACACAGACACAAGGAGAACGTACAAGCTCTACACAGGCAGCCACCCAAGGCCGAAATTGAACCCGGGTCCCTGACACCGCCGTGTCAACATGCCACCCAAAATAGCACAGGCCGTCAATGTGATTTTTCATTTGCCCACACGAGGATGGAACCAGCAACCTTAGCTTTAATTGGCGTGATGTTCTAACCATTTGAGCTAACCGGCCTCTCAGCAAGGACTTTGCAAAGGACTAAGTGGTTCTTTTGATAAAACGCAACGTCATTAGTCTGCGTGGCACAAAGCTTCCCAAACCTGCTGATCTGATGTTGTGCACTGCATTTAACGGGTGGGCTGTCAATGCGAAAGCAATCATGTCAACTTTCTGCAATTCAACTGCAATTCTCACATTTATAAAGCACATGTCACAGAGCAAAATTGTCTGAGGAAGCCTTACGAGGCAGAATGGCGGACAATGAGAAGGCAGAATGGACGAATGATTAGAGGAGACTTTGAAATTGCAGAGATGAAAGGAGCTGCAAAGCATGAAAGGCACTTGGAGTTTTCAAACTAAAAAAAATTGGAAGGATTCTATCCTTGACACTGCCTTCCACCCACGTTGTTGAAGTCAATGTCAAAGAGGGATGTGGATGATGAAGAAAGACAACGATATAAAAAGGATTCGGAAGATAACTTTGAGAACTCCTCTAATTTATTCTTAATAGTGAGCTGTTCAACAGCCGAATTTAATGAGCTTAACAGTCGTTCATGTCGTTTACGTCTTGAAAAGAAAGAAAGACCTTGCGTGTAGCCACAAATTGTCGATGGTAAAATGGTAGCAAGAAGAGAATTGGTTAGGGATCGAAAAGGGGGGCTTTTGCAAGGGGGTTCAGGGTGTGGTTGAGACAGTAAATGAGTAATTTGCAGAAAGGATATTCTGTCTAAGTCTTAGTGAAAGAGGAGGAGGCAGAGAATGGATGTGAAAAAACTATTACAGAGAGTGTTTTAGATTCGCTGGTTGTATTTCAAATTGATTAGTCATCAGAACTGGCTGAGATGCATCTGAGAATACTGGACAAAGCAAGGCTGGAAATTATGGAAACGCACGCCATAAATTTACAGTCCTTCCTGGGCGGGATGCAATGGTTAGCGCTGCTGCCTCACAGCGCCAGAGACCCAGGTTCGATTCCAGCTTGGGGTGACTGTCTGTGTGGAGTTTGCGCGTTCTCCCCGTGTCTGCATGGGGTTTCCTCCGGGTGCCTCAGTTTCCTCCCACATTCTAATGATGTGCTGGTTAGGTTGATTGGTCATGCTGAATTGACCCTCAGTGTCAGGGTAAATATGTGGGATGATGGGGATCATGCCTGGGAGGTCGGAGCAGGCTCGATGGGCAGAATGGCCCCCTTCAGCAACGTAGGGATTCTATGATTCTTTGGATGCGGGCATGGTGTCAGAGAAAAGGTGAAAATGCTACTCCTTTTTTCATAGAAGGTTGCAGGAATAAGCCAGCAATAACGAGAGAATCAACTGCAGGAAAACCTTTGGAAATAATAAGTCAGGATGAGAATAATAGTCGTTTGAAAAAGAGGTAGGTTAATTAAAAAAGCCAACATGGATTTGTTAAGGGAAAACTGTGTAACTGGTATGATTACGGTTTTCGATGAGATAACGGAGGGGGTTGATAAGGATAATGTGGTTGATGTGGTATACATGGACTTCCAAAAGATAGTTGATAAAGTGCCACACAACAGGCTTGTCAACAAAACCAATGTGTATGGAATCAAATAAATTGGGCAGCATGGACCAGAGGCTGTCTGAGTGACAGGAGGCATAGTGGTGAACTGGAGGAAGGGGCAGCATGGTGCCACGATGGATAGCACTGTTGCCTCACAGTGCCAGAGACCCAGGTTCGATTCCCAGCTTGGTCACTGTCTGTGTGGAGTTTGCACATTCTCCCCCGTGACCGCGTGGGCTTTCTCCGGGTGCTCTGGTAATCTCCTACTGTCCGAATGACATGCTGGTTAGGTGCAGTGGCCATGCTAAATTCTCCCTCAGTGTACCCAAACAGGCGCCGGAGTGTTGCGACTAAGGGATTTTCACAGTAACTTCATTGCAGTGTTAATGTAAGCCTACTTGTGACACTAGCCCCTGTATCCCAGGAGTCGATACTTGGACCCCTGCTTTGGGTGATCTGTATTAATGAGCTGGACTTGGAGATTCAGGGCTCAATTTCAAAATCTGGGGAAACCAAAATTTGCAAGTGCTGTGAACTGAGAGAATGATAGTGATTGACTTCAGGGGGACATAGACAGGCTGGCGAGATGTGGCAAGTGAAATTTAATGCAGAGAAGTGCAAAGTGATAATCTTTGTGAGGAAGAATGGGGAGATGGAAGTGTAAATTAGAGGATACAATTCCACAGAGGTTTCAGGAACACGGAAACATCAGGTATATGTGCAAAGGATTGAAAATCTCAAGGCAGATTAAGAAAGGAGTTCCGTATGCCACCCAAGCAACCCATATCATCCCCTCATTCTCCCCATCCATGGTACTTTTATTCACCCAGTATATACTGAGTATCACCAATGAACCCTAAAGCAATGTAGGAAGTGTACAAATAAGCTTCAAAAATAGTCATTCATTGATAACTTTCCACTTCTTGAAATACAACTCCTTTTTAACTACTGACCAACAAAATATCAATCATCCAGGCCTTTTAAAGTGTCAATAACTGATACTGCAAGCATTTGAAAGCTTTTTACTTTGTGTTGATATTGTGCAATTGGCAGAAGGGAGTAGAGAGCTAGAGCTCCCATTAAACCATGTTTTCATGGGAGCTTAGAACATAAGAACATAAGAAATAGGAGCAGGAGTAGGCCATCTAGCCCTTCAAGCCTGCCCCGCCATTCAATAAGATCATGGCTGATCTGAAGTGGCTCAGTTCCACTTTCCTGCTTTCTCCCCATAACCCTTAATTCCCTTGTCTGTCAAAAACCTATCTACCCGTGTCTTAAATATATTTAGCAAGGTAGCCTCCACCACTTCAATGGGCAGAGAATTCCGGAGATTTGCCACCCTTTGAGTGAAGAAGTTCCTCCTCAACTCCGTTCTAAACTGCACCCCCCCCCCCTTATCTTGAGGCTGTGCCCTCTAGTCCTGCTATCCTTTCTAAATGGGAAGAATCTCTCTACCTCTACCCTATCCATCCCCTTCATTATCTTATACTTATCTTAGGTGTTTTAATACTCTAATGGATGCCTAGGCGTTCAGCAAAACGTACATAATCTATGGTTCTATGATCTTTCGAGCTGTGGGAGGAAGCCGGAGCGCCCGGAGGAAACCCAGGCAGACACGGGGAGAATGTGCAAACTCCACACAGACAGTGACCCAAGTTGGGGATTGAACCCGCGTTCCTGGCGCTGTGAGGCAGCAGTGCTAAACACCGTGTCTCCCTAGGTAACAGGGTAGATGGGTAATAAATGCTGGCCGGTCAGTGACGCCTATGTCCCAGGAACGAATGAAAAAACAGGCAAGAGCAAGATGAATCAATCTACGGGACAATGACTGCAACGTCTCCCTTTGAACAGACGAAAGTTGCGTGGAGTTTCCTGAGAGCAATATATCCTGATGCTGCGCAGGGACATCAGTCTGTGCGCTCAGAAAACAGTGACGCAGAAATTGACAGCTTACCTCAGTGGAACATTTATATTCTGAATTACACATGGCGGTATTTACCTCAGGAATCGCACATCTTGGCAATTGGATTCCTGTCATAGCTTTGTTTGTGAGCATTAGGCACCAATTGTTTAGAAGTGTGATATTTGAGCTAAGAAATCTCACTGGAGTGAACAAAGAGGGGGTGTGAGAGGAGTTTTGGCAGATCAGAGCGCTCGGTTTTTCTGCAATACAGACCCAAGGACAGGCAAATTAAAATTCCCGCACTGCTGTTCTCTACTTATGTGCTGTTAAACCGTATTAACTGACAGCTGCTTGCAAATTACTACACAGCTCCCCTGATGGCTCACTGGCTAGCCCTAACTGTTCCTTATTCCGTAATGGATCCGATCCACGCTGAGAGCTGTCAGCCAAGTAAATGGCAACATGAGCGTTCAACGAAGATCTGAAGAGGCACCATACAGCCCGGGAAGGCGATCTGATCAAAACCAGGCACCTGTGGCAAGTGCGTCCAACTTGTAAGATGAAGCAGGCCATTTGGCCCGTCTAGCCTGTGCTGGCACAAAAACATGAAAATACCGGAAAAATCCCTAAAAGAGCTGCGGAGAGAGAACAGAGCCAACAAAAAAACATAGAAGGTAGGAGCAGGAGGAGGCCATCTGGCCCTTCGAGCCTGCTCTGCCATTCATTACGATCCTGGCTGATCATCCAACTCAGTAGCCTCATCCTGCTTTCTCCCCATAACCTTTGATCCCATTCACCCAAGTGCTATATCCAGCAGCCTCTTGAATACGTTCAATGTTTTGGCATCAACTACTTCCTGAGGTAGTGACTTCCACAGGCTCAACACTCTTTGGGTGAAGAAATGTCTCCTCATCTCCATCCTAAATGGTCTACCCCGAATCCTCAGACTGTGACCCCTGGTTCGGGACTCCCCCTGCATCAGGAACACCCTCCCTCCATCTATCCTGTCTAGTCCTGTTAGAATTTTATAAGCCTCTATGAGATCCCCCCGTAACATTCTGGGTGTGAACGATCCTTTGTCAGGGTGTGTGCTGGCATTGAAGCATCGTCATAACAAAATAGTCCCAATCGTGTCTGCACAGGGACATGGTAACAGGAGAAGGTCATTCAGCTCTTCGATCTAGTCAGACTATTCAGTTAGAACATGGCTGATTTTAACGCCATTTACCCATGTTCATTCAATAAGTCTTGACACCTGGGTGAGATGCTCTGTCAGAGTTGAATCATAGAACCCCACAGTGCAGAAAGCGGCCCTTTGGCCCATCGAGTCTGCACCAACCACAATCCCACCAGGACCCTATCCCATATCCCTACATATTTTACCCACTAACCCCTCTAACCTATGCATCTCAGGACACTAAGGGGCAATTTTAGCATGGCCAATCAACCTAACCCACACACCTTTGAACTGTGGGAAGAAAACGGAGCACCCAGAGGAAACCCACACGGACATGAGGAGAATGTGCAAATTCCACGCAGACACTGACCCAGGCCAGGAATCAAACCCAGGTTACTGGAGCTGTGAAGCAGCAGTGCTAACCACTGAGCTACCATGCCGCCCATTGGTGCCCATTTGATGAACCGAATGTCCTTCTTCTACACTGTAGGGATTCTATGGATTCTACCCACAAGGGTGGGGGTGAGGGAAAGGGTGAGGGTGGTTTCCCTCATTCAAAGGCACTTAATATCTGAATAAGCAACCCAGAAAGGGGAGAGGTCTATTGGGAAACTTGGTGCTGAACCCCCATCCTACCCTGTGACCCCCATCCCGCAACCTCACTCCCACCATTACTTGCCTGTATCTGTATCTATTGATGAAGTCATGATGTGGAGATGCCAGCGTTGGACTAGGGTAAAACAGAAAGAAATCTCACAACACCAGCTTAAAGTCCAACAAGTTTATTTGTAGCAAATGCCCCAAGCTTTCGGAACATGTTGTTCCTTTGTTGGATAGCTGGGAGTTCTGATCACAAACAGGGCACAAAGACACAAACTCAATTTACATGCATAATGATTGGATTTTGAGTCTTTACAGCTAATCAATTCTTAAAGGTACAGACAATGTGAGTGGAGAGAGCTTTAAGCACAGGGTAAAGAGATGTGTATTTTTTCCAGACAGGAAAGTTAGTGAGATTTTGCAAGTCCAGGCAAGTCGTGGGGGTTACAGATAGCGTGACATGAACCCAAGATCCCAGTTGAGGCCATCCTCATGTGTGCGGAACTTGGCTATCAGTCTCTGCTCAGCGACTCTGCGCTGTCATGTGTTGTGAAGGCCACCTTGGAGAACGCTTACCTGAAGATCAGAGGCTGAATGCCCATGACCCTGAAGTGCTCGCCAAAAGGAAGAGAACAGTCTTGCTTGATGATTGTCAAGCGGTGTTCATTCATCCGTTGTCGTAACGTCTACATGGTCTCCCCATTGTACCATGCCTCAGGACATCCTTTCCTATCAGGTAGGCAATGTTGGCCGAGTTGCAAGAGTATATACCGTGTACCTAGTGGATGGTGTTCTCACATGAGATGATGGCATCTGTGTTGATGATCCGGCATATCTTATGGGGTTGTGTGGTCATGCTCTCCTGAAGGCTGGGTAGTTTGCTGCCGACAACGGTCTGTTTGAGGTTGTGCGGTTGTTTGAAGGCAAGAAGTGGGGGTGTGGGGATGGTCTTGGCAAGATGTTCGTCTTCATCAATGAGATGTTGAAGACTCCGGAGTAGATGTCGTAGCTTCTCCGCTCCCGGGAAGTACTGGACGACGAAGAGTACTCTGTCCGCCATGCCCCGTATTTGTCTTCTGAGGAGGTCGGTGTGGTTTTTCACTGTGGCGTGTCGGAACTGTCGATCAATGAGTCGAGCCCCCTATCCTGTTCTTATGAGGGCGTCTTTCAATGTCTGGAGGTATCTGTTGCAATCCTCCTCTTCTGAGCAGATCCTGTGTATACGGAGGGCTTGTCCGTAGGGGATGGCTTCTTTAATGTGTTTAGGGTGGCAGCTGGAGAAGAGGAGCATTATGAGGTTATCCGTGGGTTTAGAGTAGATTTAAGGAAAAGTTGAGGGTGGTGGGGATCTAGAACTCACTGCCTGAAAGAGTGGTAGAGGCAGGAACCGTCACCATATTTAAGAATCTATTACATGAACACGATAGAATGCACAGCATGGGGCGGCATCATGGCACAGTAATTAGCACGGCTGCCTCACAGCACCAGGAATCCAGGTTTGATTCTCAGCTTGGGTCACTGCCTGTGTGGAGTTTGCACATTCTCCCTGTGTCTGTGTGGGTTTTCACCAGGTACTCCGATTTCCGCCCACAGTCCAAAGGTGTGCCGATTAGATAGGGTGGCCATGATAAATTGCCCCTTAGTATCAGGAGGGCTAGCTAGGGTAAATGCATGGGGTTACAGGGATAGGATCTAGGTGGGATTGTAGTTAGTGCAGACCCGATGGGCTGAATGGCCTGCACTGTAGGACTTGATGATATGCAAGGTTACAAACCAAGTGCTGGAAAATGGGATTAGAATAGACAGGTGCTTGATGGCTAGCACAGATAGGAGAGGCTAAAGGACCTTTCTTGGTGCTATAAAATGACAGTAACACACTCATTAACCAACACCCAATGATTACAAGTCAAGTTTGTACAACTTGTCCATGTTGTTTAACCCCCGATCACCATTCTGGTGAATCTCTGCTGCAGTCCCCTCCAAGGTCAATATATTCTCTCTGAGACAGAGGAGATGGTGCGTAGTGGTATCATCGTTGGACCAATAACCCTGAGATCCAGGGTAACGTTCTGGGGACCTGGGTTTGAATCCCACCATGGAAGATGGTGAAATTTGAATTCAATGCAAAAAAAACTGTCTGGAATTTAAAGTCTAATGATGACCATAAAACCATTGTTGGAAAAGCCTATCTGGTTCACGAGTGTACTTTAGGGAAGGAAATTTGCCGACCTTACCCAGTGTGGCCTACGTGTGACTCCAGAGCCACAGTAATGTGGTTGACTCTTAAGTGCCCTCAGGGATGGGCAAGAAATGTTGACCCAGCCAGTAACACCCACATCCCATATAAAAAAAGATACAGTGCCCAAAATTGGACAGAGCAGCATTCAAAATGCGGTATGACAAAACCGTGAACAGCTGAAGCATAACATTCTTCCTCCTGCACTCTAGCTGGCTTGAAAAAAAATTCATTAGCCTTTTTAATTGTTTTTTTTTGTACCGGTACCTTGGAATAATTTGCGAAGAGAACCCCTTTCTGCATATCATTCACGACTTTAATCACTTGTGACTTATCTGGTCAGTCTCACTTGTGGAAATATAAATTGGCTGTCTGTAACTTGGCTCTTCATGTTCATTAGAATTTAATGAAGTTTTGAAGACTATTTATAAACGATAGGCAGGATTTACTATTCAGAGAGGCCCCTGAGAAGTGACCAGGGGATGTTCTTTGTAATGAGAGAGAGGTTAGCTCAAAACGGTTTTTAATAATATTGCTGAACTTGAAATTATCCAGTGCAAATATTTTGTAGGAGCGTTGAATGCTTTCATGCAAAAATTCCTCCCCCCTGCTATCTTCGCAGGTTAATACCTTCTGAACGTGGCTTATGAATACGCCTGTAAGAAATTTCTAACATTTACCCAGTGTGATTTCATGGCTGCAATACTGTATTGTACTAATGGAGGAACAAGACAAGGCATTCGCACAGTTACAGTTTTCCAACGACTTGCAGTTTTCCAACTTTGCACACATTTCCTTCTAATCTGGCTGCCAACCAATATCATCGCTTGAAGGAGTGAAGAAGTTTGCACCTAGGTGCGATACAACAAGAAAAATCAACTTGCAGTTTTAGTGTGACAATACATCCACAGGCACTTTGACAGGAAGGTTACCAAGGGAAGATGGTGTGGTGGTATTGTCACCAGGTTTGTCACCTAGGGATACAGCTCCAGGGGCCCGCGTTCGAATCTGGCCTCGAGTGGCTGTCTCTTTGGAGTCTGCACATTCTCCCCGTGTCTGCGGGGGTTTCCTCCAGGTTTCGTTCCACAGTCTGAAAGACGTGCGGGTTAGGTGCATTGGCCGTGTTAAATTCTCCCTCAGTGCACCTGATCAGATGTCAGAGTGTGGCGACTAGGGTATTTTCACGGTAACTTCATTGCAGTGTTAATGTAAGCCTACTTGTGACACTAATAAATAAACTTTAAACATAAACCCCTTCCTTCCAGACTGTGATAGACCCGCTTTTGTACTTCCAGCATTTTCTCTTTCGAGTTCAGTTTTCCATCTAGGGATACAGCTCCGGGGGCCTGCATTCAATTCCGGTCTCGAGTGGCTG
The DNA here is from genome assembly GCF_965287045.1 of Carcharhinus amblyrhynchos. Classification (NCBI taxonomy): domain Eukaryota; kingdom Metazoa; phylum Chordata; class Chondrichthyes; order Carcharhiniformes; family Carcharhinidae; genus Carcharhinus; species Carcharhinus amblyrhynchos. The sequence goes on along the minus strand of NC_137332.1, from coordinate 8,469,447 downwards.
TCTGTTTGGAGACTGCACATTCTCCCCGTGTCTGCGGGGGTTTCCTCCAGGTTTCCTCCCACAGCCTGAAAGACGTGCAGGTTGGGTGCATTGGCCGCGCTAAATTCTCCCTCAGTGCACCTGAACAGACGCCGGAGTGTAGCGACTAGGGGATTTTCACAGTAACTTCATTGCGGTGTTAATGTAAGCCGACTTGTGACACTAACAAAATAAACTTTAAACGTAAACCCCTTCCTTCCAGACCGTGATTGACCCGCTTTTGTACTTCCAGCATTTTCTCTTCCGAGTTCAGTTTTCCAGTTTTTGCCACTTTCCCTTTTCAGTTTAAGGAGCTTGTCTTTCGGAGTTCTATAATTAAAGGCTTTTGCAGTCACACGAGATGGAAACGTTTTCAAGCAGATATGTCAGATATTGCAAAACAATGACCTAAGAGCAATCAATGCAGAGCCCTGAAGTACGCCTTCCTTTCAAAATATGCAGCCCTAGGTATCATTGTCTGATTAATGGATGATGTGATTAGAAAAAAAAGGGCACTGATCTTGTTCGCCCTACCGTTTTTTTCCAAACAGGTTGAAAACAAAAACAAACACTTCTTTTCTCTTCTGAAGCACTGATGCCTTTATGTCAGAAATGCAGAAATCGTGGAGGATATGATCCCGACTAGATTAACGTATTTCAAAGAACTTGCATTTATATAGCACCTGTCATGAGTGCAAAGGAGATAAATATAGAAACGTCTCCTTGTTAGATTCAGTGCTTCATTCATTCAGGAGATGTTGTTGGGCCAGCATTTATTGCCATTTGCCAAGGTTGTCTGTGACCATGACCGGTGGTGATTTACTCACCACACCTCAGGGAAGGGGCAAGGTTGAGAAGGTGGGCCCTCCATGAATAATATCCCTGGCCAGTTTAGCCAGTTTCACTCAGTTAGCTGGACAAAGTGACACCAATAGCATGGGTTCAATTCCCCCTCCCGGCTAAAGTGGGTCCGGTGATAGGGCAGTTACCACTGTGCCACAAGGCCTGTGCCATCAATTAACACAAGGCCTTGAAGTTGGAAACTAGAAGCATGGGTAGGCCATTCGACCCTTTGAGCCCATTCTGCCATTCATTTTGACCATCAAATTCAATATCCTGATCCCATCTACCCCCCCAATATCCTTTGATCCCTTTAACCCCAAGAGCTATGTCTAATGCTTCTTGAAATCACACAATGTTTTGACCTCAATTACATTCACCACCCTCTGGATGAAGAAACTTCTCACCTCAGTCTGATAAGGTTTACCCCTTACCTTCAAACTTTGACCCTAGTTCTGGACTCCCCCACCATTGGAACATCCTTTCTAAATCTACCCTGTCTAACACTGTTAGAATTTTACAAGTTTCTATGAGATCTCCTCACACTCTTCCAATCTCCAATGACTATAATCGTAATTGACTTAGTATCTCCTCATATGACAGACCTGCCATCCCAGGAATCAGCCTGGCAAACCTTCGCTGTATACACCCTCAATAGCAAGTTTTACAACTAATGAAATATCCCTGAAGCGCAGTAACTGTTGAATGCAGCAGTCAACTTTCACATAGCAAGATCCCACAAATAACAAAGTGATAACAGCCCCAAAATCTTTGTTAATTGATGCCAGCAGCCTTGTGACACTGTGGGACTCCCTCTGGGCACTCCAGTTTCCTTCCGCAAGGCCGAAAGACGTGCCTGTACCGGGCTTGACTTTGCACTGGGAAAAGCTCAATTTACAAGGAGCTGAACTGACAAGACCCTCAATCCAACTTCTGTCACAGATATTGGGCTTCCTTTTGACATTGGGCAACAATGGATCTTAAAATTGAAACGACGCTGAACAGGTTGTTGGTCCCATAATGGCAATTGTATGTGAACATCCAAAGTGAAAATTACCCATAATTTCTTTGATATGTTTTGTATTTTTGTCTTGTTCCTGGGTCATCATAAATAGTGGATGCTGTTGTTTTTCTCTGTAAACAACTGTTGCAATCATGCATCTTGTGAAGTTACTCATCCATGTTCGATTTTTAATGGGGCTTCAAGTTGGTTTTTAAGTGCACTGCTTATGTAATCATTTTCTGATGACGCCCATTATTGAATTTAAGTTGTCAAGAGTTGACAGTAAGATATGTATGTTTACACAGCACCCGTGCAGGTAAAATACCACTGAGCTGCGCTTCCTGAGCAAAACAATAAGCCAAAACATTCATCGGTAAAGATATACATTTCTGTAAGGCCAACAGAGACGGGGCAGACGTCATTTAATAGAAACTTGAAATGTTTCATGAAGTCGCAAGCATTCACACTGAAATGCCTGCTGAAATTGTTTATCTCTTAACCTTTCCAGTGATCAAAGTAATGCCTGCTGCAATATTTGTGGACAGATAAACTGTGGTGTGCATTAGTGTCAGCATATAAGTATCTTTGAAAACATATAAAGGAACAGGCAAAGGGACCCAGCTGCGAATCCTGGCATGGGTCATGAATGTAGCCCAGTCCATCACACAAACCAGCCTCCCATCCATTGACTCTGTCTACACTTCCCGTTGCCTCGGCAAAGCAGCCAGCATAATTAAGAACCCCATGCACCCTGGACATTCTCTCTTCCAGCTTCATCTGTGGGGAAAAAGATACAAAAGTCTGAGGTCACGTACCAACTGACTCAAGATCAGCTTCTTCCCTGCTGCTGTCAGAGTTTTGAATGGACCTACCTCGCATTAAGCTGATCTTTCTCCACACCCTAGCTATGAATGTAACACTACATTCCGTGTTCTCTCGTTTCTTTCTCTATGAACATTATGCTTTGTCTGTATAGTGCGCAAGAAACACTATTTTTCACTGAATACTAATACATGTGACAATAATAAATCAAATCAATTCAAATCAGTCACTGCCTGTGTGGAGTCTGCACATTCTCCCTGTGTCTGCCAGGGTGAAACATAGAAACATTGAAGATAGGAGCAGGAGGAGGCCATTCAGCCCTTTGCGCCTGCTTTGCCATTCATTACGATCATAGATGATCATCCAAATCAATAGCCTAATTTTGCTTCCTCCTCATAACCTTTTATCCCGTTTGCCCCAAAAGCTATATCCAGCTGCCTCTTGAATACATTCAATGTTTTTGCATCAACTACTTCCTAAAGTAATGAATTACACAGGCTCATCACCCTATGTGTGAAGAAATGTTTCCTCACCTCCATCCTAAATAGTCTACTCCTAATCGGAAAGAAATCCCACAACACCAGTTTAAAGTCCAAACAGGTGGACTTTAAACTGGTGTTGTGGGATTTCTTTCTGTCTTACCCCAGTCCAACGCCGGCATTTCCACATCATGTCTACTCCTAATCCTTAGGCTGTGACCCCTGTTTCTGGACTCCCCTGGCATTGGGAATATCCTCCCTCCATCTACCGGTTTCCTCCCACATTCTGAAAGACAAAGAACAAAGATGAACAAAGAACAAAAATGTATTGGTTAGGTGCTTTGGCCATGCCATGTATGCCCTCAGTGTACTGGGGTGGCACAGTGGCACATAGTTAGCACTGCTGCCTCAAAGCACCAGGGACCTGGGTCCAATTCCCGGCTTGGGTCACTGTCTGTGTGAAATTTGCATGTTCTCCCTGTCTTTGCGTGGGTTTCCTCCGGGTGCTCTGGTTTGCTCCCACAGTCTGAAAGACGTGCTGGTTAAGTGCATTGGCCATGCTAAATTCTCCCTCACTGTGCCCGAACAGATGCCGGAGTGTGGCAACTAGGGGATTTTCACAGCAACTTCATTGCAGTGTTAATGTAAGCCTACTTGTGACTGATAAATAAACTTTACTTTACCCAAACAGACGTCAGAGTGTGGCGATGAAGGGATTTTCAGAGTAATTTCATTGCAGTGTTAATGTAAGCCTGCTTAATAAATAAACTTTAAACAAAAAGAAACAAAATGTGATTGAGTCGTACAGCATATAAAAGTCCCTTCGGCCCATCGAGTCTGCAATGACAATAACTGTGATTAAAATCAGGCTAATCCCATTTTCCAGCACTTATCCCATCTCCTTGCAGGTTTATGATATTTCAAATGGTTATCCAAATATTTTTAAAGGTTGTAAGGTTTCTGGCCTCCACTACCTTTTCAGGCAGTGCATTCCAGATTCCCACTGAATGAAAAGCTTTTTTTCTCAAATCCGCTTTGAACCTCCTGCCACTCACCCCAAAACCCTGTCGCCTCGTGATTGACCCCTCAACCAAAGGGAACAGATGCTCCCCACTCACCCTGCCTGTTCGCTTTATAATCTGATACACCTCAATCATGTCTCCCCCTCACCCTCCCCTGCTCTAAAGAAAATAATTCAAGCCTATCCAGTCTCTCCTTATAACTCAAATGCTTCATCCCAGGCCACATAGAACATAGAACACTATAGAACAAACAGGCCCTTCGGCTCACAAGTTGCGCTGATCATATCCATACCTACCAGGCCACAGAACTATCTGTAACTCCCAATCTCATTAAATCCCATGTACTCATCTTTTAGAACTTCTTGGTGAACCAGAGATGGTATGGTGGCACAGTGGTTAGCACTGCTGCCTCAGGGTGCCAGGCACCTGGGTTTGATTCCCGGTTTGAGACACAGTCTGTGTGGAGTTTGCACATCTCCCTGTGTCTGTGTGGGTTTCCTTCAGGTGCTCCGGTTTCCTCCCACACTCCAAAGATGCGAAGCTTAGGTGGATTGGCCATACTAAGTTGCCCTTTGTGTCTCAAGATGCGTAAGTTAGCGGTGTTAGTGGTAACTACATGGGGCTACGAGGATAGGGCCTGAATGGGAGGCTCTGTTGGAAATTCAGTGTAGACTCTATGAGCCAAATGGCCTCCACAGCATTGTAGGGGTTCTATGGTCTGACCTGCTGTGTTGAGTGCAATGGAATGAAAAGCAGTACACTTGACATCGACCTAGTCATAGGTTTTGCCAGAAGGACAACATTTTTAGACATTGGTTAGCCTTTGGGCTCAACTCCAGATTCTTTTTGTCAGAATTCATTTACCCCCTGAATGTCAATTACTAGGGGACACAGGTTTAATGTGCGAGGGGCAAGGTTTGAAGGAGATATACGAGGCAAAGTTTTTACACAGAGAGTGGTGGATGCCTGATTCTCGTTGCCGGGGGAGGTAGTGGAAGCAGATGTGACAGTGACTTTTAAGGGGCATCTTGACAAATACGTGAATAGGATGGGAATAGAGGGATATAGTCCCTGGAAGGGTAGGGGGTTTTAGTTAAGTCGAGCAACATGGTCAGTGCAGGCTTGGAGGGCCGAAGGGCCTGTTCCCGTGCTGTAATTTTCTGTGTGTTTTTTTCTTTGTTCAACTCTGGGAGCCCTGGTTTCCTCCCATAATCCAAAGATGGGGTGTACCACAAGGCTATTTTCACCACTATTTTCCCAAAAGATGCCAGGGCAAGTCCAAATGCCAATGGGTTCTACACTGCAGGTCATGGGGCCAATCCTCCTCCGTGGTCCTCTGGAGCTTTTGAAGGGGTTCACAAGGGAATGGGTTACAGTGTATCACCATGAGGAGGCGCAGCTGAGGACCTGTGGGTAGAGAGACTGTGTGCTGATGGGGAATTAACTACACATGTGGCTCTCTTTTCTGCATTATTGCCAGCCAGCAGTGTGCACTGGGATGAAACAAGGGTGGGAGAGTTTAAAAAAAAATGATTTTTAAAAAACCAGGCCAAATTGTGGAAAAACATTCAGGGAGTTCCTTTCCAAATGCCCCTCGACCATCAAAACCTGTCCAAGATATCACTCTAACACTGATAATTCTACCATTTGTACAAAATGATCCCTACAAAGGGCTTTCATAGAATCATAAAATCAGAGAATCCCAACCGTGCAAAAGAGGCCATTTGGCCCATCAAGTCAGCACTGACTCTCCGAAACAGCATCCCACCCAGGCCCAAACCCACCTTGTCCCTGTAACACTTGCGTTTACTATGGCCAATCCACCCAACCTACACATCTTTGGACACTCAAGGACAATTTAAAATGGACAATTCGCCTAACCTGCACATCTGTGGACACTAAGGGTCAATTTAGCGTGGCCAATCCACCTAACCTGCACATCTTTGGACGATGGGAGGAAACCGGAGCTCCCGGAGTTGATGTTTCTTTCAAGTTCGAGAGCAGAAGGTCAGAATTTGCTGGCAGAGAGTTAACTTTGTCCCACTCGCAGTTACAAAATGGATGGGGAAATGATTGCCTAAAATAAATGCTAATTTGAGAAGTTTGTTCATCTCAACAATTAAAGTGTTACATAATTTATAATTTCAGCGCAAGCTGATTTAAATGATAATATTACAATTAAGAAAAAAATTAAAGTCAGTGTATTTGGTTTAATTAAAATCCAATGGAGGGGATTTATTAATCTTCCCAAATGAATGGAAACATTGAAGGAGACTGCTAAAGGACAAAGGTAAGTATTCTCAATGAATATTACACTGATGCTATCAACATGAAGTTGATGACATTAGCTGCATTGTCAACTAGTTGGATGTACTTATATGAGTGAATGGTTTATTTTCCGGTACAAATGATTGGTTATTTTCGTAATTTTAATTGGAAGGTTGCCATCTTGTAATAGCACACCACATCATGGAATCATTGAGTCCCTACAATGCAGAAGGAGGCCATTCGGCCCATTGAGCCTGCACCGATAACAATTCCACATAGGCTCTATCCTCATAGAATAAAGTAAAGTTTATTTATTAGTCACAAGTAGACTTTCATTCACACTGCAATGAAGTTACAGTGAAAATCCCTTTCTCGCCACACTCCGGTGCCTGTTTGGGTACACAAAGAGAGAATTTTGGCATGGCTAATACAGCTAACCAGCACATCTTTCGGATTGTAGGGGGCAAACTGGAGCATCCGGAGGAAACCCATGCAGACATGGGGAAAACATGCAGACTCCACACAGACAGTCAACAAGCCGGGAATTGGACCTGGGTCCCTGGGTCCCTAGCACTATGAGGCAGCAGTGCTAACCACTGACCCACCGTGACAGTCCAGCATGGCCTTTGCATGGTCACCATAGTCCCAGATGACACAGTCTGCTCTCCCCTTTGAGTGTGAGAGCTGACTGGTGGTGATTTAACCTGGCAGTATCACACCTCAAGCGAGGGCTAAGGTTGAGAAAGTGGGGCCTTCATGAATAATCCAAGCCCCCTGCACTGCACACTTCACAAGACCATGGGTTTTGGGGGGGAGGTGGGGGGGGGGGGGGGGGGGGGGGTGGGAGGAGGTGGTGGTGGATGGGTCACAAGTGGATTCTCCTATTTCCTATTTGTATTGAGCTCAAAAATGTCCACTGGACTTCATGGGTAAGCCTCATTCTTCTGAATCAGAGGGTTGTGGATTGACAGCCCATTGCAGAGACCTGAGTGGAAAAAGCTATCCCAGTGCAGTACTGAGGGAGTGCTGCAGTGCTGGAGATGCCAATTTCTAAACGATACATGAGATTGGCCTCTCAGGTCAAATGTATTAGATCCTATGACACACTTTTGAGGAAGAGCGGGCGATTATCCCCTTTGTCCTGGACAATATTTATCCCTCAGTCCACATCACGGTACAATGGCTCAGTGGTTAGCACTACTGCCTCACAGCGCCAGGGACCCAGGTTCAATTCTGGCCTTTGGGTGACTTTTGAGGAATTCTACCCATGTCTGCGTGGGTTTCCTCCATATGCTGGGTTCCCTTCCATGGTCCAGAGATATGCGATTCAGTGGCTTGGTCATGCTAAGTTGCTCCTTAGTGTCCAAAGATGTGTAGATTAGGGGGATTAGCTTAGGTGAAATAGATTAGATAGATATATGGGGTTATGGGGGGTAGGGCAGGGGATGAGCTTAGGTAAAATGCTCTTTTGGAGAACGGCGCAGATGTCAACACTGTTGGCATTCTATGGATTCAATAGATTGAAAAACAGATAATCTGTTCATTATCATGTAGTTCACTGTTGGATCTTACTGTGTGCAGGTTGGCTGCCATATCAATTGCTGTTTAACAGGGATTTTACTTTGAAAGTACTTTTAAGTTTATTTATTATTATCACAAGTTGGCTTGCATTAACACTGCAATGAAGTTAAAATGATGTGAAAATCCCCTAGTCGCCACACTCCGGCGCCTCTTCGGGTACATTGAAAGAGAATATAGCATGACCAACGCACCTAACAAGCATGTCTTTTGGACTGTGGGAGGAAACTGGAGCACCCGGAGGAAACCCACTAGGAATGCTCTGTAAAGCGCAATATAAACGTAATCCTTTCTCTCCTCTACGGGTTAGAAATGTGCCATTGTGATACAACCAGCCACTCCAGAGCAGCAGCGAGGACCGAGGCCTGAATCCATGAAGGTGATGTCCTTTGGAACAGAAGTTTGTGCCTTTTCCTGCTCTGTAGTCTTTCGGGATCACCCTGTCACTATTGAGAAATGAGCTGGGAATTACACCAATCTTCTGGACAACACTCACTCCTCAACCATTACTTACAAATACCATGGAATTCGCTACCCCAAACTGCGGTGAATGCTGGGGCAGTGAGTAAATTTAAGGAGGAGTTAGACAGACATTTAATTGGTAATGGGTTGAAAGGTTATGGGGAGAAGGCAGGAAAATGGGAATGAGGAGCATATCAGCCTTGATTGAATGGCGGAACGGACTCAATGGGCTGAATAACCTAATTCTGCTCCTATATCTCACAATACAGATCAGCACCCAGTTTCATCTGGTTGCTGTTTCTCAGATATTGCTCTCGGCAATGTAGCTGCTTCTTTGGTCTATGTTGAAAAAAATTACCGCACTTCAAAGAAATTCATGGTATGCAAAGTGCTTTGAGACATTTCATTTTGAGAGATGTGATAAGGTGCGACTTAAAAGCAAGTCTATCTTTTGTCAACACATTACTTCAAATTACACACTGGGGAAAGGTTCCACCAACATGTTTATCTCAGCACAATCAGAGCAAGCCGGTCCCTTTAGGCTGCCTTTACGCGTCGATCTGTATGGCCCCAGCACCTGACTCCGAGAGACTCCGAGCAGCTTCCTCGCAATAGTGCATCCTTCGGAAAGTTCAAAAAAAGATGCTGACGCACCCCCCCCACACCCCACCTCCCCCCACCCCAACACAGAACACACTTAAGGATTTCTTGTTTTCCTTCACAGCGGCACGACTTCCGTGGGGTTGTGTGCTCCTTGTGAAGTCGCCTCTGCTCTTTGAATATGCCGTCAGTCACTGCATTTGATCAGTGGCGGAGACAGCCACGATGTTCTTATCTGCTTGACCTTTTCAGAGGGAATCAGCGGATGCCTGTGGCATTTGTGGGGAGGTTTTGGGAGTAGTTTTTTTTTTGGTAGCTACACAGGGTTTAGATGTTGCAATGCTGTAAGTAAACCTTTCGTACGTTGTCTGAGTCTTTAGAACTGGAGAAATAATGTCCAGAGGGTGAGGGTCCTGTTTCTTTGTTTGGTGAGCAATTTGCAATCTACAACCTACACATGGCCAATGCTGCCTCGTTCACACAAAGAAAATATTTTCAGCTGCTCATTCTGAGGATACAGAGACAGGTTTATCAAAGAATCCCAGAAGGAGGCCATTTGGCCCATCGAGTCTGCACAGAGAACAATCCCACTCAGGCCCTATTCCCATAACTCCTCAATTTACCCTGCTAATCCACTTAACACAAGGGTCAATTTAGCATGGTCAATCCACCTAACCCGTACATCTTTGGATGTGGGAAGAAAGGTTGAGGGAGCTAGGCCTCTTTTCCCTGGAGAGACGAAGGTCGAGAGGCGACCTGACAGAGGGTTATAAAATGCTGAGAGGTATAGATAGGGTGGATTCTCGGAGGCTATTTCCCAGGGCTGAAATGGTCACTACGAGAGGACACAGGTTTAAGGTGCTGGGGAGCAGGTACAGAGGAGATGTTAGGGGTAAGTTTCTCGCTCAGAGAGTGGTGAGCGAGTGGAATCGGCTGCTGTCGGTAGTGGTAGAAGTGAACTCGCTGGGGTCTTTTAAAAGATTTCTGGATGAGTAGATGGGATTTAATGGGATTGGGGGCTATAAATAGTTCTATGGCCTGGTAGGTATGGATATGATCGGTGCAACTTGTGGGCCAAAGGGCCTGTTTGTGCTGTAGTGTTCTATGTTCTATGAAACTGGAGCACCCAGAGGAACCCCATACAGACGTGGAAACAACATAGTAACTCCACACATACAGTGGCCCAAGTCAGGAATTGAACCCAGGTCCCTGGTGCTGTGAGGCAGCAGTGCTAACCTCTGTGCCACCATGACATCTAGCTCTTTGAATTACCCTTGACTGCTTACCTAGTGGTTTCGGGTAAGGCTGGGATTCACCCTGAAGTACAGGCTTACTTTTAAGTGCACCGCCAACACTGGGTTAAAACAGTTATTACTTGATAATGAATCCCTTGCTTACAACACCAATTGGGAATCCCGTATGTTGTGCCCGTGTGTCTCACCTCACAGGAACGGTTTTCAATCTCATTCAAGCTGGGGGCAATGGAAGCCTCGAGCATCTGCTGGATTTGTTTTGGCCTTGGCCAGGTTACAGAAGATGGAGGGGACACACAGGCCAAAACTGCTCTTAACCTGCTGCTACATTGAGATGGAGATTCAGGCATTGGGCTGGGGCGGGCACAGTAAAGAGTCTCACAACATCAGGTTAAAGTCCAACAGGTTTATTTGGAATCATGAAGGAGTGCTGCTCCTTCATTAGGTGACTCACCTGGTGCTGTGAGACTTCTAACTGTGCCGCTACATTGGCAGACTCTGGCAGTCTCAGGTTAACTAGTGTGGGATCAGGTGAAGTTTAAAGTTTATTTATCAGGGTCACAAGTAGGCTGACGTTAACACTGCGGTGAAGTTGCTGTGAAAATCCCCCAGTCGCCACGCTCCGGAGCCTGTTCGGGTACACTGAGGAAGAAATTAGCATGGCCAATCCACCTCACCGTGGCCAATCCACCTCACCTCTTTCGGACTGTGGGAGGAAAGTGAAGAACCCGGAGGAGACCCTTGCAGACACGGGGAGGACGCGTGCAAACTCTGCACAGACAGTGTCCCAATCCGGGAATTGAACCAAGGTCCCTGGCGCTGTGAGGCAGCAGTGCTAACCACTGTGCCATTGTGCTACCCATCCTATATATGAGAGATGCCAGGGCAACATTTTTGGGACAGTATCGAGGATAATTTACACTGAATTTATCCACATACACTCAGCTGATTCACGTTCACACCGGCTGCTCAAAAGGCGCTCTCGTGTGCTAAATTCCTTTCAACCATTAACCACAAAATAAAAATTAATGAAATTTTAACATTGCCACCAAATCTTTCTCAATCCCGTGGTGCAATGTTTCCAGTTTCACCAACCAACAGAAAAGCAGACTCCCGGTAGGTCTGAGCATTAGAGGGTATGTGGTAAGTACTGATAAGGAGAGGAAGAGCTTGCATTGATATAGAACCCTGCTTATCCTCAAGATGAGCTTGTTGCTTGTTGAAGGGTACTCCCTGCTGTTACGAAGGCGAACGCACCAATTGATTTACAAGCAACAACAGAACAGAAATTCCCAGCAGGTCTGTGGAGAGAGAACAGAGCTAATTGCGGGATTCCCCGACCAGATGCCCCCCAAAATTGGAAATTCCCACCTGAGCTCAATGGACCTCTCAATGGTCTGCAAAATTATCTGTCTCGCCCGCTTCAATTCCAGTGGCGGGCAAGACTGGAGAATTTCGGCCAACGCTTCAAGTCTGCCTGGAGCTTCGCACAGCACACTCCCACAGCCTTGAGATAAATAATCAGATAATCTAGTTTGGTTGTGTTGGCTAAAGGTTGGCCAAGAGATGAGGAGAACTATTCTTCAAAAAGAGTGATGGGAAACTACCGAGAGGGTTGACAGAGGGTTTGAGTTACAGTTTTGTCTGAGAGGGAGCATGTCCAAAGGTGCAGCAGGCCCTCAGAACTACATCGAACCACAATTTGAATCAATAGATTTGAAGAATTTGACAAAGATCAATGAGAAAAGACCAGCAGGCTTTACTGAGAGGCACATGGACTCTCTTTTTTGATATATCATTCCCAGGAAACAGTAAGAAGTCTCACAACACCAGGTTAAAGTCCAATGGGTTTATTTGGAAATACGAGTTTGCAGAGTGCTGCTCCTTCATCTGGTGAGTGGAGCAGCACTCATAAAGCACGTGATTTCAAATAGACCTATTGGACTTTAACCGGGTGTTGTGAGACTTCTTACTGTGCCCACACCAGTCCAACGCTAGCATCTCCACATCATTGCTAGAAAAGGCAAAACAACAAACTTTCATATCCTACTGCCTTTCCGGATTATATTCCCAAGTCTTGTCGGGCGTTTGAACTCACAACTTTCTGCCCTAGAGGTAAGAGTTCAAACACAGAAACAAACGGAGTTTTTAATTTGTGAATGGTAATTATAACAATAAACACACATATCAAGCCTCTACATTCAATTGCCCAGCACAAAAGTGCCTCCATTTAATAGAATCCAGGAAAAATGTAATGAATGCAGCCTTGGGATCTTAGAACCGTAAGTATTACAACTCAGAAGGAATTATTTGGACTGCTGTATCTTTATCAGCTTCGAAAGAATTGTCTGATTCAGTCCCACAGCACTGTACTTTGGCCTCAGACTCCACAAATTAGTTTTCCTGAAGTATGTAGGGCACATGATAGCACAGTGGTTAGCACTGCTGCCTCATAGCACCAGGGACTGGGTTCAATCCTGGCCTCGGGTCACTGTCTGTCTGGAGTTTGCACTTTCTCTGCATGGGTTCCCTTTGGATACTCCAGTTTCCTCACAGAGCCTAAAGATGTGCAGGTTAGGTTAATTGGCCTTGCCAAATTGACCCTAATATCAGGGGGATTAGCAGGGTAAATAAGAGTTACGTGAATAGGGCCTAGGTGGGATTGTGGTCAGTACAGACTCAGAGGGCCAAATGGCCTCCTTCTGTACTGTAGGAATTCTATGAGTTTCTATTCTACATGTCCAATTCCCCTTTGAAAATTCCTATGGCCTTTAATATTGCCTCCCATTTAGATGATACATTGTAGGTCCAAATAACCTTCTGCGTGAAAAATCTCTAATTTCCCAACTGGTGTTTTTTCTTTAATTCTATTTATGGATTATTTCAAATCTATAATGCTCCTTGTTCTCTGGAAACCTCCCGTAAGTTTCAATACTTCTATTATACCTCTGCTTTCTGCTCAAAGGAGAACAGTCCTGGTTTATAAGATTAAGTTTATTTATCAGTGTCACAAGTCGGCTTACGTTAATACTGCAGTGAAGTTGCAGTGAAAATCCCCTAGTTGCCACACTCTGGCGTCTGTTTGGGTACGCTGAGGGAGAATTTAGCATGGCCCACACATCTAACCAGCGCATCTTTCGGACTATGGGAGGAAACCGGAGCACCTGGAGGAAATCCACACAGACACAGGGAGAATATGCAGACTTCACACAGACAGTGACCTAACCCGGGAATTGAACCCTGGGCCTTCATGCTGTGAACACAGTGACAAGTCTCACAACACCAGGTTAAAGTCCAACAGATTTATTTGGTAGTCACTAGCTTTCAGAGGTGAGCGGGAGGTCTGCTCACAAGCAAGGCATGTAAAGACACAAACTCAATTTACAAGATAATGGTTGGAATGCAAGTCTTTACAGATAATCAAGTCTTAAAGGTATAGACAATGGAGTGGAAATAGCATTAAGCATAGGTTAAAGAGATGTGTATTGTCTCCAGCCAGGACAGTTAGTGAGAATTTGCAAGCCCACGTAAGTCGCACTCCAAAAGCTTGTAGCTTGTGCTACCAAATAAACCTGTTGGACTTTAACCTGGTATTGTGAGACTTCTCACTGTGCTTACTCCAGTCCAACGCTGGTATCTCCACATCATGGCTCCCATTTACAAAACCAGGTATTCTATAGTTTTCCTTAGCTGCATAGTCCACAGCCCCTGCCACGCTTCGAGCTTTGAACCCTATCACAGTAACAGTGTTTAGATTAGATCACCTCTCTCCATTGTTCATCCCCAAAGGAAGTGCATTACTTCACACTTAACTGCATTAAATTGAGCCGTATGCATCCACCCACTGAGGAGTCCTTTCAGCTGTAAAACAGATACAGTTACGAAAATGGGTCCAGGGGTCGTACGGCAATCTTTCACAGACACACAAAAACGTTTCTTCAAGAATAAAACAAATCCACCGATTTTGACCTGCTTTTGTATCGTCCATTCAAACGCCATCCGAGCTCAGCTGGTATCACTCCCTCCTCTGTCAGAAGGTTGCGGGCTCAGAACGAGCCTTGTATTCCCTTGAGTATGGAAGTGTTTAAGATGCTTAAAGGATTTGATAGTGTAGATAAGGAGAACAGCTGCAGAATTCAGCTCTGTCGCATTGGTGTTTCCGGCACATTGTGAGCTGGGTTTGAGTGAAAAATAGCATCGGGTGCCGCTCGTGGCCTCTTCCAGTGCGGCTTGCATCGAAGGTAGAATCTTACCATTGTCCACGCCGATGGGATTCTCCCCACCCCACTGCAGTGGATGGAATCTGGCTGGCTGCCGAGTTCTCCAGCCTTGCCGCAGCGGGAGTGTTTGATTTGATTTATTATTGTTGCTTGTATTAGTATAAAGTGAAAAATATTGTTTCTTGCACGCTCTCCGGATAAAGCATACTGTTCATAGAGAAGGAAACAAGACAGTGCAGAATGTTTTTTTTCATTTATTATTGTCGCAGTTAGGTTTACATTAACACCACAATGAAGTTACTGTGAAAATCCCCTAGTCACCACGCTCCGGCACCTGTTTGGGAGCATTTAGCATGGCCAGTGCACCTAACCAGCATGTCTTTGGACTGTGGGAGGAAACTGGAGCACCTGGAAGAAACCCACACAGGCATGGGGAGAATAATTAGACTCCACACAGACACTGACCCAAACCAGGAATCAAACCGGGGTCCCTGGCATTGTGAAGCAGCAGTGCTAACCACTGTGTCACTGTGCCGCAGTGTTGCAGTCAGAGCTAGGGTGTAGAAAAAGGGCATGAATGGCAGGTGAGGTCACACCCCGAGTCTTTGAGTGCGTTTGTGAGGGCAATGTGTGTGCACCAATTGTGTATCAGTGCGAGGAGGTTACTTGTAGGTGATTTAGTGAAATCAGATACAGGCACAGCAACTACAGCACAGCTCTTTACTCTTTGATTACTGAGCTCAATACTGAGGACCCCTCACTTTTCTGGACCTGCGTGTTTCCTCCCCTTGGTCGAGGTTTGCGTCCAATAGATCCGAAGCCAGCCCCATGACTCGCAAATGATTGCCTCTTAAAGGGCTCGTGCTACCACATCTTGGTCTCTCCCTTCAGCTGTGCATATGAGATCCCAAAGCACAATGTTGGAGAAATGCAGGGTTTGTAATGGTTGATATGTATCCCTCCATCAAAGTGACTAAAAACAGATTACCTGGTCAATACCTCGTCAGTCAGTGTGAAACTTCACCATGCGTAAGCTGAGCTGCCATATTTCTTCACACTGCGGCAGTCTCTGCATTTCAATAAGAAACCTCACCACACCAGGTTGAAATCCAAGAGCTTTATTTGGAATCACGAGCTTTCAGAGCACTGCTCCTTCATCAGCAGAGTGGAGGTAGGTTCACAAACATGGCATTTATAGACAATTGCAAGATAGTTGCGGATAATTATAATTACAAAATAATTCACATCTGAGTGTGGCAACTCAGGGATTTTCACAGTTAATGTAACCCCACTTGTGGCTAATAAATAAACTTTAGCTGCGTTAAGTTAGTCATGGAATAAGCGAAACCTCCCCGAAGCATTCGCTACCACAAGGAGCAACTGAAGTGAAAAACATTTAAGTGGAAGTTTGTTACATTTTTTAAAGTTTTAAAGTTTTATTTATTAGTGTCACAAGGAGGCTTACATTAACACTGCAACGAAGTCAGAATAAATTAAGGATCCCACGCACCCCAGGCATTCTTTCTTCCACCTTCTTCTGGAGAAAGATACAAAAGTCTGGGGTCATGTACCAATCGACTTAAGAACAGCTTCTTACTTGCTGCTTTCAGACTTTTGAATGGACTTACCTTGTGTTAAGTTGATCTTTCTCCACACCCTAGCTATGACTGTAACACTACACTCTGCACTCGCTCCTTTCCTTCTCTATGAATTGTATGCTTTGTCTGTATCGCAAGCAAGAAACAATACTTTTCACTGTATGTTAATACATGTGACAATAATAAATGGAATCAATTCAAATCAAATCAAACTAAAAAGGGATACAAAATGTCATGAAAGCCCCAGATGATCAAAAGCTCTCCCTTCAAGGGGGGGAGCTGATTTAACCTGACGTCCACTACACCTCAACCAGGGCAAGGTTGAGGCTTCCTGCATAACCTTAGCCAGAAGGGGAATTGAACTCATGCTGTTGGGGGTTATTCTGTATTAGCAACCAGCCATCTAACCAACTGAGCTAACCAACTCCCCAATGAAGTCTCTGTTGATACGGGGAGATGCTGTTCGATAGGAAATGGCTTGTGTGGCGCTTTGGCATAAGCATGTTGCAGATAAATATCCTTTACCCATGCTGCACACTCTCTGTAATTGTAAAGGTCCAGAACAGATTTCCAAGAATAGTCCCAGGGATGAGGAACTTCAGTTCCTGGGATGGATGGGAAAAGTTGGGCTGCTTTTCTTGGGGAAAACTTCAGAGATGAAATGAGGGGTATGTTGTATGAAGAGAGATTGAACAGTTTAGGCTAATACTCTCTGGAATTTAGAAGAATGAGGGGAGATCAAATTGAGGTATACAAGATGATGAATGATCTGGATAAAGTAGGCATGGAGCAGATGCTTCCTGTTGTGGGGCATTCCACAATGAGGTCACCGTCTTAGGATAAGGGGTAGCAAATTTAAAACAGAGCTGAGGCGAAACTACTTCTCCTGAAGGATTGTGAATCTGTGGAATTCGCTTCCCCAAAGTGCAGTGGATGCTGGGACAGTGAGTAAATTTAAGGAGGAGTTAGACAGATTTTTAATTGGTAACGAGTTAAAGGGTTATGGGAAGAAGGCAGGAAAATGGGGATGAGGAGTATATCAGCCAGGATCCAATGGCAGTGCAGACTTGATGGGCCAAATTCTTCTCCTATTACTTATGAACTTAGAAAAGAAGTGCAGGCATATTCATGGGCTCGATGTTTCTAGTCATAGTCGTCACGCACTCCAAGTGCGTGGACCTCCATATGGTGCAATCGGCAACCACAGCAACAACGGTAGAGAAACTTGGCACCGCTTTTTCGACACGTGGGATCCCTGAGGTGCCAGTCTCTGACTGGTGTTTTTACAGCCAGGAGTTCACCAGATTCATGTAGTTGAATGGGATTTGATATATCAAGGTGGCACCACTCCATCCTCATCATTCACTGAAATAGTCTCTTCACCAGATTCCCTTTAGTAACAAACTAAATTCCACCCCTAAGAGTGCCCCATGTATGAAGTCAGAACCCAAAAATGGGCCTGCATTTCTCTTCTAGCACTGACAGTCCTCAATATGTGTATGGATCAGATCCCTGATTGGGCAAGCAATCATTACCTCAATCAGGAAGTTCATACTCGAAAAGGTCAACTTCATGGGCCTCACCGAGGTCATTACAAGAAGATTGAGAGGACAGTTGATCGAGGTGTTATGAATCGTGAGAGGTCTGGACAGAACAAATAGGAAAAAATTATTGCGATTCGTGGAAGGATTGAAAACCAGAAGACATCAATTTGAGGTCATTGGAGAAAGAAGCAATGGGAACATGAGGCAATGCTTTTTCGTGAAATGAGTGGTTAGGATCTGGATTGCACTGTCTGAGAGCATGGTGGAGATGAGAAGGTGGGAGATTGGTAAGATCTGCATTGTTCTTTCAGAGCCAGCGCAGACACAATGGACAGTTAGATAGTCGGAAACCTTTTCCCAGGGTGGAAGAGTCAATTACTAGGGGGCATAGGTTTAAGGTGCAAGGGTCAAGGTTTAAAGGAAATGTACAAGGCAAGTTTTTGACACAGAGGGTGGTGGATGCCTAGAACTCACTGCCAGGGGAGGTGGTGGAAGCAGATATGGTAGTGACTTTTAAGGACCGTCTTGACAAATGCATGAATTGAATGGTAATGGAGGGATATGGTCCCCAGAAGGGTAGGGGGCTTTGGTTCAGACTGGCAGCATGGTTGGTGCAGGCTTGGAGGGCCGAAGGGCCTGTTCCTGGGCTGTAATTTTCTTTGATCTTTGTTCTTTGTCCTCTTTCAGTGCTGTAAACATTTTCTATGATTCTAAGTGCAATCTCACACACACACACACACACATACTTATGCGCGCGCACACGCACACACACACACGCGCATACAAAGTCTTCACTTTGGTGTGGTTTGTTGAATGCCAGTTGAAACTTGCACGTTGCAAATGAGGTTGCATGCTCAAGTCTCGGTGTAACACAGTCTGCTGTCAACACAGCTTGAGATTGTTCCTCTGCGTGGTGCTAGACTTCCTCGATGGCCATGCCAGCGATTATAGGATTCCAGAAATTCTGCATTAGATGGGACTGAGATTGCCAGAACCCAAATCTTGCGTGACACTTAACAGCTAATAGATAGCGAAAACCTTACACTTCCTTCCGCAGGCGGGTACAAGGCACGCTCTCCGGAGATACAGAGTGGAAGCTAAGAATAGGTCGTTCCACACACACTAAAACAGCCACTGAATCTCATTAAGCGACGATTCTTGGTGACTTGACATTTTCCAGCTGCACTGCTGATTTGCAAATTAATCTCATTCCATTTGTTTTCTTCAATGTTTTACATTAGGGAGAAAAATGGCAGCTTTATGACAGATACAATTATATTCTTAACCAACATAAGCATCAATATATCTCAGTTTGATTACATTCAAATTTGTGAAATTGACAGCGTACTGCAGCTGACAGGCCACAGGTTTTCCAAATAACGATTGGTGCTATCAACTGACACGTTCAACCCACGTTCTTCTGTTGCTTTAACGCAGGCGTTAGCGCAGCTTGTTTTAAACAGGCTCAATCTCTGCCAAAACATCG
Organism: Carcharhinus amblyrhynchos; assembly: GCF_965287045.1. Taxonomy (NCBI): domain Eukaryota; kingdom Metazoa; phylum Chordata; class Chondrichthyes; order Carcharhiniformes; family Carcharhinidae; genus Carcharhinus; species Carcharhinus amblyrhynchos. Next base: position 8,450,254 of record NC_137332.1, on the reverse strand, counting down.
CCTGAAAGGCTTGGAGTGATTCTTTGTCAATGTCAAGGACGTGGAGGCTTTGGAGAGGGTACAGAAAAGATTTACCAGGATGTTGGCTGGTCTGGAGGGCATTAGCTATGAGCAGAGGTTGGAGAAACTTGGTTTGTTCTCACTGGAAGGACAGAGGTTGAGGGGTGACCTGATGGAAGCCTGCAAGCTTATGAGGGGCATGGTCAGAGTGGATGGTCAGAAGCTTTTTCCCATGGTGGAAGAGTTAATTACTAGGGGGCACAGGTTTAAGGGGCGAGGGTTAAGGTTTAAGGGAGATGTATGATACAGGTCTTTTACACAGAGGGCGGTGGGTGCCTGGAACTCACTGGTGACTTTTAAGGGGCGTCTTGACAAATACATGAATAGGATGGGAATAGAGGGATATGGTCCCCGGAAGGGGAGGGGGTTTTAGTTCAGTCGGGCAACATGGTCGGTGCAGGCTTGGAGGGCCGAAGGGCCTGTTCCTGTGCTGTAATTTTCTTTGTTCTTTGAGTGCAGGTCACACTGGGGAACTGCACCCAGTACCTTCCGTCCTGCAATGTTAAATCAGCCGGCTGTTTCCCGCACACTTCTTGTTTCTCTGCACGATCCTTATTGCCCGTTGAAATGAAGTATGTTTGCACAAATAATTTATGTCCTGGCAATGATTATCTACTTAGAGCCAGGGACAAATTGCACATCCCCATTTCTTCATTCATTCTGCCTGCCTGAATATTAATATGGATCACCTCTCTATTTGTTTTCAGAGATATGTGACTTACCAAAATGTCACACTCAGTAAGTAGTTTCAGAAGCAGAAATCAGGCAGTCTGTTTCACTTATGTAGCTATCTGTTCAAAATATGACACTTGCTGCACCTCCCCCCACAACACCCCCCCCATCTCCCCTGCCCCCACCCACCCCCCTCCCTCATCTCCCCCCCGTCCCCACCTGCCCCCACTCCCCCCCCAAATCTCCCCCTCCACCCGCCCCACCTGCCCCCTCCCCCATCTCCCCTCCTCCTCCCCCCTCCCCCATCACTCCGCCCCCCCCCCCCCAATAATATTTCTCAGGAAAGTTATAACAGCTATCTTCAAGGCACCAAGTCTGAACAATTCCAAGTCACTCAAGATTACATTTGCTGGAACCAACACTCATACATTGTCACCCATTTTCTGCAAACAAGAAGAACATGTTCCAGTCCCGCACATTCTTTCTAGGGGCTCACACAACCTGTAGATCCCTGTTTCTTTCTCGATGGAAATGACTTGGCCAATCAGTCAACTTCCCAACTCTTGGGCCCCTTCTCTCCTGCATTATAAATTGCTGTGATCTTTCAAATTTGGCATTAAAACAAAAAAGAACAAAGAAAACTACAGCACAGGAACAGGCCCTTCACCCTCCAAGCCCATGCTGATCATGATGCCCTAACTAAACTAAAAAAAATCTTCTGCCCCTAGTCTGTATCCCACTATTCCCTCCCTCATAGACATAGAACCCTACAGTGCAGAAACAGGCCCTTCGGCCCATCGAGTCTGCACCGACCACAATCCCCCATCCAGGCCCTATCCCAACACATTTACCCACTAATCTACACATCCCAGGACACCAAGGGCCAATTTTAACATGGCTAATCAACCTAACCCACACATCTTTGAACTGTAGGAGGAAGACAGAGCAACTGGAGGAAACCCACACAGACACGAGGAGAATGTGCAAACTCCACGCAGACAGTGACCCGAGCCAGGAAACGAACACAGGTCCCTGGAGCTGTAAAGCAGCAGCGCTAGCCACTGTGCTACCATCCTGCCATTCATTTGAAAGACGAAAAGACTTACATTTACACAATGCTTTTCACAACCACCAGCCATCTCAAAACACATAACGGAGCAGCAAAGTGTCTGAGTTGTTAGCACTGTTGTCTAACAGAGCCAGGGACCTGGGTTTGATTCTGACCTCGGGTGACTGTGTGCAGTTTGCATGTTTTCCCGTGTCTGGGTAGGTTTCCTCTGGGTGCTCTAGTTTCTTCCCACAATCCAAAGACGTGCAGGTTACATAGATTGACTATGCTAACTTGCCCCGCTGTGCCCAAAGATATGTAGATATGTGGATTTGTGATGGCAAATGTACAGGATTAAGGAGATAGAGCAGGGAAGTAAGATTGCCTTTCAGAGAGTCAGCGCAGACTCGATGGACTGAATGGCCTCCTTTTACACAGTAGGGATTCTATGGATTCTATAGAAAGAGCTCAAGGCATGAATGTTTACCTCCTTGCTATGCGCCTGGATAGTTTTATTTTTAATAAAATCCGTTGAGTAAGCATGTTTAGATCCCAGATGATCCAATGGACTTCTCCAGGCACATAAATCCACTTCAATAAATATATTATCAAACACAACATTGCCAGCAGTAAGATGCAAGAAAGGACTTGCATTTATGTAACACCTGACCAAAATATGGAAGCATGAAAGAGCACTGTTCAGAACGGATTGCACCAAAAGGGGCAAAGACTTTATTCAATGTGGGCAAGTATCACAGGCATTCCACACAGGTAACATTCCACAAAAGGTGCCAAGTTGAAAGTCCACCTGCATTCTCAGCGACAGCTGTTGAAGGGAGAAGGTTGGCTTACTTCGCTTTTTCTCAGTGAACACTTCCCTTCTTTATCCTGTTCCGTCGTTTCTTTCCGATGATATATTAAACTGACCTCCCATCAGCCTCCTCGGATGGGTGTCAAAGGTGCCATCGCTCTAACGTTCCTCTAATCGTTCCATCAGGAGAGGAGCCAGGGAATCTCTCCCCAGCGTCCAGGCCAATATCAATCCATCAACCAGCGTAACTCATAGAATAGAAGCAGCACGGAATCATAGCATCATCGAATTTAAAGTTTTTTTATTAGTGTCTCAAGTTACTGTGAAAATCCCCTAGTCGCCACACTCCAGCACCTGTTCGGGTACATGGCCAATGTACCTAACCAGCACGTCTTTCAGACTCTGGGAGGAAACCGGAACACCCGGAGGAAACCCACATAGACACAAGGACAATGTACAGACTTGGCACAGATGGTGACCCAAGCCGGGAGTCAAACCTGGGTCCCTGGCGCTGTGAGGCAGCAGTGGTAACCACTGTGCCACCCTGCTGCCCTTGAGTCAGTTGGTATGTGAACTCAGACTTTTGTTTCCATTTTCCGATGGAAGAAGGTAGAAGAGAGAAAATATCCGGGGCACTTTGATTATGCTGGCTGCTTTTCCGAGACAGTGGAAAGTGCCGATGGGATCAGTGGATGGGAGGCTGGTTTGCGCGATGGAATGGGCTTCATTCACGACCCTTTGTAGTTTCTTGTGATCTTGGACAGGGTAGGAGCCACACCAAGCTGTGATACGTCTGGAAAGGATGTTTTCTGTGGTGCGTCTGTAAATGTTGGTGAGAGTCGTAGCTGACATGCCAAATTTCCTCAGCCTCCTGAGAAAGTAGAGGCGTTGGTGGGGCTTTCTTAACTATAGCATCAGTGTGGAGGGATCATGACAGGTTCCCAATCTGTGAGTATCAGTACGACTTTACTCTTCACACGTGGCGTTGCTGTTTGATTCTGCTCTCCTTCAGCTCGCCGTGCCGATCACAAAATAATCCTCGCGGCAAGGCAACCCGGGACGTTGGGGTCTGGCCAAGTGCGGGAGACCGTTCGAAAAAAATAAATGCCAAACACCCACTATTAGAGGATGATTCATGGGATCTGATCATCATTTAAGCAGGGTGCCATTACAGTTTACCAGCTTGAAAAGAAAACTTTGCAAAGCATTCTTTTCATTCCTGTGCTGACCTGCTGAGGTTTTGTCTCCGAGGCTGTGTTATATATTGGCAACAGGAAAGTAAATTGCTTCAAAGGGGCTGTATTCATAAAATGATTGACATTGTCGTCAGGTGTCCTGCAGCAGTCTTGTCTAAGCGGATTTGCAGGATGATAGATGTTGTGGAAGAGAATTCTGTCTGACACTAAGAGGCTCACCCAGAGATGATTCTCCTCAATCAAGCCTGACTGAAAGCACTGTTTGTGCTTTTCTCCCGTTTTAAAAGCTTTGCCTGCTTAAGTTAACTCTTTAAACCCGCATTTCCTCCCGCCGGAGGCCAACGGGCCTTCGCATTGCCCGTACCCCTCCTGCTACCTTTCTGTGGGACCCTCTGTACGGTTTGCCCAGTTAAAAGGCTTCACTTTAAGGTATTTCTGCCCAATGGGACTAGTTGCGCCATGCTTTGAAGCTAACTTAAGCTAATTTGGCCCGCTCAGCTTGGGATTCTGGGTTTTTGAAAGTGCGATGTTGAGCGGGAATGACCCTCCTCACCAACGGGTTTCCTCACCAGGTAAACAGCAGTGTTTCACGGTCGCTGATTATTTATGCAGTTAGAGACTGCTTGTACCCAGCTCGTTAAAAACTCAGGTAATCAAGAATTTATCTTGTTAATAACAGCTTCATGCTGCAGTTCAGTTCTGCTCAGCTGCTGTTTGGAATGCTTTTGAGGCACGTTCTCTTCCTCTCTCTGTCTCTTACCAGTAAAATTAATCTCTTTCGCTTTCTGTCAGATGCTAATTATAAAGGAAGCTTAATAAAGAAGTTTCCACTTCAAAACCGGCCCTGCTCAAATTCATTCCGAAGAAGAAAATAGACCCCACAGTTTCCCATGGCAGGCGGGACAGGAAAACTCCCCCCTTTGCCTGATTCCCCTCCCCTCTCCCCACGGAGAAAAACAACCCTGTGGTTGCAATGTGCTTCAAAATGGCTCGCAAACAAACTCAACGTTGCGCCGATAAAGTGAAGCTAACTTTTATTTTGCAGAGGAATATTTTTCCAGGTCATGGCAAGGATTCTCCGGCCGTTCACGCTGGTGGGAATTCTCCAGTCCCGCCGGCAGCGCACCTCCACCCGTGGGTTCCCTGCCAGCGTGGAGTGACATCAATGGGAATTCCCATTGGTAGCGGCGGGATTGGAGAACCCTGCCGCTAGCAAACAACACGCCACCTCCCGCCAACAGGAAGACACGTGGCTGGGAGGTTGGATGATCTCGCTCCACATGTTCAAGATGATGAAACATTTTGATGGAGTAGATCAGGAGAATCTGTTTCTCCTGACTGGGAACCAGGAGGCACAGGTTTAAGATAATTGGCAAGAGGACCAGAGGGAGAGATGAGAAGAATTCTTCACACGGCAAGCGGTCAGAATCTGGAACGCGCTGTCTGAAAATGTGGATTAACTTGTAACTTTAAAAAAGGGATCTGATGCATTTCGCAAACGCATAAAAAATAAATTGCAGGGTGATGGAGAATGAAGAGAGGAGTGGGACTAATTGGATAGCTCTTTCATAGTACTGGCACACAGACACAGTGGCTAAATGACCTCCTTCTGCTTCACGCTTGGAGCTGCTGCGCCGTAAATATCCTCCAGTGACAAGCCTGACTTCCCCATCGACACGGGCTCACTGAAAATAGCAATCCCAGCCTGGTGTTAACCTAACGCTGAGCGGAAAAGACCGGCACAAAACCTCCACGGTGCGGACGTGATCGCACTGGAAGGGGTGCAGAGGATGTTGCCTGGGATGGAAGGCTTAGTGGGGATTTGAGGAAAAGCGTTTTTACCCAGACAGTGGCAACAGGCGGGAAGGGAGGGTGGTGGCGGTGAGATGCCTCACATCCTTTAAAAGGTACCTGGATGAGTACAGACAAAATATACCATTCATAGAGAAGGAAAGGAGAGAGTGCGGAATGTCGTGTTACAGACAGAGCTAGGGCGTAGAGAAAGATCAACTTACTATAAGAAAAGTTCATTCAAAGTCTGATGGCAGCAAGGAAGAAGCTGTTCTTGAGTCAGTTGGTATGTGGCCTCAGACTCTTGCATCTTTTTCGCGACAGAAGAAGGTGCAAGAGAGAATGTCCGGGGTGCATGGGGTCCTTAATTATACTGGCTGCCTTGTCGAGGCAGTGGGAGGTGTAGACAAGAGTCAATGGATGAAAGGCTGGTTTGCCCTTGAGAAGGTAGATCTTATAGAAACATATAAGATTATGAAGGGAATGGATAAGATAGAAGCAGGGAAGTTGTTTCCACTGGCAGGTGAAACTAAAACTTGGGGGCATAGCCTCAAAATAAGGGGAAACAGATTTAGGACTGAGTTGGGAAGGAGCTTCTTCACACAAAGGGATGTGGAACTGTGGAATTCCCTGCCCAGTGAAGCAGTTGAGGTGACCTCATTGAATGTTTTTAAGGCAAGGATAGATAAATTTTTGAGCAGTAAAGAAATTAAGGGTTATGGTGAGCGGGGCGGGGGGGGGGGGGGGGGGGGGGGGCGGAGGTGGGTAAATGGAGCTGAGTCTACAGGAAGATTAGCCATGATTTTGTTGAATGGTAGAGCAGGTTCAAGGGGCCAGGTGGCCTACTCCTGCTCCTAGTTCTTATATTCTTATGTAAAGTTGGTGCGAGCTGCCTTCTTGAGTGGATGCAGCCCATGTTCTGTGGATTGACCCACAACGCTGTTAGTGAGGGAATTCCAGGATTCCAACTGCAAAGGAAGGGGATATATTTCCAAGTCAGGATGGTGAATGGCTTAGAGAGGAACTTGCAGGTGGTGCTGCTCCCATGTATCTGCTGCCCTCGTCCTTTGAGATGGAAGTGGTTGTATGTTTGGTGCTGTCTAAGGATTTTTGGTGAATTGCTGCTGTACATTTTTTGGGGGGGAGATATACTTTATACATAAAATATCTGAAAGAACCAAAACAAACATTCTGAAATGGCCATCACTGGCCATTACTGCAGTAATATTCAAGCTGTTGACATACATCATGTTGCACATTCGAGCTGCTTCAGTACAGTCAGAGAAACATTATAGTCATTTCAAAATGGCCATGGTGTTAGGGTATTTAAGTCACCTAGCTAGATCATATTACACTCTGAGGTGTTTCCACACAATTATGATATTCACATTATACATTCAATGTGAGTCATACAGCCCGAGGGTGTTATATACAATTCCTCTCCCCTCAGTTGACTCTAGTTGAAAAATCTGAGACAACGACCTCTGCGGCAGTTGCCCCAAGCTTTATTGCGTCCCTCAGCACATAGTCCTGGGCTTTGGAATGTGCCAGACTGTAATACTCAGTTGGAGACAACTCTTTGAACTTGAAGACCACAAGTTTCGGCCAGACCAAAGAGCATCTTTCACCACGTCGATGATCGTCCAACAACAGTTGTCTCGGAATTATTGCATTGCTAGGAACAGCCCGTAGAGCACAGAGTCCTGAGCCCCTAGGAACAGCCCGTAGAGCACTGAGTCCCCGTCCCCGGGAACAGCCCGTAGACCACTGAGTCCCCGTCCCTGGGAACAGCCCGTAGAGCACAGAGTCCTGAGCCCCTAGGAACAGCCCGTAGAGCACACAGTCCCCGTCCCTGGGAACAGCCCATAGAGCACAGAGTCCTGAGCCCCGAGGAACAGCCCGCAGAGCACTGAGTCCCCGTCCCTGGGAACAGTCCACAAAGCACAGAATCCCTGTCCCTGGGAACAGCCCGTAGAGCATAGAATCCCCATCCCTGAGAACAGCCCATAGAGCACAGAGTCCCTGTCCCTAGGAACAGCCCGTGGAGCACAAAGCCCCTGTCCCTGGGAACAGTCCGTAAAGCACAGAGTCCCAGACCCTGGGAACAGTCCATAGAGCACAGAGTCCCTGTCCCTGGGAACAGCCTGTAAAGCACAGAGTCCCCATCCCTGGAAACAGTCCATAGAGCACAGAGTCCCCGTCCCTGGGAACAGTCCGTAAAGCACAGAGTCCCAGACCCTGGGAACAACCCATAGAGCACAGAGTCCCTGTCCCTGGGAACAGCCTGTAAAGCACAGAGTCCTGCGTACCTGGGAACAGCCCGCAGAGCACAGAGTCCCCATCCCTGGGAATAGCCCATAGAGCACAGAGTCCCCCACCTTGGGAACAACCTGTAGACCACAGAGTCCCTGTCCCTGGGAGTAGCCCGTAGAGCACAGAGTCCTGCGTGAACAAATACGTGAGGTTCTGGGGATAGGGCCTGGGTGGGAGTATGGGCTGAATGGCCTCCTCCTGCACTTTAGGGATTCTATGATTTTGTCAACCAGAATCAAATGATCTGGTCATTGCTTTCGTAGAGTTTTGCTGTTGCTGTGGTGATTACACCACTGCAATGTGTATACTTCAAATGTGCCTTATTGGTTGTAAAATGCTTTGAGACAAGCTAGGGTTGTGGAAAGCATTTTCTCGATAACAATTTTGCTTTCATTCTGTGTCCAACTTTTATTCCTGTTCTGTGCTCAGGCAGTGCTTTACACACTGGCTAAACAAAAAGCACCCCCCCACCCAGCGATCCTCCACTAATTCTGTGCACGTTGACTGTGATTAGAGCAAGCCATTTTGCCCCAGCTCTTTCGTCGCTTCGGGGACTCTTTATCGCAAACCTTGGTGCCCCGGGCAGTAAACGGTGCAGCCGGCAGTAATGGGGTCAAGCCAAGCCACTTGGCCTCAGTGTAATACCAAGAGGGCTGCAGTGGGAAAGCAGGGCAAGTTCCCAGCTCCAATCTTCAGTCCAGATCATCAGACGGCTCTCAATAATAAAGGTGCCTGATCCCTTCATTAGTGCAAGAGACGGAATACTTTTCAGCACTGATAAATCATTATGTGGGAAAAGGCAGGGAATTAACATCTGCAAAAACTTTGCTGTGCACTAAAGAAGCCATTAAATCCTCTTTGATTACAATTAAGATACGTCCTTTAATCACCACCGAAACAGACAATCATATTCCTCTTCCGAAAATAAAGATAATTCTCTCATGATCAAATTTTAACTCCTAAATGAACAGTGATCTTGAAGCAAATTGATAAACAGGCCATTCCTAATGACATTCATTAACCCTTATGACAGAAGACCATTTCATATAGCTTGCTCTCTGGAAATATTATTGGATTACACAACGGAATAAATTAATTTGAAAAATCAAGGACAAAAAAGACACGACGTTTAACTCAGTGCAGCTGGAGCATGCTGGAAAATCTCAGCAGGTCTGACAGCATCTATGGAGAGATTGGAGCCAAACTTTTGAGTCTAGATGACCCTTCATCAGAGCCAAACACAAGTGGTAAAATACTCCGCAGTATACAATTCAGTGTACGGTTCTGGTCATCCTACCATAGAAAGGATGTTATTAAACTAGAAAGAGTGCAGAAAAGATTTACTAGGATGCTACCGGGACTTGATGGTTTAAGTTATAAGGAGAGGCTGGAATAGACTGGGACTTTTTTTCTCTGGAGTGTAGGAGGCTGAGGATCGATCTTATAGAGGTCTATAAAAAAATGGGGGGGGCACAGAACAGCTTGATAGTCAATATCTTTTCCCAAAGATAGAGGAGTCGAAAACTAGAAGGCATAAGCTTAAGGTGAGAGGGGAGAGATACAAAAGGGTCCAGACGGGGAATTGTTTCACACAGAGGGTGGTGAGTATCTGGAACAAGCTGCCAGTAATAGTTGTAGAGGCAGATACAATTTTGTTTTTGAACAAACATTTAGAAGCTACATGGGTAAGTTGGCTATAGAGGGGCATGGGCCAAATGCAGGCAATTGGGACTAGCTTAGTGGTTAAAAAAAAGGGCAATATGGACCTCTATGACTCTATAACAATTTTCCTTTTATCTCAGTGAAGCTTAGTGTCACTCTGTGACTTCTTTAGTTACAATTTGAGTACAATTTGAGTTTTCCTTCCTCAGTCAGGAATCAGGCACTCCCAGGGAGTGCGAGTTGGGGTATCACTGTACTTGCAGGTTATATTCAATGGCCCACTTTCTTTTTGGGAGACCAAGGCACTTAAAAGGGGGCGCGGCTCAAAGCTAAGTTAAAAAGAAAGTTAATTTATTTGTTACAAGTAAGGCTTACGTTAACACTGCAACGAAGTTACTGTGAAATTCCCCTGGTTGCCACCGTCTGACATCTGTTTGGGTCAATGTACCCTAACCAGCACATCTTTCAGCTGGGATGCAAGGCAATCTCCAAAAATCTGACTTCCTCAAGCACATCGAACTTATAAGAACATAAGAAATAGGAGCAGGAGTAGGCCATCTAGCCCTTCGAGCCTGACCCGCCATTCAATAAGATCATGGCTGATCTGTCGTGGCTCAGTTCCACATTCCCGCCCTCTCCCCATAACCCTTAATCCCCTCGCTTATCAAAAACCCATCAACCCGCGTCTTAAAAATATTTAGCGAGGCAGCCTCCACCACCTCAACGGGCAGAGGATTCCAGAGATTCACCACCCTTTGAGTGAAGAAGTTCCTCCTCAACTCCGTTCTAAACCGCCCCCCTTTATCTTGAGGCTGTTCCCCCTAGTCCTACTGTTCTTTCTGAGTGGGAAGAGTCTCTCCACCTCTATCCTATCCATCCCATTCATCATCTTATACGTCTCAATGAGATCTCCCCTCATTCTTCTAAACTCTAACGAGTACAAGCCTAGTTTATTCAGCCTCTCCTCATAGCTCAACCCCCTCAACTCCGGTATCAGCCTAGTAAACCTCCTCTGCACTCCCTCCAAGGCCAAAATATCCTTGCGTAAGTGCGGCGCCCAAAACTGCACACAGTACTCCAGCTGCGGCCTCACCAATGCCCTGTACAGCCGCAGCAAGACCTCCCTACTTTTATATTCAATCCCCCTCGCTATGAAGGCCAGCATCCCATTCGCCTTCCTGACCACCTGCTGCACCTGCAGGCTGGGTTTTTGCGACTCATGCACAAGGACCCCGAGGTCCCTCTGCACCGTCGCCTGCTGCAGTTTTTCTCCACGTAAGTAATAGTCCTTCCTACCATTATTCCTACCAAAGTGGACCACCTCGCACTTGCCAACATTAAATTCCATTTGCCATTTCCTGGCCCATTCACCCAGCCTATCTAAATCCTTCTGCAGACTCTCCACACCCTCCGTGCAATTTGCCGTTCCACCAATCACTATCCACACCGAACTTCCTTTTCGTCTCTTCTGTGACAGTGCTTGCTAACAATGAGTCGATCAATATGTTCACCACCATGTTTACCACCTAAATTATAGAATTGGAGAAACAGGTTATTGAGACGGGAGTGTGGGGGTACGACCACTAACGTGACAAATAACAAACAGTGCCAAAAGAAGAACAAGGGCAGGAGATGCCTGGGAACACCACCACCAGAAGGTTCCCCTCCAAGCCTCTCACCATCCTGACTTGGAAATATATTGGCTATTCCTTCGCTGCCACTGGGTCAAAATCCAGAACTCTCTCCCTAACAGCACACAACAGTGTGTGGCACGGTGGCATAATGGTTGGCATTGCTGCCTCAGAGCGCCAGGGACACAGGTTCGAATCCCAGATTGGGTCACTGTCTGTGTGGAGTTTGCACATTCTCCCTGTCTCTGTGTGGGTTTCCTCCAGGTGCTCTGGATGTGCCAATTAGGTGGGTTAGCCATACTAAATTGCCACTTAATGTCTGGGGGACTCACTAGGGTAAATGCATGGGGTTATGGGGATAGGGCCTGGGTGGGATTGCGGTCGGTGCAGACTCAATGGTCCAAATGGCCTCCTTCTGCATTGTAGGATACTATGATTCCATGGCAACATAGACTGCAGTGGTTCAAGAAGGCAACTCACCACCACCCCCTTAAGGGTGATGGGAAATAAATGCTAGTCAGCGAAGGCCACATCCCCATGAATAAATGAAAAAACGAATTTCACTTTAAAGGAAAAAAGCAAACAAACAAGAAAAGGTGCAAATCTCATTTCATTCACAACTGTCTACATCCTTAAAACATAGAAATTAGAAGCCATTCTGTCTATCGAACCTGCTCTGCCATTCATTTTGAGTTTGATCATGGCTGATCATCAAATTCAATATCCTGATCCCCCCTTCCTCCCATATCCCTTGATCCCTTTAACCCCAAGAGCTATCTCTAATTTCTTCTTGAAATCAGACAACGTTTTGGCCTCAATTGCAAGGAATGCAGCACAAATATAGCACATTGTCCCTTTAAGCCTAAGGACAAGAGATCACGGGATCTGGATCATGAAATAGACATTGGGAAATACTTCCTCACAAAACCTGGCCAGCTACTGGAACTGGTTACCAAGAAGGGCAGTGGACGCCAGGACACTGGACGCATTTCAGAATGGCTAGACGCCGTAATGAGATCAGGTTGATACTCTGGGGGGGGTGGAGGGGGCAATAGAGATCAAATGGGTTGAAGGACCTTCTGCGTCAGCAGCTAACGTCTGAGCTGTCCAGGCCCGTCTGCGTCTCCGTCTGCTCTGGAGAGAGGCAAGATCTTGTGGGTCGGGTATTACAGCATAAATGTTCTGTCTGTTTGTTATTGTATTCAGTTTAATTCATGTTACTGGAGCTCTTAATTATTGATCAAATTAGGAAATGCATCCTTAAATGAGACAAACTGCTGTCTGGTAATTTTACCTCCCGCCCCCCCCCCATCCCACTACCATTCCCCTACTGCAATGAGACTATGTCTGACATGCATACTAATCAATAAATACAACATTATTATTGCAGGACTTTATCAAGATAATTCTGCGGAGTCCATTAAGACAATTATGTTGAGCAAGCTTAATTCAAAATGAATGTTTGTTGCTCCAAAGATTTATAATATTTAAGCAGAAGGATCTTTTTTCCCCTCTACTGCTGCGTCTGATCTCGGCACTGCCGTCTCAGGGAGGGCTGGAGTCACGTGTTGGCAAGACAGAGGGTCAATGCCCACGTGCATGGTGGGCTTCCAATGTGAACCAGGTCATCAGGGAGGGAAGAGAGCGTAGGGAAATCAAAGGGTGTGGGGCCACCCGTGTCCTTCCCTGCCCACCTCGAGCAGAATGGCAAGGGTCAGGTCGGGGGCTGGGTGGCATAGGGATTCACTGGAGGGGAAAATAAACCAATTAAAATAGAAACCAAAGGAGAGCATCAATTGGAAACAAAAAAAAATGAGATGTCGTGGCAATGATTTATAACAGCCTGCCTCCCTCCGGAGTCCGGAGCTTGATGAGCTGAATAATGAGAGTATTACATTGGTGAGCTAGCAGAGACCTGCATTCTACACCACATCACATGAAGGAATAAGGCTGGAGTGTGACAGAGGTCAGGGAAAAAATAGAATTGGAGAAGAGAACAAAGAGGAGTTGAAACAGGGTACACACACAAAAGCATGGTCGGAGGGAATGACTGGAGATGTTCATAGAATCACAGAAACCCTACAGTGCAGAAAGAGGCCATTGGCCCATCGAGTCTGCACCAAATCCCACCCAGGCCTTATCCCTACGTTCCTACATAATTACCCACTAATCCTCTAATCTATGCATCTCAGGACACGAAGGGGCAATTTTAGCATGGTCAATCAACCTAACCCACACAACTTTGGACTGTGGGAGGAAACCGGAGCATCCAGAGGAAACCCAGGCAGACACAAGGAGAATGTGCAAACTCCACGCAGACAGTGACCCAAGCCAGGAATCGAATCCAGGTCTCTGGCGCTGTGAAGCAGCAGTGCTAACCACTGTGCTACTGTGCTACCCACATGTTGTTCGATTGGTTGAGAAAAGGTGAGGGAATTAGAGAGGTTTGGCCACGGCGAAGTGGAGGGGGTGTGGGAAATATGATTAATCCACTGTTGGAGGTGTGGAAGTCATGGTGTGGAGATGCTGGTGTTGGACTGGGGTAAACGCAGTAAGAAGTCTCACAACTGACCTCTTATGGAGGTGTGGAAGCCAAAGTTGGGTACTCTAGTCTCTCGCATATTCTCACATCGAGTTGGTTCAAAATTGCCCTCAGCTGCTGAGAACACGAGGTTCAAAATTGTCTTCCTAAATTTCTCTGCCCCTCTAACTCTCTCCATCACTTGAACACTCTTTGATCTCTCCTAATCCATGGTTATGCTGTCAGTTAATTACAAAGAAATTATAAGAAACTACAAGAGTTGTGAATATAGCTCATTCCACCATGCAAACCAGCCTCCCATCCATTGACTCTGTCTACACTTCCCGCTGCCTTGGCAAAGCAGCCAGTACAATTTAGGACCCCATGCACCTCGGACAGTCTCTCTTCCACCTTCTCTCAGGAAAAAGATGCAAAAGGTTCTGAGGTCACGAACCAACCGACTCAAGAACAGCTTCTTCTCTGCTACCATCAGACTTTTGAATGGACCTACCTCTTGGTGAGCTGACATTTCTCAACACCCTAGTTATTACTGTAACACTGCACCCGCTTCTTTCCTTCTCTATGAACGAATGCTTTGTCTGTATAGCATGCAAGAAACAATACTTTTCATTGTATACCAATATATGGGACAGTAATTTTTTATTATTAACTTGTGGAACATGGGTGTCACTGGCTGGCCAGCATTTATTGCCTATTCTTAGTCGTCTGAGGGCAGTTGAGAGTCGACCACATTGCTGTGGCTCTGGAGTCACATGTAGGCCAGACCAGGTAAGGACGGCAGATTTCCTTTCTTAAAGGACATAAATGAACGCAGATGGGTTTTCCGACAATTGACAATAGTTTCATGGTCATCAGTAGATTCTTAGTCCCAGATATGCTATGGCAGGATTTGAATCTGGGTCTCCAAAACTTTAACTGAGTTTCTGGATTAATAGTCGAGTAATAATACCACGAGGTCATTGTCTCCCCAATAATAAATCAAATCAAATCACCTTACTGACATCTGAGGGATTCTTCTCCTGATGATGTTAATCATTGTGTGAGATCCCCTCACTGGGGCAGACAGACAGGCCTGAGTGCTGAAGGCACTGAAGTTCATGGTCAAACATCTTGGTTGATGTTGGAAGACAAACATATTTGCCAACCAATCTGATTTGCTCCCTTAACACTGATTGCCCATTATTTGAACATTCAGGGCCTTCACATTTTTTTTAGTTCTTTTACAGGGGGTGGGTGTTGTTTGCTAGGCCAGCATTTATTATCCATCCCTAATTGCCCTTGAGAAAGCGGTGGTGAGCCACTTTCTCGAACCGCTGCAGTTAGAGAGGGAGTTCCAAGATTTTGACTTGGTGCCAGTGAAGGAGTGGCTCAGGATGATGAATAGCTTGTCAGGGAAGTTGCAGGCAGTGGTGCTCCCATGCACTCACTGCCCTTGTCTTTCTAGGTGGTATAGTTTGTGGGTTTGGAAAGTGCTGTCGAAAGAACCTTGGTGAGTTTCTGCTGAGCGACTGAGATTCTGAATTTAGTGAGCTACAATTTACTGATAACTACACAGAATCATAGAATCCCGACAGTGCAGAAGGAGATCATTCGGCCCATCAAGTCTGCACCTACTGCCTGATAGAGTATCTTACCTAGGCCCGCTCTGCCGTACTATCCCTGTAACCTCATACATTTGATCATGGCCAATCCAACTAACCCACACATCTTTGGACTGTGGAAGGAAGTTGGATCACTTGGAGGAAAGCCACGCAGACACAGGGAGAATACATAAACTTCACACAGAATGTTACAGCACAAGCCAGGCCATTAGACTAGTTGGTGTTTGTGCTCCAAATGAGCCTTCTCTCATCTTCCTCCGTGCAACCCTATCACCGTAACTTTTCCCTTTCTCTCTCCAATGTCTATCTAGCTTCTGCCGAATATGATTCACCTCGAATACTCTTTGTGCACTCCAACAGCAAACCACGCTCCCCCCACCCCCACCCCCCACCCCCCCTGCCCCCTTTGGATAAAAAAGTTCCTATTTATTAGTTGCAAGTTTTAATTCTTTTCCACTATTCACATAACAGTTTTCATCCTGTCTCTGGGGGATTGCTGTCTCTCCCTCAGCCTCCCTCTCTCATTATTTGCTGCTATATTTCTGATAATGAAAGAATCTTCTTGCAAAGCGCCACCCCCCCCCCCCACCCCCCAACTTCTTCCCTGCACCCCCTCAGCACTGTTTGCAGCTACTGACAGATGTTCCATTAGCACCAACCATGGTGTTCAACACGGGAGCTTCACCAGGGCTTCCGATGGTATTAATGGGTTTGGGAGAAGAGTGAGGAGTTCCAGCCAAGGGAATAAAGGCAGGTGCATGCGCACCCTCAAGCCATCTGGCACTCATTGCATCCTGATCCCACAGTCAAGGCTTCAGAGAAAGGTGGGCCTGGTGGGACTGTTCTGGTGGTTACACCATCTGCTCAAGTCAACCTCCCTCATCAAGATCGACCTCAGCAACTGCTCAATGAAATTTAAAATGTTTTTATCTGTCTTTAGTGCAGGCACTCCAGAATGAACGTCGGAACTTAAGAACTGGGAGTAGGCGTAGGACATCTGACCCCCTCGAGCCTGTTCCGCCATTCAATAAGATCATGGCTGATCTTTTCACGGACTCAGGTCCACTTACCCACCCACTCACCATAACCCTTAATTCTTTTACTGTTCAAAAATTTATCTATCCTTGTCTTAAATACATTCAATGAGGTAGCTTCACCTGTTTCACTGGGCAGGGAATTCCACAGGTTCACAACCCTTTGTGTGAAGAAGTTCCTCCTCAACTCAGCCCTAAATCTGCTTCCCCTTATTTTGAGGCCATGCCCCCCTACTTCTAGTTTCACCCGCCATTGGAAACAACCTCCCTGCTCCTATCTTATCTATTCGCTTCATAACCTTATATGTTTCTATAAGATCTCCCCTCATTCTCCTGAATTCCAATGAGTATAGCTCCAGTCTTCTCAGTCTCTCCTCATAAGCCAACTCTCTCAATTCCAGAAACAACCTAGTGAATCTCCTCTGCACCCCCTCCAGCGCCAGTATATCCTTTCTCAAGTAAGGAGATCAAAACTATACACGGTGCTCCGGGTGTGGCCTCACCAGCACCTTATACAGCTGCAACATAACCTCGCTGTTTTAAAACTCTATCCCTCTAGCAATGAAGGACAAAATTCCATTTGCCTTCTTAATTACCTGCTGCCTCTGCAAACCAATTCTTGAAACTAAGCTGAATGCTTTCAGTTGCCAGGACAAGTTGGATAGACCAGCTGGAATGCAAACGATTCAAGGAAATCTAACTGAGGTGTTTAAAATTAGCAAGGTGTTTGATAAAGTTCATCATAGAATACAGTAGAATCCATACAGTAGAGAGAGGCCATTTGGCCCATCGAGTCTGTACCAACCACAATCCCGACTAGGCCCTATTCCTGTAACCCTCATTTACCCTGCTAATCCCCCTGATACAAAGGCCAATTTAACATGGCCAGTTAACCTAACCCGCACATCTTTAGATTGTTGGAGGAAATGGGAGCACCTGGAGGAAACCCATGCAGACACACATGGAAAGTGCAAACTCCACACAGACAGTGACCCAAGTCGGGAATCGAACCCGGGTTCTTGAAGCTGCAAGGCAGCAACGCTAACCACTGTGCCACCTTGCTGCCCAAAGTGATAACCTAGAAGTTAGAGCAAGGGTGCTCAGGGATCAAGTCAGGCAGAGGGTGGGTATGTATCCTATTAGATTACAACAATTCAAGAAGAAGACTGAACACCATCTCTTCAAGGGCAATTAGAGATGAGCAACCTCGCTGGCCACACTCACATCCATTGAAATGAATAAAATAAAACTTACGGGTTTGAAAGTTTCTAATGATCACAACAGTGACGACACTTATAAATATTCCATTGGTTGTAAAACGCTTTGCGATGGCCTGAGGCTGTGGAAGGTGCAAATAAATGTTTGTTTTTCTGTTGAATAAGCAGGCTGCTTCATCAAGTTGGTGCATTTTTCTATCGTGAGAATCACCAAACTTAAGATGGAAGGAAGCATGAAACAACTTCACATCAGTCCTTTTTCATAACCATCGCTGCCACTTGTCACTCAGGACGTCCTGATCATCTATCACACCATGGTTACTAAATTCAGCTTACAATCAAAACCCTCTACTTTCTCAGGAGCCTAAGGAAATTTGGCATGTCCGCTACGGCTCTCGCCAACTTTTTCAGAAACACCATACAAAGCATTGTTCCTGGTAGTATCATAGAATCCCATCAAGTGTGCACCAACTACAATCCATCCTGTCCCAATCCCATAGCGCCATGTATTTACCCTGCCAGTCCCTCTGACACGAAGGGACAATTTACCATGGCCAATCAACCTAACCCGCACATCTTTGGACTGTGGGAGGAAGCCGGGGCACCTAGAGGAAACCCATGCAGACACAAGGAGAACGTGCAGACAGTGACCCAAGCCAGGAATCGAACCTGGGTCCCTGGCGCTGTGAGGAAGCGGTTCTAGCCGCTGTGCCACTGCGCTGTCCTTGGTATCACAGTTTGGAATGGCTCCTAGAATGGCTTGGCAATGGCTGATCATCAAATTCAATATCCTGATCCTGCCTCCCTCCCATATTCCTCGATCCCTTTAGCCCCAAGAACTATATCTAATCCCTTCTTGAGATCACTCAATGTTTTTGCCTCAACGACTTTCTGTGCTAATAAATTCTACATTGTCACTATTCCCTGGGTGACGAAATTTCTCCTCATCTCAGTCCTAAGAGCCTTATCCTCAAATTATGACCCCTAGTTCTGGACACCCCGACCATAACACATGAGGGAAAGGGATGTGGATTGATTGGCAATGGATTCTGAATGCACTGCTTTGGAGAAAGTCTTCCCAAATACTTTTGTTTAATTAAAGAAGGTACAATGCCTGGTCACATTCTTTCTGCTTGCAGACGACAGAGCCACTATAACTGGACGTTTAAGTGCCAAGGTAAAAGTACTTCTGACCTCATCTCAATGCCCACAGAAAGGCATTTAAATCATATGATTTATTTTTATTCATGCATGGGAAATGGGCTTCGCTGGCTGGCTAGCATTTAGTTGCCTGAGGGTAGTTGTGAGTCACCCACATTGGTGTGTGTCTGGAGTCACATGCAGGCCAGACCAAGTCAGGATTTCCTTCCCTAAAGGACATTTATGGACAGGGTAGGTTTTCACGACAACGATTTCATGGCCATCAATAGATTCCTAATTCCAGATATTTTTTACTGAATTCAAATTCCACCAACTGCTGTGGCAGGATTTGAACCCAGGTCCCCAGAACATTAGTTGAATTTCCTGGATTAATAGTCTAGTGATAATACCACTAGACCATCGCCTCTCCTTGATGTACGAAACAGATGCAGTTGACGGACCTGATTTGTTTACTAAGCCTAACCATTATAGACTAAATCAACAATCACTGAGGGGTCAGAGAGACTTCCTGTTGAACTTCCACTGAAATGGTCAAATAATTGTAATTGATTATATACCAGGGGTTGTACCCTTCCCTTTCATTCTCTTGAAGACCCTAATTTCCAGAATTCCTCACATGCCCCTCTCCGCCTCCCCGCAGGGCAGCATGGTGGCACAGTGGTTAGCACTGCTGCCTCACAGCGCTAGGGACATGGGTTCGATCCCTGGTTTGGGTCATTGTTGTGCAGAGTCTGCACGTTCTCCTCATGTCTGTGTGGATTTCCTCCGGGTGCTCCAGTTTCCTCTTTCAGTCTGAAAGATAACAAAGAAAATTAAGGCTTAGGAACAGGCCTTTTGGCCCTCCAAGCCTGCACCGACCATGCCCGACTTAACTAAAGCCCCTCCCCCTTCCAGGGACCATATCCCTCCATTCCCATCCTATTCATGTATTTGTCAAGATGCCCCTTAAAAGTCACTATCATAACTGTTTCCACTACCTCCCCCAGTAGCAAGCTCCAGGCACCCACCACCCTCTGTGTAAAAAACTTGCCTCGAACATCTCCTTTAAACCTTGCCCCTCGCACCTTAAACGTATGCCGCTGAGTAATTGACTCTTCCACCCTGGGAAAAAGCTTCTGACTATTCACTCTGTCCATGCCCCTTATAATCTTGTAGACTTCTATCAGGTTGCCCCTCAACCTTTGTCATTCCCGTGAGGGCAAATCAAGTTTCTCCAATCTCTCCTCATATCTAATGCCCTCCATGCCAGTCAACATTCTGGTAAATCTTTCCTGTACCCTCTCCCAAGCCATCCTTCTGGTCGTGTGGCCACCAGAATTGAGCACTGTATTCCAAGTACGGCCTAACTAAGGTTCTATAAAACTGATTGGTTGCATTGGCCGTGCTAAATTCTCCCTCAGTGTACCGAACAGGTGCCGGAGTGTGCAATTGGGGGATTTTCACAGCAACTTCATTGCAGTATTAATGTAAGCCTACTTGTGACACCAATAAATAAATTTAAACTGAAAGAAAAAACTACTGTGTTCATTTCTCCTCTGAGAAGCTTGTTGGAACCTACCTCTTTGACCATCTTTTGATCAACTGTCCAAATAACTCTTTGTCTGACTTGGTGTCGGATATGCTCAGCTGAAGAGCCTCACCTTGAGACATTTTATGGCCTAAATGTGCAATATAAATAAAGGTTATTGATGATTTTGTTGTGGTTATAGCCTTACATTCTAAAGCCCAGGAGATACAAACACATTCTCGGAGAAAAGATTTACGAGAATGGTTCCAGGGATGAGGGACTTCAGTTATGTGGATAGATTGGAAAATCTGGGGCTGTTTCCCTTAGAGAAGCAAAGATTGAGAGAAGGTGTTCAAAATTATGAATGGTGCAGATGCAGTAGATTGGGAAAAAAACCTTCTCATTGCAGAGTTGTTGGGAATGAAGAGACACAGGCGATTGCCAAAAAAAATCGCTGTGCAGAAAAGGTAAACATAGAAACACAGAAACTCAAAGCAGGACTAGGCTTTTTGATCCTTCGAGGATGCTCCACTATTCATCTTGATCATGGCTGATCCTCTATTTCAATGCTATCTTCCCGCTCTCTCCCCATACCCCTTGATGCTGTTAAAATCTACAAAATTTATCTATTTCTTTCTTGATTACGTTCAGTGACTTGGCCTCCACAGCTTTCAGTGGTCGTGAATTCCACAGGCTCACTAGCCTCTGAGCAAAGACAGTTTTCCTCATCTCAGTCCAAAATGGTCTACCCAGTATCCTGAGACTGTGTCCCTGGTTCAAGGCAAACACTACCAAATAAACCTGTGGGACTTTAACCTGGTGTTGTGAGACTTCTTACTGTGTTTACCCAGTCCAACGCCAGCATCTCCCACATCAAGATTCCCCAACCAGGAAAAATATCCTCCCTGCATTTAGTCTGTCCAGCCCTGTTTGAGTTTTATACATTTTAATCAGATCTCCTATCATCCTTCTAAATTCCAGTGAATACAGGCCCAATCTCTGCTCATAGGACAGTTCCACCAACGTCTAGTGAGCATCCGCTGCACTCCCTCTCTGGCAAGTATATACTTTCTGAGGTAGGGAGGCCAAAACTGAACATAATACTCCAGGTGTGGTTTCACCAAGGGCTGATATATCTGCAGTATGTCCCCAGGACCGGATGGAATGCATCCGAGGGTTCTGAAAGAAATGGCGGAGGTGATAATGGATGCCTTGGTGGTTATTTTCCAGACGTCGCTGGATTCCGGGGAAGTGCCGGATGATTAGAAAACGGCTAATGTTACGCCGTTGTTTAAGAAGGGTGCCAGGCAAAAGGCGGGGAGTTATAGGCCGGTTAGTTTAACGTCTGTGGTAGGTAAAATGTTAGAATCCGTCATTAAGGAGGAAATTGTGAGGCATCTTGAAGGGAATTGCTTGATAGAGCAGACGCAGCACGGTTTCATTAAAGGGAAGTCGTGTCTGACAAATTTACTGGAGTTCTATGAGGATGTGTCTAGGGCGGTGGATAGAGGAGAGCCGGTGGATGTGGTCTTTCTAGATTTTCAGAAGGCGTTTGACAAAGTACCTCACAAGAGGTTATTGCAGAAGGTCGAGGGACATGGAGTTGGGGGTAGGGTGTTAGCGTGGATAGAGGATTGGTTGTCAAATAGGAGGCAGAGAGTGGGGGTCAACGGGTGCTATTCGGATTGGCGGATGGTGACTAGTGGAGTGCCCCAGGGGTCGGTGCTGGGGCCTCAGCTTTTTACCATTTATATAGATGATCTGGAGGAGGGAACCGAGTGTAGGGTGTCGAAATTTGCTGATGACACCAAGATTGGGGGAACGGCAAATTGTGCGGAGGGTGTGGAGAGTCTGCAGAAGGATCTAGATAGGCTGGGCGAATGGGCCAGGAAATGGCAAATGGAATTTAATGTTGGCAAGTGTGAGGTGGTCCACTTTGGTAGGAAGAATGGTAGGAAGGACTATTACTTACGGGGCGAAAAACTGCAGCAGGCGACGGTGCAGAGGGACCTCGGGGTCCTTGTGCATGAGTTGCAAAAACCCAGCTTGCAGGTGCAGCAGGTGGTCAGGAAGGCGAATGGGATGCTGGCCTTCATAGCGAGGGGGATTGAATACAAAAGTAGGGAGGTCTTGCTGCAGCTGTATAGGGCATTGGTGAGGCCGCAGCTGGAGTACTGTGTGCAGTTTTGGGCGCCGCATCTGCGCAAAGATATTTTGGCCTTGGAGGGAGTGCAGAGGAGGTTTACTAGGCTGATACCGGAGTTGAGGGGGTTGAGCTATGAGGAGAGGCTGAATAAACTGGGCTTGTACTCATTAGAGTTTAGAAGAATGAGGGGAGATCTCATTGAGACGTATAAGATGATGAATGGGATGGATAGGATAGAGGTGGAGAGACTCTTCCCGCTCAAAAAAGACAGTAGGACTAGGGGGCACAGCCTCAAGATAAAAGGGGGGCGGTTTAGAACGGAGTTGAGGAGGAACTTCTTCACTCAAAGGGTGGTGAATCTCTGGAATTCTCTGCCCGTTGAAGTGGTGGAGGCTGCCTCGCTAAATATTTTTAAGACGCGGGTTGATGGGTTTTTGATAAGAGAGGGGATTAAGGGTTATGGGGAGAGGGCGGGAAAATGGAACTGAGCCACAACAGATCAGCCATGATCTTATTGAATGGCGGGGCAGGCTCGAAGGGCTAGATGGCCTACTCCTGCTCCTATTTCTTATGTTATGTTATTCTTATGTTATGTTATTCTTACTTCTGAACTCAAAGCCTCTTGCAACGAAGGCTAACATACCATTTGTTTCCAATTGCTTGCTGCACCTGCCTCTCCAATTCCACAGACTGGTATACAAGGACATCCAGATCCCTTTGTTCATCCGTGCTTCCCACCATATCGATACATAATACTCATCCTTCCTGTTTTTCACACCGACGTGCATAGGTTCCCGTTTAGCCACGGGTACTGCATCTGCCATGCATTTGCCCTAGGGGAGGCAGTGGCATTGTCACTAGACAATAATCCAGAGATCCTGGGCAATGCTTTGGGGACCTGTTTCAAATCCTACCATGGCGGATGGGCAGATGGTGAAACTTGAATGAAATAAAAATCTGCAATTATAAAATCTAATACTCTGTCGATTGTTGTGAAAACTTACCTGGTGCACTAATGTCCTTCAGAGATGGAAATCTGCGGTCCTTACCTAGTCTGGCCTGCAAATCCACAGCAATGTGGTTGACTCGTAAAATAAAAGTCTTCAGGGGTGGACAATAAATGTGGGCCCAGCCAGTGACGCCTACATCCCACGAAGAAAGAAAACCTCAGTCAACTTGTCCAAATCGCCTTGAAACCTTCTTGCTTTCTCCTCACTATTATGTTGAGTTTTGCGCCTGGAATGCACTGTATGATGGTGGTTGATAGCATTATTGCTGTCAAAAATAAATTGGGCAATCACCCTGCAAAGAAAAAATTTGCAGAGTGATGTGGAAAGGAAGGAGCAGAATGGAATTTGCTGAGTTCATCTTGCAGAGAGCCAGCACAGACATGATGGGCTGAAAGGCCTCCCTCAGTACAGTAACTATTCAATAATTCTATGATTCCGTGAAATGAAACTGCGTATGCTGAATGCCTGACGTGCTGGAATTACTGAGCAGGTCACTCAGTATCTGTGGAGAGAGGAGAAGAGCCAGTGTTCGGGATTTTCCGACCCTGGAAGCAGCAGGCATCACCGGAAATGGGAAAACTGGGATTGCTGTTGGTATTTAATGGCTCTCCAAACGTTCCCCTTCCACCCACGGTGATGCTGGCCCATGCTAGGGCTACAACATCCCACCCAATTCTTCCGTTGTGAATCTTGCATGAGTGAAACCGAGATGAGGTGCCCTTATTGCGTATTTAGATGTTATAATTGTGATAATATGGAAATGACAAATTAAATTAACTTATTAATTTTGGGACTTGCACTGGTGTCCCACTGACGCAGAGGAATTTATCTGAAGAACTGCGTAGTCAAGTTACAGGGGTGGGATTTAATTCATTTCTTTCACCGTCTTGTCTTAGAAAAACAGAAACAATGAAGATAGGAGCAGGAGGAGGCCATTTGGCCTTTCAAACCTGATCCACCATTCATCACAGTCATGGTTGATTGTCCAACTCAGTAGCCCAATCCTGCTTTCCCCCCATAACCTTTGATCCCATTCACCCCAAGTGCTATATCCAGCCGCCTCTTGAATACATTCAATGTTTTGGCATCAACTACTTCCTCTGGCAATGAATTCCACAGGCTCAACTTCCTTTGGGTGAAGAAATGTCTCCTCACCTCCGTCCTAAATGGTCTACCCCAAATCCTCAGACTGTGACCCCTGGTTCTGGACTCCCCCACCACTGGGAACATCCTCCCTGCATCTACCCTGTCTAGTCCTGTTAGAATTTTATAAGTCTCTATGGGTTTTCCCCCTTCATTTGTCTGAGATCCAGCGAAAACAATCCAAACCTTGTCACTCTAGTACATCAGTCCCGCCATCCCCGGAACCAGCCCGGCAAATCTTTGCTGCGCTCCCTCGAGAGTTGACATCACCTTTACATCTGTATCAGATGCTTCAAGCCCTACTCCAAGACATGGGGACGTAATCAAGGAATTAACTTCGCTGTAGTAATGAGGGAATGCTGGATTTTTTGAAGGTAAGAGTTTCTACCAAAGCCCACCTGTGTGGTTGGTTAATGAAAAGCAGGGACTCTCCCCCACCACCCTCGCACCCCCCTCCCCCCCACCCTGTCTCGTATGTTGATGTGAATCATGTCCCCTTGATTTATTTTGACAGAGAAATATGTCCGTTTTTCCACTGGAAACAACAGCCTGTCATTTTTTTGTAAGATTTAGCCCATCAAATCTAACGATGATCATGAAACCATTGTTGTTAAAAAATCTGGTTCACCAATCTCCTCCTGGGAAGGAAATCTGCCATCCTTATCTGGTCTGGCCTACATGTGACTCCAGAGCCACAGCAATGTGGTTGACTCTCAAAAATGCCCTCTGAAATGGCCTAGCAAGCCCCTCATTTCAAGGTACAATTAGGGATGGGTAAAAAATGCTGACCCAGCCAGCAACACCCACACCCACTGAACACATTTTTTAAAAAGTCTGACTGTCCTTGTCCTTCCAAAGATTCATAAACTGAAACAAAGTGTGCAGTAGAAACAGCAAAATATTCTTCAAAGAGCAGTTGTGAAGACTGTGAGCGGAAGTAAATTGCCAGCTGAAATAGGAACTTCGGTCTATTAACTCAGCTCAGCTCAGTCTAGAGGCTGGCACAATTGCTGCCTCACAGCACCAGGGACCCGGGTTTGATTCCCGGCTTGGGTCATTGTCCGGTGTCCGCACATTCTCCCCGTGACTGCGTAGGTTTCCCCTGGGTGCTCCGGTTTCCTCCTGCAATCGGAAAGACGTGCTGGTTAAGAGCACTGGCCATGCTAAATTCTTTCTCAGTGTATCCGAACAGGCATCGGAGTGTGGCGACTAGGGGATTTTCATAGTAACTTCATTGCAGTTTTAACGTAAACCTACTTGTGACAATAATGGTAAGCTTCAGTGAGGCTACTTTGTGTTTTTACCAAAATACAAGGCAAAAATAAAGTATCCTGACTACAGTGTCTTTCTTGGGCAGTGTATCACTCGCTGTTGTGGAACAGATACAGAGCAGAATTTTCCCATCGCTGCTGCCATGGAAATGTAGAGGGTGCAACAAAAATTTTGGCCGACCATGCAAAGGTCCATTGACCTCAGGCGGGACTTTCCGGCTTTGGGGCAAGTGTGGCTGGAAAATTCTACCCACAGTGTAAATGTCCATTGCCACATGGAAATTCACCGCCATAGTGAAGAAACTCCAGGAGAAACCACTGAGAAATCCGCCTTTAACACACTGTTGCTTTACTGGAAGCGGAATCTACCTTACATCTACCTCCAGACAAGTTGATAAAGTTGTCAAAAGAGAAAAGCTTAAGAAATCCCTTGGCTTTAGAGGAGCAAATAGAGTACAGAGGTTATGCTAAACCTTTGTACATCACTGGTTGGGCCTCAGCTGAGTATGATGTCCAATTCTGGGCACCGCACTTTAGGGAAGTTGACAAGTGCAGAAGAGATTTACTGGAATGTTACCGCGGATGAGAAACCTGCTACGTGCAGCGACTAGAGAAACGGACATTGTTCTCCTTTGAGCAGACAAGGTCAAGGGGAGAATTTTGAAAAGCATTAAGAATTTCGATCGTGTAAACCAGGAGAAGCTGTTTCCGCTCACAGATGAAGACACGAAAGACGCTAAAGTAATTAGTTAAAGGGTCAGAGGGGAGGTGTGAACACTTCCCTAAGCAACAAGCTGCCACCATCGGGGGCACGTTGTCAGAAAGAGCAATGGGGACAGATTCAATTGTAACTTTAAAAAAGAGAACTGGATTTATATTGGAAAAGGAAGGAATGAAAGAATGAAAAAAAGGAAAGAAGGAAGGAAAGATGGAAGGAAAGAAGGAAGGAAGGAAGGAAGGAAGGAAAGAAGGAAGGAAGGAAAGAAGGAAGGAAGAAAGGAAGGAAGGAAAGAAGGAAGGAAAGAAGGAAGGAAAGAAGGAAGGAAGAGATAGGTGCGCTAACTGGAAAGCCTTTTCAGAAACCATTGTAGGAGGATGGGCTGAATGGACTCCATCTGTGCTGTAGGATTACACGGTTCTGTGGCTGATGTGTTTCATTTTAACATCTCATCCAACAATACAGCACTCTCTCAGAACCGCACTCAGGTCTCAGGTGCGATTATGTACTCAAGTCAAGCTCCAGAGATGTGGTTGGCTCAGGTAAAAAAAAAGGGCTTGCAAATGTGGATATTGCTTTGGAATTTAACTCTTGGCCAATCTCCCTGCATTAGAGTTCTTTAGTTTGACTCTGTGATTCTCTCGTGAAAGGTAGACATCGTAGGCTCAGTCAGCTAGGTCATCGAGAGCACACCCTCCACCCTGGAAGCCTCAGATGAAACTATATTTGAGGTCACCATTGCAGATCTCAGTGAGCTTTCTCGAAGGTCAACGTATGGAAAGCCACTGACTCAGATGGGATATTCGGATGTGCACTCAGATCCTGCACGGATCAGCTGGCGGGAGTATTCGCAGACATCTCCAACCTCTCTTTACAGCAATCTGAGGTCCCTGTCTGCAAGAAGATGACCATCATCCCAGCACCAAAGAAAAGTTAGGTAGCGTGCCTTAGTGACTGAATAAAAGCAAATCACTGCAGATGTTGGAATCTGAAACCAAAAGAGAAAAGCTGAAAAATCTCAGCAGGCCTGGCAACATTTGTAAGGAGAGAAAAGAGCTGACATTTCGAGTCCAGATGACCCTTTGTCAAAGCTG
The DNA here is from genome assembly GCF_965287045.1 of Carcharhinus amblyrhynchos. NCBI lineage: Eukaryota > Metazoa > Chordata > Chondrichthyes > Carcharhiniformes > Carcharhinidae > Carcharhinus > Carcharhinus amblyrhynchos. The sequence goes on along the minus strand of NC_137332.1, from coordinate 8,422,626 downwards.
GACCCTAACCCACAACTTTGACAAAGAAACATCTGGACTCGAAACGTCAGCTCTTTTCGTTCCTTATAGATACTACAAGACCTGTTGAGATTTTCCAGCATTTTCTCTTTTGCCTTAATAATTATTGTATGGTGGCTCTGACATCCATCATTACGAAGTGTTTCAAAATGTTAGTCATGGCACAAATCAATTCCATCCTCCCAGATTGCCTGGATCCATTACAGTTTGCTTACTGTTGCAACAGGGTCCACAGCAGATGCCATCGCCCTGGCCCTGCACTCAACCCTGGAATACCTAGATAACAAAGACACCTATGTGAGACAGTTCAGCCTTCAACACCATTACTCCTATGAAACTCATCTCCAAACTCTATAGCCTGAGGCTCAACTCTTCCCTTTGTGACTGGATCATGAACTTCTTAACCCACTGACGCAATCAGTAAGGATTGGCAATAACACCTTCTCAGCCATCATCCTCAACACTGGTGCCACACAAGGCTGTGTCCTCAGCCCCCTACTATACTAGTTATGCACCTATGACTGTGCAGCCAAATTCCCCTTCAACTCGATTTTCACGTTTGCTGATAATGCCACCATAATGGGTCGGATCTTAAATAATGATAAGACAGGGTACAAGAAAGAGATAGAGAACCTGGTGAATTGATATGAATGTTTCTTGATCTGTTCTTGATCAACAAAACGGAAGAGATAGTCATCAACTTCAGGAACCGTAGTGGAGGACATGCTCCTGTTTACATCAATGGGGAAGAAGTAGAAATGGTCGAGAGCTTCAAGCTTTTAGGTGTCCAGATCACCAACAACCTGTCCTGGTCCCCCCATGCCAACACTATAATTAATAAAGACAACCAACACCTCTACCTTCTCAGAAGACTGAGGAAATTTGGCATGCCTGCTCTGACTCTCACCAACTTTTACAGTTGCACCATAGAAAGTATTCTTTCTGGTTGTATCACAGCTTGGTATGGCTCTTGCTCTGTGAAAGTCTGCAAGAAACTCCCTTCCTTCCTTCTCTATGTATGGTATGCTTTGTCTGTACAGTGTGCAAGAAACAATACTTTTCACTGTCTCCCAATACATGTGACAATAATAAATCAAATCAAATCATTGAGAATGTGGTGGTGAGTTGCCTTCTTCAACCACTGTTGAGCATCTGTTGTAGGTACACCCACAGTGTTGTCAGGGGTACCAAAATATTGACCCCAGTGACAGTGAAGGAATATAGTTCTAAGTGAGGATAGTGAGTTGCTTGGAGGGAACTTGTAGTAGGTAGTTTTCCCATGCAGCCACTGTCCTTGTTCCTCTGGATGGTAGAATTTGTAGCTTTGGAAGGTGCTGTTGAAGGAGCCTTGGTGAGTTGCTGCAGTTTATCAGATACACATTACTGCCACTGTGCACTGGTGGTGGAAGGATTAAATGTTTAAGCTGGTTGATGTGGTGCCAATCAAGTGGGTCTGCTTTGTCCTGGATTGTGGCAAGATGTTTGAATGTCATTGGAATTGCACCCATCTAGGCCAGCGGAGACTATTCCATTACAGTCCTGCTTATAGATTGTGGACAGAGTTGGGGAGTCAGGAGGTGAATTCCACAGAATTCCTAGTCTTTGACGTGCTCTGGTAGACTCCATATTTGTATAGCTAATCAAGTTCAGTTTCTATCAATGTCAACTTCCAGAATGCTGATTGTGGGGAATCAGTGATGCTAATGTCACTGAATGTGAAAAGACCACGATTCAATTATTTCTTTTTGGAAATGTTCACTTCAAAGCACTGTGTGGCACAAATGCTACTAACTACTTATCAGCCCAAGCCTGAATATTGTCCAGGTCTTTCTGGACATGGATATGGGCTGCTTTAACTATGAGGACGGGAATAGTACTGAGCTCTGTCTGCCTCAACTTCAACACTTGATACATACTGGTATCTCCCCAGTAAACAAAATGTGCTCAACTCCATTAAGAATGGCCGTTACAATGAAACAGCTTTCACAAACCTACAAAGAAAGCTCGTGAATATCCAGGTTGCCTGACAGGCATCAAGAAACATTCACGTCACCTCAGTAATGATCTTGTTAATAAGGAGAAAGTCCTTTGATCCAACATTTCAATGGCAACAGCAACAAATCCCTCCAAAATTTGTTGGAATTAGCATAGACCCAGAACCGACAATATGGAAATAGAGCTGGACACAGAGGGGATATCCAAGTTTTTTTTTACTCTTTTACAGGATAAGAATGTTGCTGGCAGGGCCAGTATTTTTTGCCAATCCCTAATTGAGGCAGTGATGGTCTTCTTGAAGCACTGCATTCCATCTAATGCAGGCCTCCCCAAGGGGAGGTGATGGCCTATTTGAATTATCACTAGACTATTAATCAAGAAACTCAATGCTATGGGGACCTGGGTTCGAATCCCACCAATGGCAGAGAGTAGAATTTTAATTCAATAAAAAATATCTGGAATTAAGAATCTACTGATAACTATGAAACCATTTTTAGTTGTTGGAAATACTCATCTGGTTCAGTAGGGGAGAAAATCTGCTATCCTTACCCACCAGGAAGGAAATCTGCTGTTCTTACCTAGTCTGGCCTACACAGAGCCACAGCAATGTGGTTGACTCCGAAATGACTTATCAAGCCACTCAGTTCTTCAAGAAGGCAGCTCACTACCACTTTATCAAGAGCAACTAGGGATGGCCAATAAATGCTAGCCAGCCACGAATTAATAAAAATAAAAGTATACACCTGCTGTTAGGAAGGCTCAAAGCCATTCCACCATTTACAAACTCAAGCCAAGAGCATTCTTCATTGCCTGCGTGAGTGATGCTGGAGCAAAGTTGAAGGAGCTCATAAACACTCACCACAATGTCTGTCTCTAGACTTAACATCCACCCTTTTCACCTCCCGCAATATTTTATCCTCTAAGGATGCAGCACAGCAAATCATCAAGGTTGCTCAGGATCACCATCCCCTGCTATCTCTACCATTTGATTTGATTTGATTTAGTATTGTCACAAGTATTGGGATACAGTGAAAAGTATTGTTTCTTGTACACTGTACAGACATAATATAACGCTGATCGATTACATGGGGGAGAAGGAAAGAAGAGGGTGCAGAATACATCTACTGCCCTGCTCACCACAGGAATCGGAGTGGTCGAGGGGTGGACAATGGGCAGGTCCATTGACTTTGGGTGTGATTTTACAGTTTTGGGATGAACGAGACCATAAAATCCCACCCACAGTGTTGCAGTCATAGCTAGGGTGCAGAGAAAGATCAACTTAATGTGAGGTAGGTCCATTCAAAAGTCTGGTGGCAGCAGGGAAGAAGCTGCTCTTGAGTCAGGTTGGTAAATGACCTCAGACTTCTCTATCTTTTTTCCAACGTAAGAAGGTGGAAGAGAGAACGTCTGGGGTGAGTGGCATCCTTGATTGCTTTTACTATGGGTCAAGGAGAAAGCTCAGCACTGTCACCTTCTCAGGGCATCTATGTATGCACAATAGAGGCAATCCTACCAGTGTCACCCATCCAAGAACAAACCGAAAGCTGATTCTGGGATAACTTATCAACTCTGAGTTAGTTAAACTGTTGCCCTGTAAATCATTACAAATACAGCCTTGATCGAGTGCTGCTCATTTGAGATGCGGAAATATTAAGTGCTTCCTGGTTGATCTGTTAAAAAAGACTTTTAGTTATTTCCTTGGTTCCGGAATTTTCCAGTTAATTACAGCCTTGAGTTCTGATTATTCCGATAAACAATTAGTGACTTCCTGAGTAAAATGGCTTGTGACACTGGGTCGGTCAACTGATGCGACTGTACTTGTGGTGAAATGCTAGGATTCCCATGCCTTCAACAAGAAGAAAAAAAGCCTAATGCATTCAGTCAAGCTGTGTGTCAGTTCATGTCGAAACAGTGAGATCTGTTGGGAAGTCTTCAGGTCAAATTCCTGCTGGATCTAAACAGGCATTTCTGCAATAAACTAATGCTTTTTTATTTTAGCTGCCCTTTCAGTGTATAACAGGTTCTGCCTTGGTGATCCTTCTGAATTGAACCTGAAACGTTACGACACGGTGAACTGCAATAAGCCGAACGTATATTTAATCTACTCATCGAAAAATCACAACCCATTTCAGCAGATGAAAAAGCGGGTGATGCAAGCGAGGGACAAAATAAACATTTGCTTCCAACTTGCTCGGAGGAACTGAATCCCTCGGCGATTGTCATTATCTCCATCAGATACACATTACATTAAATAGAATGTGGTGCATCTGATTATTCCCCAGAACCTGATGTGTATTTGATAGTAAAAGTAAATACAAAAAGACTTTCAAAAGCTCAGAAAGGCTTTAGATGTACTTGGATCAATATCTGTCTTACCGCAGGTAAAAGTTTACTGTGTGCATTATTGAACTGTAAGCTTGGAATGTCAATACCTCCTGTATAATTTAGCTCCATCTTCCCTTTCCAAACTTCCCTATTCCTTCACACCAAAGGGGACCATCTTTGTAATGGCTCGTGTGAGTAATTGTTATCCACTCTGCCAGGTTTTCTGTGATTATTTTGAAGCAGTCAATCTGTTGTTTTATCTTAGGCTGTTTTCCTGCCGAATGAACTTCACTCCTTCATCAGCCTGTCCACCTTTCACCAGATATTTTACCCCCGTTGCAATCTTGTTCTCTTCCAAGAATTTTATCCGAACATTATTCATCCCACAGAACTCCGTAGACAGGTGGTGCAGGGGAGGTTCACTAGGATGTTGCCTGTGATGAAACATTTAAGGGAGGTTGGATAGGCTTCTTGGGAGCAGAGAAGACAGAGCGGGCGACCTGATTGAGGTGTTCGAGATTATGAGAGGCGTGGACAGGGTAGGTAGGGAACAGCTGTTCCCCTCAGTTGAAGGCTCAGTTACGAGGGGACACAAGTGAGGGGTGAGAGTTTAGGGGGGATTTGAGGAAAATCCTTTTTACCCAGAGGGTGGTGACGGCCTGGAATGCGCTGTCTGGGAGGGTGGTGGAGGCTGGATTTCTCACATCCTTTAAAAAGTACCTGGATGAGCACTCGGCACATCATAACATTCAAGGCTGTGGGCCAAGTGCTGGCAGATGGGATTAGGTGGGCAGGTCAGGGCACTTCATGTGTCGGTGCAGACTCGGACTCACAATGTTGAAACGGCGGCACGGGCTTGTTGGGCCGAAGGGCCTGTTTCCCGTGCTGTGTGTTGTTCTTTGTTCTTTGTTCTGCACTATGGTATCCTGTGATTCTCTGATGTGGAGATGCCAGCATTGGACTGGGGCACATGATGATGGCCTCAACCGGGATCTTGGATTCGTGTCATACAACTTGTAACCCCTTACCATACTGCCTGGATTTGCAAAATCCCACTAACTATCCTGACTTAAGACAATTCACACTTCTTTAATTTGTGATTTTCCCTTTCTCCACTCGCACTGTCTGTATCTGTAAAGACTTGCATTCCAACCATCCTTCACATTCCAATCTGTAAGTGTCTTATAATTGCGTCTTTGTCTATATGTGCCGTGTTTGTGAACTAACCTCCACTCAACTAATGAAGGAGCAGAACTCTAAAAGCTCGTGATTCCAAATAAACCTGTTGGACTTTAATCTGATGCTCTCAGACTTCTTCCAGGGGTTATCACCACAGCCTTGCCCCAAGACAAGTGATGGCCTAGTGGTATTATTGCTATATTATTGATCCAGGGATTCAGCTAATGTTCTGGGGACCCAGGTTTGAATCTCGCCATGGGAGATTTACATTATAAAATAAATCATACTTTGGAGCTGTATTTTTGCCATAATAATAAGAATATAACAAAATAAGAACTAGGAACAAGAGTAGGCCATCTGGCTCCTCGAGCCTGCTCTGCCATTTGTGGCTGATCTTTTTGCGGACTCAGCTCCACTTACCCACCCGCTCACCATAACCCTTAACCCCTTAACTGTTTAAAAATGTATCTATCCTTGCCTTAAAAACATTCAATGAGGTAGCCTCAACTGCTTCACTGGGCGGGGAATTCCACAGATTCACAACCCTTTGTGTGAAGAAGCTCCTCCTCAACTCAGTCCTAAATCTACTTCCCCTTATTTTGAGGCTATGTCCCCAAGTTCTAGTTTCACCCACCAGTGGAAGCAACTCCCCAGCTTCTATCTTATCTATTCCCTTCATAACCGTATATGTTTCTATAAGATTTCCTCTCATTCTTCTGAATTCCAATGAGTATTGCCTCAGTCTACTCAGTCTCCCCTCATAAGCCAACCCTCTCAACTCCAGAATCAACCTAATGAATCTCTTCCGTACCCCATCCAGTGCCAGTATATCCTTTCTCAAATAAGGAGACCAAAACTCTACACAGGACTCCAGGTGTGGCTTTGCCAGCACCTTATACAGCTGCAACATAATCTCGCTGTTTTTAAACTCCATCCCTCTTGCAATGAAGGACAAAATTCCATTTGCCTTCTTAATTACCTGCTGTACCTGCAAACCAACTCCTTGTGAATCATGCACAAGGACACCCAGGTCCCACTGCCCAGCAGCATGCTGCAATATTTTAGCATTTAAGTAACAGTCCATTTTGCTGTTACTCCTACCAAAATGGATGACCTCACATTTACCAACATTGTACTCCATCTGCCAGGCCCTCACCCACTCCTGTTCAGGTACACTGAGGAAGAACTGAGGGAGAACTTAGCGTAGTCAATGCACCTAACCAGAATGTCTTTTGGACTGTGGGAGGAAACCAGAGCACCAGGAGGAAACCCACTCAGACTCGTGGAGAACATGCAGACTCCGCACAGTCAGTGACCCAAGCTAGGAATCGAGCCTGGGTCCTTGACGCTGTGAAGTAGCAATGCTAACCGCTATGCCACTGTGCCGCCCTCATCGCAATGTTAATGTAATCCTACTTGTGACACTAATAAATAATAAAAAGTAATAAATTCCCACCATGGGACATTCACTGTAGTGCACTGGGTCACACCAGCACTGGTGGTCGGCCTGGAGGACAACAGATAAAGAATTCCCATCAACCAGGGGGCTCCCAACAACAGCAGCTGAAATCCTAAAGAAAACTATAGGCTAAAGGCAGCCTGAGCCAGGAGCACAGGCTCGAGGAAAAGGAGGACCTGGAAAGTCAGATGGAAGGAGATCACAGAACTACAGTCAGGATTTAAATCAGTGGAACAAACCTGGTAAGTCCCTGCACTGAGAAGTCAGGCTCCAAATGGGGCAGAGATTTGAAGCTATGGAACAAATATTCTTTGTAACTAGTTTTTTTCCTCAAGTTTCTTTTTTATTCATTCGTGGGACATGGGCGTCGCTGGCTGGCCAGCATCTATTGCCCATTCCTTAGATGCTCTTGAGAAGGTGCTGGTGAGTCCCCTCCTTGAACCTGCTGCTGTCCATGTGCTGTGGGTTGACCCACAATGCTGCTGGGAGGGGATTCTGACCCAGTGACTGCGACGGAATGGCTGATATATTTCCAAGTTAGGATGGTGAGAGGCTTGGGGGAGAACTTATAGGCAGTGGTGTTCCCATGTATCTGCTGCCCTTGTCCTTCTAGATGGAAGGGGTTGTGGGTTTGGAAGGTGCTCTCTCAAGATCTATGGTGAGTTGCTCAACGGCATCTTGTAGCTGGCACACATGCTGCGACTGAGTGTTGGCGATGGAGGGAGTGGATGTTTGTGGGTGTGGTGCCAAATAAGCATGCTGCTTTGCCATTGAGCTTCTTGAGTGTTGTGGGAGCTGCACTCATCCAGGAAAGTGGGGAATATTCCATCACACTCCCAACTTGTGCCTTGTAGATGGTGGGCAGGCTTTGGGGAATCAGAAAGAGTTATACTTCCCCTTGAGGGTTTATACAGTTTTGATGCTGGTGGACTAAATAAGGCTTAGTTTTATAACTTTGCGCAGTGTTTATACACAAATTGCATGCAATTGCCTGCATTTTTCAAATGCATTTTATCTCAGCCGTGTGTCTTGTACCTCTAGTTCTTTTTGAGGCCAGCATTCCTGCTGGTGTTTCTGTTTGTGTTTGCCTTTTGGCTCCTTCCCCGGGGGGATGAGTTTTCCAATCTCCAGCTGAAACCAACTGTTTCCACCTCCCCACCTTGCAGCCCACACACCAACCGACTAGCCAATTGAAGCTCCCATGGCAACCCGAGTCACGAACCTTGAAAGATGGTTGTCGGAATCAGTGCCGTGAATCCAGATCCTCCACTGTTCAGTAAGCGGAGCGGGTGGAAGCGAAGGAATAAAAAAAAGCTGGTTGAAAAATTATACCTCATAAACTATCTAATTAAAGTTCATCTCGCTCAATGAGTTTGTTTATTGCACTGCAGTAATATCATTATTGATTGCACTGTTTTACAATACAACAAAGACATGGAGAAGAGACTGTGACATGTTTGTGTTGGCATTAGTGTTTGGAAAATTGGGCTAGTTTAATTTAGCGTGACAACTGTGTGCATTTCTACCTTCTTTTAGCAGAGTTGCCCTTTCAAAGATTGACAGTAGCTTCACGGTAAACACATTTGCATGCAGGGTGGGTGGGGAGGGAAAATAGAGATCGTTGCCAGTGTTGCTCACACATCTAACTTGAATTTTAATCTATTATCTATTACTTATAGGCAAACTGGCGTATAATATTTTAAGCCCATTTATTTAAGCCCATTATTGAGCTCTTAAAAACAGCTTACAGAAGGTGCCAATAAAGTAACTTCACTCCTTTTTGATAAAAGAAAGACTTGGCAGCTTCACAGCATCAGAAAATCCCAAATTGCCTTACACCAATCAGTTGCCTTTTCTTCACGATATTACGACAGTGGCTGGAATTTTCCGTCTTTTCACTCCGGCAGGATTCTCTGATCCTGCCGGCAGCACACCCCCTGCCACGGTGGCGGGGCTGGGGGGGTGGAGGGGGTATCAATTGGAATCCCATTGACCACAAAGCAGGGAGACCAAAGGATCACACCACCAGTGAACGGAACACAATCTCCCACTGCCAAAAAAATAATGCTGAGGGGGAGGCCAGAGAATCTCGCCCAGTGTCCGCCATTCAAAAACATTTCATTGGTTGTACAGTGGTTTGGGGCATCCTGCAATGGTTAAGGACCTACAAACATGATTGGCTAATAGAGCAATTGCAAGCAACCAATCAACAGGTCAGCACGGCGCCACAATGGTTAGCACAGCTGTTTCACAGCTCCAGGGACCTGGGTTCGATTCCCGGCTTGGGTCACTGTCTGTGTGGAGTTTGCACATTCTCCTCGTGTCTGCGTGGGTTTCCTCCGGGTGCTCTGGTTTCCTCCCACAATCCAAAGATGTGCGGGTTAGGTTGATTGGTCATGCTAAAATTGCCCCTTAGATGCGTAGGTTAGTGGGTAAATATGTAGGGATATGGGGATAGGGTGTGGGATTGTGGTTGGTGCAGATTCAATGGGCCAAATGGTCTCTTTCTGCACTGTAGGGATTTTATGAAAAGAGAAAAGCTTGATTGGAAGTTAAAGAACAATGTTTGAAGGAAGTAAACTGACCAATCGTATGTTGGATGTCAATTGAAAGCATTTTTTTAAATTCATAAGTCTGAGAGAGAATGCCAATATATCGCTGCTCCAACAGTTCACAAAGTAAATAGCTGGAATTAAGAGTCTACTGAAGACCATAAAACCATTGTCGCTTGTTGGAAAAGCCCATCAATGTCCTTGAGGGAAGGAAATCTGTCACCCTCACCTGTCTGGCCTATGTGTGACTCCAGAACCACAGCAACGTGATTGACTCTGAACTGCCCTTGGGCAACTAGGGACGGGCAATAAATGCTGGCCCAGCCAGCGATGCCCATGACCCATGAATGAATAAAAAAGTCTTTCCCTCTCATTTTCATCAAAGGTCTTAAATTTTTCTTCACCCACAAGACCTGTCTTTGCCATTCAACATTCCTTTCATAGAAAACATACAATACAGATGGAGACCATGCGGCCCATCGAGTTTGTCCCGACCACAATCCCACCCAGGGCCTATTCCCATAAGCCTTCACATTTACCCTGCTAATCCCCCTGGCACTAGAGTCAACGTAACATGGACAATTAACCTCACCCGCACATCTTTGGACTGTGGTTGGAAACTGGAACACTCGGAGTAAACCCGTGCGGACACAGGAAGACTGTGCAAACTCCGCATAGACAGTTGCCCAAGGCCGAAATTGAATCCGGGCCCCCAGCACTGTGAGGCAGCAGTGCTAACCACTGTGCCACCCACAGGCTTTAATAGCCCAGCTCAGTTTAAAGTCATCATCCGTAACAAAATAAATACGATACCTCATACCAGGACACTCTAATGACCTCAACGAGGCCCATGTGGCGGGCCTCTTGGAGTATGAGCTCCCTGATTGAGGTAATCATTGTCTTCCTAATCAGCAAGCCTCATCTAATGAGGAGTGTCAGTAGCACTGACACTCCTGATTCCAACTGTGTACCTGAAGCACTCTTAGGAGTGGAATTGAGTTTGTAAATAAAATTAAAACAGAATCTGATGAAGGGACGCTGGCTTCTGAGGAGTTACTCCAGACGTGAGTAGGAATTTTTGACTTTTCCCAACCCACGCCGTTAAAGCTGTTGGAAACCCTTTCTAAACAACCGGATTTTCAGTGAGCAGGGAACGGGTTAAATTACCCTTCCTAGGCTTGATGGAAAGTTTGTCCCTGTAGGTTAAGCCCAGGAGCGAGCTGCACTCGGATCATTTGTGCTGCTGTTTCTTTACCTGTCTGTGGGCCGGAGCATTTGGGAAGTTTTACTGTCAGTGCTGTCAGTGCGTTCTCATCTGTGGATACAGCCTGAATCTGAGTACTGAGACCTGTTAACATCCCCAGCTTGATGGCAGCATCTCTCTGGTTGTGAAAGATGATGGACAGGCAGTAAACATTTCAGGTGAAGTGTCTTCAAATGGTGAGATTTCACTGATCCTTGAAAGGCAGGTTCTGTCACAAATGCAGAACATGAAGCCTCCAGGTTGTTTTTATTTATTCAGGGGATGTGGGCTTCGCTAACTAAGCCAGCATTTATTTCTCACTCCTGAATGTCTTTTGAACGGAGTGGCTTACTGTGTTCAAGTTTGAAGTTTACTTATTAGTGTCTCAAGTAGGCTTACATTAACAACACAATGAAGTTACTGTGTCACACTCTAGTGTCTGTTTGCGTACACTGAAGAATAATTTAGCACAGCCAATGCACCTAACCAGCACATCCTTCGGACTGTGGGAGGACAGCAGAGCACCTGGAGGAAACCCACGCAGGAAAGTAAAGCTATGCCATTTCAGAGGGTATTTAAAAGTCAAACATATAGTCACAGGTAGGCTAGATCCGGTAAGGACAGATTTCCTTCCCTTAAGGACATAGAATCATAGAACCCCCACAGTTCAGAAGGAGTCCATTTGGCCCATAGAGTCTGCACCGACAATAAAACCACCTAGGCTTAATCCCCGTAACCCCACATACTTACCCTGCTAATTCCTCTAACCTACTCATCTTGGGACACCAAGGGGCAATTTAGCATGGCCAGTGTGCCTAACCCGCACATCTTTGTACAGTGGGAGGAAACCGGAGCTCCCGGAGGAAACCCACACAGACACGGGGAAAATGTGCAAACTCCACACAGACAGTGAGCCAAGCCGGGAGTCGAACACATGTCCCTGGAGCAGTGAGGTCCAGTGCTAACCACTGTGTGACTGTGCTGCCCAACGTTAGTGAGTTTTTATGACAATTGAGAATGGTTTTATGGACAGCGTTAGACTGTTAGTTCCAGAATTTAATTGAACTCAGATATCCAAAGATGCGCTGGTTAAGTTGATTGGCTATGCTAAACTGTCCCTTAGTATCAGGGGGATTAGCAGGGCAAATATGTGGGGTGACAGGAGTAGGGCCTGGGTGTGATTGTGGTCAGTGCAGAGTCAATGGGCCAAATGGCCTCCTTCTGCACTGTAGGGATTGTATGACTCTATGATCACCATCTGCCATGGTGGGACTCGAACCCAGGCCCCCAGAGCAGTATGTCCTTGGGTGTGCAACCATCTTCCGGGCTGCGACTGTGCCTAAGCCAATGAAGCCACGCGTCTGTCTGACCAGTGGTAACAAATCTGGGAGCTCTGTCTGTGTGAGGACCACCATTTTGTCCTGACAGGATATACCCTCAATGCACCAGAGAGTGTGCAGGTGGAAATTATTGAGTCTCTTTCCTTGTTAACTGTGAGTCACTCAAGTTTCAGGGTTGCAGGGTGAGGAGTCCTCATCGTCCGTGCTCAGAGGTCTATGTGCTGGGCCGGATGTCCGACCTGGAAGTGCGCAAAAGCTCACGAGAAAAAATTGGGAAAGTTTCACAACACCATCGCATCTGGGGGCACGATTCTACAGTTGACGGACATGTGTGCGAATTGGATTAAAGGGCCAGTTGAGGCCACTAAAAGTCCAATCGACAGTGAACTTAGGCTGCCCGTGCTATTTTTAGCTTGTCACACGGGAAAAGTGAGTCAGTGCAGTATTGTGTTAGCATTGGGATCGCAAGTGGGAGTAGCTTTCACATTCATTCCCACTCACACTGACTTTAGACACATCCCAAGTGTAAAATTCAGGCACTTCAGCTTGGTCCTACCCTCATTACTGAATGGCAGGGCAGAAACAATGGGCTGAATGGCCTAATTCTGCTCCTAAATCTTATGGTCTCATCAATTTGAGACACACACAAATTACCTGGCTTATTTATTTCGAGCCTGTATGTGAAGCACTCGGTTTGGAATCTTGTTGCCCATGAAGGCGAGAGGTTTGGGCACGCTTTATCCTGAGTTATTTTCCTCCCCGCTTCCCAGTGATCCTTTCTCAGTTCCAGCTTTCGAACCATTTCTTTTTTTCTGCCCACACTTTCATTCGCTCCTTTAGAACTTCAGTTTCAGTCAGGCGATTTGCCCAAGCGACACAGGATGGCGGGGGTGGTTGTTTTATATTTTCTGCACCTTAGTAAACAGATCTTGAATAACCGGGGATGAGCACGTTCCCCCCGTATTGTCTGTTAAATCAGGATTCAGTTCCTCCTGGGTGCTACATTAGCTGACCTTGTCAGAGTAGTGACAGGGAGACAGGATGGGGACTCGACGCACCTGAACTAAGATGGGGTGGGGGAGTAGAATCAGCTTGGCCTCCTGTTCCTGATCGCTACCAGACTGAGCATGTTTGTGAAATTGATGCCAGCTGGGCACAGGGTTGGTTTCAGCTGTGCAGCTGTGCCTGAACTGACTATTCCGCTGCCTATTCACGCGAGGCGGACAATGAAAGATATAAACTGCTCTGTTACCTGAGAAAGCCAGGTTCTATTCTTTAACTATTCACTCTCAGGATGCGACCTTGGCTACCAATTATGACCATCCACTGTTGCCCCCGCCCAATAAGGGAGGCAGGTCGCGGCACAGTGGCATTGTCACTGGATTAGTGACCCAGAGGTCCAAGGTAATGCTTTGGTGGGTTCGAATCCCACCACAGCAGATGGTGAAATTTGAATTCAATAAAAATTAATAAGAATTAAATGTCTAATGGTGACCGTGGAGCTATTGTTGATTGTCGTAAAAATACATCTGATTCACTAATGTCCTTCAGGGAAGAAAATCTTCCGTCCTTACCTGGTCTGGCCAAAGTGTGACTCCGAGCCTGCAGTAATGTCACTGAGTCTTAAATGCCCTCAGGGATGGGCAATAAATGTTGACTCAGCCAGAGACACCCACATGCTATGAATGAATAACAAAAAAGTAAGAGGGAGTGGGCAACAACACAAATGATTCACTTGGCTACCATTTTGCTACTAGCTGGATATAGTGGTTGAGTAATGACAACAAGTTTCCTTCTTTTAAAGAATATGTGTGAACTAGTTGGGGTTTCATGGCAATCTGTTAACTTCCCCGTCACTTTTCTGCCACTGCTTCAGAATCAGGGGATGCAATCTTCCCGAAGAATTGGCAGAGTGCAGGATCAGGCAGGAAAACTTGTGTCAAACATAGTCTGTTTCACAACTAATGTTTCTCGCCACGTCCAAGAACACTCTGATCAATTCCAAAGGGCTGGCCTGGTTTAAACAGCCAGCTGGAGGGACAGGGGCCTAAAAAAGGCCAGCGGCACCCCAATCTCAAAGGTTAATTAAAGGAGCATTAGGACATCGAGACCCCGTGACAGATAAGAGAACATCTCTTAAGTGCAGATGCGGGATCCACACGCATCCACCCCCATGGATAAAGTGTATACCCCCTGATCAACACCATTACCTCGTACACCTCATTCCCCTCAATGGATGATGGTAACTCCCCTCCCATGGAGTTCCCTGGCAGTGCTCCCTGGCAGTAGCACCTGACATGCGCAGGCATGACTCTCAATGTTCTGGGGACTTCTGGCATCACTATTCCTCCAGTGTGATCACCATGACTGTTTCTCAAAAACCAGAAGTTATTCATTCACGGTTGGGTGTCGCTGGCTGGGCCAACATTTATTGCCCATCTCTCGTTGCCCTTGGAGGGCAGTTGAGAGTCAAACATATTGCTGTTACTCTGGAGTCCCATGTAGGCCAGACCGGGTAAGGACGGCAGATTTCCTACCCCAAAAGACATTCGTGAACTAGATGCGTTTTTCCGACAATCGACAATGGTTTCACGGTCATCAATAGATTCTTAATTCAGGCGTTTTTATTGAATTCAAATTCCATCATCTGTTGTGGTGGGATTTGAACCCGGGTCCCAAGAACATTAGCTGAGTTTCTGGATTAATAATCCAGCAATAATGCCATGAGGCCATCGCCTCCCCTAATTATAATGATATTGTAATTTATTTGAAAATATGCATATCAGGTTCACACCCTTATGACACCGGGAGAGGGTGGGGAAACTCAAAATCTCAAATCCTGCCATCGAGATTCGTATTCCTGAGTTTATGCATGATTTTACAGGAATCAATCCCACATCAAATGCAGCCACTAAGTCACAGTTATAGAATTGATTACAGCATAGAAAAAGGCCATTCAGCCCATCGTATCCATGTTGCCTTTTTGCAAGAGCGTCTCGAATAGTTCCCCTGCCCTCCCCATAACAATGTAATTTTTTTGTCTTTTCAGACCATTCTCCAATTCTGTTTTGAAAGCTGCCTCCTCTCTCTCTCCAGCAGTGCACTCCAGACCCTAACCACAGGGTACATTAAAACAAAATGTTTTCCCTGTCATTACCCCTGGTCCTTTTGCCAATCACCTTGCAACAATATCCTCCAGTTTTTGACCCTCCCACTGAAGCTCTAATCTCTCTTTTCCTTTGTATTTATTTTCTGTTCTGCCTTTGGGATGATTTTCTCTTTTAGAAGTGTGATGTGAATAAAAGTTGTCATTGTTGCTTTAAAGAGTATTAACCTCAGGTCACCGGTAGAATCATGGAAACGTAGGCTGGAATTTTACTGTCTCACCTGCACTGGAATTCGGGCAGGCAACGCTCACAGAACGGAAACTCATCGTTGGCCTCGGGCAGGATTTTACGAGCCTCACCCGACCGAGGTCATAAAACCCCGCCCATTGATTCCCTACAGTTCAGAGGGCGGCCATTCAGCCCATCGAGTCTGCACCGACCACAGGCCCTATTCCCGTAACCTCACATATTTAATCAGCTAGTCCCCCTGACACTAAGGAGCAATTTAGAAATCATAGAAACCCTGCAGTACAGAAAGAGGTCATTCGTCCCATTGAGTCTGCACCGACCACATCCCCACCCAGGCCCTATCCCCATATCTCTACATATTTATCCACTAATCCTTCTAACCTACACATCCCAGGACACTAAGGACAATTTTTTAGCGTGGCCAATCAACCTTACACGCACATCTTTGGACTGTGGAAGGAAACCGGTGCACCTGGAAGAAACCCACGCAGACACGAGGAGAATGTGCAAACTCCAGACAGAAAGTGACCCGAGCCAGGAATCGAACCCAGGACCCTGGAGCTGTGAAGCAGCGGTGCTAACCACTGTGCTACCGTGCCGCTCACGCGCTATTGTGCCGCCCAATTTAGCACGGCCGATCCACTTAACCTGCAATCTTTGCACCGTGGGAGGAAACCGGAACGCCCGGAAGAAACCCACGCAGGCACAGGGAAAATGTACAGACTTCACACTGACAGTGACCCGAGGCCGGAATCGAACCCGGTCCCTGACTCTGTGAGGCCGCAGTGCTAACCACTGTGCCAACTTGCCACCCAAGTAGAGGTCAGCCAGGGAGAAAACTGGGGGCATACAAATAATAATCTGAAAGCGACTCCATTATGTTCACAGTTGTCAGGTGACCTGTGACAGGAATTATAATGAAAGACCCTGAATCTCCAGGACATAAATCGCTATCCACATGAATGTGTAATGTGTAGCCCGCACCTTAACGAGGTAAGGAGCAAATTTACAAAATCATTCTCCTGGTGTGAAAGGATTTTCCGATGATTCGGAATTACACATGAGGTATCCTTCGTCTTGGTGTCTCCTCTTTATTCACTGAAATTCTGAAGTCTGCTTCCACTAAAGGAGCAGGTTAGAGGCAATGATAGCACCAAGAGTGGTACATTCCTGCAGATAGCATTCTCTTACGGTATCTGTCAACACAAATGAAACAGGCCAAACAAAACAGGACAGGAGTCAGGCAAAGGTCAAACTTTAATAGTATTTCTTTACCCAGAGGGGAGATCAGTAGCTGGAACAGACGATGGATGAACATGGTCAGGACATTAGTTCTTGGGGGCAATGCCATGGTTGGCATTCCAGGGATCAATTCAGTTGAAGGATTATCATTCCCGGAACTGTGTTACCCTGTGCTATCAAAGGAGATAGGAGATGGGTTCATTTACCATCAGGTCACCAGTAGTAGTCAACGTGAATGGCACAGTGGGTAGCATTGCTGCCTCATAGCACCAGGGACCCGGGTTCAATTCCTACCTCGGGTCACTGTCTGTGCTGAGTTTCCACATTGTCTGTGTGGGTTTCCTCCAGGTGCTCTAGTTTCCTCCCACAATCCAAAGATGTGCAGATGAGGTACATTGGCCGTGCTAAATTGCCCCTTAGTTTCCAAAGATGTGCAGATTATGTACAGTAAATGTGTGGGGTTATAGGGCTGGGTAGATAGATATTTTGTCAGAGAGTCAGTGCAGTCTCAATGGGCCAAATGGCCTCATTTGCACTTTAGGTATTTAATGATTCTATTGTAACCTAAGTTGCCCCAGAGAAATTGAAACAATGGGTCCGGATGCCCCAGTTCACTTTCAATTTAACTCCAATGGAAGGTGATGGGGGAGGCTCATAATTCCAGTGACTGAACTAATCATTTTATTTGCCATGGGCATATTCAGGTCAACTGATCTCAGGGCTTCTAATTTTGCCCCTTGGTCTCTGGCACTCTCAGATTAGCTGCCTCACAGATCCATCTTTCTGTAGCATGTTCTCGAGTACTGAGCTGTGTGCAAACAGCTACTACCTGTTTATCTTGCTTAATGGATGGTGCATAAACTGTAATTGCGCATTTCTGTCTGGAGAAAAATTATTGTTTACTAATAAGAGTGTCATATCTCTATAATTACGCAAAATCTTTGGTTGCTAAATGTAACACCATGACAGATTAACTTGCATCAAAGACAAATGTTTGTCTCTCCCTCTGACTCCTTTTCTCTGAAAGACAACAATAATTTAATCAGCACTTGTTCCACTGATAGACGAAAACTGAGGTGTTCCTTGATGGCTCAGCAGGTAGGAGCAATGAGTATTTCAAGTAGATTTGATCCCTGGGCCAGACCAGGCAAGCTCGACTAACCTCAGCCACGGTGGTTGGGACGTGTAAGCCTTGCTGGCACTGGAGGGTTTGCAGGGGAGATTCACTAGGTTGATTCTGGAGTTGAATGGGCTGGCGTATAAGGAGAGGCTATGTCGACTGGGTCCATACTCATTGGAATCCAGAAGAATAAGGGGAGGTCTCAGAAACATATAAGATTATGAAGGGAATAGATAAGATAGAAGCAGGGAGGTTGTTTCCACTGGCGGGTGAAACTAGAACTAGGAGGCATGGCCCCAAAACAAAAGGAAGAAGATTTCGGGCTGAGTTGAGGAGGAACTTCTTCACCCAAAGGGTTGTGAATCTATGGAACTCCCAACCCAGTGAAGCAGTTGGGGCTACCTCTTTGAATGTTTTTAAGGCAAGGATAGATAGATTATTGAACAACAAAGGAATTAAGGGTTATGGTGAGCAGGCAGGTAAGTGAAGCTGAGTCCACAAAAAGATCAGCCATGATCTATTGAATGGTGAAGCAGGCTCGAGGGGCCAAATGGCCTACTCCTGCTTTTCTATGTTTTTATGACTCAGTGAGTGGCATCTCCCATCTCTCATTCGGGAGGTTGTGGATTTGATAGCAAAAATGCAGAGAAGATGCTTCACTTGCATGCGGCAATCCAAAACTAGGAGCCATAAAAGTAGGATAGTCATTAACGTCACCAGTAGGGAATTCACCAGAAACGTCTTTACCCAGCGAATAGTGAGAGTGTGGAAGTCACTATAACAAGGAGTATCGCAGTTTTAGTATCATGTTACATAAGAACATAAGAAATAGGAGCAGGAGTAGGCCATCTAGCCCTTCGAGCCTACCCCACCATTCAATAAGATCATGGCTGATCTGAAGTGGATCAGTTCCACTTGCCCGCTCTCTCCCCATAACCCTTAATTCCCCTGTCTATCAGAAACCTATCTACCCGTTACTTAAATATATTTAGCGAGGTAGCCTCCACCACTTCAACAGACAGAGAATTCCAGAGATTCACCACCCTTTGAGTGAAGAAGTTCCTCCTCAACTCCGATCTAAACTGCCCCCCTCTTATCTTGAGGCTGTGCCCTCTAGTCCTGCTGTCCTTTCTAAGCGGGAAGAATCTCTCTACCTCTACCCTATCCATCTCTTTCATTATCTTATACGTCTCTATAAGATCCCCCCTCATCCTTCTAAACTCCAACAAGTACAGACCCAGTCTATTTAGTCTCTCTTCATAGTCCAGCCCCCTCATCTCCATGTTCCAGAACTAGTCACCCCCTTCGTCAAACTATTTCAGAACAGCTACACCTGACAATATGGAAAATTGCCTCGGTATGTCCTGTCCATGACAAGCAGGGCAAATATCATAGAACCATAGAAAAGTTACAGTAGTGAAGGGGGCCATTCGGCCCATTCTGTCAATGCCGGCCTGAGAACACCCAGGTATCCTTTCTAATCTCACATTCCTGCACCAGCCCCAAGGCCCTGCAGCTTACAGCACTCAAGATACAAATCCAGATACTTTTTAAAAGAGTTTAGAGTCTCTGCCTCCATCCCAACTTAGGCAGTGAGTTCCAGACACCCTCTTTGTAAAAAATGTTCTTCCTCATGTCCCCTCTACACCACTTATCTCGAATCTATGTATAGGGTGGCACAGTGGTTAGCACTGCCGACACACAGCCCCAGGGACTTAGGTTCGATTCCCAGCTTCGGTCACTGTCTGTACGGAGCTTGTATGTTCTCCCTGTGTTTGGGTGGGTTTCCTCTGGGTGCTCCAGTTTCCTCCCACAGTCCAAAAATGTGCAGGTTATGTTGATTGGCCATGCTAAATTGCCCCTTAGTGCCTTTGAGGATTAGCAGGGAAAATAGGCAGAGTTATGAGGATAGGGCCTTGGTGAGATTGTGGTTGTTGCAGACACGATGGGCCGAATGGCCTCCTTCTACACTGTAGGGATTCTATTCTATTCTACGTTCCCGGTTCTAGAATTCTCCTCCAAGGGAAGCAATTTTATCCCGTCCACTCTATCTCTTCCCCTTATAACTTTGTACACCTCTATCAAGTTGCCCTTCAGTCTTCTTTGTTCCAAGGATAATAACCCCAACCTATCCAATCTCTCCTCTTAGCCATGCTTTTCCAATCTTGGCAACATCCTTATAAACCTCATCTGCACAACTCTCCAGAGTAATTACATCCTTCCCGTAATATGTTTTCCAGAATTGCACACAATACTCTAAGTGGTGGTATCATTTGTGATTTGTACAATTCCAACAGTATATCCTTCCTTTTCTTTCTTATACCTCTGCCAATGAAGGACAGCATCCCATCTGCCTTCTTTACAACCTTATCCACTTCAACTGCTGCCTTCAAGGATTTAGAGACTTGTGTACTTTTACGCCAAGATCTCCCATTTCATCTACCCTTGTTAGTATATTCCCATTTATTGTTTATTCTAAGCAATTACTACCCTATCGTACAATCTCAATCATTAGCAATGTTGATGGCGTAGACTCAATGGGTTGAATGGCCTCCTTCTGCACTGTAGTGATTCTGCGATTCTATGATTCCATGAAATCAAGCCAAATCAAACACTTGATTGCTAGTGTCCACCGTCCCACAGTCAAATCCTAGGCTTCTACTGGGTTCCATACTGGGAGTAGCTAACCCCACCCGTGGGTCATTGTACCTGCACTCTTAAAGGGGCAATATGCATCTCAAACCCCTAACATACATGTATATCCATCAACGCTACATTACCCGGACAGGGGCAAAGCATCTCAATAATTTGAACAGCTGATTAAGCAAGCCTTTTCATGTGACTACTATGCAGTAGCAACATGAGTGGCATTTTCCACTAACAGAATGCTGTCATCAGTCTGAAAAAGATGTTCTGTTGACTATACATTTGGGGCGGCACGGTAGCACAGTGGTTAGCACTGCTGCTTCACAGCTCCAGGGCCCTGGGTTCGATTCCTGGCTCGAGTCACTGTCTGTGTGGAGTTCGCACATTCTCCTTGTGTCTGCGTGGGTTTCCTCCGGTTTCCTTCCACAGTCCAAAGATGTGCGGGTTAGGTTGATTGGCCATGCTAAGAAATTGCCCCTTAGTGTCGAGGGATGCATAGGTTAGAGGGACTAGTGGGTGCAACATGTAGGGATATGGGGGTAGGGCCTGGGTGGGATTGTGCTTGGTGCAGACTTGATGGGCTGAGGGGCCTCTTTCTGCACTGTAGGGTTCTATGATTCCAGCACTGTGTGCCAATGGCAATGTTGGTGTGGTGTCAGGTATGTAGGCTGCAAATCTCAGCAACTGACCGATTATGTCGAACGGCAGGATCCTTCCTTGGTCTATAATAGACTGTACACAGCTGGCCCACAACAGAATGTCTACTGTTAGATGTGATCCTGTGGTTGGGCAGCACTTGCAGAACAATCCCGAGTGTGCCAATGGCTACACTAACAACCAATTTAAGACAATTGGTTGAGCTGCTGATGTGATTTATTCACATTTGCGAGCAATAGTATACACTCACACACAGGGATCCACTCTCTGCAAACAAATGGAATATGTTCAAGCCACATGCCTTCTTTCAATTGCCCGGGAGTCTGGGACTCCGTAGTTCCCCACAATTTCCCAATGACAATGCCTTAACCTATCAGAGTTACCTTGCCAACCAATCAGCACATTTTCCTCCTGCAAGGTTGTTGTTGTGATTGTTTGAAATTTGGTATTCTTGCATTTGTCCTGATGAGTGCAAGATGAAAACATCTGGCAACACACCTCACTTTTCAGCAGCGTTCAAGCCCTGTACTAATAAGGACTAGCCTTACAAATATAATGTCCCCTGGAATGAATGTGCACAATTTAAATTATTTATAATAGTTAAAGTGGGTGTTTTTAATTCTCTGTAACACAGAATAGCAACTGCTAATTCCTTAATTATAGTCTCCTGTGAATCATTTGACGTGATTCTTTCATACAAACACCATTACAATCGCCTCTTAAGCATTGAACCTCCACAATGCTCTGCAGCATTGCAAGATTTTTATTTTAAATAAAAATTGAATTATATTGTACTTCTGTTAAAAAGAATAACAGATAATCGTGAGTGAGTGCGATGCACTCATTTACTGTGGGAAAAAAAAATCAGAATCCGCTCTAGGTCGATCTGTCTCTGAAAACAGATACGACAGATTATTGTTTTCCAGAATCTGTAATTTAGCATTGGTGATCATCCACAAACAACTCGAGCTGTTTGCCCCCGTGCCAGATCATTTTAATTACATTTCATTGGTATTAATGCTGTCCCTGTTGCTTCCCCTTCTTACTTACCCGATGGCGGAGGTCTCTCTTCTCCACTTTCCCCATCTGCAGCACCTCCAGTGACTCACACAGCAGTGGGATAAAGGTTAAGGAGCCAGAGCGAAACGTTTTTTTGAAGAACTGCAACGTGGCCAAAAAGCAGCAGCCACCTCGTACATTCAGAATAACAAATGATGTGTGTGACCAGTCAAATTCCTCTGTGGAAATACCACAGATGCTGGAAGTCCAAAATAAGAATCAAATAAATACAAATCGTAGAATCATAAAAACCCAGCAGTGCAGAAGGATAACATTCTGGCCCATTGAGTCTACACCTACAACAATTCCACCCAGACCGCATCCTCATAATCCCTTTTATTTACCCTGTTAACCCCCTTGACACTAAAGGGCAATTTAGCATGGCCAATCCACCTAACTTGCTCATCTTTGGAGTGCGGGAGGAAACCGGAGCACCCGGAGGAAGCTCACCAAGATGTGGGGAGAACGTGCAAACTCCACACAGACAGTGACCCGAGGCCGGAATTGAACCTAGGTCCCTAGTGCGTTGAGGCAGCAGTGCTAACGGCAGTGCCACCGTGCAGACCCAGACAAGAAGGCCACCTAAAGGCCTGCCGCCTAAAAACAAGAAGGCTAGAGTTTTCCAGCACCACCATAATGTTATCTCCTGTGGTGGAAGCAGTAAAGCTCCTGTCCCCTGTCTTAAATCTCTGCCCCTTGATTATTGACCCCTCTACAAAGTGGAAAAGTTTGTTCCTATCCGTCCTCATAATTTTGTACAGGTCTTCCCTCAGCCTTCTCTGCTGCAAGGAAAACAACCCCAGCCTAAGTAGCCTTCCTTTATAAATCAAAAGCTCCAGACCATGCAGCAGCCTGGTGAATCGCCTCTGCACCCTCTCTAATGCAACCACACCTTTCATGTAGTGTGGTGACCAGAGCTGCACATAGCACTCTAGCTGAGACCCAATGAGCATTTTACCCAGTTCCACCATAACCCCCCTGCTCTTATAGTCTATGCCTCAGCTAATATAAAGGCAAGCATCCTTTATGTCTTCTTAACCTATATATACGAGAGCAATTTAACATGGCCAATCCACCTAACGTACACATCTTTGGAGTGTGTGAGAAAACCGGAGCATCCAGAGAAAAACCCACACAAATGGGAAGAAACTGCAAATTCCCCAGTCACCCAAGGCTGGAATCAAACCCGGGTCCCTGGTGCTGTTGGGTAGCAGTGCTAACTACTGTGCCACTGTGCCTCCATGCCACTATGGGACATTCCCACTCTTATCTACATATCTACTGAACCACTTTATCTATCTGTCCTGCTGCCTTCAGCGATCTATGAACATGCACCATAAGGTCCTTCTGGTTCTCTGTACTTTCTACCATTCATTGCGCATTCCCTTGCCCTGTTATTCCCTTGCCCCATTGCATCACCTCACACTTTTAAAGGTTAAATTCCATTTGCCACCATTCTGCCCGTCTAACCAGCCCAACTAATAGTCCAAGGCTTTCCTCCTCACTATTTACCACACCACCAATTTTTGTGGCACCTGCAACTTGCTGATTATATCTCCTACCTTCATGTGCAGATCATTAATGTAGACTATAAAAGCTAGGGACAAGGTGCTGATCTCTGTGGTGCTCCACTGGACACAGGCTTCCAGTCACAAAAACAACCATAGACCATTACCCTCTGCTTCCCATCACTAAGCCAATTTTGGGTCCAATTTGTCAAATTGCCCTGGATCCCATGGATAATTTGACAAATTACCTTCTTGACCAGTTTCCTATACGGGACCTTGTCAAAAGCCTTAATGAAGTCCATGTAGACAACATTAACTGCACTACCTTCATCTACACACATAATAACATCCTTGAAAAATTCAATCAAATTTGATCTCCCTTTGTTAAAGCCATGGTGACTATCCCTGATTCATCCTTTCCCCTCCGAGTTGTGATTAATCCTTGCCTCTCAGAATTATTTCCAACAGGTTCTCCGGTCCTGAAGTTAGATTCACTGGTGTTATGGTTCAGATCAGAAACTCCACAGTTTTTTATGAATCCCGCCTGGATAATTAATTTTGCACTTGCATTTGGCTAGGATAAGAACATAAGAACTAGGAGCAGGAGTAGGCCATCTGGAGGCTGCCTCGCTAAATATTTTTAAGACGCGGGTTGATGGGTTTTTGATAGGAGAGGGGATTAAGGGTTATGGGGAGAGGGCGGGAAAGTGGAACTGAGCAGCGACAGATCAGCCATGATCTTATTGAATGGCGGGGCAGGCTCGAAGGGCTGGATGGCCTACTCCTGCTCCTATTTCTTATGTTCTTATGTTCTTATGGCCTCTTGAGCTTGCTCTGCCATTCGTTAAGATCCTGGCTGATCTTTTCATGGACTAAGCATGATATGGATCTCCTCAAGTAGGATTCAAATGACCCACTAGGGAGCTATTATCAAACAAAGTTTATTCAAGAATATAGTTAACATGTATAGTAAGAATATTAGCAATAACTGTTATCAATTATAAACAAAACAAAACAGCCACAATAATGTATAACCCTTAATAAACAAATATATCCAAGATTGTCCAATCAAACAAAAACTTCCTTTTTTACAGGTTTAACACAGCAAAGACTAATGCTCACGTGATACTGAAACTGAGTCCTTTGGAGTAATACTTCAGTTCTCTTGATACACTCAGAACAGTGTGAAGACAGAACAGCTTCCCAGAACATCAGGGAGAGAGAAAGAGAGAAAGTCCTTTTCAGCTTGATGCCCTTTCTAAAACTAAACACTGCTGCCAGCCAAAAACAGAAAATGAAATCTTGAATTCTCTGCAAAGGAAAAAAAAACTGACCAGAACCCATGACCTTCCTCCTGACAATACAGGGCCATAAAACAAACCAGACTAAAAATAAACAAACCCCTTTTAAACCACTGAAGGAGCAATAAAAGGCAACAATGAGAGCTGTGAACATGACTTTAATAAAACTATTAAAGGTTCACTAACATCAGACTTGCTTGTAATGACCTGTTTTATCCCTACTTCCTTCCTTGAATAATGTTACATTAACTGTCCTCTGGCACTTCTCCTGTGGGGATTTAAAAATTATTGTTCGACCACATCTGGAGTATTAGATACGGTATGGTTTATTTACTAGCGTCACAAGAAGGCTTAAATTAACACTGCAATGAAGGTACTGTGAAAATCCCCGAGTCGCCACACTCCGGTGCCTGTGCGGGTACACTGAGGGAGATTTTAGCATGGCCGATGCACCTAACCAACACGTCCTTCAGACTGGGGAAGGAAGCTGGGGCATCCTGAGGAAACCCACACAGACACGGGGAGAACATGCAGACTCCACCCAGACAGTGACCCAGGAATCGAATCTGGGTGCCTGGCACTGTGAAGCAGCAGTGCTAACCACTGTGCCATGGCGCTGCCCCTCTCTTGGTCTCCTTATTTACTGAAATATATAAATGCTTCAGAAGAAGGTTTTTATATAGAAACAAAGAAAACATAGAAGATAGATTCAGCCCTTTGAACCAATTCCGCCATCCATCACGATCATGGCTGATCATCCAACTCAATAGCTTAACCCTGTTTTCTCCCATAACCTTTGATCCCATTCATCCCAAGTGCTATATCCAGCAGCCTCTTGAACACATTCAATGTTTTGGCATCGACTACTTCCTGTGATAATGAATTCCATAGACTGACCGCTGTTTGGGAGAAGGAATGTCTCCGCATCTCCATTCTAAATGATCTACCCCGAATCCTCAGACTCTGACCCCTGATTCTGGACACCCCCATCATCAGAAACATACTTCCTGTATAGATCCTGTCTCATCCTGTTAGAATTTTATACGTCTCTATAACATTCCACCCCCTCCGCCCCCCTCCAATTCATCAGAACTGCAGTGAAAACAATCGTAGCCTGAACTCTAGCACTCGGCATTGCCCAACTGAGGCCAAAGGAGCAATTAATAAAATCCTAGCGTAATCCCTTTGCAATTATATTCTGTGCTTCTATTCATAAACCCAAATATCTCATATAGATTTTTAACAGCTTATCTACTTGCCCTGCCACCTTTAAAGATTTGTGTATATGAAAACCAAAGTTTCTCTGCTCACCGACACTTTATAAAAGTGTGCGGTATAAATTTAGAAAACCCAAGCTGGTTCCTCCTTTCTTCCTTCAAGTTCGCTGATCTGATAAAGTCCCCTTTTAATTGTAAATTCCTTCACCTTGACTAGATTGTTATAGCCAATTGCATGCAGCTGAAATCTTTATCTGTTCACTCGGCAGGCCCAGGCATTCACGAGTGCCCTCCGACTGAACAATATTGTGGAAACCTCGACAAAAATCATAGCATCAGTCACGCAAAGAGCGAGTGGTTTATTTCACAGCGATTTTATTGGAAAGTAGTTCATCCTGAATGCTTCTCTCGGGAGAACTCCATCAGCCCCGAGTTAACCTCTCATGTTGTCATTCTCACAGAAAGCAGACAGAAACTGATAATAACAGAAACCCACTTGTGGTATAATTAGTCATAGTTATCAAATGAATTATTAAAAATGTAGATTCAAAGTGTATGCTGCCTAACGAGCAGCCAGATTACACTAGGTCAAGTAGATTTGCAACTGCAAAGTGGAATTTGAGGGAGTTATTCAACCAATCATGCAAATTGTTCCGTCCTTCTGACCTTGTGTTGGTCAATGGTTCAGCCATTTTAGAAATAGTTGGGCTGGAGTTGCACTCTACAGCATTAAAATAAGAAACATCATTGATTGCCAACCCTTCCACAAATATTCACTCCCTCCACCACAAAGAATAAAGGTCAGTACAGCACAGGGACAGGCCCTTCAGCCCTCCAAATTGTGCCAACACAGATGCACCTCTGACCCAGTCACGGAGGCAGCCATATGCGCCATCTGCAAGATGCGCTGCGGGAATTTGCAAAGATTCCTTCAGCGGCGCCTTCCAAATCCATGAAAAATTCAATCAAATTTGATCTCCCTTTGTTAAAGCCATGGTGACTATCCCTGATCAATCCTTGCCTCTCCGAGTTGCGATTAATCCTTGCCTCCCAGAGTTACTTCCAACAGGTTCTCCAGTCCTGAAGTTAGGTTCACTGGTGTTATGGTTCAGATCAGAAACTCCACATGATGGCCACTATTGGGACAGCACGGTGGCTCACAGCACCAGGGACCCTAATTATTACATTGACCGTCAGAATCTTTTTCCCAACGTCCGTTGAAATGTCCAATACTAGAGGGGCATGCACTTCAGGTGAGAGGGGCAAATTTCAAAGGACATGTGAGGGGCAAGGTTTACATAAAGAGTGGCAGGCGTCTGGAACGTGCTGCCAGGGGTGGTAGTGGAGGCAGATACGATAGAGGCATTTAAGGGGCTTTTCGATAAGCGTATGGATATGCAAGGAATAGGGAGATAGTGACAAAGGACGGGCAGGAGGGATCAGTTTAATTTGCTGTCATGCTCGGCACAACATTGTGGGTCGAAGGATCTATGTTCTATGTTCTATATATATTATGTGTCACCAATAAGCAGTCCCTGTTCAACTGTACAAGCCTCTGAAGCTCTTTGTCAGGCTTACTAAACAAACCCTTATAGAATACAGAATGTACAGTACAGTACAGGCCCTTTGGCCCTCGATGTTGTGCCGAGCTATGCCCAAACCCAAGATCAGCAACACAGAGGATTGATGAGGGTAATGTGTTATGTGGTGTCCACGGACTGCAAAACGCATTTGATACAATGATGCACCACTGACCTACAAGCAAACTTATGGTTCAGAGTGAAAGGGATAGCATCAACATGGATACAAAATTGGTTGAGTGATGAGAGAAAGAGAGTGTTGGTTAATGGATTTCTTTGGGCTGAAGGAAGGTTTGTTTTTGGGTTCCCTATGGATCAGTTTGTTCATAAGCTTTTAAGTGTATTTATTAGTGTCACAAATAGGCTAACATTCACACTGCAATGAAGTTACTGTGAAAATCACTTAGTCTCCACACTCCGGCGCCTGTTGGAGTATGCTGAGGGAGAATTTAACTGAGAATTTCCTGATATGCATATGATCAAAACGTTCGACCTAATCAGCTCTATTCCTCCTTTTACCACTATTTTGCCGTTAACGTGCCTGTAGGAGATTTTGGAATTCCCCCTTATGTTGGCTGCCATTCACTTTTCACGTTACCATTTGCATCATAGAATGCTGACAGTGCAGAAGGAGGTCATTCGGCCCATCAGGTCTGCACTGTCCACAATCCCACTAGGCCCTACCCCCATAATCCCATGCATTTACTGTAGCCAGTCCCTCTGGCACTGAAGGGAAATTTAGCATGACCAATCCATCTAACTCACACATCTTTGAACTGTGGGAGGAAATCGGATGACATGGAGGAAATCCACGCAGACATGGTGATAACGTGCAAACTCCACACAGACAGTGACACAAGCCGGGAATCAAACCTGGGTCCCTGGTGCTGTGAGGCAGCAGTTCTAACCACTGAGCCACCACGCTGCATCTCTTCTTTGAGTTTTCACATCTCTTCTAAACTTCCTATTTTCAGTCTGGTTCCCAATTGTAATTCCTACCTGACATTTGATCAGAAATATTTTGACTTCTTTCTTTTAATTCCTATCTCTTCTCTCATCTAAGGGGCCTGGATTTGCTTCCATGTGTCTCCTGGGGCGGCATGGTGACACAATAGTTAGCTCTGGAGGAAGGTTTGTTTTTTGGGTTCCCACTGAACATGCTCAATGATCGAGGAAGAGAATTCCAAAGGATCATCACCCCCTGAGCGATGAAATTCCTCCCCAACTCAGTCTTAAATGCCCTGCCCCTTAACTTGCCACTGCGTCCCCTGGTTCTGGACTCAGCTGCCAGGGAAAAACATCATGTCCACATCAATCCTGAGTGTCTAGAGAGTACAGGCCCAGTTTCCTCAATCTTTCCTCATAAGACAATCCCGAATCCCAAGATTTGGTCTGGTGAGCATCCATTGCTCTCCTTTTATGGGAATTGCTGATGGCACAATTGGTTCGCGGAAGCCAGTCGCAAATTGAAACACCGCAAGTCAGAATTGGTTTTCCCAGAGGAACAATGTTATAAATGGGTGTTTGGTTCCTGAACTGAAGTACGGTGCCCTATTTTCACAGAGTAGAGTGTGATCTTCCTTCAATATAATTGCCTTACAGCATTAGTGCCTCACACTTTCAAAGACACTTCTATACCAAACCTGAGAGGCAATTTGCTCTTCCTGAGGTTGTGAAAAGCAGAACATAAAGCGACATAACGGTTGGTAAAGACCAACTGTCCATGGAACAACATCGTAAAGTCAAAACTGGGGTTGTAAATTTGAAACAGGGTGTCAAATTATGAATGTCATAAGTGACATCCAGCATAATTTGAACGTCATAAAGTCAAAGACTGCCTGTATATCCTTCCTTAGATAAGGAGACCGAAACTCCACACAAGACTCCATCTGCGACCTCACCAAAGTTCTATATAATTGCAGGAGGGCTTCTTTACTCACCTATTCAATCCAATTGTGCTTCACCATCAAAGGGTGGTGTGGAGGCACAGTGGTTAGCATTGCTGCCTCACAACGCAGGGTCACAGGTTCAACTTCTGACTGTCGATGTGCTGTTTGTTCATTCTTCCAGAGTCTGCATGGGTTTCCTTCGGGCGCTCTGCTTTCCTCCCACAGTCCGAGAATGTGCAGATTAAGTGGATTGGCCATGCTCAATTGCACCTTAGTGTTCTGAGATGTGTAGGTTAGAATAATTAGCCATGATAAATGCGTGGGATTACGGGGTTAGGGCAGGGGAGTGGGCCGGGTAAGATACTCCGCCAGAGAGTTGGTGCAGATTTGATGGGCTGAATTACCTCCTTCTACACCGTATGGATTCTATGATGATTCACCTTTCCGTAAAGGCCAACATTCCATTTGCCTTCCTTGTTGACTGTGCATCTAGCTTTAAGCAGCTCATGAGAAAGGACACCCAGGTCTCTTTGAATTTCCCAACCTCTCACCATTTAAGAAATATTTTGGGGAAGGAAATCTACCATCTTTATCTGGTCTGTCCAACAGAAAAGTGAATCAGAGCAGCATGGTGGCACTGTGGTTAGCACTGGTCCCTCACAGCGCCAGGGACCAGGCCAGACCCCAGGTGTGATTCCCTGCTTGGGTTACTGGGTTTGCACTGTGTCTACGTGGATTTCCTCCGGGTGTTCCGGTTTCCTCCCACAGTCCAAAAATGTGCAGGGTACATGGATTGGCCACGCTAAATTCCCCTTGGTGTCGCGGGGACGAGAAGGGTAAATGTATGCAGTTATGGAGATAGGGCCTGGTTGGGATTGTGGTCGGTGCAGACTCGATGGGCCAAATGGACTCTTTCTGCACTTAGGGTTTCTATGATTCTATGACTCTGAGTGGCCAAGCAAGCCACTCAGCTCAGGGGCAGTTAAAGGTGGTAATGAATGCTGGCCTTGTCAGTAATGCCCACATCAAAAAAAAAACTTAGAAAGTGCACTACCTGGCATGGTTACCTCGATTTAAATTGGAAGAACCTTCAGAAACAGGTGTATCACTGCAGATCGTATCAATGACCCAGACAGACTGATCAATAATCAACAGCATTTTGGAGTACCGCACTGCGGGGAAGATCAAATGACCAAGTCTTCCACAAAGGATTGAGTTGGTTCCAGCCTCTCAAAACAATCTTCAAAAACCTGATCCCAAACGGACCCCATTCATCTTCCACCCAAGTGGAATATTTTTTCCGAGAGGGCTTTGCTGGAGTGAATCTAATAGTCTGCACTCAAGCATGCGCCAATTTGTCTCATCTGTCAAAATTGAACAACCGGGGACGGGGGAGAAGTTGGTAACCAATGTTCGGCAAAGCTGCCATCTCATAAAGTGGAGGGTTAGCACAGTCAGTCGGTGAAAATGGATGCATCAGCCGCGTCAGAAATGCAGGTCTTAGTTTCTGAAATTGCTCTATTACGCGATGGAGTGGGCAGCACAATAGGAATTAATCCTGCCTGAGAGTGCTCGATTGGCAGAATGAAGAACTTACAATTAGGTTATCGCTCGCAGGCATATTTCAAAAGTCATACCATTATTGTGAAGTGCAGTAACCGTTGCAATGTGATCACATCATTTTGTGCATGCACAGATTCCTCAAATGACAAGAAAATGGATGATGTGTTTGTCTGTTTGCTTTGGAAGGAATGTTAGCCAGGACACTGTAAGAACTTCCTGATTTTCTTCAACTAGTCCATGGGATCTTTAACATACGAAGGAGACAGAAGGAGCTTTGATAAAGGGTCGCCTGGACTTGAAACGTCAGCTCTTTTCTCTCCTTACAGACGCTGCCATCTCTGCTGAGATTTTCCAGCATTTGTTCTTTTGGTTTCAGGTTCCAGCATCTGCAGTAATTTGCTTGATGAAGGAGACAGAGTGCCTGGTTTAAATCCTGGGGGCACGGTGGCACAGTTGTTGCCACTGCTGCCTCCCTGCACCGGGAACCCGGGTTCGATTCCTAGCTTCAGTCAGTCTCTCTGCGGAGTCTGCGCATTCTCCCCGTGGCTTTGTGGGTTTCCTCCAGGTGCTCCGGTCCCCTCCCACACTCCAAAGATGTGCAGGTTGGATGGATTGGGCACGCTAAATTGCACCTTAGTGTGAGGGGGGACTAGCTAGGGTAAAATCCATGAGGTTATGGGGATAGGGTCTGGGTGGGTTTGTGGTCGGTGCAAACATGAAGGGCCAAATGGCCTCCTTCTGCACTGTAGGAGTCTGTGAAGTTGTGAAAAGAGCTCAAACAATAACTGAAGGGTCAGCCTGGATTATGTTATAAAACATGCCCTGGAACTAACCTCTGTGCAGTTCTATCGCGTGGCAGTACTGAGAGTATTTTTTTGCACTCATTAGGCCACTTCACCTTGCTTGCATAATTATCTTCCAACAGGATCATAGAGTCCCTGCAGTGCAGAGAGAGGCCATTCGGCCCATCGCATCTTTGCCAGCACTTCTAATCTCCTCACCAAGTAAGGCATTAAGATATTCTGAATGGGATATTTCAGGCATATGGGAGTGGAGGGGATTTTCCTGTCCCGCCCGCCATGGGAATTGTGGCAGGCAGGGGGCAGGCCACGCAAAAGTCCGTTGACTTCGGGCGGGATTTTCCGGCTTTAGGACAAGAGTGGTCAGAAAACCACACCCCAGGTATCAGCATCAGGCACAGATCAGTGACATGACTGTTGGAATTCTGCCGCCTCGCAAGGCAGAGGCTCATAAGATACCGCCCGAGGCCAACGGAAAATGCCACTTTGCGAGCCTCGCCCGATTCTGGGGCGGGCAAGGTGGTAAAATTCTGGCCAGCATCTCAAAAATGTAGCCCGCACCCACCACCACCCCACCTCCCCCCCCCCACCTCATGCAGCTCTGCAACACCTGTTATTTCTCACACCAATGTGGTTGACTCTGGAACGGCCGAGCCCAGGGCAACTTGGGATGGGCAATAAAGGCTGGTCAGTCACCCATGCCCATGTCCCATGGATGAAGAAAGAAAAGGTTCCCCATGTTTGTGAGATTGAAAATTTAATGCGAGTTAGCTCTGATACAAGAATACTATTGTATTGTGTGTCAGTGCTCATAGAAAACTGAGAGTACCCTCGCTCATTTAATCTAGTTCCTGGATAGTCATTAGACATAACAGCCTTTCAATCCATCTAGTGATAACAGATTGGCTCGTGCTGACTAAATATCAATTAAGTCAATTATTGGGAGCAGGTCTCATTAGACCAAAACCAAACTGTCTTTCTCACAGTCACACTGTGGGCTAAATATAAATACCTTAGGTACTTAAAGTGCAGTTTAAACTTCCCATGATGAGGCATTAAAACTTTTTCATAAATGCTACATGCAAAAATTCTGTTAAGTTGGAATCAGCTGAAAGCTTTAGGGATTCATTAAGACGCTGCGTGATACATCATAAAGAGTTTTACCATCACAAAGCGTTTTTCAAACCTAGCAACAGAGTGCGATTATTTAAGACTTCACAAAAAATATCTCTCTTGATGGTTCAATTCCGTATGGCAGCAGGTGGCTGAGTTCAGAAAGGGAATGTGCAAGTCTCATGGTCTGCACTGAACTAGCTTTCTCTTACTCATTTGTGGGTCATGGGCATCGCTGGCTGGTTCCAGCATTTATTGCCCATCCCTGTTCGCCCTTGAACTGAGTGGCTTGCTTGGCCATTTCAGAGGGGCAGTTGAGAGTCAACCACATTGCTGTGGCCCTGGAGCCACATGTAGGCCAGACCAGGTAAGGATGGCAGATTTCCTTCCCTAAAGGGACATTAATGAAGCAGATGGGTTTTTTTCTGACAATTGACAATGGTATCACGGTTATCAGTAATTCTTAATTCCAGATATTTTTATTGAATTCAAATTCCACCATTTGCCGTGGCGGGTTCGAAACAGGTCTCCCGAACATTAGTTGAGTTTCTGGATTAATAGTCTAACGATAATATCACAAAGGCCATTGCATCCCCAAAATCTCAGTTGAGAACACTTGCCTCTGAGTTTGCAGGCTCTGCTTGTAAATCTGTCTGTGCTTTATATGCTCTGTCTGAGGCCAGAACTCTCCATTCACCTGACGAAGGGACTAACCCGAAAGCTTGTGAGTCTATTATCAAATAAATCGGTTGGACTAAAACCTGGTGTTGTCAGACTTTTTACTGTGTAAATCTGGCTCCAGACATTTAAGCACAGGAGCAAGATTACCACCCACAGTGTTGTACTGAGAGAGATTTTTAAAATTAATTAATAGGATGTGGACATCGCTGGCTAGGCCAGCATTTATTGTCCATCCCTAATTGCCCTTGAGAAGGTGTTGGTGAGTTGTCTTCTTGATTTGCTGCACTCCAAGTGACCAGGCACACCCACAGCATTATTAGAGAGGGGGTTCCAGGATTTTGACCCAGAAACAGTGGGAATGATGTTTTATTTCCAAGTGAGGATGGTGAGTGACTTAGAGAGGAGCTTCCATGTGATAGTGTTCCCACATATCTTCTGCCCTTGTCCTTTTAGATGGTAACAGTCGTGAGATTAGAAGGTGTTGTCTAAGGAGGTGTGGTGATTTTCTGCGGTGCATCTTGCAGATGGTACACATTGATGTCATTGCACATTGATGGTGGAGGGAGTGAGTGTTTGTAGAACGAATGCCAATCAAGCAGGGCCACTTTGTCCTGGATGGTGTTGAACTTCTTCAATGTTCTCGGAGCTGGACTCATCCAGACAAGTGGAGAATATGCCATTACACTTCTAACTTGTGTCTTGTAAATGGTGGGCAAGCTCTGGGGAGTCGGGAACTGAGTTATGCGCCGTGGCATTCCTTGGTCGGAATTTTGCTGTCCCGCCTGCCGTGGAAAGTGGAGTGGGCGAGGGGTGGAACATGGAAAGGTCCGTTGACCTCAGGCAGAAGTTCATGATTTCAGGCCAAGCGAGGTGGTAAAATCCCACCCCTAGTCTCTGGCCTGCTCTTGCAACCATAGTATTTATCTGGCTAGTCCAGTTCAGTTTCTGGTCAATGGTAACCCCGAGGGTGTTGATAACGGGGGACATTGCATTAGACAATAAACTGGGGACCTACCTGCCCTCTTAGTTAAAAGAAGAGCAGGGGATTTCTTTTCCCTCTGCCCCAACCAGTGTTTATCCCCCGACCAAACATTACAGGAATAGTTCATAGATCATAGAATCCTACAGTGCAGAAGGAGGCCATTCAGCCCATCAAATCTGCACTGTCCACAATACCACCCGAGCCCTATCCCCAGAACCCCATGCGTTCACCCTAGCCAGTCCCCCTGATACTAAGGGACAATTTAGCAAGACTAATCCACCTAACCCGCACATCTTTGGGCTGTGGGAAGAAACCGGAGCACTCAGCAGAAACCCACACATAGAACATAGAACATTGCAGCGCAGTACAGGCCCTTCAGCCCTCAATGTTGCACCGACCTATGAAACGAATCTAAAGCCCGTCTAACCTACACTATTCCAGTATCACCCATATGTTTATCCACAGACACGGGGAGAATGTGCAGACTCCACACAGGCAGTTACCCAAGCTGGGAATCGAACCCGGGTCACTGACACAGCGTTAACCACTGTGCCACCATGCCACCCAAAAGACGTGCTGGTTCGGTGCATTGGCCATGCTAAATTCTCCCTCAGTCTACTCGAACAGGCGCCAGAGTGTGGCGACTGGGGGATTTTCACAACGATTTTGTTGCAGTGTTAATGTGAATTCACCTGATGACAGAGAAGCGCTCCGAAAGCTCAAGATTCCAAATAAACCTGTTGGGCTTCAACTTGTTGTTGTGAGACTTCTTAATGTTAATGTAAATCTACTTGTTACACTAATAAATACATTTGAAATAATAAATTCTCTGCATTACAGAGGATAAATGAGTAGATTTTGTACAGGACATTTCACAACCTCACGACCTATCCAACCATATTTCACACTAAATGAAACATTCGATCCAACAGGATCTTTTGCCAACTCTGATCCTTCACATGTTGCTGTTTCTGGAAACAAGCTAAACAGACATTCACTGTTCTGGCTCTCTCAACAGCGACTGCACTACAATAATATTTCATGTGTGTGGATCAGGTCCAAGGCTGTGAAAGGCGCTATGCAAATACCTGCACGTCCTTTCTTTTCTCTTTCTGCCTCAGTCACGACGTGGACCGGAGAATGGCACTTGGCCTCACTTGACCTTAAGGTAGCGAGGAAATGCCATATCTGGCACCAACCCTGATTGCTCCCATGACTACTGCTGATAAGCCTGATTTTGCTACGACCTCAACAGCCAGCAATCCGCACCTCAAAATGAAAACACTAGAAGAGAGTTTTCAGCCTAATATGGTTTTAAGGGCGAACTAATATGGGTGTTCAAAATTAAGAGTGGTGTTTGTAAAGCAAACGAGGAGAAACTATTTCCACTAATAGAATAGTCAGTAACCAAAACATTTCAGAGTTGGCAAAAGAGCCTGTTGGATAATCCATTAATGTTTCATTGAGTGTGAAATATGTTTGGAAAAGTCCTGAGGTTGTGAAAGGTGCTAATTAAATCTGTGCATTTATCCTCTGTCATGCAGAGAGTTTATTATTTAAAGTTTATTTTTTAGTGTAACAAGTAGGCTTACATTAACAGTAAGTAGTCTCACAACCACAGGTTAAAGCCCAGCAGGTTTATTTGGAGTCATGAGTTTTTGGAGCGCTTCTCCTTCATCGGGTGAGTTCACACCAACACTGCAACAACGTCACTGTGAAAATCCCTTAGTCGTCACACTCCGGCGCCTGCTCGGGTACACTGAGGGAGAATTCAGCATAGCCAAAGCACCGCCTTTTGGACTGTGGGAGGAAACCGGAGCACCCAGAGGAAACCCACACAGGCATGGGGAGAATACGCAGACTCCACACAGGCAGTGACCCAAGCTGGGTCCTTTGCTAACCACTGTGCCACCATGCCACTTGCAATAAATTACTTTCAAAGTCACTGGTTGCTGCAGTGTAGTCAAATTGAGGTAGTGACTGTTTAAGACTTCCAGATCTCTGTGAGCAGTGATGGAATGGGGGGGAGTGGGGGGAGTACGTTGATAAAACATTCCAGTGCAGCTATGGGCCACATAAGAACATAAGAAATAGGAGCAGGAGTAGGCCATCTGGCCCCTCGAGCCTGCCCCGCCATTCAATAAGATCATGGCTGATCTGTCGTGTCTCAGTTCCACTTTCCCGCCCTCTCCCCATAACCCTTAATCCCCTCGCTTATCAAAAACCCATCAACCCGCGTCTTAAAAATATTTAGCGAGGCAGCCTCCACCACTTCAACGGGCAGAGAATTCCAGAGATTCACCACCCTTTGAGTGAAGAAGTTCCTCCTCAACTCCGTTCTAAACCGCCCCCCCCCTTTATCTTGAGGCTGTGCCCCCTAGCCCTACTGTCCTTTCTGAGCGGGAAGAGTCTCTCCACCTCTATCCTATCCATCCCATTCATCATCTTATATGTCTCAATGAGATCTCCCCTCATTCTTCTAAACTCTAAGGCCTGGTCCATTGACTCTACACTTACGCAGGCTGGCAGCCAATCAACCTGTTCTGTCTCTGATGCCACAGGTTGACGAAGGAGCGTCAGGAGAACCGCTCGTTGTTCTTCAAATAGCACCTAGGGATCTTTTAATGTTCATGTGAACAGGCAGTGAGCCTCCAGTGAAAATAATCATCAGCTTGCACGTGTTTGAAAGAAGGATGAATTCATTTTTTTGTTCGCCCGGCGCTCTACGAGCCCTGCATTTATCCCGCAACAACTGAAAGCTGCGGCCTTTTAATGGTAACGAGCGCCTTGTTTTGCTGAAACCCTTTGAGAACCACTGCGTTGGATTTCCCTTCAAACCCCAGCAGAGGATCGTCGGACCTGCGCGAGCGAAAGGGGCAGTCAAAACAATTATGATAATGCAGAGCACATAATCTGTACAGTGAGATGTCAGGAGAGGGAAGAGCAGTAAAGTCAGCTGCACAATGTGCTGTGAAATGTCAGAAAGCAACCCCAGGGACCCTTTGAACAAGGAGCTATCTGAGGTGAAGCAAAGTTTCAGTGCATGACATTTGTGTAGCGGACTGGCTGGTTTCAATTTATCTGTGCTCAGCAGCTAGGGGTGTTGCGAGGAGCGACGGTGACACAGACCGCAGATCTTGGCAGGTGATTTCACACTGGAGAGGGGGAGGAGCGGGTGCAACCAATGTTTAAACCGCAGTTCTGAGACAATGCTTACGTGTGTACCTTTTGTAGGGGCTCTTTATTATTGTGTTCCTCTTTTCCATTGCTCTGACTCTGTCTATACTTCTCGCTGCCTCAGTAAAGCAGCCAGCATAATCAAGAACCCCATGCACTGCCCGAGACATCCTTCCTTCCACCTTCTTCCAAAAAATTCCTGAATCCAGGGAAAAACTAAGAGTTTATTTTGTTTCCGCATCTTAAATAAGGAGCGCTCAACCAAACAATATTTATCATGATTTACAGGTCAACAGTTTTATTAACTCAGGGTTGATAAGTTTTCCCAGAATCAGCAGTTGCAGTCTTTTGGTTCGTTCTTGGGACATGGGTGACATGGGTAAGATTGCATCTATTGCCCATTCATGGGTGCCCTGAGAAGGTGACAGTCCTGGTCTTTCGACTGAACACATGCTAAAAGCAATCAAGCTTCCTGGGCATACTTTCTTCCACCTTCCATCTTGTGGGTGGCATGGTGGCACAGTGGTTAGCACCGCTGCTTCACAACGCCAGCGACCTGGGTTCAATTCCTGGCTTGGGTCACTGTCTGGTTGGAGACTGTACGTTCTCCCCATGTCTGCATGGGTTTCCTTCGGGTACTCCAGTTTCCTCCCATAATCTGAAAGACGTGCTGGTTAGGTGCATTGGCCATGCTAAATTCTCCCTCAGTGTACCCGAACAGGCGCCGGAGTGTGGCAACTAGGGGATTTTCACAGTAAATTCATTGCAGTGTTAATGTAAGCCTGCTTGTGACACGAACAAATAAATTTAAGAAGAATTTATTTTGTCAGGGAAACAATACACGTACCAACCGACTCAAGAATAGCTTCTTCCCTGCTGCCATCAGGCTTTTAAATGGGATGACCTCGGGTGAAGTTGTCCTTTCTTTGCACCCTAGCTATGACAGTAACCCTACATTCTGTCCCCTCTCCTTTCCTTCTCTATGAATGGCATGTTTTTACTCTATAGTGCACAAGAAACAATACTTTTCATTGTATATTAATACATGTGATAATCATAAATTGAAACAAATTTTGGGATTGACCACACTGAGCAGAAGCACTGAATCGTAGAATTCCTACAGTGCAAAAGGAGGCCATTTGGTCCATCGAATCTGCACTGACAACAATCCCACCCAGGCTCTATCCCTGTAACCCCACACATTTACCCTACTAGTCCCCTGAACACCAAGGGAAAATTTAGCATGGCCAGTCATCCTAACCCGCACATCTTTGGAGTGTGAAAGGAAACCGGAGCACCCGGAGGAAACACGCACAGACACGGGGAGAACATGCAAACTCCACACAGTCACCCAGAGCGGGAATTGAACCTGGGTTGCTGGTGCTATGAAGCAACAGTAGTAACCACTGCGCCACTGTGCCACCCAACAGATATTTTTTTCTTTCCTAACCCAGCAAACTGGCTCTGCCACACACTGGCCCTGTGGATACTGAGGTCAGTTGCATCCCCCAGGTTGGCCAACCCAGTGAAGTGAGGAATTACAGATGGGTCCTTGTGGTTATCTGCCATTGGGCTATATTAGAATGTCTTTAACCTCTGGCCCAGTGAAGAGTGTTAACACACTTTAATAAAATGAGGATCAGATTCTTAACATTTCAAAACACAAGAGAATGTTAGCCTTGTGTTATGTTACTAGGCTAATATTTCGTCAATGTGCATTTAACTCTCATGACAGCTGCTATGGAATTTAAGTTCAGTTAATGGATAAATCTGGGATTAAACGCTAACATCAATGTTGGTGATCGTGTGTGTAATAAACTGAATGCGACTGGATGTGGCTCAACGCAACAAAGGATTTATTGCCAACGATAAATAAGTATTTACAACAAAATGTCAGACAAGATCAACTATGCAACGATACAATACTCTGCCCTGGCTCCCAACTGCAGGACCTCCTCAACCTCGAGTAGGCTCCCTTGCTCTCAATTGACTTAGCAACTCACCTTAACTGGCCATAGGATCCGGGCCGAATGTGTGGCCCTCAGGAAATGCACCCTTAGAGGGGCCACACTACTACCAGATTGCTGTAAAACCCTAACTGATCGCGAATCTACTACGGGGAAGGAGGTCTGCCTTCCGTATCCAGTCTGAACTCCATGTGACTCCAGACCGACACCAACGGAGTGGATTCTTGTCTGCCTCCTGGAAGGGCCTATCAAGCCATTCAATTACGGGAAATAAATGCAGGAATTTTCTGGGGACCATCATCCTCTGAATGAACTTTCAAAAAAAAAGGAAAACATTAGTACAGGTTTGATAGACTAAGTGAGCGCTCTCCATGCTGAACACTGCTAGATATGGTGTATGGGGACCAGAGCAGGAAGACTTGCAGGATGTGCGCAATGTTGTTGAAAATGAAGGAGTTGAAATTCATCAGTCCTTTTCCATCAATCTAATTCCAACTCTGCTGAAAGTAGAGCAAAAGTAGAGCAGCACAGTGGCAGAGTGGTTAGCACTGCTGCCTCACATCCCACCAGAGACCTGGATTCGATTCCCAGCTTCCCACTGTCTCTGTGGAGTTTGTACATTCTCCCTGTGTCTACGTGGATTTCCTCTGGGTGCTTCAGTTTCCTCCCACATTCCAAAGATGTGCAAAATTAGGAGTGGCCATGTTAAATTGCCCCTTATTCCCCAAAGATGTGTAGGTTGAGTGTTTTAGCCATGGAAAATGCATGAGGTTACAGGGATAGAGCAGAGGGGGTGGGACTGGATGGCCTCTTTCTGCACTGTAGGCAGTCTGTGAAGAACCATGAGTGAGGATGGAAATTGGCCAGGTTTGTGTCCCCGTTGTACAAATCCTTGCCAAAAAAGGGAAAAAGTTTGCCCTTATTTAGCGACATTCCCATCCTCAGGACGTCGCAAAACTCTTCGCAGCCATTGGAGTTCTTGATTGGTTGAAATGTCAAATGTGCACAGCAAGTTCTCACACAGAAATTAAATATGTGGCTAGAAAATCTCTTTCAGTGATAATGGTTGAAGGATGAATATTGGCAAGGCACCAAGGTGAATTCCCATGCTCTTCCTCAAAATAGTGCCACGTGATCTTGTTTATTCAACAGGAAAGGGTGACACTGTGGTTAGCACTGCTGCCTCACAGTGCCAGGGACCCAGGTTCAATTCCCAGATTGGGTCACTATCAGTGTGGAGTCTGCATGATCTCCCCATGTCTGCGTGGGTTTCCTCCGGGTGCTGTGGCTTCCCCCCCGCAATCTGAACGACGTGCTGGTTAGTAGCATTGGCCGTGCTAAATCCCCCCTCGGTGTACCCGAACAGGTGCTGGAATTTGGAGACTAGGGGGTTTTCACAGTAATGTCATTGCAGCGTTACTGTAAGCCTACTTGTGACACTAATGAATACAAGCTAAAGAAAGGTCAGCTAGAGTTTCAGGACAATATTTCATCCAACGTACAAGCTTGGATTAAGTGGTCAAATCGCCGGAGGAAGACTTGAACTCACAACTCAGTGGCAAGCAGGCTACCAACAGAGCCAAGGCTGACACACTGTTGTTGAATGATGTCCATTTATGGCCTGCCGAACAGTTCTTCCATCAGTCAGTTCAGAACGTGTCAGCATTTACAGACGAACCTCCCATTAGGATCTGCATCATCGAGTACGTGACTCATTTTGCCCTTTCTGGGCCAATTATGTAAGAAAATGCCAGACAAGCACGTCGCGAACAAACAATTATTTGTCAGCCTCAGAAT
This sequence comes from Carcharhinus amblyrhynchos, assembly GCF_965287045.1. Classification (NCBI taxonomy): domain Eukaryota; kingdom Metazoa; phylum Chordata; class Chondrichthyes; order Carcharhiniformes; family Carcharhinidae; genus Carcharhinus; species Carcharhinus amblyrhynchos. The sequence goes on along the minus strand of NC_137332.1, from coordinate 8,380,860 downwards.
TGTAGTTAGCAGCATTTAGAAACTTAAAAAAATTTGTGTGTACAATTAATTATTCTCTGAGTTTACTTGATGAAGCAAACAAGAGGCTACGAAAGCCTTCAATTATGAGACAGTAATTTAGCAGTAACCGCTTGCTGCTTATGAATTTAAAGCTATGTGTCTGAGATTGATATGAATTGGAGAGAATAATTTAGATTATCCTCCATTGAGAACTGACAAGTGAACAGCATTAGGTAGCCAGTCTAATGTGTAGATTGAGTTCTGCATGTTTGCCATTCACCATCTTTTCAAACTTTGTCTAATCTTGTCCTCATGGGCTACGGTGGATGAATTATTTGAAGTCCCTTCCTCTGGGATTTGATGCTAGACTTCTGAGGTGCCAGGCCAGAAGGTTCTTTATCTGTAAAGATGCTTACCTGCTGAGGTGGCACGGTGGCAGAAAGGTTAGCACTGTTGCCTCACAGGGCCAGGGACTTGGGTCCCATTCTGGCCTTGGGCGATTGTGGAGTTTGCACATTCTCCCCATGTCTGACTGGGTTTCCTTTGGGTGCTCTGGTTTTCTCCCACAGTCCAAAGATGTGCAGGTTAAGGGCAATGATAAATTGGCCCAAATATGTGCAGGTTAGGTGGATTGGCCATATTAACTTGCCTCTTAGTGCCCAAATATGTGTCGGTTAGTTGGGTTAGCCATACTAAATTGCCCCTTAGTATCAAAAAGTATGTCGGTTAGGTGGGTTGGTCATGTTAAATTGCCCCTTAGTGTTCAAAGATAAGGATCAGGGATTAGCGGGGTAAATACGTAGTTATGGGGATAGAACATAGAACATAGAACATTACAGCGCAGAACAGGCCCTTCGGCCCACAATGTTGCGCCGACGAGCTTTTAAAAAAAAAACAACACTAACCCACTAATCTAAACCAATCCCATTTCGTCCATAAACCTATCCACAGATCTCTTAAACGCCCCCAAACTAGGCGCATTTACAACTGCAGCTGGCAGGGCATTCCAGTCCCTCACCACCTTCTGGGTAAAGAACCTACCCCTGACATCAGTCCTATAACTACCCCCCCTTAATTTAAAGCCGTGCCCCCTCGTGCTAGCTTTCTCCATCCTAGGAAAAAGGCTATCACTATCCACCCTGTCTAAACCTCTAATCATCTTATATGTTTCAATAAGGTCCCCTTATGTTTCAATAAGGGCCTGGCTAAAATGTTCTGTTGGCGAGTCAGTGCAGACTGGATGGGCTAAATGCCTCCTTCAGCACAGTAGTGATTCTATGATTTTTCCGGATAAATGTCCCGCCATCTATCAGCTGCTTCAAATCTTACCAATCCCAGGGAAAGTTGTACATCTAAGTGACACTTACGTATAATCTCAGAGTAAGATTTTGATTTGATTTGGTTTATTATTGTCACATGTATCAGCATAGTGAAAAGTATTGTTTCTTGCACACTATACAGACAGAGCATACCGTTCATAGAGAAGGAAAGGAGAGAGTTCAGAATGTAGTGTTACAGTGATAGCTGGGGTGTAGAGAAAGATCAACTTAGTGCGAGGTAGGTCCATTCAAAAGTCTGACAGCAGCAGGGAAGAAGCTGTTCTTGAGTCGGTTGGTACGTGATCTCAGAAATTTGTATTTTTTCCTGACGGAGGTCACCTATTTCAGACAGAGGTGAGGAGGAATTTCTTCTCTCAGAGGGTAGTAAATCTGTGGAATTCTTAACCGCAGAGGGCTGTAAAGGCTGGATCAGTAAGTATGTTCGAGGCTGAGATAGACATTTTATATCAGTAAGGGAATCAAAAGCTTTGGGGATAAGGCAGGAAAGTGGAATTGAGAATCATCATATCAGATCAGTCATGATCTCATTGAAAGATAGAGCAGACCTGATGGGCTGAATGGCCTACGCCTTATGCCTAATCCTAACTGGTACATATGTACAACCTAAACTTTTCATCGAATCCCTACTGTGCAGCAGAAGGCCATTCAGCCCATCGAGTCTGTACCAATTCAGCATCTTACCCAGGCCCTATGCTTAACCCCATAATACACCTAACTGATACATCTTGGATCATTAGAACATAGAATCCCTATAGGGCAGAAGGAGGCCCATTAAGTGGCAATTCTGCTTAGCCTAACGTGCACATCTTTGGAGTGTGGGTGGAAACTTGAGCACCCGGAGGGAACCCACACTGACAGGGAGAGAATGTATAAACTCCACACGGACAGCTACCCGAGGCTGGGATTGAACTCGAGTCTCTGGCGCTGTGGGCCAGCAATGCTAACCATTGTGCCACTATGCCACCCTAACCTCAGTAACATAGAACATAGAAAAACTAAGCATAAACAGGCCCTTCGGCCCACAAGTTGAGCTGACCATATCCCTACATGCTGGGCCTATCTATAACCCTCAATCCTATTAAATCCCATGTACTCATCCAGAAGTCTCTTAAAAGACCCAAACGAATTTGCCTCCACCACCACCGACGGCAGCCGATTCCACTCACCCATCCCCCTCTGAGTGAAAAACTTACTCCTAACGTATTCCTCTCTTTATCCCGAGTCCAGATAGATGCCATCTATGCAAATGACATTGGGGGAGGGATAGCAGAGGCCCTATTACAGATATATGTATTTATGTATATAGTATACCTATCTGTAATAGCGTGTATATATCTATATTTATAATTCCTTAGCAAAAGGGTTGGCATCCTACAGACAGCTAATGTGATTCCTGCATAAAAAGGAAGAGCAAGTCCAGAAACTATGAAGCAATTAGCTTCATGTTGGTTTTAGGAAAGATAATGGAATTCTTACTCAAACATGCAATTGAGAAACATCAGAGATTGTAAGTGGTCAATCTTCATTTCAAAAGAGAAGGTCACGCTTGGCCAAACTTATTGAATAGTTTGAAGAAAACAATAGAAAGACTGGGCAAGGTGAATGCGGTAATGTATTTGGATTTTTCAGATGCCTTTGAAAGTTTCACATAGTGACTCATAACTAACATTGGACAAGTAACAGAATGGAGAACAAGCTAACAAAAGAACACAAGGAGTCCAAACTGCACATAGGGGAAGGCGGTGGAGTCGTAGTAATATCACTGGGCTTGTGATCAAACGAGCCACCCTCATGCTTTGGGGAGTATGAGTTCAAATCCCACCAGGGCAGGTGATGGAATTTTGAATACAATGAATAAAATCCGGAATTGAAAGCCAGACTCAGTAATGAATATTCAGCCCCTGAGCGCTCTCTCTGCCATTCAATAAAGTTGTGGCCGATCTTTTTGTGGCTTCAAGTGCACTTTCATTCCTCTACCCATTGATTTGGTATTTGATTTATTATTGTCATACATTGTCACTGCATACAGTGAAAAGTATTGTTTCTTGCGCGCTACACAGTCAAAGCATACTATTCATAGAGAAGGAAAGGAGAGACTGCAGAATGTAGTGTTACAATAATAGCTAGGGTGTAGAGAAAGATCAACTTAATGCGAGGTAAGTCCATTCAAAAGTCTGATGGCAGCAGGGAAGAAGCTGTTCTTGAGTCAGTTGATACGTGACCTCAGATTTTGGTGTCTTTTTCTCGACGGAAGAAGGTGTAAGAGAGAATGTGCGGGGTGCATGGGGTCCTTAATTATGCTGGCTGCTTTGCTGAGGCAGCAGGAAATGTAGACAGAGTCAATGGATAGGAAGCTGGTTTACGTGATAGATTGGGCTACATTCACGACTTTTTCTAGTTCTTTGCGGTCTTTGGCAGAGCAGGAGCCATACCACTCTGGCACTTCTGTAAATGCTGGTGAAAGTCGTAGCTGACATGCCAAAGTTCCTTAATCTTCTGAGAAAGTAGAGGAATTGGTGATTGATATAATAAGATTACCCTGGCGAGTATGTATTTTGTGTGCTAAAAATGACCAATAAAGCTACCTTTCTAGAGTTTAACATTCATGTATGCTCTTTTGGAGTTTCCAAGACAACCCACTGATTAAGGCTACAGAGTGGTTTCTACATATAGAGGGGACCATTAACATTTGGCGTGAGCAATGCATAATGTACTTTAATGTAACCAACTAATATATTTTATATAATTGGATTAAAAATCAATGAAAAGACATAATGAAACTGCAAATTATGGGTCCCTTCGTGCTGCTTATGTTGAGGAACTACAACCTTTTGTAGTTCCTTGTGGCCTTGAGCAGAGCAGGAGATATACCAAGCTGTGATACAACCAGAAAGAATGCTTTCTATGGTGCATCTGTAAAAGTTGGTGAGAGCTGCAGCTGACGTGCCAAATTTCCTTAGTCTTCTGAGAAAGTAGAGGCATTGGTAGCAGAGGCATTGACTCCCTTACCAAGCAAGAGTTTGTCTAACCCAGCCTAAAGAAATATTTGATGGCCCAGCCTCCACCAGTCTCTGGGGAAGAGTGTTCCACAGCTTCATGGCTATCTGAGAGAACATACATAATGGTTTAACATAAAAACGCACAATTTGGTTCAAAAATGCCCTTTAGGAAAGGAAATCGGCCATCCTTAACCGGTCTGGCCTACATGTGATTCCAGATCCGCAGCGATGTGGTTGATTTATGTTTCTCATTGTGGTTGACGTGCACTCAAAATGGCCTGAAGTCTCCATTGTGAAGACAATGTACTCAAAGAGAACAATGGGAATACTGAGTGAGATTCTTGGAAGATACAGTTACCCTGAGCAACTTGTGCGACAATTGACTGCATTTAATTTTACAAGAATTCCACTGCCTCGGAAAAGCAGCCAGCATAATCAAGGATTCCAGACACCCTGGACATACTCTCTTTCACCTTCTTCTGTCAGGAAAGAGATAAAAGGTCTGACGTCTCATACCAACCGACTCAAGAACAGCTTCTTCCCTGCTGCCATCAGGCTTTTAAATGGATCTATCATATATTAAGCTGAGCTTACCCTAGCTAAGATTATAACACTCCACTCTGCACTCTTCCCTTTCCTTCTCTTTGATCGCTATGTTTTGTCTGTGCAATGCTCATAAAACAATATTTTTCACTGTATACTAATACATGTGACAATAATAAATCAAATCAAATCAAAGCTATTAAAGGCAAACAGGATTCAACACATCATCATCCTGTCTCAAATTGGCTGATAGAATGATTTGTTCTGATGATGGAAGGCTTGTTATGTTTGATTTGATTTGATTTATTATCTTGGCATGTATTAACATACAGTGAAAAGTATCATTTCATGCACTCTAAACAGACAAAACATGCCTGTTCATAGAGAAGGAAATAACAGAGTGCAGAATGTAGTGTTGCAGTCGTAGCAAATAGAAGGTAACTCAAGAGTAAGGATCATTGCCCAAACCAATGGTGCCCCACCCGTGTGTTACGACATGACAATCCTCCACACGTGCCATGAAAAGGATTCAAAATTTATGTAATTAATCTAAAATGAACTTTCATCTTCAGCTCTGTTGTTGGCCTTTCCAGGACCAGGCAAGCCCTGAGCCTTCCACATTTTAGATTTTTTCACGTGGGTCAGGTCTGTGTGCGTGACCAACAAGACTTGAAGTTGAAGTCAAAGATCCCATACATCAGCACAAAAAGCAGAAGCTCAAAAAGGGCCCCAAAAAACTCTGGGAGAAGCAAGGCCGACAGGGAGAGGTTGAGAAAAAGCAAGGGGACCAACATTCCACCAAGTCCGGCTGTGATATTTGAACCCACGTAGCCTGCAGCCTAGGCCCCTGGATTACTTTGTTTTTCCATTTACACATTTAACCTCTTCATGGACACCAACAGCACCATTCTTTACCATCATGATTTACATTCCCTTTGTCTTTCTGTCTGTGCCATCCCTATCAATTACATCTCCCCCCACCCTCACATTATAAACCTTGTCCCATTTTCCTTGTCTTTCACTCTGATGAAGGGTCAGCCTGACTCGAAACATTGGCTCCATTCTCGCTCCACAGATGCTGTCAGACCTGCTCAGCACTACATAACTGACAAGTATGCTGCCAGACCTGAGAGATTACAGCTACCAGGAGGATCGAACAGGCTGGAGACCTTATCTCTGTCAGAGAGTATGTGACCAAGTGGAGACCATTAAAATTCTGTTTGCTATGTGGAGAAGATATTTTACATCCAAGGGTGACCTGAACTAGGGATCATAAATGTAAGATAGTAGCTAATAAGTCCAATAATGTCGAATTTCTAAATATATCCTCAGCAGAAGCACACAAAGGGACCCATAATTTGCAGTTTCAATATATCTTTTCATTGATTTTTAATCCAGCTATATAATAAAATATACTAGTTGGTTGCATTAAAGTATATTATGCATTGCTCACGCCAAATGTTAATGGTCCCCTCTATATGCAGAAACCACACTGTAACCTTAATCAGTGGATTGTCTTGGAAACTCCAAAAGAGCATACATGAATGTTAAACTCTAGAAAGGTACCTTGATTGGTCATTTTTAGCACACAAAACACTTGCTCATCAGCATAATCTTATTATGTCAATCACCAAAGCCTCGACTTTCTCAGAAGATTAAGGAAATTTGGGCATGTCAGCTTTGACTTTCACCAGCATTTACAGATGCATCATTGAAAGCATTCTTTCTGCTTGTATCACAGCCTGGTATGGCTCCTGCTCTGCCCAAGACAAAAGAAACTACAAAAAGTCATGAATGTAGCCCAATCCATCACGCAAACCAGCCTCCCATCCATTCAATCTGCCTACCCTTCCCACTGCCTCGGTAAAGCAACCTGCATAACTAAGGACCCCATGCACCCTGGGCATTCTCTCTTCCACCTTCTTCCGCTGAGAAAAAGATACAAAAGTCTGAGGTCACGTACCCAACCGACTCAAGAACAGCTTCTTCTCTGCTGCTGTCAGACTTTTGAATGGACTTGCTTTGCATTAAGTTGATCTTTCTTTACACCCTTGTTATGACACTACATTCTGCGGTCTCTCCTTTCCTTCTCTATGAATGGTATGTTTTGTCTGCATAGCACGCCAGAAACAATACTTTTCACTGTATGTTAATACATGTGACAATAATAAATCAAATCAAAAATCATTTTCATCATTCTGCTGGAATCCATTTCAGGTAAATGTTATGGGAAAGAAATTTACAGGGTGAGTGTAGCATTTCAACGCAGAAACACTCTGTGTAAGGGCACCATGATATTCACGAGGGGTGCGCCAGAATAAATATCCTGGTGTGGAGATTGTAAGAAATTGGCCTCTTCATAATAATCCAAAACCAATCACGACCAATGAATTACTGTAACCATTGTTTTTAATGCTTAGTGGCATTTTTGGTTTTGCCCAACAAACCTACTCCTTCTAGAATCATAGAACCCATAGAATCCTACAATGCAGAAGAAGGCCATTTGGCCCATCGAATCTGCACCAACCACAATTCCATCCTATCCCCATAACGCAATGCATTTACCCTACCTAGTCCCCCTGACACCAAGGGGCAATTTAGAATGGCCAATCCACCTAACCCAGGCATCTTCAGACTGTGGGAGGAAACTGGAGCACCAGGAGGAAACCCACACAGACACGGGGAGAATGTGCAAACTCCACAGAGACAGTGATCTGAGGGCAGAATTGAACCCTGGACCCTGGCGCTGTGAGGCAGCAGTGTTAGCCACTGTGTCGCCCTGCTGTCCCATATCTAGAGCTCATGGCCAGTTCCTAATGGCCAATAGGAATTATAGAATCAAGGTGGCGCAGTGGTTAGCATTGCTATGTCACAACTCCAGGGATCTGGGTTCAATCCCAGCTTGAGTCACTGTATAAAGAGTTTGCACATTCTTCCCAAGTCTGCATGAGTTTCCTCTGCGTGCTCCAGCTTCCTCCCACAGTCCTAAGATATGCAGGGTAGGCTGATAGGCCATGCTAAATTGCTCATAGTGTCATGGGATGTGTAGGTTAGAGGAATTACTGGGGTAAATGAGTGAGGTTGTGGGAATAGGGCCTTGTTGGGATTGTTGTTAGTGCAGACTCGATGGGCTGAGTGGCCTCCTTCTGCACTGTGGGGTTTCTATGGTTTCTATACAGTACAAAAGAGACCCTTCAGCCCATCAGGTCTGTACTAGCATACAAGAAACACATGCCAAATCCCATTTTCCCATCTCTGAATGGCTGGGGTGTTCCAAGGCCTTGGTTAGCTCTTCAGAATATCAATGTGGAGATCACCAGCCTCAACTTTATTTGATTACCTCCATCCTGACATTGAATTAAATAATTTGGAAGGGGAAGTTACTGCTTGTGCTGTAACTAATTGGATGAAAGAGGGCACCATTAACTTTCTTTTCCCCCTGTTCTCCAAGACCAAGTGCATCTTCCTTAGTGCAGATGGATGTTCCCTTATATTGGCTTGTGTTAGTCATCTAGTATTGATCCGGTGCATTGAGAAAAGACCTTGTTGGTTCCTTTACCAGGAATATTTGTCAACACTCACCATTCATGAGGGGGACGGGCGCAGATAGTGAAAGCAAATATGGTCGTGACTTTTAAGGGGTGTCTTGACAAATACATGACTAGGATGGGAATACAGGGATATGGTCCCCAGTAGGGTAGAGGGTTTTAGTTCAGTCAGGCAGCATAGCTTAATAGGGCATACGTAATAGGGCACATACGCCTTGTTTGTGAACACAAGTCCTCACTCGCCTGAAGACGGAGCTTGAGGTTCCAGAGGCTAGTGCTGCCAGATAAACCTGTTGGAATTTAACCTGGTTTTGTGAGACCTCTTACTGTGCTTACTCCTGTCCAATGCCGGCATCTCCACATCGAAGTGTTCCTCAACAGGAAGAGAACACTGCTGTCTGGTTATTGTTGAGCAGTGTCCATTCATCCATTGTCGCAGCGTCTGCATGGTCTCCCCAGAGTACCATGCCTCGGGACCGCCTTTCCTGCAGTGTATCAGGTAGACAACATTGGCCGAGTCACAAGAATATGTACCGTGTACCTGGTGGATGGTGTTCTCACGTGAAATGGCGTCCGTGTCGATGATCTGGCACGTCTTGCAGAGATCCGGCACATCTCTTTAACCTGAACTTAACACTCTCTCCACTCGCATTGTCTGTTCCTGTAAAGACTTGATTAACTCTTAAGACTCACATTCCAACTATTGATTGAGTTTGTGTCTATACATGCCCTGTTTGTGAACGCAACTCCCACTCACCTGATGAAAGTTCGTGCTACCAAATAAACCTGTTGGACTTTAACCTGGTGTTGTGAGACTTCTTAGTGTGCCTATCCCATTCCAACGCTGGCATCTCCACATCATTTCTGAGGCAGCAGGAAGTGTAAACGGAGTCAATGGATGGGAAACTGGTGTGCGTGATGGACTGGGCTACGTTCACAACCCTTTGTAGTTTCCAGCGGTTTGGGTCAGGGCAGGGAACATACCAAGCTGTGATACGTCTGGGAAGGATGCTTTCTGTAGTGTGCCTACAAAACTTGTTGGGAGCCCTCACGCACAAGTTGTATTTTGGACCAGTCAATCTAACATCAGCAGTGATCAAACTTACAGAAGTTATAGTCTACGATAACATGAACATTCACACAGGAAGGCATGGGTTAATTAGGGACAGCCAAATTGTATTGTCAAAAGCAAGTGGCAGCAGATACGGTTAATTGAGGGGGCAATCGAGGAATGGAGTGATAAAAAAAAGCTCATGCATGGGAAATTATCAAATGATGTTTGATAAACTACTGCATGAGAGGCTTGTGGATAAAATTAAGGCGGATGGTATTCATCAAAGTGTGACAACATGGATACAAAACTGTTTAAAGAACAGAAAGCAGTTGTGGTTTGTGGAACTTATTCAAATAGGAAAGTTTTAACAGTGATGACCTCCAGGGGTCAGTGTTGGGATTATTGACTTTGTCTCATATAAACACACAAAACAAGAACCAAGTATGGAGATGTGAAAATCGTAGGTGATCCAAAAATGGCAAACATCGTCAAGAGGACTGTAGATGAGTTCAGAAGGACATCCAATGTTTAGTGGGTGGACCAGACAGATGAACCCTGAGGTTGAAAATACTAAACACAAAGTAGAGAAGCAGAGAACCTGGGGTTCGAACATATACGTTCTTGTGGGAGGGGGATTTGATCAAGTCGTAAAAGGAAGATCTGCAAATCTTGGTTTTATAAACAGGATCAGACAGCCCAAAAGCAAAGAGATCATGTTAAACCTATTGGGTTGGTCATAACTAGAGCATTGTGCCCAGTTTTGGGCACCACATTTGGGAAAGATGTAAAGATGAATCACAGAAAGTCAATATGCAGATACAGTACTCAATAAAAATGGCAAATGGGTTGTTGTCGTTTATTGCAAAGGGACTAAAGTATAAAAGTAGAGTTGTGTTGTTGCTGCAGTGTTTTGGTGGAACCACATCTGGAGTATTGTGTCCAGTTTCAGTCTCCTTATCTGAGGAAGGATGATTTGATTTGATTTGATTTATTAGTGTCACACGCATTAACATACAGTGAAAAGTGTTGTTTCTTGTGCGCTATACAGACAAAACATATTGTTCATAGAGAAGGAAACGAGAGAATGAGGAATGTCATGTTACAGTCATAGCTGGAGTGCAGAGAAAGATCAACTTAATGCAGGATAAGTCCCTATACACCTACCATCGTGCAGCCAAATTCCCCGTGAATTCGATTTTCAAGATTGCTGACGACACCGCCATAGTGGGTCTGATCTCAAACAATGATGAGACAGAGAACAGGAACGAGATAGAGAATCTGGTGAACTGGTGCAGCAACAAGAATCTCTTCCTCAATGTCAACAAACAAAGGCGATTGACATCAACTTCAGGAAGCGTAAAGGAGAGCATGCCCTGTTCTCCTGGATGTGGTGGTATTGGAGGCAGTTCAGAGGAGGTTCATCAGATTGATTCCGGGGATGAAAGGGTTGACGTATGAGGAGAGATTAAACAGTTTGGGCTTGTACTAGCTGGGGTTTAGAAGGATAAGAGAGGATCTGATCAAGGTATGTAAAGTGCTAAAAGCGATTGATTAAGTAAATGTAGACCAAGTGTTTCCTCTTATGGGGCAATCTTAAACAAGAGGACACAGGTATAGGTTGAAAGGCAATAGATTTAAAACTGAGATGAGGATTACTTCTCGCAGAAGGTGAAGAATTTGTGAGTTACTGTGCCATAACGCATTGGAGTCTAAATCATTGAATGGTTTCAAGAAGGAGATAGATGTCATTCTAATGGAAAAAGGGAGAAGGGGATATGGGAACTGGTGGGGAAGTGGATTTGAGGCCTGGGAGAGATCAGCCATGATCTGATTGAATGGCGGAGCAGGCTCGAAGGGCTGAATTTGTCTACTTCTGCTCTTAATTCCTATGTTCGTATGAAATAGGAGACGGTATATAAGAAATTCAAAAAAGATGACATGAAGAGTGAAATATTCCTGTTAAGAGAAAAGATGAGAAAAATTGGAACAAAAGTAGCTAAAGACAGATCTGATAGAGATATTCAAACTTGCAGATACAGTTAAATCGAGGAAACCATTTACATTAGTGTCAAAAGGTCACAAATTTAAAATCATGACCGAATGAATAAAATACGAGGTTCGGAGAAGCTTTTTTTATGCAGAAGGATTTCAGGACATGGAATAGTCTATCAAAAGAATGGTGGAAGCAGCATCCATCACAGTTTTTTTTTGGAAGGAGTGGAGTGGCACGGTGGCGCAGTGGTTAACACTGCGGCCTCACAGCGCCAGGGGCCTGGGTTCAATCCCTGGCTCGGGTCACTACCTCGGCAGAATCTGTGCATTTTCCCTGTGTCTGTGTAGGTTTCCTCTGGGTGCTCCGGTTTCCTCTGACAGTCTGAAATACATGCTGTTAAATTCTCCCTCAGTGTAACTGAACGGGTGCCAGAGTGTGGCGACTGGGGGATTTTCGCAGTAACTTTGTTGCAGTGTTAATGTAAGCCTACTTAAACTGAATGAACATTTTAAAAAGAGGAGACAGAAGGGGAATGTATTTCAGGCAATGATGTACTTTGTCTTTTCGGGATAGCAGCATGACATCATTAGAAAGGAAATGTGGCCTGTGATCCAGTCTTAATGTCACTTTTGTTTTTGCTTTGAGCAGAGCATTCACACACAGCTCTGAGGTCTTTGTGCTTCATACTTATGTATAACATGGCAGCAGAGTGGCACAGCAGTTAGCATTGCTGCCTGACAGCACCTGGAGCCCGGGTTCGGATCCCAGCTTGGGTTACAGATTGTGTGAAGTTTGCACGTTTCCCCCCGTGTGCCTGCGTGCGGATCCTACGCGTGCTTCAGTTTCCTCCCACGGTCCAAAAGATGTGCTGGTTAGGTGGATTGGCCGTACTAAATTGCCCCTTCATGTTAGGGAGACCAGCAGGGTAAATATGTCAGGTTAAGGTGATAGGGCCAAGGTGGGATTGTTGTCAATGTAGGCTTGATGGGCCGATTGGCCTCCTTCTATACTGTAAGGATACTATGATTCTATAACTGTTCTTAGATGCCTAGTCTTAATAAATGAACCCACAATGTGTTTACCCAATCCCTTATAGCAACGAGGCATAATAACAAAAAGGACTAAATGGATTTTATCGGAGAGCCGGCACAGCTGTGATGGGCCAATTGGCCTCTTCCATGCTGTAAATTGTACGTTTCTGTGGTGCTAGTACCTGAATATTCAGAACTGCAAGTTGCTAATCAAATGACTTGTTTTCTAAATACCATCAGTGGCCATTAATCCTTCTGGAAAATCCATTGCGGCGCATTGATTGGAAAGATAAAGAGGTAGAAACACTGAATGCTATGAAAGGTTTTACACACTTGTTCCACGATAGGAAACACATTAGATTTAGTGAATAGTCAATGCTGATAACCTCTGCTGAATGGCTTCTCATTTATTTTGTCATCACTTAGCAATGGATTACACCTTCCCAGATGGTTAAAACAATTGGAAACCAATACACCAATTGATTAGTTATAAAGCATGATAATAAATATATGCATATATCTCTATCTCAAATACATATGTATATCAAAAAATACTAAGATAAAATTGACCCATTTGTTTGTGCATGAGTGTACATGTGAAAAAGTGCACCAAGTTCCCAATGAAAACATATATACATATATATATATAAATATATACACCTCTGAAAGTGATTGATGTAAGGTCATTCAAGTCAACACTGGCTCAATAAAAGTCAATGAAAAGTCACTGGTTGAAAGCATAAGCCTGACTGACATTTCAGATTAACTTTATCAAGCAGTGTTGATGAGTTCAAAAGGTAAGGTTAAGGTAATTAGCAATAACCCACAAAGAATCATAGGCATCTCTCTCCATTAGACAGAGTGAGAGAGACAATTATATGTATAGCTTGAGGGGCACCAGCTCACAGACATGGGGCAAGGTGAGGAGGCAGGACTTCATGAATGACCACAGTAGGTATAGTGTCATTCTGCATCACACTCGAGCCAATTAGAGCTCCCATTTCAAAAATTCAAAAGGCAATTTTGTCAATGTCAAAATGAGTTAATGTGTGAAAAGTATCTTAATATTCTCAATCAACGCGAAGAACACGGATCGTACAATTCCACCCGAGGCCAATGGAGAATGTTGTTCTCTGAGCTTCATCCGCCCCCAGAATTAGGACCGGCGTGTGTTATTTATGTAAGACTGCTTATATTTTTAAAAGAAGAAAAAGCTTTTCTTTATGCATTCATTGAACATGGACATTGCTGGCTGGCCAGCATTTATTGCCCATCCTTAGTTGCCCGAGGGCAGTTGAGAGTCAGCCACATTGCTGTGGCTGTGGAATCGCATGTAGGCCAGACCAGGTAAGGATGGCAGATTTCATTCCCTAAATGACATTAGTGAACCAGAGTTTTCTGACAATTGTTCCATCGTCATCAGCAGGTTCTTAATTCCAGATATTTTTTATTGAATGCAAATTCCACCACCTGCGGTGGCAGGATTTGAACCCGTGTCCCCAGAACATTAGCTGAATTTCTGGATTAATAGTCTAGTGATAATACCACTAGACCATCACCTTCCTTCAATTTGTCATGGTATAGTGCCTCGTAGAATATGAGGTTGCCACAAATTGTTGAACAGCCATTGAATGAGAACCAGAATGGTCTTCTCAATAGAACAGTGGAGGCAACACCCTCTCACTGGTGATATGATGGTTTGACTGAAGATTTTATTTTGATGGATGAGCTAAGGTGGTCCAAATGGTTTATCTTCTCTGTATCTCCCTGTGACCTTGTGAAAGATGAAAGTGGCCTTTCGGCCCATCAATCTCTTCCACCCTCTAGATAAAACTACAGTTCCCAAGGGGACACTGGCAGAATAAATGAGTGGACAAAACTACAAGAGATGGAATACAATGTGGAGAGGAAAAGAGAGGAATTGATGCTTCAGTTGTACAGAGACTGGGTAAGCATCCATCTGGACTTCAAACTTCAGAAAAGATGGACTGCTCTTGGAAGGAGTACATTGCAGGATTGTCTGAAGGGACCAACACTTAAAGGGCTAAGTAATGATGCTTCACAGACTTACTGTTCAGAGTTTTAAGAAATATGGAACAAAAGCTAGGTAAATGATGCCAATGTGGAGATCAGCCATGAACTAACTGAATGATGGAACAGCCTTGAGCAGGGGGGCACAGTAGTACTGTGGTCAGCCTCACAGCACCAAGGACCTGTGTTCGATTCCCACCTTGGGCCACTGCCTCTGCGGAGTCTGCACATACTCCCCGGTTCTGCGTGGATTTCCTTCGCGTGCTCCAGTTTTCTCCCGCAGTCCGAAAGACGCGCTGGTTCACTGCCTTGGCCGTGCTAAATTCTCCCCCAGTTTACCTGAACAGGCACCAGAGTGTGGCGACTAGGGGATTTTCACAGTTAATTCATTGCAGTGTTAGTGTAAACTTACTTGTGATACTAATAAATAAAGAACTTGTTTAAATAAAGACTGAGAAAAGTTTGGCTCCAATACAAGTTGGCTTTCCAGAGTATAACAAAAGTGACCTGTTAACATGCACACACGCACACTGCAGACTTGTGTGTGAAGGACAACAACTTGCGCAAGGAAGTGAAGCCTTTTGCGATCAGTGAAAAGGAATCATAGAATCCCTACAGTGCTGAAAGAGGCTATTCAGCCCATCGAGTCTGCACTGACCATAATCCCACACAGGCCTTATCCCCATAACTCCATATATTTACCCTGCTAATCCCCCGTGATATGAATGGACAATTTATCATGGCCAACCAACCTAACCTGCACATCTTTCGATCATACATAAAAAAAAATGGATGGAATAGGGAAGAAAATAGACCCAAAAAAGCCTACGACAAGCATTGATAGAGCAAGGGCTTCTTATTATTACCAATCTTATCGTGAAATAACTGTGCACGAAGCTGTGATTTGGTCCTGTATCATTATTTAAATTCATTTTGTGATATGATTGTATAACAAAATTAAATTGTGCAAGAATCAATTAATGAATGTGAATGACTTGGGCCAGGCAGACTTGAGCTGCCTGTCATTTGTATCCAACAAGATACAATCTGTGAAAACAATCACCTTTTCAGATTGTTGCCAAAGTGATTAAGGAACCAATATTTTGCAAAATCTTTCTGAATTTGAAAATGTTAACTTAAAAACAATGGATATATCGGCTGACCTGATGTGCCCGAAAATTCACCAATTTGAATTTGATAACTGGGGTTACTCTGATCAAAAAAGGAATGAAAGGGATTGAATAATAGAAGCCCTACAGTGCAGAAGGAGGCCATTCAGCCCATCAAGTCTGTACCGACAACAATCCCACCCAAGCTCTATCCCCGTCATGCCACATGTTCACCCTGCTAATTCCGCGAACCTACACATCCCAGGACACTTAAGGTCAATTTAGCACGGCCAATCAACCTAACCCGCACATCTTTGGAGCATGGGAGGAAACTGAAGCGCCCGGAGGAAACCCACGCAGACACGGGGAGAATGTGCAGACTCCACACAGGCAGTGCCCAAAGCCAGAATCGAACTCCGGTCCCTGGAGCTGTGAGGCAGCAGTGTTAACCATTGTGCCGCCGTGAGTCTATGATTCCTATTGCCCATTAGGAACTGGCCATGAACTCTAGATGGATAAGGATTGTTGGACAAAACCCAAAAATGCCACTGTACAATAAAACAGCAGTGGCTACAGTAATTCATTGTTCGGGGTTATCCAAGACCTTGGTTAGTTCTTTAAAACATCTTTGAACTGTGGGAGGAAACCGAAGTGCCCACAGGATACCCACGCAGACATGGGGAGAACATGCAGACTCCGCACAGACAGTGACCCAAGCTTGGAATTGAACCCAGGGCCGATATTTTATCACCTCACCTGCGCAGGAACGGGGCAGGCCAGGCTCACAGAACAGAACAGAACAGGACTCTGTTGGTCTCGGATGAGATTTTACGATCTCGCCTGAGCGAGGTGGTAAATTCTCGACCCGGGTCCCTGGAGCTGTGAGGCAGCAGTGCCTCACCTGCGCAAAGATATTTTGGCCTTGGAGGGAGTGCAGAGGAGGTTTACTAGGCTGATACCGGAGTTGAGGGGGTTGAGCTATGAGGAGAGGCTGAATAAACTGGGCTTGTACTCGTTAGAGTTTAGAAGAATGAGGGGAGATCTCATTGAGACATATAAGATGATGAATGGGATGGATAGGATAGAGGTGGAGAGACTCTTCCCGCTCAAAAAAGACAGTAGGACTAGAGGGCACAGCCTCAAGATAAAAGGGGGGCGGTTTAGAACGGAGTTGAGGAGGAACTTCTTCACTCAAAGGGTGGTGAATCTCTGGAATTCTCTGCCCGTTGAAGTGGTGGAGGCTGCCTCGCTAAATATTTTTAAGGCGCGGGTTGATGGGTTTTTGATAAGAGAGGGGATTAAGGGTTATGGGGAGAAAGCGGGAAAGTGGAACTGAGCCACGACAGATCAGCCATGATCTTATTGAATGGCGGGGCAGGCTCGAAGGGCTAGATGGCCTACTCCTGCTCCTATTTCTTATGTTCTTATGTTCTAACCACTGTGCCGTTATTAAACTGTTAAATTTTAGACTGACTGCAATGTTAATCAATAGCTGTTTTATTTTTTATCATCTCCCAGCATATCAGTATCGAAATCTTTTCTTTCCCCTCAGTTATAAAACTTTGGCCTCATCCCTTTGTCTACCTCTGAAATTTCTTCCAACCTTAAATCCCAGTCAATACGACATGAATTCCCTCACACTGGTCTTGCGTGGTCCTTGCGCAGACATACCCTTTAAACCTCCCCCTGTACTTCCTGCCTGAGCATGTTACAAGTCATTTTGCCAATCACCTAATTATTCAACTGTTTCTTTGACTCAGTGTAAGATCATGCAGTGCAATGTTTCTGTAACTATCTCTCAGTACTCTTCCCAAATGCACATGTGTAATCTTTGACAGCACATACATGCGCCAACACGCACACAACTGGATGTTTCCTGAGGTCAGGGGATGAACTCAGTGGTTTGCTAGGCTGGTTCTCTGGAATTCTCTGCCCATTGAGGTGGTGGAGGCTACCTCGCTGAATATATTTAAGTCACGGGTAGATAGGTTTCTGTTAGACAGGGGAATTAAGGGTTATGGGGAGAAAGCGGGAAAGTGGAACTGATTCACTTCAGATCAGCCATGATCTTGTTGAATGGCGGGGCAGGCTCAAAGGGCTAGATGGCCTACTCCTGCTCCTATTTCTTTTGTTCTTATGATTCAGAAGCTGTTTAAGAGACAACCACATCACCACAGCAAGTAAGGTGGCAGATCTCAAATGTTTCTTGGTAATCATGGCACAGTAGCACAGTGGTTAGCACCACCGCCTCACAGCGCCAGAAACCTGGGTTCAGTCTGTCCTTGGGTGACTGCCTGTTTGCACGTTCACCCCGTGTCTGCGTGGGTTTCCTTCGGATGCTCTGATTTCCTCCCACAATCAAAAGATGGGCAGGTTAGATGGATTGGCCATGCTAAATTATCCCTTAGAATCCCAATATGTGAGAATTAGGACAGTAAATATGAGGGGTTCCGGGGATAGGGCCTGCGTAAATAGCTCTTTCAGAAAGTTAGTGAAGACTCAATGGGCCAAATGGCCTTTTCCTGCACTGTGATGATTCTATTCAATGATTAGACTTTTAATTCCAGATGCTTATTGCATTCCAATTGCACTATCTGCTGTGGCGGGTTTCGAACCCAGGTTCCCAGAGGATTACACTGGGTCTCTGGATTAATGAGTCCAGTGACAATACCACTATACTACCACTTCCCCCATCTCTTACTTGGGTGAGGTCAGTGAAGATGTGGAGATGCCAGCGTTAGACTAGGGTAAACACAGTAAGAAGTCTCACAACACCAAGTTAAAGTCCAACAGGTTTATTTGGTAATAAACACCACTAGCTTTCAGGGTTTGCCCCTTCGTCAACTTGGTGTCGTGAGACTTTTTCCTGAGGTCAGTGAACTCAGTCCATAGAGAGTCACAGTGACGACAGTGCACCATTTAACATGCACTGACTTCTCTAAAGCATATCTCTAATTTCTTTTGGTAAGCCATGTCCCCGTTGCTCAAACAGTTTGGCCCTATTTTCTCGATAAGTCTTCCTGCTAAAATGTTCAGGGAATAAAGGCACTTGTCCCAATTTATGACCATATACAAATGGAAATTTCTCATCATGTTTTTGTTTTAAACTAAAAACAGCCTGGGGGAGAAGAATACAATTTGTAAGTATTCCCCTGTACTAAACTGAAAATGGCCTAATAAACAGGGATATTTTTAGTCACTTTGCATTTGAGTGCCGCACAAAGGGTCACAAATTCATCAGGTTGTAAGCCTGAACACTATTGTGTTCCCAAAATTGGGGTGGGAAAAGGGAAAATTGCAAGGGAGGGTGAGAGGCACCTTTATTGCCATCCCCAACAATGGTCGCTGAGAAATTTCATTCCCAGCCACCAGTTCCTGCCCCAATCCAGCAGGGACTCAGACTGCCCAACTCTTTACCACATTGCAACAGTGACTGCATTTCAAACAAAATACTCCATTGGCTGTCGAGTGCTTTGGGATGCCCTGAGGTGGCAAAAGGCCCTGTATGAAACCAAATTCATTATTTTCACTCTTTTGCAATTAAATGGAGTTGGGCACAAGGTGACAGAATCTGACTGATTCCATTAACATGCAACCTTAGTTACTGGCAGGGAAGGGACCATGGAACAGTAGCAACATCAATGCGCATTTCTATAACACCCTTAATGGAGTAAAGCAAGACAAAGGTCTTCTCAGAATGAGCAAAACTGATATGAGACAAATAGAGATATTACAACACATGATGAAACGCTTGGTCAAAGAGGTAGGTTTGAAGAGACGTCTTAACAAGAGATGGGTGCAGAAACTTGATAGGTTTAGGGAGGAACCTCCACAGCTCAGGACCTGAGCAGCTAAAGATCATGATTGGTGTGGTGGGTAGGGGAATCCACAAGGTTACTAAAAATGATTCATTCGGAGACAGCAGAGGAAAATCTCTTTGGGAGTGAGAGGGCTCATGTGTGACCCAATCTCCTTATTTCTATTCCTCCATCATGGTTCCTGGAAATCCTTCAGTTAAAAAATAATTCTTCTGGGTGCTTTTGCCCACTGGGGATATTTCCGAACTCGCTGGCACTGCATGATTTCAGCTCCCCGATTGGCAATGTGTGCATTGATGCCATGTGATGGAGATATTAACAAGAACCCAAACTGTGCCATGAATGAGTCCTCACCAAAATGACATATACCAGGATTGTGGGACGGCATGGTGGCACACTGGTTAGCAAGCCTGCCTCACAGTGCCAGGGATCCATTTTCAATTCTGGCTTCGGGTCACTGTGTGTGTAGAGTTTGCATGTTCTCCCTGTGTCCGTGTGGCTCGCAGAATGGCATTCTCTGTTGGTCTCCGGTGGGATCTTACGAGCCTGGGGCAGGCAAGGCAGGAGAATTCCCGCAATTCTCCCTCCTTCCCTCTCCACAGACGCTGCCAGACCTGTTGCATCTTTTCAGATCCACAGTATTTCGCTTTTACGTTACTGCACTTGAGTGTCTGTCTAGAACATGCTTCAGTCACTCGAGTGGGGTTTGAACCCATTTGGCTAGATTTTTACCACCTCTCTTGTCCTGAAACCACTCTGCGGTCAATGGACATTTCCATGGTCTTTCCTTCTCCTGCTCCGATTCCTGCGGCAGGCAGGACGGTAAAATTCCGGCCATTCGGGCGAAGAGTGGGAAGTTTTTTCCCAGGTCGGAGGTGACGATCACGAGAGGTCACGGGCTCAAGGTGAGAGGGGCGGGGTATAACTCCGATATCAGAGGGACGTTTTTTACACAGAGGGTGGTGGGGGCCTGGAACGCGCTACCAAGTAGGGTGGTGGAGGCGGACACACTGGGATCGCTTAAGACTTACCTGGTTAGTCACATGAGCAGACTGGGAATGGAGGGATACAAACGAATGGTCTAGTTGGACCAATGAGCGGCACAGGCTTGGAGGGCCGAAGGGCCTGTTTCCTGTGCTGTACTGTTCTTTGTTCTTTGTGTTCATCTTGGAGATAAATGTGCTCACCACCGAGCTACAGCTGACACTCAAAATGCTACCCCTCAGTTTAAAGTCATTGGGTCAGTCTGGGGATGTGATCACTGCTTTTGAACACTGGAACCCACATGTAGGTTGGCAAGATTCTTGAACTATAGATACAGAATTTGTATTTTTTATCTGCGCTGCTACTGTTTCTGTCCATTCTGCAACGCCTGAATAACAGCAGTGGGTTGGGTTGGTGGAGATGAAGGTGCGAGGGAGGGGAAAAACCACGGAGGGATCTGAATCCACGGACGAAAATTTTAAAACTAAGGCATTGTTTAACCAGGGCTATTATAATTTTAAAGTTCAACGTTTATTTATTAGTCACAAGTAGGCTTACCTTAACACTGCAATGAAGTTATTGTGAAAATCCCCTCTTTGGTGTCCTCTCCCTCAGTGTACCCGAGCAGGCGCTGGAGTGTGGCAACTAGGGGGTTTTCACAGTAACTTCATTGCAGTGTTAATGTAAGCCTATTTGTGGCATTAATAAATTTTTAAAAATACATAAAATAAACGGGAGAATTTAGCATGGCCAATGCACCTAACCAATATGGCTTTCAGAGTGTGGGAGGAACCCGGAGCACCCGAAAACCCACGCAGACACAGGGAGAATGTGCAAACTCCTCACAGACAATGACCCAAGCTGGGAATCAAATCCAGATCCCCTATGTGGTGGCAGCACTAACCAGTGTGCCACTGTGCTGCCCACACCAAGCTCATGGAGTGACGTGCTTGTGAGATCATATTCCTGCCACTTAAAATTGGCTGAAAAAGTTGGTATGAAATACAAGTTCTTGACCCTGACAGCAGAAAAACAAGCAGGTCTGAATGCAATGTATGAAATAGTCACAGGAATACATAATCCTACGGTGCAGAAGAAGGCCATTCGGCCCATTGAGTCTGCACTCACCGCCATCCTAATAACACGTGCAGTTACTCTAACTGGTTCCCCTGACACTAAGGGGCAATTTAGCATGAACAATCCACCTAAGCACACATTTTTAGACTGTGGGGAGGAAACTGGAGCACCCAGAGGAAACCCACACAGACACAGGGAGAACATGCAGACTCCACACAGACAGTCACCCAAAGCCAGAATTGAACCCAGGTTCCTGGCACTGTGAGGCAGCAGTGCTAACCACTGTGCCACCGTGTAATCTGCAGGAAGTATACACTGGGATGAGATGCTTTACAAATTTAAGCCTTGGTGAACAAGCTGCCAAAGTTACTTCAATGAGTTACAGTTGAAATTTATATGGCTGCTAATTACAATTGGATGTTAATTGCTAATCCTTTTCTTCCCAAGCTCTCTAGTGAACACAGTTGAGAAGAATGAATTAATTCAATAACACTGGGAGTTGACTCCAAACAGCGACGCATCAATTGAGTCATTTTTTAAGATTGGCGTTTTTCATGTTCGCTTCTGAGACCAATGTCCTCTAAGCTGACTCCTCACATTACACTCTACGGCATGTGGGTCAATTACTGCTCAGAACACCATTGAGTCAACAGTACAGATACATCACAGAATCATAGAACTATAACAGCACATGCGGAGGCTGTTTGAACATTGTCATTATGTCTGCACCGGCTCTCTGAATGAATGATTCACCTTATGCCGTTCCCCAGCCTTTTCCCCCTAACTCTGCATGCTCTTCCGTTGCAGATGAGTCTAATTCCCTTTTGAATGTTTCAATTGAATCTGCCTCCAGTCTCTCAGACAGCACATTCCAGGTCCCAGCCTCACAGCACTCTCCTCTCCTTTCCCAATTACTTAAAGTTTTCATTTTCGGTCATTTCATGAAATTGGGAGAAATTTCTCCCTTTCTGTCATCCCTACAGCTGGGGGCAAGTTTTTCCATCCTGCCTGCCACAGGAATTGTAATGCACGCAAGGTGTGTGCTGCGGGGGGGGGGGAGCCATGCAAAGCTCTGTTGACTCAAGTGGGATTTTCCAGTTTTGGGGTGAGCGCGTCCGGAGAATCCTGTCCTAGCTAGTCTGTGCCAGTTCATGCTCTATGTTGATGCCCACCCTACCTTCATCTCCCCCATTCGAACTATCCTTCTATTCATCGTCTTCTCTTGTGATTCTTCAGTCTCCCTTTCAATGAGCCACTGTTGTTCTGCTAGTCCTTGTGAATAACAGACTCCCAGTAATGCAGAAGGAGGCCATTCAGTCCATCGAGCCTGTGCCGTTAATAATCACATCAGGGTCCTAACCCGTAACCCCACATATTTACCCTGCTAATCCCCCTGACACGAGGGGGCAATTTAGCATGGCCATCAATCTAACCTGCACACCTTTGGACAATGGGAGGAAACTAGAGCACTCGGAGGAGACTCCCGCAGGCACAGAGAGTGCGTGCAAACACCACATGGACAGTCACCCAAGGCTGGAATTGAACCCCGGTCCCTAGCGCTGTGTGACAGCAATGTTAACTGCTGTGCCACCGTGCCACCCTGTGATACATAACAACATAAGAACATAAGAAATAGGAGCAGGAGTAGGCCATCTAGCCCTTCGAGCCTGCCCCACCATTCAATAAGATCATGGCTGATCTGATAGTGATTCAGTTCCACTGCTTGCCAGCTCCCCATAACCCTTAATTCCCTTATTGGTCAGAAATCTATCTACCTGTGACTCAAACACATTTAACGAGGTAGCCTCCACTGCTTCAATGGGCAACGAGCAATGGTAGTGAATTTCCACCGTCTCACCACGCTTGTTAAAAATATTTCTCCTCTACTCCCTGTTGGTTTTATTAATGACTCTCTGTTATTTTTGGTCCCATAACTTTGGACTCAGGCCCATAAGGAAACTGGGTTAACAGAGTGAGGGGAACCAGCTGGTGCCTCGGATTAAGAAATGGGGAAAGTTTACACGCTCCTTGTCTGTTTGTGGCCACAGCGCTGCCTTTGCCAAGCATTCACAAACAGACCGGCACTGCGATCGGCATTGTGCCAGGCTCTGAAGGGTAATATCGAACCTTGGATTTTCAAGATGACCGAGGCTCCTTGCCCTCTGTGATTGGTGGCACAAAATTGTTGATGATCCAACAGCCTGTCCTTGTGCTGTACTTTCCTTTGTTCTTTGTTCTAAAATGGCAACCATCCCAAATATATATCTTCACCCTGTAATATGAGACATGTAAACACTCTGCTGAAAGCTCAAGCTTGGTCTCATCGACTAAAACTATCCCTGGAGAGGATGCAGGGGAGATTTATAAGAGACTTCAGTCGCATAGAGAAATGAGAGATGCTGGAACTGTATTCCCTACAGAATAGGTGTTTAAGGGAAGAAATAACGGCACTATTTAAAACCATGAGAAGTAAAACATAGAAAACAGGAGCAGGAGTAGACCATTCAGCCTTGTTAGCCTGCTCTATCATTCATTTTGATCATGGCTGATCATCCAACTCAGTAACCGTAACCTGTTCTCCCTTCCCCGCCCCCCCATAACCTTTGATCCGAGGTGTTGAAGAGAAGAATGCAGGTGCAGCAGGCGGTAAAGAAGGCAAACGATATATTTCGACTGCAGGAGCAGAGACGTGTTGTTGAAAACAGGGCCTTGGTGAGGTCACACCTCGAGTATTGATCTCCTTGTTTGAGGAAGGATGTTCTTGCTCTCGAGGGAGTGTAGTCAAAGTTTGCCAGGCTGATTCCAGGGATTGGAGGAATGATGTGTACGGAGAGATTGACGAGGTTAGGATTGCTTTTGCTGGAGTTCAGATGAATGAGGGGGGGGCACCTCACAGAGACTTCTAAAATTCTGAAAGGAACAGACAGGGTGGATGCAGGAAGGATGTTCCCAATGGTGGGGAAGTCCAGAACCCGGGGTCACAGACTGAGGATTCGGGGTAGACCATTTAGGACAGAGATGAAGAGACATTTCTTTACCCAAAAGGTGGTGAGCCTGTGGAATTCATTACCACAGGAAGTAGTTGATGCCAAAACATTGAACGTATTCAAGAGGCGGCTGGATATAGCATTTGGAATGAGTGGGATCAAAGGTTATGGGGAGAAAGTAGGATTAGGTTATTGAGTTGAATGATCAGCCATGATCATGGTAAATGGCGGATCAGTCTCAAAGGGCCAAATGGCCTTCTCCTGCTCCTATTTTCAATGTTTCTATGTTTCTATCCCATTCACTCCAACAGCTATATCTAACTCCTTCTTGAAAACATACAATAACATGGCATCAACTGTTTTCTGTGTCCCTAAATCCCATAAGTTCACCACCCTCTGGGTGAAGAAATTACTCCTCTTCTCAGTCCTAAAAGGTTTACCGAGTATCCTTGGACTACAACTCCTGCTTCTGGACTTCCCCCACCATCAGGGACATCCTTCCTGCATCTACCCTGTCTAACCCTATTAGAATTTTATGGGTTTCTGTGAAATCCCCCCTCATTCCTCTGAACTTCAATCCTAACTGAATCAATCTCACCTTGTACATTCGTCCAACGTCCCAGGAATCAGTTTGCTGCATGGGCCTAGAATCTCAACCTTAGTTTGTCTTGATTTGATTTGATTTACTGTCCCATGTATTAGTATAAAGTGAAAAATATTGCACGCCGTACAGACAAAGCATGCTATTCAGAGAGAAGAAAATGAGAGAGGGCAGAATGTAGTGTTACAGCCATAGTACGGGTGGAGAGAAAGATCAGCTCAATGTGAGTTAGGTCCACTCAAAAGTCTGATGGCAGCAGGGAAGAAGCTGTTTTTGAGCTGATTGGTACGTGACTTCAGACTTTTGTATCTTTTTCCTGATGGAAGAAGGTGGAAGAGAGAATGTCCAGATGCGTGGGGTCCTTAATTATATTGGCTGCTTTTCTGAGGCAGCAACAAGTGTAGGCAGAGTCAAAAGATGGTAGGTTGGTTTGCATGATGGATTGGGCTACATTTACGACCTTTTGTAGTTTTGTGTGGTTTGGGCAAAGCAGAATCCATACCCCAAGTTGTGATACAACCAGAATGAATGTTTTTTTATGGAGCATCTGTAAAAGTTGGTGAGAGTCATAGCCAACATGCCAAATTTCCTCAGTCTTCTGAGAAAGTAAAGGCATTGGTGGGCTTTCTTAACTATAGTGTTAGCATGGGGGAACCAGGACAGATTGTTCGTAATCTGCACAACTAAAAAGTTGAAGCTCTCGACAATTTCTACGTCGTCCCCATTGATGTAGACAGGGGCATGTAGGTTTTCAGTGATTTCCAAGGATTGAACTTTTAATAGAAATCAGCCAGAGACAAACTGGAACTGATTGAAGCTGCTTAAAACACTGAAATCTCCCTGGCTGTGTCACTGAGAACTCTAATAGTTCCTTCTCTGACAGTCATTAGTGAGAAAAGCTCTACCTCGGTGGTGCTACAGTCCTGAAACTGTCAAACATTATTGATTTTACAGAACTCGCGTAATGTGGAAAATCAAAGAGATTTACTTTTTCTTTCTCAACGAATTCTCCATGTAACCAATGGCAAAACAATTGTCAACTCATTGATCTGGTGACATTGCTTATTGATATGATTGCTCAGGACAGAAGAGAACAGAGCGATCATTGAGTTGCACTCCAATGCATTACCTTATCTTAAAGAGCTGGCCTAGGGAGGGATGGTTGGCATATTTAAAACCTTTATCCAATCTGGACCCTGTGCACTAGTTCCTAACATAGAGTATCAACAACAACCTGCATTCTCTTTATTCTTTGATGGGATATGGGCGTCACTGGCAAGGTCAGCATTTGTTTAGTTCATTTCTTAGTGTCACAAATCAGCTTACGTTAACACTGCAATGAAGTTACTAGATTGTGGACCACCTGAAGATATGTCTCAAACCAGTTAAAGTCAGTCAGACCTTGGGCAGTTGGCACCACAAGGAGTGTATGAAACTCCCATTACCTGGCTGCTCTACGTGTAGATAAATCTGGAAGCCATAATGTACCTACTACCCCACTGCAACGTCATGCACACTAACAGTTTTCAATGAGGGTGCAGTCAGATATACCTGAACATGCTTCTCAATCTGTTCCCATAGAACATAGAACATTGAACACTACAGCACAAACAGGCCCTTCGGCCCACAAGTTGTGCCGATCATATCCCTACCTACCTGGCCTATCTATAACCCTCAATCCCATTGAATCCCATGTACTCATCCAGAAGTCTCTTAAAAGACCCCAACGAGTTCGCCTCCACCACCACCAACGGCAGCCGATTCCACTCACTCACCACCTTCTGAGTGAAAAACTTACCCCTGACATCTCCTCTGTACCTACTCCCCAGCAGCTTAAACCTGTGTCCTCTCGTAGCAACCATTTCAGCCCTGGGAAATAGCCTCCGAGAATTCACCCTATCTATACCTCTCAACATCTTATAAACCTCTATCAGGTCGCCTCTCATCCTTCGTCTCTCCAGGGAGAAAAGACCTAGCTCCCTCAACCTATCCTCATAAGGCATGCCACCCAATCCAGGCAACATCCTTGTAAATCTCCTCTGCACCCTTTCAATAGCTTTCACCTCCTTCTTGTAGTGAGGTGACCAGAACTGCGCATAGTTGGTTACAACATCCCCAGGAAGTTTGTCGAATCCCCTCATCGCCACACTCTGGCCCCTGTTCGGGTACATTGAGGGAAAATTTAGCATGGCCAATGCACCTAACCCACATATCTTTGGACTGTGGGAGGAAACCAGAGCACCTGAAGGAATCCCACTCTGACACAAGGAGGATGTGCAGACTCTGCACAGGCAGTCACCGGAGCCAGAAATCAAACCAGGCTCCCTGGCACTATGAGGCAGCATTGCTAACCACTGTGCCACCATGCTGGGAGGGGAGGCGGTGCGTTGGGGATGGGAGGCAGGGTGATATTCACACTTTGTAAAATAACAGATGGTGAGGGCTAAGTTTTAAATGTGCATGGTGTCCACACTAGATTGGGGCTTGTAGAAACATGAGTGGCTTTATGCTTACATTGCCCCAAGCCACCATCTGTCAGCCAATGTGTGTTGCACTGATGAAATAAGGGAGTTTCAGGATGTGAAATTAAGTCATTTTAATTCGATGTATAGATCGTTTAAAACCCAGGATCTTTGCTGGCAGAACAGAGACAATGAACTCAGGAGAGTCAAGAAACCAGGCATGAACTTGATTTTTTGCCTCTCACCCAATCTTATTGCATCACCTCACCGAACAACGGGCGAGGTCGTAATAACGCACCCAACCACATTGCTGTGGCTCTGTAGTCACATGTAGGCCAGACCAGGGAAGGACAGCAGATTTCCTTCCCCGTAGCGAACCGTATGGGTGCTTACAACAATCAGTGCGAGTTTTGTGGTCACCATTACTAAGACTAGTGATATACTCCTGATGTATGAATTGAATTCACATTCTGTCAGATGCTGGAGTGAGATTTGAACCCATGCCCTAAGAACATTATCCTGGCTCACTCACGCAGTAATGTTACCACAATGCCAACATCTTCCCCCAGATAGTAATGTACAGCAACATCTTGAATAGCTTCACAGGAGCGTAAACAGCCAAAAAAAAAACATGAAGCATTGAAGGTGATAACAGAGCAAATGCTTGGTCAAAGCAATGGGATTTCAAGGACAGTTAAAGAGAGATGGGGAGATTTAGGTTTAGTATTAGAGCTTACAGCTCAGGCAGCTAAATGGTGAATTGTCAAAAGTCCGGAATGCGCACAGAGGCCAACTGGAGAAATGTAGTATTCTGAGAGAATTAAATGACTGGAGAGGGTTACACTGAGCTGTTTAGTGAGGGGCAAATAATTGGGACGAAAAGGCTTGTTGCAAAGAACATTGCAGGCACTGAGAGGTTAGAAGACCTGATTGTTGAAACTTTGAAGTATGGAAACACTGAGACATAGAAATGGAGGGTGGCATTGAGGGGAAGGGGTGGCATGGAGAAAGAACATAAAAAACATAGCAGCCTAAAAACTAAGAGCAGGAGTGGACAACTCAACCCCTTGAGCCTGCTCTACGATTCACTATGGATCATAGCTGATCTCATCTCCGTCTTCCTGCCCACTCCCCCTAACCCTTCATCCCGTGACTAGTTAAAAACTATCCATCTCCTCTTTAACTTTGTTTAGTGTTCCAGTATCCACTGCACTCCAGGGTAGAGAATTCCATAGATTCACGACCCCTTGAGTGAAATAATTCCTCCTCATTTTAAATCTGCCACCCCCTTAGCTTAAAACAATGGTTTCTCATTCCAGAATGTCCAACGAAGGAACCCATCCACTCCACGCCTACCCTGTCAATTCCCTTTAGCATCTTATGTACCTCAATTTGATCTCTTCTCATTCTGCTAATCTCCTATGAGTATAGACCTAAACTGCTCAATGTCTCTTCATAAGACAAGTCCTTCATCCCTGGAATCAATCTAGTGAACCTTCTCTGAACTGCCTCCAATGTACTTACCTGCTTACTCTTCAGGTAAGGAGACCAAAGCAGTGAGCAGTCCTCCAGCTGTGGTTTCACCAATGCTCTACACAGTTGCATTTCCTGACTTTTATATTCTATTCCATTAGCAATAAATGTCAAAGTTCCATTTGCCTTCCTTGTTCCATTTGACTTCCCCAAGGAGGCATGGTGGCACAGCAGTTAACACTGCTGCCTCAAAGCGCCTGGAGACCCGGATTCGATTCCCGGCTTGGGTCCCTGACTATGCAGTCTGCATGTTCTTCCCATGTCTACGTAGGTTTCCTCTGGGTGCTCCAGTTTCTTCCCAGAGTCTGAAAGACATGCCATTAAGTACATTGACCATGCTCAATTCTCCCTCAGCGTAACCAAATAGGTGCTGAAATGTACGACTTGGAGATTTTCACAGTAACTTCATTGCAGTGTTAATGAAAGCCTATTTGTGACACTAATAAATAAACTTCAAACTTAAATTACCTGCTGCATCTGCATATTAATTTTCTGCGATTCTTGCGCAAGATCCCTCTGCACCAAAACATTTTGAAGTTTCTCCCCATTAGATAATAAGTTACCATTTTATTCATCAGACCAAAATGGATAACCTCACACTTATCCACATTAAATTCCATCTGCCAAATTTTGGCCCACTCACCTAACCTAACCTACGGATGGTGAGGAGACTTGCCAGAAGACATTGCAGCAGACAGATAGGCTGCAAACTTGGGTGGAGAAATGTAAGATGTAATTTAATCCGGACAAATGAGAGGTGGTGTATTTTGGAAGGTCTAATGCAGGCGGGTCCATATACAGTAAATGGAAGAACTCTTAGAAGCATTAACATACAGAGGGATCTGGGCTACAGATCCACAGTTCTCTGAAAGTGGCAACATAAATGAGATATTAACTCCTTGGCATCGTTTTAGTATTTAGGGTGCTTGTAACCTAGGCCTAAGCCTAACGCTCTCCAATCAGTGGTCTGGGGAAATTTGGGCAACTGGAGATCATTGCAAACTGAGGCAGTCAGGTAAATAGTGAGGGGGCATTCAAGGGATTGGTGGAGTGTATTAGGGGCAGGGTGATGGTGCATGCGGTGCAATCAAATCAGAGAAAACTGAAGCACTTGGAGAAAACCCATGCAGACACAGGGAGAACATGCAAACTCCACACAGACAGTGACCCAAGCTGGGAATTGAACCTGGGTCCCTGGCGCTGGGAGGCAGCAGTGCTAACCACTGTGCCACTGTGCCGTGGCTGCTGCATTTCTTATATGATACCAATGACTACGATTCAATTGTTCTTAATTGGCTGTAAAACGCTCTGGGATGTTCAGAAGGGCTGAAAGGTTCTCAGTGCGTGTAAATTCCACATACCTTTGAGTAGGGGCAAGGAGTGAAAGGGAACAGACTGGGGAAAAAAAATTTGGATGTTAATGTTTTATCAGATTTGACAAAATATTGAGGAGAAGGGTGATGACATTTTTAGTCCTTTCAGCTCTGCCCAGGAACCGGAGGATATATGCTCCTTGGTTCTGTCGAGTCTAGAAGGTCACGGCAACTGGAACAATGAAGAATAGCCTTTAACAAAAAAACCTCCTCGTTTGACACTTTCTACAGCCGCATTAAGCAGTTCTCAAAACTGTTTAACCTTTTGTTCCACTTCAGCTCCTCTCTGCTTCACAGAGCTGTAAAATATAATGACCGGCTGCAAATTGTGAACTTCCATTTCCATTTTATTTCCTGTATCGAGGGCAATTCAATTAGCGCTGTAATTTGCGATTACACGTGGACTGTTGTAATGTATTCACACTGCTATATTCCATCCATTCCACAAAAATTATCTCCTTGTAAATTGCACACCCTGATGCGAAATTATTGTCTGCCAATTTTGTTTTGCATGATATCACTGTGATACTTGTTTTCTTGTTCAGTGCTGGGATATGGACCGCAATTTTACTGGATGCGGGAATTGTGGTGGAAGGGACACAGACCATGCAAAGGTCCATCCACCTCGGGTGGGATTTTCTGGCCGCACTCACCACAGTGCCGCATAATCCCACCCATTGCCTTTATTGAGAAGTTTGCATAAATTTTCCATCAGTTTCCCAGAGAAGGTTTTTTTTTAATTCATTCATGGGACGTGGGTGTCGCTGGCTGGTCAGCATTTATTGCCCATCCCTTGTTGCCCGAGGGCAGTTGAGACCCAACCACATTGCTACGGCTCTGGAGTCACATGTAGGCCAGGCCGGGTAAGTACGGCAGATTTCCTTCCCTAAAGAGCGTTAGTTAATGGGCAGCATGGTAGCACAGTGGTTAGCACTGCTGCTTCACAGTTCCAGGGTCCTGGGCTCGATTCCTGGCTTGGGTCACTCTCTGTGTGGAGTTTGTAGATTCTCCTCATGTCTGCGTGGGTTTCCTTCAGGTACTCCAGTTTCCTCCCACAGTCCAAAGATGTGCGGGTTAGGTGGATTGGCCATGCTAAAAAATTGCCCCTTAGTATCCAGGGATGTGTAGGTTTGAGGAATTAGTGGGTATAATATGTAGGATGGGGATAGGGCCTGGGTGGAATTGTGTTTGGTGCAGACTCAATGGGCTGAAGGATCTCTTTCTGCATTGTAGGGATCTATGATCTAGTGAACCAGATGGGTTTTCCCGACAATTGACAATGGTTTCATTGTCATCAGTAAACTCTTAATTCCAGATATTTTTCATTGAAAATCAAATTCCACCAACACGATTCAAACTCAGGTCCTCAAGGTGTTAGCTGCGTTTCTGGATTAATAATCTAGTGATAATACCACAAGGCCACGACCACCCCTGGAGGTCAGCTAGTTTCTCTTTGAATTATTGCAAATCGATATTGTTCCAAGTTGGGATGATGTATGATTTAGGGATGATGGTTTTTTCTAGGTGATGGAACTGTGACAGATAGCTTGAGACCTTGACATATCCTCCCTCATTGTTGGGTACAATTCTAATACAGAACTGCTACTCTTTGGTACCTCACCCCATTGATCATAGAATCCATACAATGCAGAAGGCATCTATATGGCCCATCAAGTCTACACCAACTTTCCAACAGAGCATCTGACCGAAGCTTATCCCTATAACCTCAAGTATTTACCCCTCTAGTCCCCTACTCTACAGAGCCTGGGAAAA
Source organism: Carcharhinus amblyrhynchos (assembly GCF_965287045.1). Lineage (NCBI taxonomy): Eukaryota > Metazoa > Chordata > Chondrichthyes > Carcharhiniformes > Carcharhinidae > Carcharhinus > Carcharhinus amblyrhynchos. Next base: position 8,348,604 of record NC_137332.1, on the reverse strand, counting down.
TTTAGCATGGTCAATCCACCTAACCTGCAGAACTTTGGAATGTGGGAGGAAACTGGAGCACCCAGAGGAAACCCACACAGAGAAGGGGAGTGTAATAACTGCACGGAGGTGAAAGTCATGAAGTTACTTTATTTACACCATACATCTGTACACAGTCAGCTGTCCAGTTGCTATCTGCTGAATACAGGCTGAGAGTCTGACACACCTGCTTTAAATAGGGAGCATGAGACTCCCTGAGTTAACCATCAATTAGGATTCATCAGGTATCTCTTTCTTTTCAAATGCCAACCAAATAAACTAACTCAAATTAACTTAGAGAAGACTCAACAGGTATCTCTTTGAAGGTAGGGAGACTCATCATTTAGCTCCTACTCTCACAAGCCAACCTCATTAGTCTGGCTGAAGGGAGAACATGCAAACTCCACACAGTCACCAAGGTTGGAATCGAAACCTGACGCTGAAGCTGTGAGGCAGGGATTAACCATTATATTAACCATTGTGCCACTGTAACATCCCAAGCACCTTGAGAATCAATACCAACAGTTTGTGCAACTGTGATGTGCATTCCGACCTATCCTCGTCCCGCTCTCAACCCTGTTACTGGCCAAAGACTCTTAGCAACAACAGTTCAGTATCAATCAGGAGAAAGGACCCAAGTTATTTTCTTGATTCTCCTTCCTAATGTAGAGACACTGGAGTATTTAATTGCTGAGTTCACTTAGATTGAACTTGGGTCCTTCTAGTCTTCATTCATTACACTATGATGTACCAAACCATTCAGAAATCTATCCATTCTTCTTCAAAATAACTATAGCGTGAAGTAAGGGGAGAGATTTGTTGGGGACGGGAGGCAGGGAGATATCCACACTTTGTGAAATAACAGATGGTGAGGCCTAAGTTTTAAATCTGTATGATGTCCATGCTGGCTTGGGGCTTGTAGAAACATGAGTGGCTTTACGCTTACACTGCCCCAAGCCACCATCTGTCAGCCAATGTGTGTTGCTCTGATGAAATAAGGGAGTATCAGGATGTGCAATTAAGTGGCTTTAATTAGGTGTATAGATCATTAAAAACCCAGGATTTTCACCCCATTTATTTTCTGACAGCAAGATTAGCTTGACACAGACAGGTAGAAGATAAACTTAGGTTTATATACTATAGTTGTTTGATAGTGTGGAATTTGAGCATTGCTAAAGAAAGGAATTTTCTCATGGATTTTTGTCTTGCGCTCATTCCAATGATCACCAGAATATCAATGCCTTGAGAAGCATGGTAGACGGTGGCCTCACAGCGCCAGGGACCCAGGTTCAATCCCTGGCTTGGATCACTGTCTGTGCGGAGTCTACACGTTCTCCCTGTGTCTGTGTGGGTTTCCTCCGGGTGCTGTGGTTCCCTTCCACAGTCCAAAAGACGTGCTGGGTTTAGGTGTGTTGGCAGAGTGATATTCACACTTTGTAAAATAATTTTTAATAATCATTGGCCTCGGGCGGGATTTTCCGAGCCTCGGGTGGGCGAGGCAGTAAAATTCCGACATATGACCCTGTGGCTCACACAAGCAACTAAGGTGGCACTTCCATTTCAGAAGTGTCCCCCCCACCCGCACCACAAATCCCATCCCCACTCTAACCCGGATGTTTCCCCCTTACTCTTTCAAGGTGTTTCCTCCCGGTGTCGAACTCAGGTTTGGATGTGTTTGGCTGGGAACGAGAGTGAAGATGGATAAGGTGTTAAAAGTAGCCTGTCAGCACGGGTTCAGCCTCGATTTACATTTGCAATTTGATTACAAGCAAAATTGATTGGAATGAGATTTATCATGCCTCAGATTAATGTTATATTCTAAATGAAATGCTTAACGAGATTCAGATTACTTGGCTTTGCTGTGGATTTCTCTGGTGGTTCGCTTTTCATCCATTTCAGTCCCTGCTCCCCCCACCCCCCCACTCTATCTAGGCCACTCTCCATACGATTCCCAATCTCCAAATCCACCCCCTCCCCCCACAACACTTCCACCTCCCCCTTCTCTTCCCCACCACCACACCCCAATTCTCCTGCAAGGACTCGATGCTCGGCTAAACTGTCGATGGAAGCACTCAGCTCCCAGAACAGAGTGAGATGGTGGGGGGGAGTGGGGATAATTGTTTGTGAATGGATTTTCACAGCTGACATTGGCTAATGGAAGGCAGAGTGTGGCTGCACCGTGGGCGTCTGCAGCAATCACTCAAGGCTCAAATAGAGCAGAGAACACAGCCGATAAGTTCCCCTCCTTCCCCCCCTTCGCCCCACCCCACCCCACTCCCTTCCACCCTTCAGGCCAATTCATCCACCTTTTTTTCTCTTTGTATCACTGTTCAGCTGGGGAACCCCCCCCACCCTCCCGAGTGACAAACGTCTGCAGCGAGCTGCCGCTGCCTTTTTGAGCGGCGCAGTTTTAATGAAGCGGAGGTTGCTGCCTAGAGGTAGAAGGAAGGAACCTGGAGTTTTTTTATTATTAAAGCCTGTGGGTTTCGATGGGAAATGACACCAGGGTTTCCCCCTTCCTCCTTTCATCCGCAGGAAATAAATTTATCCTCGCCGGGGAAAGGGATCAAAAACCCTCCGAGGAAGCGTCGGGGGAACAAAAGTGGGGGGCTTCCTGGGGTCTAATGGGTGATGCAGTGGGTTGGGAAAGATGTCAGCCAAGGTGGTAGGGGGGTGACATCTCCAGCTCGCTGTCTGTCAACAGCCGGAGATTTCGAATAGACTCACACGGATTAGCCGAGTAACCTCAATAGATGTTTAAATCAATAGGCTGCTCTGCATTTGGCGGCGTTTAAAAAAAAAGGATTTGTATGAATGAAGTGTAGCAGCTTGGTATTAATTTGTGATTCTCACTCAGTGGTCTGACCAGTCATTGGTGTATAGAAGAGTGAGTGTGGGGAGGTCAGAGGTTGGGCTTGAGTCCTGAGCTGCCTGTCCCAAGGGGACTGATTGGTGTGAAACAGAATTTGCTACGCTTCACTATATTATGGCCATTGTCATCATAGGCATTGTCATTGTCCTATTAACATTCTCTTTAATTTGGAGTGAAGCTTTTATCCTGTGCTTCCCCTGACATTTCTATGTCGCTGATTACTGTTGTCCACTATTATCGATGGACGTTTATTGACGATAAAATGCCAGTTGTCCTGGGAATTTCTACAAGACTTTGCTTCTGAAGGCACCGGGAGAAAAGTTTCACCAGGGCCCCACCAGCTGCTGGTTCTTTGTGTGTGAGTCGAGGTACGTAACTTTTGCATCGCGATGTTAATTGTAATTCGCAGTCTGAGGATTCAGGGTAACCATTTAGGACAGAGGGGAGGAGACATTTCTCCACCCCAAGGAGTGGTGAGCCTGGGTGGAATTCATTACCACAGGAAGTAGTTGATGTCAAAACATTGAATGCATTCGAGAGGAGGCTGAGTTGTTCTCTGTGACAACGCATTCCATGCAACAATGATCTACAGATCAGCCATCATCCTGTCACGTGTGCTCTGATGCAGGATTTGGCACCCTGGGGCGAATGGGATCAAAGTTATGGGGAAAAAGAAGGTTTAGGCTACAGAGTTGGATAATCGGCCATGATCGTAATGAATGGTGGAGCAGGCTCGAAGGGCCAAACCACAGAGTCATAGAGGTTTACAGCATGGTGACAGGACCTTCGGCCCAACTTGTCCATGCCGTACCTTTTTTTAACCCCTAAGCTAGTCCCAGTTGTCCCCGTTTGGCCCTCAACACCATGTAACTGTCTACATGCTTTTTAAAAGGCAAAATTGTATCCACCTTTATCACTACCTCTGGCAGCTTGTTCCAGATACTCACCACCCTCTGTGTGAAAGAATTGCCCCCTCTGGACCCTTTTGTATCTCTCCCCTCTCACCTTAAACCTATGCCCTCTAGTTTTAGACTCCCCTACCTTTGGGAAAAGATATTGACTATCAGAAATCTCCCACTCCCCTCTTCTATGTTTCTATGTAATAATAGTCCCCAGGCATGAGAAAGGCACCCAACATTTGCCTAGGCAGGTATCAGCATCAAAATCACGAGCCAAGTGCTGGTGGTGGGTGGCATGATGGCACAGTAGTTAGTACTGCTGCCTCACAGCGTGAGGGACACAGTTTGACTCCTGGCTCAGGGCAGTGTCTGTGTGTGGAATCTGTTTGCTCTCCCTGTGCCTGCGTGGGTTTCCTCCAGGTGCTCTGGTTTTCTCCCACAGTCAGAAAAACGTGCCTGTTATGTGGTTTGGCCATGCTAAATTCTCCATCAGTGTACCCTAACAGGCGCCAGAGTGTGGTGGCTAGGGAATTTTCACAGTAACTTCATTGCAGTGTTAATGTAAGCCTATTTGTGGCACTAATAAATATACTGGAAAAAAAGAGATTTCCATAGGTCATGGAACTCAGTAGAACCATCAGACCAGAGTAGTTTACAGCACAGAAAAAGAACAATACTTTTCACTATACACTAATACACGTAACAATAATAAATCAAATCAAATCAAAGGTTTGTACTTGTGCAGGCTTTTCCCTTGAGCAATCCAAAGTGAATCCTGCTGCCCTATACCCTCTTCCCATAGTCCGGTATCCACATGGCTTTCAATATTTATCCAAGTTTCTCTTAAAAGATTCAATATTCTCCGCCTCAGTTGTTCTCTGTGGCAACACATTCCATGCAACAATGATCTACTGCTCAGCCATCATCCTGTCACATGTGCTCTGATGCAGGTTGGCCCTTGGCTCATTGTCTGCTGATGCTTCACCCAGAGCTGTTTTCTTGACAGCTTTTGTCAGTGGTGCTTTGGCATTGCCTTCCACTCTCAAGGGCAGGGTGAGGAGGCAGGTACCAAGTCTATCTCAACTGGAACAGGAATTGATCCCACGCTGTTGATGTTATTCTGTTCATTATCTAGCCAACTCAACTAATTGGCACCCCGTTGCTCAGAAAGGCAATAAGTAAATATATAGAAACAGGTCCTACGCTCCACCTGAACCACCTCCCACTCTATTTACACCATCGCAGCCTATCAACACTTCCTTCTCTCCCTTTCTCCTTCTTTACACCTACGTGGCTTCCCTTTAAACGCATCAGTGTTTGTCTCATTGTGGTGGCGAGTTGTACCCACTCACCACTCACCGGGTGAAGGAGCTTGAAGCCTTGATTGGATTAATTAGTGACCATCTAAGAGCACATGGGAAGCCCCTGGAGGAATGGGAAGGTAGGGGAGGTGAGGGCTTAATTTCACGAGGACAAAATGAGAGAGCAGGACGCTGTAGTCAACCATGTCAAATACCACAAAGAGGTGGAGGAGGAAGGGAAGGGATAAACGCATTGTGGTCATGGTCTCATAGTCATGCCTCTGATGACAGAACCCTGACCTCCCACCCCCAATATCAGTTAAAAATTTGGTTCAATTGAGGAGGCAATGCCTTAGTGATGTTATTGCTTGACTATTAATCCAGAAATTCAGCTAATGCCCTGGGAGCCTGGGTTCGAAGCCTGCCACGCCAGGTGGTGGAATTTGAATTCAATAAAACAATATCTGGAATTAAGAATCTACTGATGACCATGGAATCGTTGTCAATTGTCAGAAAAATCCATCTGGTTCACTAATGTCCTTTAGGGAAGGAAATCTACCTGGTCTGGCCTACATGTGACTCTGGAGCCACAGCAATGTGGTTGACTCTCAATTGCCCTCCAAGGGCAAGTAGGGATGGGCAATAAATGCTGGCTCAGCCAGCAATGCCCAAATCCAGTGAATGAAGGAAAGAACATTAGTTTACATATTTAGTTCCATTGGCCCAGCAGGTTCAGTGAAATAGGAACCCTATAGTGCAGAAGGGGGCCATTCAGGCCATTGAGTCTGCGCTGATAACAATCCCACCTAGGCCTTATCCTCATAACCCCACATACTTACCCTGCTATTCCTCTAATCTACACACCCCGGGACACGAAGGGGCAATTTATCATATCCAATGCACCTAACTTGCACATCTTTGGACCGTGAGAGGAGACCGGAGCACCCAGAGGAAACCCATGAAGATACAGGGAGAACATGCAGTCTCCGCACCGGCAGTGACCCAAGCCAGGAATCGAACTGGGTTCCTCATGCTGTGAGGCAGCAGGGCTAACCACTGTGCCACTGAGCTGCCCTAGTTATCTGTTACATGAACAACAGTAAATATTTTCTTAATGACTTTAGCCATAATTTTCCCAAGTAGCACCACCATTTAATTTTTAGCTGAGTTAAGTGCAAAAAGACATTGCTGTGTTTCTAGTGTATTACTTGGAGTCCCAATTCCTGTGGCAACAGAGTTTTTACATACATGTTGTCATTTAAAGCTATGGACAGTGATGGTTTCTTCCCGTCACATGGCTGGCCAGGAATCTCTCCGATCTTTGCCCACTTGCCATTGAAACGCGCTTGAAATATTTACAAGTTTAGTGATCACAGAATCCCCACTGTGCAGGACGAGGCCACTCAGCCCATTGAGTTTACACCAACCCTCTCTGACAGAGTACCAAATACAGACCCTCCCCCACACCCCATCCCCACAACCCCACCCATTTACCATGGCTAAATCCATCTAACCTACATATCTTGGGACACTACGGGCAGCATAGCATAGCCAATCCCCCTAATCTGCACATCTTTGGACTATGGAAGGAAACCAGAGCACCCAGAGGAAACCCATGCAGCCACAGGGAGAATGTGAAAACTCCACACAGTCACCCAAGGCTGGAATTGAACCCGGGTCCCCTGGTACTGTGAAACAGCAGTGCTAACCAATGTGGCACCATGCCACATGTTGCTGAAGACAGACATTTTGTCGAAGTTTTTCATCTTGCACTCATCAGGACAATCACAAAACTGGCAATGTCAGGGGAAATATGATAGTATGAGAAGAGGGTGCTGATTGGTTGGCAAGTGGACCCTGATTGGTAAAGGCATTGCTGTGGAGAATGCACCAGTTGATGGTGGCCATCAGTTAACTCCCACACATTATTTAAAATTTAAATCAAGCAGCTTGACTTTGATTGGTCAAAGCATTGACCTCTGGAATGAACCAGCAAATGGCTGTCACTTATTTTGATTAGCTGAAACAGGTGCAATGTGTGCACCTGTTCTTTCTGTCTGCAAAGAACAAGGCCCTGTGTGTAAATATGTGCAGCTTCCAGTGCATGTAAATCCGCCACACTGCAATCCCTTGACTAACATTCATAAATTGGTTGTCAGCATAATTTTTAGAACCTGAAGGTAAGTTTGATTTTGATTTGATTTGATTTATTATTGTCACACGTATGAACATACAGTGAAAAGTATTGTTTCTTGTGCACTATACAGACAAAGCATACTGTTAATAGAGGAGGAAAGGAGAGAGTACAGAATGTAGTGTTACAGTCATAGCTAGAGTGTAGAGAAAGATCAACTTAATGCAAGTCCATTCAAAAGTCTGACAGCAGCAGGGAAGAAGCTGTTCTTGATTCAGCTGGTACATGACCTCAGACTTTCGTATCTTTTTCCCGAAGGAAGAAGGTGGAAGAGAGAATGTCTGGGATGTGGGGGGTCCTTATTTGTGCTGGCTGCTTTGCCAAGGTCACAGGAAGTGTAGACAGAGGCAATGGATGGGAGGCTGGTTTGCGTGATGGTTTGGGCTACATTCACAACCTTTTGCAAACACTGTCCAGTCACAGAATCACATCTACTGTTAAACATTGTGTCTAGCAAGTATGTGCTGGCTGGGTATGGTCTGTACTTTGCCCATTTGCCAGTTGATATTCAAAAGATTATGAATGTACTATCCTTAGTTATTAAAGCCGAGACTGGGACTTGAACTCAGAGTTTTTGGATCAGAAACAGAGACACAACCCACTGCACCACAAAACATCCCACTAACTAGACAGAGACTTCACAAATCATTTTTGCAAAACCCCCCTGTTGCTTAGTGGGGTTTTCCATTCAGGAAATGTTCCTTAAATTTTTTTTTTTGATATGAGCTTTTACATGCTTCTCACTGAAACTCGTTTGATCAGTTGCTTCATCCGACCACTTAGTGAGAAGGCAGGATAAAAGTCTCAGTCAATCCTTAAGTGTATGAATTAAGAAAAGGAAGTGTTTAATGGGCCAGAAGTATGGTAACAATCAGCAGCTGCATCTGACAGAGACATGTAACAGCTTGTTGTCAATATAATATATATTTCTAAAAATCCATGGGACTCACATGGAGTCCCAGCAGGTTTATCTGCTCTGTGAATGATCCAAAACAATCAGGAAAGCCCCAGATTTGATTCCCAATCTCTGGTCGGCATAGCTGAACTCATTAAGGGTAGTTTATGTGTAACTCACAAGTAAGGCTTACATTAACACTGCAATTCCCTTAGTCGCCACACTCCGGTGCCTGTTCAGGTCAATGCATCTAACTAGCACATCTTTCGGACTGTGGGAGGAAACAGGAGCACCCAGAGGGTGCTCCGGGTGGGTAGAATTGGCCTGGGTTGCTGCAGCCAATCACCAACTCATGACCTCTGCTGCCCATCTTGGTCCATGGAGATTGGGTGAAGGATTCACACACTTTCAATGTTCACGTGCAGTGTGTGGCTATGTACCACAGGCCAAAATGAGCTCACATCTCAAGAATGGAACATAGGGCCAAGAGGAGGCCATTCACCCTCTCAAGGCAGATGTGCCACTCAATTATATCTGTATCTTAATTCCAATGCTGGCTAAGCCACCATTTATTGCCCATACCTAACCACCCTTGGGGAGGTGGTGGTGAGCTGCCTTCTTGAACAGCTGCAGTCCACGTAGATGTGCCATTAGTTGATTATGAAGGGAGTTCCAGGATTCTGACTCAGTGGCAGTGAAGGAACAGTGCTATATTTCCAAGTCAGGATGGTGAATGACTTGGAGGGAAAAGGGTGAGAGTATGTATCTGCTGCCCTTGTCCATCCAGATGGCGGAGGCTGTTGGTTTGCAAGGTGCTGTCGAATGAACCCTGCTGAGTTGCTGTGGTGCATCTTGGAGGTGGTACCACGTGTACAGTGGCAGCAGTGGAAGGAGTGCCACCACATGTGTACAGTGAAGGTGGTGGATGGGCTGCCAATCGGGCTGCTTTGTCCTGAGTGGTGTCAAGCTTCTTGAGTGCTGTTGGAGGTAAACTCATCCAGGTATCATAGAATCAATCAATACAGAAGGAGGCCGCTTGGCCCATCAAGTTAGCACCAGCCACAATCCCCCCCAGGCCCTATCCCCACAACCCCATGCATTTACCCTAGCGAGTTCCCCTGACAATAAGGGGCAATTGAGCATGGCCAATACACCTAACTTGCACATCTTTGGATTGTGGGAGGAAACAAGAGCACCCGGAGGAAGCCCATTGCAGACACGAGGAAAATGTGCAGCCTCTGCACTGACAGTGGCCTAAGCCCGGGGGCCGAACCTATGTTCCTGGCGCTGTGAGGCAGCAATATTAACTACTGTGCCATCATGCCGCTCCATGTAAGTGGAGAGTATTAGAGCATTCCATCACCTTGTAGTGAAGACAGACAATTTTGCTGCTGGTGTGGTCCCTTATGGTCTGCTACCGCCCGATATGTAGAGGGTCTCATTGCAAACCTCACCAGATCTGTCTCCGTGCTATCTATAGTGAGCAGGCTATTGAGAATGGTGAGGGTTCAGGTTTAACACAATGACATGAAACTTATTTCTAGCAGCAGCGATGTACATCTCTGCACAGGACTTGATCTATCCTGGGTCCTAACAGTTACATAGGTCAACTATATGGATGACTCATGGAGCCTTATTCACACAGAGTCACAGACAGTGGCGAACACATGCAATAGAGATCACAGGTAACAGTAAATGTCTAACACAGAGGCTGTAACCTTTTATCCTCCAGTCTTACACAGGGTGAAGGCATAGTGATGCCCCTTTGCAGCTTTATTAAGGTCCATGTCATTGTCAGTGTTGGCCTGCAGACAATCAGAACAGTTGCTGATGATGGCCACAGTGCCTCATAGATGCCCAGTTTCCAGCTGTTGGAATGATGGGTATAATCATTCCCTCTCTATCACCATACACAGGCCCTTAATTTTCACTTCCATTTCTTTATAACTTCCTAAGAAGACAATGGGCTTGAGAAGCTGCCTGGCGTGTGCCGCCCGCATACCGTTCCACCCCCCCAACCCCACCCCACCAAAATGAGATTGGGCGATTGGTGAATCCCAGTGGCACTAGGTGGTGACCCTGGCAGCATAATGAAAATGCAGTTGGCACAAAAACCCTGAGTGGTTCAGTGTGAGAATGATGTGGAGGTGCTGGTGTTGGACTGGGGTGGTGGGCACAGCAAGAAGTCTCACAACACCAGGTTAAAGCCCAACGGGTTTATTTGGAATCACAAGCTTTCGGAGCACTGCTCCTTGACTCACCTGATGAAGGAGCAGTGCTCTGAAAGCTTGTGCTAGCAAATAAACCTACTGTACTTTAACCTGGTGTTGTGAGGCTCCTTTCAGTGCAGGCAGAAAGCAAATAACACCACCCAAGAATGACACCTGTCAGTGGCTGGGAAACCCTCCCCATTAACAATAGAACATAGAACATAGAACATTACAGCGCAGAACAGGCCCTTCGGCCCACGATGTTGCGCCGACCAGTTACAAAACAATGACCCACTAATCTAAACCAATCCCTTTTCGTCCATAAACCTATCCACGGATCTCTTAAATGCCCCCAAACTAGGCGCATTTACAACTGCAGCAGGCAGGGCATTCCAATCCCTCACCACCCTCTGGGTAAAGAACCTACCCCGACATCCGTCCTATAACTACCCCTCCTTAATTTAAAGCCATGACCCCTCGTGCTAGATTTCTCCATCAGAGGAAAAAGGCTATCACTATCCACCCTATCTAAACCTCTAATCATCTTATATGTTTCAATAAGATCCCCTCTTAGCCGCCTTCTTTCCAGCGAAAACAACCCCAAATCCCTCAGCCTCTCCTCATAGGACCTCCCCTCCATACCAGGCAACATCCTGGTAAACCTCCTCTGCACCCTCTCCAAAGCCTCCACATCCTTCCTGTAATGTGGGGACCAGAACTGCACACAGTACTCCAAGTGCGGCCGCACCAGAGTTGTGTACAGTTGCAACATAACGCTGCGACTCCTAAATTCAATCCCCCTACCAATAAACGCCAAGACACCGTATGCCTTCTTAACAACCTTATCTACTTGATTCCCAACTTTCAGGGATCTATGTACACATACACCTAGATCCCTCTGCTCATCCACACTATTCAAAGTCCTCCCGTTAGCCCTATACTCGACACATCTGTTATTCCTACCAAAGTGAATTACCTCACACTTCTCTGCATTAAACTCCATCCGCCACCTCTCGGCCCAGCTCTGCAACCTGTCTAAGTCTTCCTGCAAACTATGACACCCTTCCTCACTATCTACCACACCTCCGACTTTGGTGTCATCAGCAAATTTACTAATCCACCCAGCTATACCCTCATCCAGATCATTAATAAAAATTACAAACAGCAGTGGCCCCAAAACAGATCCCTGAGGCACACCACTCGTAACCGAACTCCATGATGAATATTTACCATCAACCACCACCCTCTGTCTCCTATCCGCTAGCCAATTCCTGATCCAATTCCCTAGATCTCCCCCAATCCCATACATCTGCATTTTCTGCAGAAGCCTACCATGGTGAACCTTATCAAACGCCTTACTAAAATCCATATACACCACGTCCACTGCCTTACCCCCATCCACCTCTTTGGTCACTTTCTCAAAAAACTCAATAAGGTTAGTAAGGCACGACCTACCCGCCACAAAACCATGCTGACTATCTCCAATCAATTCATTACTCTCCAAATAACTATAAATCCTATCCCTAATAATTTTTTCTAAAACCTTGCCCACAACAGAAGTGAGACTCACCGGTCTATAATTCCCGGGGAAGTCTCTGTTCCCCTTCTTAAACAATGGGACAACAATCGCTAACCTCCAATCTTCCAGTACTATACCAGAGGCCAACGACGACCTGAAGATCAGAGCCAGAGGCTCTGCAATCACTTCTCTTGCCTCCCAGAGAATCCTGGGGTAAATCCCATCCGGACCAGGGGACTTATCTATTTTCAGACCCTCCAGAATATCCAGCACATCCTCCTTATCAACTGTAACACTGTCAATTCTACTCCCCTGCAACCCAGTGTCCTCCTCAGCTATATCCATGTCCCCCTGCGTGAACACCGAAGAGAAATATTGGTTCAATGCCTCTCCAATCTCCTCCGGTTCCACACATAACTTCCCAATGACAGCAACCTTTGGGTGAACTCCATACAACCGGGCAATGCTGTTCCCGATTGGCGTTATTGCGAGTGGACGCCTTGCACAATTGGATGCCCGTACTGGGGGGGTCAAGCAAATACCCATGGAGAACCATTTCCAGTCATTGCCTTCCTTTTTGGGTGAGATGTACTGGACTCTAGAAAGAAGGAGAAAGAACCCGCATTTTTATGGTGTTTCCGAGCACTATTCAGTTAATACCGTAGTAACATAGAAAGTGCAGCAGCCGCTCGGTGCGATGGAAGGACTCTGAGACAGTAGTGAGATAATGGTGAGATGCTTTGGTTTTTATCACTTTCGTTGAGGGATGGATATTGGTCAAGACACCAGATAGAGCTCTCCCCTGTTTTCCTTTGCAATAGTGCCACACCCAACTGAGAAGCAGACAGGGACTCTATTTCGGGGCACTGTAAATCGATACCTTGTAGTACTCCCCCAAGGGATTAGTTTATGATTTCTCACTGATAACATGGCTCGGTGAACTGACCTCACCCATATTCTACCCTGTTAACGTACACTCACACACACACACACACACACACACACACACGTGCACTCACACGCACAAACGCACACTCACACACACACACGCACTCACATACACACACACAAACGCACACTCACACACACACGCACACATAAATGCACACTCACACACACACACGCACACTCACACATGCACACGCACACTTGCACAAACACACAAACGTACACACACATACACACACACTCACAAAAACACACATTCACAAACATGTGCACTCACACACACGTGCACACCCACACAAATGCACACCCACACAAATGCACACTCACATACACACACTCATACACACACACACACACTCACACACACACGTACACACACACGCTCACATACACACACAATAACCTAACCTTAACCTATGATGTTATTTGAAAGAATAATCTTTCCCTCTCCACTGCTGCACACAGACTCTTGTTTTTGATTTTTTTCTCGTTTATAATTCCTGGGCTGTGCTGCTAGGCAGCATGTTAGTGCAGTGGTTAGCACTGCTGCTTCACAGCGCCAGGGGCCAGGATTCGATTCCCGGCTTGGGTCACTGCCTGTGTGAAGTTTACACCCACTCCCCGTGTCTGTGTGGGTTTCCTCCGGTGCTCCTGTTTCCTCCCACAGTCCGAAAGATGTGCAGATTAGGCCATGCTAAATTCTCTCTTAGTGTACCCAAACAGGAGGCGGAGTGTGCTGACTAGGGGATTTTCACAGTAACTTCATTGCAGTGTTAATGTAAGCCCACTTGCAACACTAATAAGTAAACTTGAACTTAAACTTCCTTTCTTGAACACACAGAATCCTTGTTGAGGGGTTAGGGGTTATTGTGACATAAGCATTGGTGCCAATCTTTTTGCTTGAAGCCAGAGTGCCTCTGAGATATTTGACCATGTCAATCATTAGGTTGATATCCTTACATCTTGCAGTCGGCCAAGGGGAGGCTAAGACCAGCCTCAGTTTAAACATGCGCGTCCTGGCAACCCAATACAAGAATGTTCAGTTTTCACATCAGTGATAAATCAGATAAGGTTAACATGCTTTTCACCTTTAAACAGGAACACAATCCATTTGTCTCACTCAGCACTGGTATTGTTTACAAGACACCCTCAGATATTTTGGGAGTTGGGTCCGTGTTAGTCTAACCCAAACACGAAACCCTGTGTCACTTCAAATAAACATCAGCAGCAAGATTTACTGCCATCGGCGACTGGGATAAACTGCTTGGAGGAAGGATCCTGGCCTGGGTTGAGCTATAGCTGATGGCAACTGGATTTTTATGAATTGTCACGTGTGAGGCGAGCTAACTTGACTCCTGGTCTTAATGAGATTGCCAACCTAACCTCCCACACAATCTCTCGCACATAAACATTCACAGAACAGCCCATTTTGGGCATGAGGAGCAGCCCATTTTGTCCAACTGATCTCAAGAGGCCTTAATTTTGCCACAGTTGCCATAGATTGTATTGATTTGGAGATGCCAGCGTTGGACTGGGGTGGGCCCGATGTTGTGAGACTTCTTGCTATGCCCTCCCCAGTCCAACGCCGGCGTCTCCAAATCAACAAAGTCTCACAACACCGGGTTAAAGTCCAACAGGTTTATTTGGAATCACGAGCTTTCGGAGTGTTGCCCCTTGACTCACCCCGATGAAGGAGCAGCGCTCCGAAAGCTCGTGATTCCAAATAAATCTGTTGGACTTTAACCCTGGTGTTAGGAGGCTTCTTAGTGTAGATGGTGGTGTATAGGTCTTTGCTTATTCATTATTGTCACAAGTCAGCTTACGTTAACGCCGCAATGAAGTTACTGTGAATGATCTCCCAGTCATAGAATCCATAGAATATCTACAGTGCAGAAGGAGGCCATTCGGCCCATCAAATCTGCAGTGACCAGAATTCCACCAAGACCCTATTCCCATAACCGCAAAAATTTACCCTGTCAATCCCTTGACACTAGGGTCAATTTAGCAGAGCCAATCAACCTCACCCGCACATCTTTGGATGATGGGAGGAAACCGGGACACCCAGACGAAACCCACATAGACACGGGCAGAATGTGCAAACTTCACACAGACAGTAATCTGAGGCTGGAATTGAACCTGCTGTGAGGCAGCAGTGCTGACCAC
Source organism: Carcharhinus amblyrhynchos (assembly GCF_965287045.1). Lineage (NCBI taxonomy): Eukaryota > Metazoa > Chordata > Chondrichthyes > Carcharhiniformes > Carcharhinidae > Carcharhinus > Carcharhinus amblyrhynchos. The sequence continues at coordinate 8,333,585 of NC_137332.1, read as the reverse complement.
TGTGCCACCATGTCATCTGTTTGGTCACATTGAGGGTGAATTTTAGCATGGCCAATGCCTTTAACCAGCACATCTTTCGGACTGTGGGAGGAAACCGGAGCACCAGGAGGAAACCCACGCAGACAAGGGGAGAACATTCAACCTCTGCACGGGCAGTGACCCAAGCTGGGAATCAAACCCGGGTCACTGGAGCTGTGAGGCAGCAGTACCACTGACCTGGCATATAAGGCAAAATGAATGGGTAAGCCTACACAAGATGCATAAGTTGACCCACCATTCTTCAGCTAACCCCCAGTTTTAAACAACAACTTCACAATATTTGCAGCCTACAGCTGCTGAATAATAATGCCTCATTCCTAGCTGGATAAAATCCTTTGGGGAGGTAACAACTCAAAAATGAATACAATTTTTATTACCGATCATCATTAGAACTCAGAAACAGGGTGTTGACTTTGATTTGTGAGACAGCAAATGTTGTCATTCCATTGAATTGCACCTAAGAGACAAATCAAACAAATTTCCATCTTTCAGAGCTCTTCCACTTGTGCATATCCTGACTTTGATATTACATCAACTTTTATTTCCTCAATAAAAATTAAATCAAACAAACCCTAATGGTTTGCACAGTGATGAAGAGTTTCAGTTTATTGTGAATGGAAAGCCACGTTGCAGGAAGTGGGCAAAAGTCAGACTGTTTTGGGGGGCAGCACGGTGACACAGTGGTTAGCAGTGCTGCCTCACAGCGCCAGGGACCCGGGTTCAATTCCCGGCTTGGGTCACCGTCTGAGCGGAGTTTGCATGTTCTCCCTGTCTCTGCGTGGGTTTCCTCCGGTTTCCTCCCACAGTCCAAAGATGTGCTGGTTAGGTGCATTGAGGTGCCAGAGTGTGGTGACTCAGGGAATTTCGCAGTAACTTCACTGCATTGTTAATGTAAGCCTGCTTGTGGCACTAATAAATGAGCTTGAACTGAAAAACTGACATGCGTGCTGAAATACTGACGCATATATGCTTCTACCTTGATCCCAACAGGACAAATAGTTTGGGATCAAGCAGTGTGAGAAAATGTGACCTCAAGGAATGTGCTGAAGAGTTCACATTATTCCTGAGACAGGCAGCTGCTGGATTTTAAGTCACTTGACAGCAATAGAAACCAAAGCTCACGTTTCGCATTTTGTTTGCTTTGTTTCAGTTGGCTGGAGTTAGAGTAAATATTGGATGGAAGCTAAAATTCTCAGGGACAACTTGTAATGGGAGGTCAGTTGTCAGAGGAGGTGAGGCAGGAAAATAAAGGGATTTGGGATCAGGCATGTGGGATTGGGAAAATTGTGCTTGTGGAGGGTCAGACACCAAGCACAAACTGCATGAGTCAAATTATTTATTTCTTTGTTGTAATTTCCCCTTCACCCTTGTTTCTTGTGTGCATAATGCTGCAGTTATATATGTTTTAATATAATGATTAATGATTATGGCTTTGTTTTGAGTGACCTTTAAATTAAATAGCATTGGGAAGTGAAAAGTCGCTAGATGCATTAGAGTACATCACCCACTCGATAAAGTGCTATTTGTGTTGTGCAGTTCCAATTGTTCTTATTTTTCCACTGGATGTAAAATCACAGGCTATGCCAACATTTATTGTCCATTACTAACTGTCCTTGAAGAGGTGGTGGTTAGCTGCCTTCTTGAACCGCTGCAGTACACCCACTGTCCTGTTAGGAAGAGAGTTCCAGGATTTTGATCCAATTACAGTCAAGGAATGACAATATAGTTGGATGGTCTGTGGCATAGAAGGAAACTTGCTGGTGATTGTGTGACATGATCTCCTTGCTTTTATGTTTTTTTTTCAGTTCAACTGAACCATCTGTTTGGCTATTTTAAACTTTGACAGATGGCTAAGCTTATGGCTGTCTTCAAAGGTTTCAAAGCATTCAGATCTTGAGGTTTTGTTACCACAGTTGTTCAGTAGAATTTCATTAGGAATGATTTGCTGAGTTTCAAACCCACTACTGGATTCAGCTCTGCATGGATTGTTAACATAATCATAGAGTAGAACCCCATAACGAATGCTTGGCTGAGTTCTGAACCCACAAAGGGATTCTACACAGCAAGAGGTTGTGTAGAATCCCTTTGTGGGTCACATCTGATCAAGGACAGTTTGTTTAATGTTGTGGATTTATGATCTTCTAAAAGACTTCCCAATATTATCATTGAGATTCTGAAATTCTGTGTGGTTTCCTCCAGATGCTCCGGTTTCCTCCCACAGTCCAAAAGACGTGCTGGTTAGATGCATTGGCCATGCTGAATTCCCCCTGCTTACTGTGACACTAATAATTAAACTTTAAGTTTTAGAATTTTGGTTAAACCACATCTGTGCAGTTTTTGTTCTCTTACTTCAGTAAGGATATTATTGCCATAGGCAGAGTCCAACCAGACTTGTCCCAGGGATATGGGACTTTCTTATAATGGGAGATTGGGCAAATTGGGCCCAGGTTCTCTGAAGTCTCAAGGAATGCGAGGTGGTCTCATCGAAACCTATAACATACTTAAAGGAATAGACAAGGTGGGTGCAGGTAAGATGTTTTCCTTGGTTGGGGAGTCTAGAACCGGGGGCACAATTTCATAATGCGGGGGAAACCTAGGTCTGAATTGAGGAGACTTTTCTCGTTGAGTGTTTGATGCTTCGGAATTCTCTGCCCCAGAATGTGGAGTTGCCGGCATTGGACTGGGGTGGGCACAGTAAGTAGTCTCACAACACCAGGTTAAAGTCCAACAGGTTTATTTGAAATCACAAGCTTTCAGAGTGTTGCTGTTTCCTCAGGTGAGTGAAGACTTGGGTTCACAAACAGGGCATACATAGACACAGACTCGATTTACAAGATAATGTATGGAATGTGAGTCTTTACAGGTCATTAAGTCTTAAACGTACAGGCAATGTGAGTGGAGAGAGGGTTAGGCACAGGTTAAAGAGATGTGTATTGTCTCCAGCCAGGACAGTTAGTGAGATTTTGCAAGCCCAGGCAAGTCATGGGGGTTACAGATAGTGTAACATGAACCCAAGATCCCGGTTGAGGCTGTGCTATCAGTTTCCCAGCTGATTGACAGATTTATAAATACCAATGGCATTGAGGAACATGGGGAATAGTGTGGGGGAAAAAGACAGCCATAATCGTATTGAATGGTGGAGCAGGTCTCAAAGGGCTGAATGGCCTTCTCCTCTTCCTATGTTCTTGAACACCACATTTAGAAGCTGTGGACTTTCATTCCTTCCTTTTTTGCAATGCTCCAAGTTTCACATTTATTATTCATTATCGATCAGACGTAACATTTTAGTGTGAAGATTCATGTTTCAAGACTCAAGTTGCACTTCAGTTGAGACGACGAAAAGCTCACTTCCGAAAGAAAATTTCATGCAGTGGGTTTCATCAAATATCGATCAGAAACAGGATAACTGCAAGCTAGCAGCCTCCCCCCAGTCAAGCATCAGCTTGTCGGTGCCAAGGACAAACTGGTAAGTGTAGCTCCTGGTGATGACTGGCCACTCCCACAAACCTGGACACAAATTGGCATCTCCAGGAATGCACCAAAGCAACAAGTTTCATTTATGTAGCATGCTAAAAGCTGCATTCAATAAGGCATTCAAGAGAAACTCATCTATCTCTGGCGGGGTGTAGAAGAACCTGACGTCCACGGCTGGATGGAATGGTTGAGGTGAACAGCACAGATGAATTTAAGGGGAAGCTCAATGATGATGCAAAGGATAAATGAAGAGAAGGGTGTGCTAATGGGATGAGAGGAAGAAGGTTTGTGTGCCGGTTGAACAGTAGCAAGGAACAATTGGGCCAAATGGCTTGCTTCCTGTGGTACGGCCTATTATTTGTGTCGCAAGCGGGCTTACATTAACACTGCAATGAAGTTACTGTGAAAATTCCCTAGTCGCCACACTCCAGTGCCTGTTTGGTTACACTGAGGGAGAATTTAGCCTGGTTAATGCACCTAACCAACACATCTTACGGATTGTGGGAGGAAACCGGGGCACCTGGAGGAAACCCACACAGACACGGGGAGAATGTGCAAGTTCTGCACAGACAGTGACCCAAGCTGGGAATCGAACTTGGGTCCTCAGCGCTGCGAGGCAGCAGCGCAGAATGGATAAAAATTCCATTGATTGCAGCATACAAAGCCTTTGAAACTTCAAAAAATCTTTCTAAAGCAGGGGGTGATTGAGATGCCGAGCAGAAAATGTGAACCACCGCTGTTGGTGTAAGTGGTCACCATTTTGAAATGTGTAATAGTCTCTGTTTGTTGGTCTATTAGACATCCAGCATAATCAAGGACCCCACGCACCCTAGACATTCCCTCTTCCACCTTCTTCCGTCGGGAAAAAAGATACAAAAGTCTGAGGTCACGTACCAACCGACTCAAGAACAGCTTCTTCCCTGCTGCCACCAGACTTTTGAATGGACATACTTTGCACTAAGTTGATCTTTCTCTACACCCTAGCTATGACTGTAACACTACATTCTGCACCCTCTCCTTTCCTTCTCTATGAACGGTATGCTTTTTTCTGTACAGTGTGCCAGAAACTAAACTTTTCACTGTATTCCAATACATATAATAATAATAAATCAAATCAAATCAAATTAATGCCCTTTAGGGAAGAAAAACATTCCAAAGAGCAGTTAAAAGCCGACTGCCTTGGTGTGGGCCTGGAGTCACATGTAGGCCAGGCCAGGCCAGGATTTTGTTTTATTCATTCATGGGATGTGGGTGTTGCTGGCTGGCCAGCATTTATTGCCAGTGGTAAAGGATATCTTTGCTATAGAAGGAGTACAGCCAAGGTTTACCAGGTTGATTCCTGGGATGGCAGGTCTATCATGTGAGGAGGGACTAAGTTGGTTAAGATGATATTTAGAAGCATGAGAGGGTATCTGATAGAAACTTATAAAATTCTAACAGGGGTTAGACAGGATAGATTCAGAAAAAATGTTCCCAATGATGAGGGAGTCCAGAACTAGAGGTCAAAGTTTAAGGATATCAGCCATGATCAAATAGAACATAGAACATAGAACATTACAGCGCAGAACAGGCCCTTCGGCCCACGATGTTGCGCCGACCAGTTAAAAAACAATGACCCACTAACCTAAACCAATCCCTTTTCGTCCATAAACCTATCCACGGATCTCTTAAACACCCCCAAACTAGGCGCATTTACAACTGCAGCAGGCAGGGCATTCCAATCCCTCACCACCCTCTGGGTAAAGAACCTACGCCTGACATCCGTCCTGTAACTACCCCCCCTTAATTTAAAGCCATGCCCCCTCGTGCTAGATTTCTCCATCAGAGGAAAAAGGCTATCACTATCCACCCTATCTAAACCTCTAATCATCTTATATGTTTCAATAAGATCCCCTCTTAGCCGCCTTCTTTCCAGCGAAAACAACCCCAAATCCCTCAGCCTCTCCTCATAGGACCTCCCCTCCATACCAGGCAACATCCTGGTAAACCTCCTCTGCACCCTCTCCAAAGCCTCCACATCCTTCCTGTAATGTGGGGACCAGAACTGCACACAGTACTCCAAGTGCGGCCGCACCAGAGTTGTGTACAGTTGCAACATAACGCTGCGACTTCTAAATTCAATCCCCCTACCAATAAACGCCAAGACACCGTATGCCTTCTTAACAACCTTATCTACTTGATTCCCAACTTTCAGGGATCTATGTACACATACACCTAGATCCCTCTGCTCATCCACACTATTCAAAGTCCTCCCGTTAGCCCTATACTCAACACATCTGTTATTCCTACCAAAGTGAATTACCTCACACTTCTCCGCATTAAACTCCATCCGCCACCTCTCGGCCCAGCTCTGCAACCTGTCTAAGTCTTCCTGCAAACTATGACACCCTTCCTCACTATCTACCACACCTTCGACTTTGGTGTCATCAGCAAATTTACTAATCCACCCAACTATACCCTCATCCAGATCATTAATAAAAATTACAAACAGCAGTGGCCCCAAAACAGATCCCTGAGGCACACCACTCGTAACCGAACTCCAGGATGAATATTTACCATCAACCACCACCCTCTGTCTCCTATCCGCTAGCCAATTCCTGATCCAATTCCCTAGATCACCCCCAATCCCATACATCTGCATTTTCTGCAGAAGCCTACCATGGTGAACCTTATCAAACGCCTTACTAAAATCCATATACACCACGTCCACTGCCTTACCCCCATCCACCTCTTTGGTCACTTTCTCAAAAAACTCAATAAGGTTGGTAAGGCACGACCTACCCGCTACAAAACCATGCTGACTATCTCCAATCAATTTATTACTCTCCAAATAACTATAAATCCTATCCCTAATAATTTTTTCTAAAACCTTGCCCACAACAGAAGTGAGACTCACCGGTCTATAATTCCCGGGGACGTCTCTGTTCCCCTTCTTAAACAATGGGACAACAATCGCTAACCTCCAATCTTCCGGTACTATACTAGAGGCCAACGACGACCTGAAGATCAGAGCCAGAGGCTCTGCAATCACTTCTCTTGCCTCCCAGAGAATCCTGGGGTAAATCCCATCCGGACCAGGGGACTTATCTATTTTCAAACCCTCCAGAATATCCAGCACATCCTCCTTATCAACTGTAATACTGTCAATTCTACTCCCCTGCAACCCAGTGTCCTCCTCAGCTATATCCATGTCCCCCTGCGTGAACACCGAAGAGAAATATTGGTTCAATGCCTCTCCAATCTCCTCCGGTTCCACACATAACTTCCCTCTGCTGTCTATAACTGGCCCTAATCTTGCCCTAACCAACCTTCTGTTCTTGACATACCTATAGAACACCTTAGGATTCTCCTTAACCCTATCAGCCAAAGTCTTCTCATGTCCTCTTTTAGCTCTTCTTAGCTCACTCTTCAACTCCCTCCTAGCCAATCTAAAGCTTTCTAGTGCACTACCCGAGTCCTCACATCTCATCCGAACATAAGCCTCCTTTTTCTTTTTAACCAACGAATCAACTTTTTTGGTGCACCACGGTTCCCTAGCCCTACCAATTCCTCCTTGCCTGACAGGGACATACCTATCATGGACTCGCAGTAGCTGCTCCTTAAAAAAACTCCACATTTCGGACGTTCCCAGTCCCTGTAATCTCCTAGTCCAACCTATGCTTCCTAATTCTCTCTTAATAGCCTCATAATTACCCTTCCCCCAGCTAAAACCACTGGCCTGAGGTTTATGCCTATCCCTTTCCATCACTAAGGTGAACGTAACCGAATTGTGGTCACTATCACCAAAATGCACACCAACTTCCAAGTCTAGCACCTGGTCTGGCTCATTTCCCAGCACCAAATCCAATATAGCCTCACCTCTAGTTGGCCTATCTACATACTGAGACAAAAAACCTTCCTGCACGCTTTGTACAAAAACTGACCCCTCTAACGAGCTAGAGCTATAACAATTCCAATCAATATTAGTAAAGTTAAAATCCCCCATAACAATTACCCTATTACTTTCACTCCTAACCAGGATCGTCTCCGCAATCCTTTCCTCAACCTCTCTAGAACTTTTTGGAGGTCTATAAAAGACTCCCAACAGGGTGACCTCCCCTCTCCTATTTCTAATCTCCGCCCATACTACCTCAACAGACAAGTCCTCATCAAACTTCCTCTCTGACACTGTGATACAGTCCCTGACCAATAATGCTACCCCTCCCCCCCTTCTACCTCCTTCTCTACTCCGACTAAAAATGGCAGAGCAGATTCAATGGGCTGAATGGCCTAATTCTTCCCTTATATCTTATGAACTCATGGTAAGGAGTAAACCTTTTAGGACTGAGGGGAGGAGAAATTTCTTCACCCAGAGGATGGTGAATGTGTGGAATTCACTACCACTGAGTGTCGTTGAGGCCAAAACTCTCTGTTATTTCAAGAAGAAATGAGATATAGCTCTTTGGGCTAAAGGGATCAAGGGATATGGGAGGAAGTGGAGGTAGGGGGTACCAGGAAATTGAATTCGATGATCAGCTATGATCAAGGTGAACGGTGGAGGAGGCTCAAAGAGCCAAATGGCCTACTCCTGCTTCTATTATTGACATTTCTATGTTAGTATAGTGCCTAAACTAAATAACAACCACTTAGATGAGAAATGTAAGGCATTCCTGTGTTTTTTGGGCATTTCAATTGTAGGAGTCAGCCAGAACATTCGCCGTTTTCTCAGGTCCATACGAGGGGCAGGAAGAGTACATTCATCTCCAGCTGAGAAACGCAATGCCCACCACGCTGGGTGAGGCTGGCTTCCTCATATGACAGAATGTCAGATTGGTTAATTCCATTTAAAGTCTTGAAGAACCCATTTCCCATTTTTAGATGCAGCAGAACTTCAAGATTGATGCGTCCAAAAGAGGAGGAGGAAAGGAAATGCTTTTAAGATTTGGTTACATCAGCGGCAATTTTGGCAGAAAGATTTTTACGCCATTCTCAACCTAACCTAGAAAACAACTGCAAACGACTGATGATGAATCACATTTCTGCTTGGAGTGTGAAGGGTGCCAAACACCCAAGTCCATAATCCAGGGTGACGCTCTCACTGCAGTACTGTAGGACATCTGCATTGTTGGAGGACCTAGTTTTCAGACAACACATTAGAGGAAGGTCCCATCTCCCCTTTCCGATTCATGTCAAAGATCCCAGCAACAGTATTTTGAAAAGGAGCAGGCTAGTTCTCCTCAAGTTGAGGCTTGTCAACACAAATCACTTCTCAAAATAAATATCTGGAATAAAAGCAAAACAGACACTGGAAATCTGAAACAAAGACAGAAAACGCTGGATAAACTCAGCAGGTCTGGCATCATCTACAGGGAGAGAGAACAGTAACACAGTGGTTAGCACTGCCGCTTCTCAGCACCAGGGACCCAGATTCAATTCCCAGCTTGGATCACTGTGTGGAGTCTGCGCGTTCTCCCCGTGTCTGCGTGGGTTTCCTCCAGGTCCTCCGGTTTCCTCCCACAGTCCAAAGATGTACGGGTTAGGTTGATTGGCCATGCTAAAAAATTGTCCCTTAGTGTCCAGGGTAGCTGAGGTTAGAGGGATTAGTGGGTATAATACGTAGGGATATAGGGGTAGGGTCTGGGTGGGATTGTGTTCGGTGCGGACTCGATGAGCCAAAGGGCCTCTTCCTGCCCTGTAGGGTTCTATGGTTCTATATTCTAAAAGATGTGCTGGTCAGGTGCATTAACCTGAACAGGCACCAGACTGTGGTGACTAAGGAAATTCTACAGTAACTGCATTGCAGTGTTAATGTAAGTCTTACTTGTGACTAATGGATAAACTTTAACTTTAGAAACAAAGTTTACATTTTAAGTTCATGGCTGGAATTTTACCAGCACAGCCGTCCTGGAATCCAGGTAGGCACAGCTCACAGAATGGAGTTCTCCGTTGGTCTCAGGAAGGATTTTACGAGTCTCGGCAAAGCGAGGTCGTAAAGTGCCAGCCCATGTGATTTATAGATTATTTGGATATTATCACATCGCTGGTTTATATGATCTTGCTGTGCACAGATTGTCTACCTGCATTTCCTACATTACGACATTGACCTCATGTCATGAGTGTATTTCACTTCTTGTAATGTGCCGAGCAACATCCTCAGTCAAGAAAGGTTCAAGCCTTCCTGTTTTGCGTTTTGTTTTCTGACTTGGCCCGCAGTCACAGGCCTTGGCATTTCATCAGCGGAACAAATCTCAAGGAGGTGACATTTCCGACAGTATTTCTCTGGTAGGGAGGCCAGCAGCGTCCAGGTTAGGAGAACATCGCACGGAGAGAAGTTTTAATTGTACTTGGCAGCATACATGAAATCCTATTCCACCGTAAGCCAACACCTGCTAAATGTATATCATACACATTTGGGCAGCTAACTGAAGTCAAGAATGCACCAGATTGATTTTAGCTTTTAGAGGAGCCTGCTTGGATGAGATGTTTAATGAAAGTTGATGTTTTAAGCTAAGCGCAGTCCATACAATGTGAAAATCTGTAGACATTAGGGTCTTCTAAATGACAGGTAACTGTCCATTGTATCCATGCTTTCAACTTTTCAAATGCCATCTTTTAAAATCTAACCGGATGCTGTAACGTAAGTGTGATTTCCTTCTATTCGTTTATATTTTAATTGTGCACCTTATGTGTATCCTAAATGCAGAGCCCTGTGTTATGCCACTGAACTCAGCCTCTAACCTACCCACCTTAATCAAAAGATCAGTGCAAGCTCCACTATTGCTAAGATATAGCAGAGACATGGTGGCACAGTAGTTAGCACTGCTGCCTCACAGCGCCAGGGACCCAGGTTCAGTCCTGGCTTGGGTCACTGTCTGTGCGGAATCTCCCCAGTCTGCGTGTGTTTCCTCCGGGTGCTGTAGTTTCTTCCCACAGTCCGAAAGACGTGCTGGTTAGGTGCACTGGCCATGCTAAATTCTCCCTCGGTGTACCCAGGCACCAGAGTGCGGCAATGATGGGATTTTCACACTAACTTCATCGCAGTGTCAATGTAAGCCTACTTGCGGCACTAATAAATAAACTTGAAGTTAGACACTTCTCAACATCTTGATGAGTGATGGAAGAATTTGGAGTCGCAATCATCTGTGCGGGCTCAGAAACTTGCATTTATATCACACTTTTAATGTAGTGTAATGCCCCAAAAAGGGTCGTTATCCCAGAGTTCAGGCTACATTCATTCCTCAATCGACATCACAAAAATAATTATCTGATATCATTGTCACATTGCTATTTATGGGAGTGTCCTTGGTTGCCATGTTTCTATACTCCAGCAGTCATAGAATCCCTACAGTACTGAAGAGGTTATTCAGTCCATCTAGTCACCACCAACTCTCTGACAGCCAGTCCTCTCCCTCGAACCCTACATATTTATGATGGCTAATGCCCCTAGCCTGCACATCTTGGGACACTAAGGGGCAATTTGGCATGACCAGTCCACCTAACCTGCACATCTTTGGACTGTGGGAGGAAACCGGAGCACCTAGACAACACCCATGCAGACATTGAGAGGACGTGCAAACTGTGCACAAGAGTCACTCAAAGCTGGAATCGAACGTGGCTCCCTGGCACTGTGAGATAACAATGCTAAGCAGTGTGCCACAGCCCTCAGGGAAGAAGACGGAGAAAGTAAGACAGAGACAGAGTAAGGTTTTTTTAGAGCGCAGAGGTGTGCCATGACATATGAATGGTGGCCCAACTGTATTCAGACCACATCCCCAACCTTTTTTGATGCCTACCATCTTTTCACTGGTGAAAGAATAGAAGGAATGGTGGATTTGAATAAATGTTTTTCTGCGCACCCTGTCGTTTTGCGATCAGCTGAATGGTAACAATTTTCCCAGCAATTTTCACTAATGGGCAAGTCGCAAAAATGCATTGTTTTTGTAAAACGACCAGCGTGCGTCTGAACAGCCTTAAATACTCCAGTAATGAGTGCTCGGTTTTGCTTGTGAATATCTGATGTGAGAGGCAATTAGGAGAGCTGGCTGGTACTTGGTGGAGACCTTTCTATTCTGTGTCGCTTTTTGTTCCAGTCCCTTTCTTCTGAAAGGTCAAAGTGCCCCCGATTGTAATCTAGCCGCGACCCTCGAGCACTAACCCCTCGAAAGAGGTAACCCCCACCCCCAAGTCTTCGCTGTGCTTGCTGTCTGGACATTCCCCGGTTAATTAATTAACTGCACAGCGATTACCCTGTGCCGTTACGTTGCAGGGTGTGAGTAGGATGTTGGGTCCCCACCATTTATTTGCCTTCCTGAGTATCAGCCCAGCTTTGTTTCACATCTTTGATACATCCAGGCTGGTCTCCCGGGAGATACCTCGCCATCAGCCTAATCCCGGAACCCAACAGATTTGAAAGTCTCACTTTCAGCACACTTTTAGTTCATGGTGTAGCACGCTGACAAGATAAATGAGGACAGTTGCTCACTAATTTTATGTCTCCCTTTTGTTTTCCCAAAACAGCGTGAGCTAATTTTTTTTTTCCATTTTGCTGTTTTGAAGGCAGTTTGGCAATAATGAAAGGACGTGGAGAGTCCTTTTCATTAAAAACTCCCACTCTTCAATGAGATGGTAAGGTTCTTTTATATGGTCCCTGCGGTTCTGTTCCCGTCATGAGTGTACTTCAGATCTTTTTCTTCATTTGCACCTTTATCGCTGTCAACATAAATCAGATGCCACATCAATCCCTTCCTCTCCCTTCCCGCCCTCCCTGCCCACCTGTCCATCCCTCACCCCCTTCCTCATAGCTATTCCACTGTGATTAGATGTCCGTTCAGACCAGGGGGATTCCATATTTAATCCCTGGTCCCTTGCTGAGTTAGTCCAAACACATGTCCATAGGACTCTTAAATCGGTCTCGCAGGTAGAGGATGCGGTTAAGAAGGCGTATGGTGTACTGGCCTTCATCAATCGAGGAATTGAGTTTAGGAGTCAGGAGATAACGCTGCAGCTTAATAAGACCCGAGTCAGACCCCACTTGGAGTACTGTGTGCAGTTCTGGTCGCCTCATTACAGGAGGGATGTGGAAGCTATTGAAAGGGTGCAGAGGAGATTTACAAGGATGTTGCCTGGACTGGGTGGCATGCCTTATGAGGATAGGGTGAGGGAGCTCTGTCTTTTCTCCTTGCAGAGATGAAGGATGAGAGGTGACCTGATAGAGGTTTATAAGATGCTGAGAGGTATTGATCGGGTCGATTCTCAAAGGCTATTTCCCAGGGCTGAAATGGTCGCTACGAGAGGACACAGGTTTAAGGTGCTGGGGAGTAGGTACAGAGGAGATGTCAGGGGTAAGTTTTTCACTCAGGGGGTGGTGGGTGAGTGGAATCGGCTGCCGTCGGTGGTGGTGGAGGCAAATTCGATAGGGTCTTTTAAGAGACTTCTGGATGAGTACATGGGACTTAATAGGATTGAGGGTTATAGGTAAGTCTAATAGGTAGCGATGTGATCGGCACAACTTGTGGGCTGAAAGGCCTGTTTGTGCCGTAGTTCTTCTATGTTCTTTGTTCTATGTGCAGGTTAGGTGGATTGGCCATGCTAAATTGTCCCTTAGTGTCCCGGGGCGTGTATGTTAGAAGGATGAGCAGGATGAATATGTGAGATTGCGGATATAGGGCCTAGGTGGGATTGTTGTCGGTAAAGACACAATGGGACAAATGACCTCCTTCTGCACTGTAGGGTTTCTATGAGTTGAAGAGATCCATCCTGCTGAGTTTTCTGCAAGGATATGCAGCACCTACTCACTATTCTGGGATCTCTGGTGGACAGTTTAAGTTCTTTGTTGGGGGGGGGGGAATGCAGGGGGGGAGGGGGTGGTGCGCAGGGGGCATGGGTGGTGGTGGGGGGGGGGGGGGTGGTGTGGGGGTAGGCTAGCCCATGTCCTGAAGCCTCTGGCTGAATAACCTGAATAACCTCAAGGGCCTGGTGCACGGTTAGCATTGCTGCCTCACAGCGCCAGGGACCCAGGTACGATTCTCGGCTTGGGTCACTGTCTGTGTGGAGTCTGCACGTTCTCCCCGTGTCTGCGTGGGTTTCCTCCGGGTGCTCCGGTTTCCTCCCAGGGTCTGAAGGATGTGCTGGTTAGGTGCATTGGCCATGCTAAATTCTCCCTCAGTGTATGCGAAACAGATGCTGGATTGTGGCGACTAGGGGATTTTCATTGTAACTTCACTGCAGTGTTAATGTAACATTTTGATACAAATAAATAAACAAAGGAGAATACAGCAACATAACGAATGATAAAAGCACAATACTGCGGATGCTGGAATCTGAAACAAAAACAGAAAATGCTGGAAAATGTCAGCAAGCCTGACAGCATCTGTGGAGAGAGAATAGAGCCAAAGTTTTGTAACAGAGCTGATGAAGGGTCATTAGACTCGAAATGTTGGCTCCATTCTCTCTCCACAAGTGCTGTCAACCTGCTGAGACTTTACAAAATAAAGAATGACTGAAATAAAAGCTTCAGAGCTGGAAACACTCAGGCAGCATCCTTAAAGTGAGAAACGTGAGTTTGATTTTCAGATCAATTTCCTCCCATCAGAAATGAATGAATCTCAATTGTTCATTTATTTGTTACCAAATATTAACCATATTAAAGAAGCTTCTTTCAAATTTACAGCAACCAACTTGGCAACGCAAAAAATGCACATCTGATGTTCCACAGCTTTTCAGTTCAAGTGAGTTTTTAAAACAGTCATAAAATAGAATAGAATCATAGAATCCCTACAGTGCAGAAGGAGGCCACTCGTACACCAACCACAATCCTACCCAGTCCCACTCCCTGTAACCCCACATATTTACCCTGCTAATCCCTCTGATGCTAAGGGTTAATTTACCATCGTCAATCCATCTAACCCGCACATCTTTGGAGTGTGGGAGGAAACCCACGCAGACACGGGGAGAATGTGCAAATTCCACACAGACAGATCCCGGGTCCCAGGAGCTTTGAGGCAGCAGTGCCACACTGTGCCACCATGCTGCCCACTGTTCAACAAAATAAATGTTGAGTCAGACTGTGTTTATGTCGATAAAGAAAGGTAAATCGAGGGGGCGAATGGCCAGCTCCTGCTCGTAATTTGTGTGAATGTTCATATGTATGCAGTCAGAATACCAAGAGAATGACTTGTTGGTCTTCAACTATTGCAATGGCCCCAACGGGAGTGTATGTTCAGTTCTGAGAACCACACTTTAGGAAAAGCGTAGAGGTATTAGAAAGGGTGCAGAACAGAGGGACGAGAACAGTTCCAGGGATGAGGCGCTTTATTATTATTTTATTATTCAGCTGTGGGACATGGGCTTTGCTGGCTGGGTCAGCAGTTATTGCCCATCCCTTTGCCCTTGGAGGGTAGTTGAGAGTCAATCATGTTGCTGTGGCTCTGGAGTCACATGTAGGCCAGACCAGGTTCGAATAGCAGATTTCCTTCCCTGAAGGACAATAATGAACCACATGGCTTTTTCCAACAATCAACAGGGGTTTCATGGCCCCTCCACCATGTCATAGAACTATAGAATCCCTATAGTACAGAAGGAGGCCATTCGGCCTATTGAACTTGTACTGACAGCAATCCCACCCAGGCCCTTTCTCTGTAACCCCATATTTATCCTGCTAATCTCCCTGATACTAAGGGGCATGGTCAATCAACCTAACCCACTCATCTTGGTAGTGGGGGAGGAAACCGGAGCACCCGGAGGAAACCCACCCAGACATGGGGAGAACGTGCAAACTCCACACAGGTGGTCACCCATGGCCGGAATTGAACCCGGGTCCCTGGCGCTGTGAGGCAGCACTGCTAATCACTCTGCCTCTGTGCCATCCAGTAATTACATTTTTTTTGACTAAATTCATATTCCACCATCTGCAGCGACAGGATTTGAACCCGGGTACCCAGAACATTAGCTGAGTTTTCTGGATGAATAGTCTGGCAATAATACCACTAGGTCATTGCTCCATATTCTTGCAGAGAGATGGACAAACATGATAGGCTAAATGTCCTCCTTCTGTTCCACAGCCATTCTATTCTCTGAGTCACAGTGTACAGTTTTGTTCATCCATTTATAGAAAGGATAATAATAAACTAGAAAGAGTGCAGAAAAGATTTACTAGGATGCTATCGGGACTTGATAGTTTGAGTTATAAGGAGAGGCTGGATAGACTGGGACTTTTTCCTCTGGAGCGTAGGAGGAGTGATCTTACAGAGGTCTATAAAATAATGAGGGGCATACATCAGTTAGATAGTCAATGTCTTTTCCCAAAGGCAGGGAAGTCTAAAACTAGAGGGCATAGGTTTAAGACGAGAGAGGAGAGATACAATAGGGTCCAGAGGGGCAATCTTTTCACACAGAGGGTACAATAACACCAGGTTAAAGTCCAACAGGTTTATTTGGCAACACAAGCTTTCGGAGCGCTGCTGCTTCATTAGGTGAGTCCTGATGAGACACCACACCAAGGGTGGTGAGTGTCTGGAATGAGCTGCCAAATGGAGTAGTAGAGGCAGGTGCAATTTTGTCTTTTAAAAAGCATCTAGACAATTACATGGGTAAGGTTGGTATAGAGGGATATGGACAAAATGCAGGCAATTGGAGCTAGCTTAATGGTAAAGTTTATTTATGAGTCACGAGTAAGGCTTACATTAACACCGCAATGAAGTTACTGTGAAATTCCCCTAGTCTGGCACCTGTTCGGGTCAATGCACCTAATCAGCACGTCTTTCAGAATGTGGGAGGAAACCCAGAGGAAACCGGAGGGAAAAAGAGGGCGGCATGGACAAGTTGGGCCGAAGGGCCTGTTTTCATACTGTAAACCTCTGTGACTCTGCAAGCCAATCGCCAATTTGACATGAAGAGATGGGGCAATGACCTGGCATTTTATTCAAAGGGGAGTGTTGCGGGGTGGGGGGGGGGGGGGGCGGGGGGAGTGGGGCGGGGGGTCAATTCCAACAATGCAGCTTTGCCTCAGTGCCGCAGCTGAAAGGACAGCTGAGGTTTTGTGCTGGAGGAGGTTTTGTTCAGCTTTGTTTCAAGCTGTTATCATTTGTGATGAGCAGCTTAATAACAAATGTTCAAAAACCAAGGTGAAATTTAGCATGGTTGAAATCCCAGCCACTGAAAACAGCTATCAAGTTCAATTTGTTTTAAAAACAGAAGGGTTTTGACAAATTATTATTGAAACGACACAGCCAAAACAGATATTGGCGGAAAGAGGACAGTTTGAATAGGCTGGGCACTTGTTTTATCTCACTAAGTGCGTTTTGAAAGCGCAAAAAAAATGAAAATCAATGAGTCAGTGATAGATTGTCAGTGCTTTCGCCCTGATGAGTTATATACTTCAAAACTTAAAAACCACTTTCAAAGCACCGGGCCTATGATGTAAGAAATGTTTTGTGCTCAGGGAAGGTCCCCTGTTATTAATCCAACACAACACTTGTCAGTGAAATCATCTGGTGAGGCAATCATGAATGGGCAGAACATGAAAGCAGTCAATTTAGGATGCTGCCATAGACACAAAAACACCATCCCAGCCCACACCGAGAGACTCCACTCAAATCAGGGCGAGAAAGCAGGTAAGGTCCATCGGGTGAATGGGGAGAACAGTGAGGATTGCATTCCACTAGGGTGCGTTGTTCAGGCAAGATAATGGATTCACCTCCTGAAACCTCTCGTCCTGACACTTCCTAAAACCTACCTCTGGTTTGCTCTCAAATGTTATTTGATAATCACTCTGTAAAACATCTTGAAAGCTTATTCAAAGAGGTCCATAGAATCCCTGCAGTGCAGAAGATGGCCATTCAGCCCATCAAGTCTGCACCAACTCTTTGAAAGTGAGGCTCTCTCGTATCCCCATAACCCCACACATTTCCTATGGCTAATTCTCCGAACCTGCACATCTCTGGACACTAACGGGTAACACAGCATGGCCAATCCACCTTAACCTGCACACATTTGGACTGTGCAATCTCAACTTTAAGATGTTTCATCTGAAATGGGGATGGGGTGGCAATGGTCTAGTTATTTTATCACTAGACTATTAATCCAGAAACTCTGCCAATATTCTGAAAAACCGGGTTCGAATCCCACCATTGCAGATGGTGGAATTTGAATTCAGTAAAAAGTATCTGGAATTAAGATACTTAATTCATGGGCACCTATCGATGACCATCAAACCGTTATTAACTTTCAGAAAAACTCATCTGGTTCACTAATTTCCCTTTCGGGAAGGAAATCTGGCTCCTTACACCGTCTGGCCTACATGTGACTCCAGAGACGCAGCAATATGGTTGACTCTCAACTGCCCTAGGGCAACTAGGAATGGGCAATAAATATTGGCCAGCCAGTGACACCCATGTCCCACAAATGGATGAATTAAAAAAAATGTCCAAGAGCGTTGAACTGAATGGCCCAGAGCAGTATTTGGAGCCCCCAGTTTTCTAAATACAGAGGTGAGAATGTTACCCACTAAGCCAAAGCAAGGGACAGGCCCAAAAACATTGCAAGATGGTTCTGAATTGACATCTGCCCTGTATTGAAATACTGTAACTGAAAAAATTTACCTCAGCTTTTTCCTCTTAAAGGCCAGAACTTGCATTCAATCAGCATTACTTCCTTCCGCTATAACCATTTCCATCTTTCGAAAAACAAATTTTAAGTATTTTCTCGAAAACAATTAAGGCGCTGATCTCAGTGATAATCTTGAATTCATTAAGTCATGTCAGCTGTCACCGTAAATTGCTATTTTTCCATTAGCTGTGTTTTATTTCATTATTGTGTTATGTTTAAAAGAAACAGTCCATAATTACTAGCTCATTATCTGTGGGTTGCTTTACGTGTTCAAAAATAAATAAATTCTTGCTGACAGCTCATTTCACTACGGGCTGTGGAACTAAAAGTGATAAACACGCTAAAGTCAAACAATAGAACGTTACCCAATTTCACCATGGTAACTAAATCCATCATGGCTTCCCCTCCCAGTGGCCTAGTGAGGAAAGGGCCGAACGTGTTAAATCCAGGCAGGAAGGGTCACAGGTTCAATCGCTTGGCTGTGCTGGGATATCTGATTACAGTCAGAGCAACATTCTGTCGTGCAATAATTGAATTCAGTGTTCCCAGGCTGGTGAAAATGGGAGGAAAAGTATGCTCTGTTGGGAAACGTGCAACATTGAATCCCTACAGCACAGAAGGAGGCCATTTGGTCCATCGAGCCTGCACCGACAGCAATCCCACCCAGGCCCTACCTCCGTAAACCTATAACCCCATGCCTAAGAACATAAGTGCACAAGAACTAGGAGCAGGAGTAGGCCATCTGCCCCCTCGAGCCTGCTTTGCCATTCGATAAGATCATGGCTGATCTTTTCGTGGAGTCAACGCCACTTACCCGCCCACCTTAATTCCTTTATTGTTCAAAAGTGTATCTATCCTTGTCTTAAATATATTCAATGCAGTTGCCTCAACTGCTTCACTGGGCAGGGAATTCCACAGATTCACAACTCTTTGGGTGAAGAAGGTTCTCCTCAACTCAGTCCTAAATCTGCTCCCCCTTATTTTGAGGCCATGCCTCCCTAGTTCTGGTTTCACCTGCCAGTGGAAACAACTTCCCCGCTTCTATCTTAGCTATTCCCTTCACAATCTTATATGTTTCTATAAGATCTCCCCTCATTTTTCTGAAGTCCAATGAGTATAGCCCCAGTTTACTCAATCCCTCCTCATAAACCAACCCCTCCAGTGCCAGTATATCCATTCTCAAGTAAGGAGCCCAAAACTGTATTCAGTACTCTTGATGTGATCCTGTCAGCGCATTATACATATGCAACATAACCTCGCTGATTTTAAACTCCATCCCTCTAGCAATGAAGGAGAAAATTCCATTTGCCTTCTTAATTACCTGCTGCACCTGCAAACCAGATAGTGGATGCCTTGGTGGTTATTTTCCAGACGTCGCTGGATTCTGGGGAAGTGCCAGAAGATTGGAAAACGGCTAATGTTACGCCGTTGTTTAAGAAGGGTGCCAGGCAAAAGGCGGGGAATTATAGGCCGGTTAGTTTAACGTCTGTGGTAGGTAAAATGTTAGAATCCATCATTAAGCAGGAAATTGCGAGGCATCTTGAAGGGAATTGCTTGATAGGGCGGACGCAACACGGTTTCATTAAAGGGAAGTCGTGTCTGACAAATTTACTGGAGTTCTATGAGGATGTGTCTAGGGCAGTGGATAGAGGAGAGCCGGTGGATGTGGTCTTTCTGGATTTTCAGAAGGCGTTTGACAAGGTACCTCACAAGAGGTTATTGCAAAAGGTCAGGGGACATGGAGTTGGGGGTAGGGTGTTAGCGTGGATAGAGGATTGGTTGTCAAATAGGAGGCAGAGAGTGGGGGTCAATGGGTGCTATTCGGATTGGCGGATGGTGACTAGTGGGGTGCCCCAGGGGTCGGTGCTGGGGCCTCAGCTATTTACCATTTATATAGATGATCTGGAGGAGGGAACCGAGTGCAGGGTGTCGAAATTTGCTGATGACACCAAGATTGGGGGAACGGCAAATTGTGCGGAGGGTGTGGAGAGTCTGCAGAAGGATCTAGATAGGCTGGGCGAATGGGCCAGGAAATGGCAAATGGAATTTAATGTTGGCAAGTGTGAGGTGGTCCACTTTGGTAGGAAGAATGGTAGGAAGGACTATTACTTACGTGGCGAAAAACTGCAGCAGGCGACAGTGCAGAGGGACCTCGGGGTCCTTGTGCATGAGTCGCAAAAACCCAGCTTGCAGGTGCAGCAGGTGGTCAGGAAGGCGAATGGGATGCTGGCCTTCATAGCGAGGGGGATTGAATATAAAAGTAGGGAGGTCTTGCTGCAGCTGTATAGGGCATTGGTGAGGCCGCAGCTGGAGTACTGTGTGCAGTTTTGGGCGCCGCACCTGCGCAAGGATATTTTGGCCCTGGAGGGAGTGCAGAGGAGGTTTACTAGGCTGATACCGGAGTTGAGGGGATTGAGCTATGAGGAGAGGCTGAATAAACTAGGCTTGTACTCGTTAGAGTTTAGAAGAATGAGGGGAGATCTCATTGAGACGTATAAGATGATGAATGGGATGGATAGGATAGAGGTGGAGAGACTCTTCCCGCTCAAAAAAGACAGTAGGACTAGGGGGCACAGCCTCAAGATAAAGGGGAGGCGGTTTAGAACGGAGTTGAGGAGGAACTTCTTCACTCAAAGGGTGGTGAATCTCTGGAATTCTCTGCCCGTTGAAGTGGTGGAGGCTGCCTCGCTAAATATTTTTAAGAAGCGGGTTGATGGGTTTTTGATAAGAGAAGGGATTAAGGGTTATGGGGAGAGGGCGGGAAAGTGGAACTGAGCCACGACAGATCAGCCATGATCTTATTGAATGGCGGGGCAGGCTCGAAGGGCTAGATGGCCTACTCCTGCTCCTATTTCTTATGTTCTTATGTTCTTATGACACCCAGGTCCCTCTGCACAGCAAAATGCTCAATTTTCTACCATTTAAAAAATAGTCCATTTTGCTGCTATTCCTACTAAAATAGATGTCATCACATTTACCAACATTGTACTCCATCTGCCTGACCCTCAGCCACTCATTTAGACTATCTACATCCCTTTATAGACTTTCAGCGACCTTTGTGCACTTTGCTTTGCCACTCATCTTAGTGTCATCCACTAATTTTGACACACTACACTTGGTCCCCAACTCCAAATCATCAACGTAAATTGTAAATAATTGTGCTCCTTACACTGATCTCTGAGGCTCACCACTAGTCACTGATTGCCAACCAGAAAAACACCCATTTACCCTCAATCTTTGCTTCCTGTTAGTTAACCAATCCTCCATCCTTGCTAATATATTACCCGTAACACTGTTCACCCTTATCTTATGTAGGAGTCTTTGATATAGCATTTTGTCAAATGCCTTCTGGAAATCCAGACACACCACATCCCCAGATTCTCCACTGTCCACTGCACGTGTGATGTTCTCAAAGAATTCCACCAAATTAGTCAAACATGACTTGCCCATCATGAACCCATGCTGCATCTTACCAATGGGACAATTCTTTGTTGACACAATGAAACTTCCTCACAGTTCTTACCTCTTCTATTAGATCTCACACTCCACAGAGAACAATTTCAGCTTCTCCACTCTCTCCACATGACTCAAGTCCCTGGTCACAGGGAGCAGGTGCCATTAAACCCATATCTCTGGGTTGCTCGCCATTCCAATCCAGACTTGTAACTTTAAAATATTTGCTTTGAATTACACCCCCCACCCCCCACCTTGCAAATGTAAAGGATTGGAAAGATAACAGGACTGGAGGAGGTTTGTGTACAATTGTGAACAACATGAAATAAAAGTAGATGAATAATGAATAAGCAACAAAATTGCACTCACGCAGCTTGGTCTTTTATTAAGTTGCTTCTGTTTTGCATCAATTAAATAATCTAACAAATTGCCGGGGGTTGAGTCACTCTTGATCATTTGTATGATACAGACTCAAAAAGATATCTTCAGTCTGCTTCTGTTAATCTCTCGCCATTTGTCTTATAAGACCAACAATGGCACAATGGTTAGTACTGCTGCCTCACAGCTGAAGAGGCAGCACTCCGAAAGCTAGTGACTTCTGCTACGAAATAAACCTGTTGGACTTTAACCTGGTGTTTTGAGACTTGATGTGGGTATGCCGGCGTTGGACTGGCGTAAACACAGTAAAAAGTCTGACAACACCAGGTTTTAGTCCAACCTATTTATTTGATAATATTCTCACAAGCTTTCGAGGGGACAGCCTCTTCGTCAGGTGAATGGAGAGTTCTGGAACTCTCCATTCACCTGACGAAGAGGCTGTCCCCTCGAAAGCTTGTGAGAATATTATCAAATAAATAGGTTGGACTAAAACCTGGTGTTGTCAGACTTTTTACTGTGTTTTGAGACTTCTTACTGTGTTTACAACATAGAACACTACAGCACAAATAGGCCCTTCGGCCCACAAGTTGCACCGATCATATCCCTACCCACCAGGCCTATCTATAACCCTCAATCCCATTAAATCCCATGTACTCATCCAGAAGTCACTTAAAAGACCCCAGCGAGTTCGCCTCCACCACCACCGACGGCAGCCGATTCCATTCACTCACCACCCTCTGAGTGAAAAACTTACCCCTGACATCTCCTCTGTACCTGCTCCCCAGCACCTTCAACCTGTGTCCTCTCGTAGGTTTATCCCAGTCAACGCCGGCATTCCCACATCATGGCCTCACCGTGCCAGGGACCCGGTTTCGATTCCTGGGTCACTGTCTGTATGGTGTCTGCATGTTCTTCCTGTGTCTGCGTGGGTTCCCTCTGGATGCTCCAGTTTCCTCCCACATTGTGGAAGACATGCTGGTTAGGGTGCATTGCCGGAGTGTGGCAACTCGGGGAATTTCACAGTAACTTCATTGCAGTGTTAATGTAAGCTTACTTGTGACTAATAAATAAACTTTAAACCATAAGACATAGAAGCAGAGTTAGGCCACTCAGCCCATCGAGACTGCCTCACCATTCGATCATGGCTGATATTTTTCCCATTCCCATTCTCCTGCCTTCTCCCTGTAACCCTGATCCCCTTATTAATTAAGAACCTATCTATCTCTGTCTTAAAGACACTCAATGACCTGGCCTCCACAGATCTCTGTGGTAATGAGTTTCACAGATTCACCACCCTCTGGCTGAAGAAATTTCTCCTCATCTCAATTTTAAAGGAGTGTCCTTTCACTCTGATGTTGTGCCCTCGAGTTCTATCTCTCCCACTAGTGGCAACGTCCTTTCCATGTCCACTCTATCTAGGCCTCTCAATCTCCCTTTCATCCTTTTGTCGCTTCTCTCTTTCTATTTCTTTCTGTGCGTCTCTCTGCCTTACAATCACTCCTTCTTTCTGTCTGATGTTGCTCGCATTATTGGGGAGATTCTCTGGAACCCCTCTGGCATGTTACTCGTGCCAGGAGGCGATATGCCATTTGCCAGTGGCAGGAACATCTGACTCTGTTGCCTTCAATGAGATTGACTGGGCAACCCAAAATATAGATAGGTCGTTGGTGGAAGATCCCACCAACATGAACAGCAGAAGAACTGTGTCTTCCTGGTTCTCTTTCATCCTATCTCTCATTTCATTTTGTCTCTGTTACTACCATAGAAACCCTGCAATGCAAAAGAAGGCCATTCAGCCCATCAAGTCTGCACCAACAATAATCCCACCTAGGCTGTATCCCCGTAACCCTTCATAGTTGCCCCACTAACCCCATTTAACCACACATACTGGGACACTAAGGAGTATTTAGCATGGCCAATGCACCTAGCCGGCACATGTTCGGGCTATGGGAGGAAACCAGAGCATCTGGAAGAAATGCACACAGTCACAGGGAGAACATACAAATTTCACACAGACAGTGACCAAGCTGAGAATCGAACACTGGTCTCTGGAGCTGCGAGACAGCAGTGCTAACTATTGTGTCACCATGCCTCTCACTTCCTTAACTCTCTCCCTCTATTTTGTTCCTAATGGCCTGTATGCAGTCCCCTCCTCTTTCTCAATTCCTCTCTAATTTTATCTGTAACTTTGTCCCATTTCTCTTTTCCTCTTCACGATAATTTTAACACCAAATTTCCTCTTTTCTCACACGGGCAACAAGCCAGACAGGTCTTGCTGCAGGCAAACGGCAACCAGGAAAACTCTTTCTTTCTCTCTGAAGTGTTCCACTGACGCAGAGCAACAGCTCATTGACACTTACGCCACTCGCACATATGCGCTGCTCAACTCACATCAACAACCCAGTGCCTGCATATGGCAAATTGGCATAAACATGAATGGAAAAACGAAAATGCTTCCAGCTTTAAAAATACTCACTTGAATAGCACCACGCATTTTCAGACAGATCCTCTTTATTCCAAATTGTTCCAGTGTCTGGAGTAGGCTTGATCATATAATTTAGGCTGAATCTCAGAGTGTAGTTCTGAGGGGGAGATGTGAAGCCAAGGTGCTGTCTCCTCGCTCGGATCGTAAACATTTGATGGCACTATTCTTGCAGAATGGGAGAGGATTCATCCCTAGTAGCCTGGCCAATCTCTCTCCCAATTAACACACCCCAAACAACGCCAGGCAAACAAGCATTCAGATACTGAGAAGTGTCGAAAGCCAGATGAAGTTGGATTGCAAATGCACCGTGGTAGTGTGGCCGAAAGGTCTGAGGTGCTGGATTAAGGCATGGGTTCAAATCCCATCGCTGCCAGAATTGATTTGAGTTTTAGCGTGGCACGGTGGCACAGTGGTTAGCACTGCTGCCTCACTGCACCAGGAACCCAGATTCGATACCTGGCTTGGGTCACCATCTGTGTGGAGTCTGCACATTCTCCCCATGTCTACATGGGTTTCCTCCCACAATCCTTAAGATGCGCTGGTTAGATGGATTGGCCATGCTAAATTCTCCATCAGTAGACCCATACAGGCGTCGTAATGTGGGATTTTCCCAATAATTCAAGACCAAGAACTGGAAAGTTGGATTAAGCTGGATGGCTTCTTATAGATCTGTGGGGAACATGATGGGCCAAATAGCCTCCATTCAGTCAATGCCGATCTGGTCGTTCTGCTTGTGGGAGCTTGCTGCCTGCAAATTGGCTGCCACATTTCCTGCATTGCAGCACTGATTGTTTTGCAGAGGTCCGTAATTAGCAGTGAAGCACTTTGGGATATGATTGAGGTCATGAAAGGCACTATATAAATGCAGGTTGGTTCAAAAACTAGATCAAATCACAAGCTTGATGACTCAGGTAGGCTTTTTCAGGATGATCGAATCCTGTGACAGGGAGGGAGACCTTTCGGTCCATTGAATCTGTGCCCTCAGCTCATGGCTTTTGTCAGGATGATGCAAAAAAGAAACATGAAATTATATCCAAAATATTAAACAAGACCTGAGTTATATTTTAAAATGGACACAAGCTCCAAAGGTATTTGAGGATGTACAGTCAGCAACTGGCAGGAATTGCTGCAGGATGATTCTCTACGAGACAATGGTTGAAATTGTCCCATCTCACCCACCACAGGAATCTTAGCAGATGAAACAGAAAATTGGGCGGGCTATTTAAAGGTCCATTGAGTTCACTGAGAATCTCCAGACTTGGGGCGCAGAATCCTATCCAATTGAACCCTTCCCTGTTTCTAAACGTACTTCGAAAATCATCCAGAGCCTGATCACCAACTCTGGTAAAAGTTAAAGGGGAATAATGGCCATCCCACCTCAAGAGATTCTGTAATAGATTACCATCTCCAGTAAAGACAAAGAGAGAAAATGGGTTTCGCATCGCAAATGCCTGGACAGACTAGTGGATCCTGTTTTCCACTTGGAATATACAAATAAGGGGTCACTAACAAGCTAAAAGAGAAACCCAGTGAGTCTGTCTGTCTATGTGTACTCTCTGAGGCTAAATTGATAGAAGTTTTTCCACACTGATGGCGTGCGATCCAATAACAGAAGCAGCACCCCTGCAAAAATAGCCAATTTTTGCAGGTATATCTCAGGTCTCTCTCTCTCTCTCTCTGACTGGGCAAGTCAGTCCCAATCAGCAAGAGGATCACAACTGAGTAGAAAACTGGAGAATATGTCTAATTAATCACAGAAAACTGGAATCGAAGGATTAATTATTTGCCTGCAGAAGTCAACTCTACTGGAATCAAATCGGAATGGTGCACGCTTCATCATCTACTCCTCACAAGTCAAGGATTGTTCCGTATTTCTATCTTTAACTCAAGGAACCCTGGTTAAATAGACTCTTCTTTTTAAACATAATTATTGGCACGGAAGCAGTGCCTGCCTGGAAGGGAAGGGAACTTTGTCAGCTTAAACATTGTTGCTGCCAGCAACAGGAGAGGAGGGTGGGGCAGGAACGGGGGATGTGTAGGGGACAAGTGTTGCACAAAAATAGGGAGTCAGTCACCTCTCTTCTGGGGAGGAGGGGCAGTCATAGAATCATCAAATCCCTACAGTGCAGAAGGAGGCCATTCAGCCCATCAAGCTGGCAATTACAACAATCCAACCCAGACCTATCCCCGTATCCTGCTAATCTCCCCTAATGCTAAGGAGCAAATTTGCATGGCCAATCCATCTAACCTGCGCATCTTTGGACTGTGGGAGGAAACCAGAGCGCCCGGGAGAAACCCACACAGACACGGGGAGAATGTGCAAACTCCACACAGACGGCCACCCGACGCCAGAATTGAACCCGGCTCTCTGGCGCTGTGAGGCAGCAGCACTAACCACTGTGTCACCATATCCCAACCGGGGGAGGGGGGTGGGGGACACAACGAGGGGGCTTGCGCCCGGATTGACAACTTTATTTGACAACTTCCCTCCCACGTTCCTCCAAACCTCCCAAGGACACGGCCGGATGCACACAGGGACCCCCCCCCCCTGCACGCAGGAGCCATCAATGCAGGAGAGTCGTGAACATTGGTAAGGTTTCGCAGCGAGCAATTGAATAATATTACAGTCGCTCGAGCTGGGGAAACAAATCAGGCAAGCTGGAATCGAGCAGTGCTGCGCTCATAATGAGCACATTAATGGACGGGTTAACCTCAGAGAGAGTGGAAATAATCTAGCGGCAGAATCCTGAAAACTATTACCTGCCATTTATTATCTAACGCTTCCCACTCACAGTCTGCTGACTACCCCGGAATTATATATATATTTATATGCATATTTATATATGTGTAGCATATAAAGAGAGAGCAGCTGCTTGCCAGTTGAGGTATTAATAGTATATAAACACACACTCATACAAGCAGATGCTAACAGACATGTACATCCACAACACTTACTCTTAGCTGGCTGTAGTTCTGGGGCAGGATGTCCATATGGAAAGTTCAGACTTCTTATAAATCCTGCCAGGTGAGATATCAGTTAATTATTTTCACCGGGTTTCATGCCTGATTGTCAGCCAGATTGCCCCGCTCGCTGCCTGTTCACTGTGTAGGGCAGCCAGAGCGTAGCCTCCGGGACAGGAGGCATGGGGGCAGCACACTGCTGCCTCACAGCGCCAGGGGCCTGGGTTCGATTCTCGCCTTGGGGTCACTGCCCGTGCGGAGTTTGCGCATCCCCTCTATATCTGCGTGCGTTTCCTCCCACAATCCAAAGATGGGATAGGTTGATTATCCATGCTAAATTGACCCTTCGTGTCAAGGGATTAGTAGAGTAAATATGTGGGGTTACAGGGATAGGGTCTTGGTGGGATTGTGCAGACTCAATGGGCTGAATGGTCTCATAGAACATAGAAAACTACAGCACAAACAGGCCCTTCGGCCCACAAGTTGCGCCGATCACATCCATACCTACCAAGCCATAGAACTATCTATAACTCCCAACACCATTAAATCCCATGTACTCATCCAGAAGTCTTTTAAAAGACCCCAGCGAGTTCGTCTCTACCACCACCGACAGCAGCCGATTCCACTCACCCACCACCCTCTGAGTGAAAAACTTACCCCTGACATCTCCTCTGTACTTGCTTCCCAGCACCTTAAACCTGTGTCCTCTCGTAGCGACCATTTCAGCCCTGGGGAATAGCCTCTGAGAATCCACCCTATCTATACCTCTCAACATTTTATAAACCTCTATCAGGTCACTTCTCAACCTTTGTCTGTCCAGGGAGAAGAGACCTCGCTCCCTCAACCTATCTTCATAAGGCATGCCTCCCAATCCAGGCAACATCCTTGTAAATCTCCTCTGCACCCTCTCAATAGCTTCCACGTCCTTCCTGTAGTGAGGAGACCAGAACTGCGCACAGTACTCCAAGTGGGGTCTGACAAGGGTCTTATAAAGTTGCAGCATTACCTCCCGACTCCTAAGTTCAATCCCTCGATAAATGAAGGCCAGTACACCATTCGCCTTCTTGACCACATCCTCCACCTGTGAGGTCTCCTCCTCCACTGTATGGATTCTATGACAAGTCTGACATTGCTGGTGGAAGGGGTTTGTGGAGGGGACTGGGGATGGGTAGGGAATACTTCTGGGGCCGGGTGAACAGACATCACATGGTGGTGGTGGGATGATTGATTTGGACTTCATGGGAGGTCAGATATCGTGGGGTTAGGGGGGATTTGCACCTCGTGGGGCCCGTCGGGGGCTGGGAGGTAGGGGGTGGAGGGGCGGTTGCCGAGAATATCAGGTTTTCATCAGGATGTTAAAGATCATGCTCTCACAATGTTCCCTGAGTGCACCATCTGAGTGAAGCACATACTGCTTCACAAAGTGTCCCTGAGTGTCTTTAATATAGCATAGCATGGTGGCACAGTGGTTAGCACCGCTGCTTCACAGTGCCAGGGACCCAGGTTCGATTCCCGGCTTGGGTCACTGTCTGTGTGGAATCTGAATGTTCTCCCCGTGTCTGTGTGGGTTTCCTCTGGATTCTTTGGTTGCCGCACCCAGTCTGAAAGACGTGCTGGTTAGGGTGTATTGGCCATGCTAAATTCTCCCGGAGTGTACCCGAACAGGCGCCAGAGTGTGGTGACTAGGGGATTTTCACAGTAACTTTATTGCAGTGGCACTGATAAATAAACTTTAAAACAGCAGTTGCCAGAAAGGGATAGGGTCCTTTTACTAATATATTCTAAATTTTAGACAAGAATTACATCACAATCACAGTACATTGAGCAGTTTAATTTAAAAGTGCATCAAAGCAGACTGACAATTAAATTTGTGCAACCGAGTCCCTGTTTCATGAACTGTTACGGAGAGGAAGTGGAAAGTTCGCCCACTCTTTTTTTCCCTTTTGACTAACTGATAGGAATATTTTGCTTCCTCCCGTTGACTCTGGCTCATGCCGACTGTGACTCAGTTGGCAGCGATGTCACTTCTGTTTCAGAAGGCCATGCCTTCCAACCCTACGCCAGAGAATTGAGTCAAACAGCAAAGCTGGCACTCAGTGGAGTGCTGCACTGCCGGTGACGCCGTACTTTGGACGTGATGATAAACTCAGGCCGTCTCAGGTGGACCTAAAAAATCCCGTGAAGCTATTACGACGAGGAACAAGAAAATATCCCTTTAGTCAATTTCGACCCTTCAGTCAAAAATGGGAAACCTGGTTGTGGTTGAATGGCTTGTCTGAAAGATGGTAATGTTGAATAGCTGGACACAAACAACATTAGGCATTAAGAGTACTCAGACTTCCAAGTTTTAATTACTTATGCACAAGCGAAAACATAATACAACACAAAATATTGCAGAGTGTTCTGTCAATTCAAACAGAAAATGTAATTGTTATCGTTAACCGTATCTTGCTTTTTTGGAATTTTGTTCTTGTAAAGAGTCTTATCTTCATCCTGTGGCCAAGGCTGGAAGCAGCATTAATGGAACTAACACAAAGTTTAGATTAGTCGCTTATCCTGAGTACATAAGCGCTGGCCTCACTGAATGCCTTGTTTGGCTGACAATCATTTTCCATTGCTTCACAAAATTGTGTTGGGGCAGCATGGTGGTTAACACTGCTGCCTCAAGGCGCCAGAGACCCGGATTTGATTCCTGGCTTGGGTCACTGCCATGTGGAGTTTGCATGTTCTCCCCGTTTCTGCGTGGGTTTCCTCTGGTTTCCTCCCACAGTCTGAAAGACATGCTGGTTAGATGCATTGACCTGAATAGGGGCCGGAGTGTGGCGACTAAGAAATTTTCACAGTAACTTCATCGCAGTGTTAATGTAAGCCTTACCTGTGATTAATAAAAAAAACTTCTGTTTGCCGTAACTTCATTTCCACAATTGTTCTTACTTAATTTTTCCATACCAGCATCTGCAGTTTTTGACTGTTTTTAACTATAGTTTCACTATATTTATTGCTTCATTTAAAGTGAGCATCCTTAATCTTGCAGAGCAAAATGAATTAAATATTTGGCCATAGCTGGAATTACAGCTTAATTTCCACAGTACCCGTGACAATGTGGCACTCCCTCAGCACTGCCCTGGAGTGCCAGTCTTGATTTTTGTACTCAAGTCTTGAAGCAGGGCTGGCACAGTGGCAAGAGTATCACCCATTGACCCAAAGCTGAGGACATGCCAGGCAGATAGAGTGCACTGGCACCGAGAGCTGAATAGTTACAGGGTCAGGTCCACAATGTGATCTCTCCATGTCCTCATTGCAACTTAAGATCCAGAGCCACATCATCACTTAACAAATTCAATCAAAATGATGCCTTCCATGGTTAAATTGCCCTCTCTGTACCCAGTGTCAACGCTTATAAATGAGTGGTAGAGGTTTCAAGGGAGTCTTTGTGCACCTCTCAATTTGGAGTTAATGCCTGCAGAATGAAGAGTGAGAGCGTTAACAAACAAGGGAAGGAATTTGTACCTTTCTTGTTGACCCTCCTGCCAAAACCCAATCATTTAAAATGGGTAGAGATCTTGTTAAACGATGCTAATCTCAAGTGTGCGAATATCGCCGAGTTTTTAGATGCTCCAACTCACACCAAGCATCCCATACCACTCACCTGTCCCCAGGAGTTCTCGCTCACTTCCGTTGGTTGACAAGTCTCGTGTTAAGCTGACTTTTCAAATCACTGGTCTTCATTCTCATGTGAGTTAAGATCTCTCTCCACACTTGCTTTTTATCACACCCCTTTGTGCTCCCTGTACTGCCTGTTATATTCCCACATAGCTATAGCCATCCCCTCCTAATCCCTTCCAAATGCCCATCTCAATCTCTCAACTTTGAAAAGCCCTCCTTAAAATATCACTGTTCTGCCACCCACACACACACAGTTTCAGCCACCTTGCCAAAGGAAGATTGCGCGCCTATTTAGTGCCTATCCGTATCTCAAATAAAATACTTTTAGAGAGAACAACGAACAGGTTCAATGAGGATACTTTTCCTGCCTAATCCTTACCTTGCGAAATGTTGTTTGGACCACTCTGCTGTCATATAAAAAAATCTCAGATCACGTCTCACTGACCATTGATTTAATCAGCGATTGTGGATGTAGCTTCTAAGAACAAAGAACAATACAGGGCACAAACTGGCCCTTCGGCCCAACAAACCTGGTTCATATCTCTCTGTTCGCCTACCGTTCATGTATAAAGATACACCTTGGACTTTGTTAACATGCCTGCTTCCACCACCTCCACTGGCAGCACATTCCAGGCACCCGCTACCTTCTGAAAAACCTCCCACGTGTCTCCCCTAAATTTACCCGCTCTCACCTTGAACCTGTGCCCTCTTGTAGTTAATCTTTCCAGCTGGGGAAAAGCCTTTCAATATCCACCCTGTCTCTGTGCCTCTCATAGAACATAGAACACTACAGCACAAACAGGCCCTTCGGCCCACAAGTTGTGCTGATCATATCCCTACCTACCGGGCCTATCTATAACCCTCAATCCCATTAAATCCCATGTACTCATCCAGAAGTCTCTTAAAAGACCCCAACAAGTTCGCCTCCACCACCACCGACAGCAGCCGATTCCACTCACTCACCATCCTCTGAGTGAAAAACTTACCCCTGACATCTCCTCTGTACCTGCTCCCCAGCACCTTAAACCTGTGTCCTCTCGTAGCGACCATTTCAGCCCTGGGAAATAGCCTCCGAGAATCCACCCTATCTATTCCTCTCAACATCTTATAAACCTCTATCAGGTCGCCTCTCAACCTTCGCCTCTCCAGGGAGAAGAGACTTAGCTCCCTCAACCTATCCTCATAAGACATGCCACCCAATCCAGGCAACATCCTTGTAAATCTCCTCTGCACCCCCTCAATAGCTTCCACATCCTTCTTGTAGTGAGGCGACCAGAACTGAGCACAGTACTCCAACTCATAATTTTGTAGACCACTTCAGACACTTCAGGTGGGATTTTCAGACCCTCACCGGTAGAGTGCCAGAAGATTGGAGGTTAGCGAATGTTGTCCCATTGTTTAAGAAGGGGAACAGAGACTTCCCCGGGAATTATAGACCGGTGAGTCTTACTTCTGTTGTGGGTAAGGTTTTAGAAAAAATTATTGGGGATAGGATTTATGGTTATTTGGAGAGTAATGAATTGATTAGAGATAGTCAGCATGGTTTTGTGGAGGGTAGGTCGTGCCTTACTAACCTTATTGAGTTTTTTGAGAAAGTGACCAAAGAGGTGGATGGGGGTAAGGCAGTTGACGTGGTATATATGGACTTTAGTAAGGCGTTTGATAAGGTTCACCATGGAAGGCTTCTGCAGAAATTGCAGATGTATGGGATTGAGGGTGATCTAGGAAATTGGATTAGGAATTGGCTGGCGGATAGGAGACAGAGGGTGGTGGTTGATGGTAAGTATTCGACATGGAGTTCAGTTATGAGTGGTGTGCCTCAGGGATCTGTTTTGGGGCCACTGCTGTTTGTAATTTTTATAAATGATCTGGATGAGGGTATAGTTGGGTGGATTAGTAAATTTGCTGATGACACCAAAGTCGGAGGTGTGGTAGATAGTGAGGAAGGGTGTCTTAGTCTACAGGGAGACTTGGATAAGTTGCAGAGCTGGGCCAAGAGGTGGAGGATGGAGTTTAATGCGGAAAAGTGTGAGGTAATTCACTTTGGTAGGAATAACGGATGTGTAGAGTATAGGGCTAACGGTAGGACTCTGAATAGTGTGGATGGACAGAGGGATCTAGGTGTATGTGTACATAGATCCCTGAAAGTTGGGAATCAAGTAGATAGGGTTGTTAGGAAGGCATACGGTGTCTTGGCGTTTATTGGTAGGGGGATTGAATTTAGGAGCCGCAGCGTCATGTTGCAACTGTACAAAACTCTGGTGCGGCCGCACTTGGAGTATTGTGTGCAGTTCTGGTCCCCACATTATAGGAAGGATGTGGAGGCTTTGGAGAGGGTGCAGAGGAGGTTTACCAGGATGTTGCCTGGTATGGAGGGGAGGTCCTATGAGGAGAGACTGAGGGATTTGAGGTTGTTTTTGTTAGAAAGAAGGCGGCTACGAGGGGACCTTATTGAAACATATAAGATGATTAGAGGTTTAGATAGGGTGGACAGTGATAGCCTTTTTCCTCGGATGGAGAAAGCTAGCACGAGGGGGCATAGCTTTAAATTAGGGGTGGTAGTTATAGGACGGATGTCAGGGGTAGGTTCTTTACCCAGAGGGTGGTGAGGGATTGGAATGCCCTGCCTGCTGCAGTTGTAAATGCGGCTAGTTTGGGGGCGTTTAAGAGATCCGTGGATAGGTTTATGGATGGTAAGGGTTTGGTTTAGGTTAGAGGGTCATTGTTTTTTAACTGGTCGGCGCAACATCGTGGGCCGAAGGGCCTGTTCTGCGCTGTAATGTTCTATGTTCTATGCTCACCCCAAAAACCAGAAAATCCAGCCTGAGGTCAACGGACCTTTGCATGGTCCACCCCCATATCCACTATGATTCCCGTAGCGAGTGGGATGTGAAAATTCTGACTGAGGGTATGAAGGATACTTGAGAAATGCAAAGATCTAATTGAAAGTTACAGAACCCTTTTAGTGGAAACACCCTCTCCACAGCCACTCTAAGTTTCTTAGATAGAGTGGACACGGGGAGGATGTTTCCACTCGTAGGAGGGACTCAAACTCAAGATTACAACCTCAGAGTGAAGGGACGCGCCTTTAAAACTGAAATGAGGAGGAATTTCTTCAGCCCAGAGATTTGTAAATCTGTGAAACTCATTGCCACTGTGGGCTGTGGAGGCCAGGTCATTGAGTGTCTTTAAGCAGAGATAAATAAGTTCTTGGCCAATAAGACAACCAAGGGTTACAGGAAAAGGCAGGAGAATGGGAATGAGAATCATACCAGCCATGATTGAATGGCGAAGCAGACTTGATGGGCCGAATGGCCTAATTCTGCTCCATATCTTATGGCTTTCTTCTGTATTCCTGATGTGAAATTGCAAGGAGCAGCTTCAGATCTAGTGAACTTGCCACCTCAGACCATATGGTTGGAGATGAGTGCGGAACTAACCAGGCGAAGCATGCAGTGAACATTTTAGTAAATTAGTACAGAGGATGAGGGTGAAACCATAGAAAGGCAAGTGTAAGAAATGGGAGCCTTAATTAGAGAAGGGATATAGTGAGGATTGTTTTTAAAAACACACACACACACACACACACACACACACACACATCAGCTGATGCCACAGGGCAGATGAAGCAAGCAATGAAGGATCAGAAAGTATCTGACACACGAATGCTAATAGTCACAGCTGATGGATATTTAACAGCTTTTTCTTCCAGTACGAATTATAAAGGCCCCCGCAGCCATAATAAAGCTTACATCAGCTTCTGATGTCGGGTTGTGTTACAACTTGGAATCACTGCCTCATCCATGCTACTCAAATTGTCCTTCAACGATGCTTTGAAGGGAGTTGAATGTTGGATTCGGAGCTTTCTCCTGAAGCACCTCAGAGTCTCGAAACTGTTAACGCTTTGAGAGAGTGGGCCGAGGCAACTGCTTCCTCAAATTGTTTTCGATTAGAAATCAAAATTCTCTCTGCAGGAAGTTATAAAGCAGAGAGGCATGGCAAGTTCTAGGGATGGGCTATAAATGCTGGCCAGCCAGCAATGCCCATGTCCCATGAATCAATTTTTAAAAAAAAGGCCCATCACAAGACCTTCACTCATTCCAGACACTAGATACCACAGCAGGTGACAGTACCTCGCCTAAGCTATGTTTTTGATTTGATTTAATTTATTGTTGTCACATTATTGGCAAACAGTGAAAAGTATTTTTCTTGTGCGCTATACAGACAAAGCATACCAACAAAGAATGTAGTGTTACAGTCATAGCTAGGGTGTAGAGAAAGATCAACTTTGTGCAAGGTAAATCCATTCAAAAGTCTAACGGCAGCAGGGAAGAAGCTGTTCTTGAGTCAGTTGGTAAACAATCTCAGTCTTTTTGAATCATAGAATCCCCACAGCACAGAAGGAGGCCACCTGGTTCATCAAGTCTGCACCGACCACAATCCCATCCAGGCCCTACCCCCATATCCCTACACATTTACCCACCAATCCCTCCAACCTACACGTCCCAGGACACCAAGAGGCAATTTTAGCATGGCCAATCACCCTAACCCGCACATCTTTGGACTGTGGGAGGAAACCGGAGTACCAAGAGGAAACCCACCCAGACATGAGGAGAATGTGCAAATTCCACACGGACAGTGACCCAAGCTGGGAATCAAACCGAGGTCCCTGGCACTGTGAAGCAGCAGTGCTAACCACTGTGCCACCTTGCTACCCTTGCATCTTTTGTATCTTTTTCCCGACAGAAGAAGATGGAAGAGAGAATGTCCGGGGTGCATGGAGTCCTTAATTATGCTGGCTGCTTTGCTGAGGCAGCACGAAGTGTAGACAGAGTCAATGGATGGGAGGCTGGTTTGTGTGATAGATTGGGTTACATTCACGACCTTTTGTAGTTCCTTGCGGTCATGGGCAGAGCAGGAGCCATACCAAGCTGTGATACAACCAGAAAGAACGCCTCCTATGGTGTAGCTGTAAAAGTTGGTGAGAGCTGCAGCGGACATGCCAAATTTCCTTAGTCTTCTGAGGAAGTACAGGTGCTTGTGAGGTTAGACAAAATAGGTTTTTATTCTCTGATATTCAGGAGGTTACATAAGAACATAAGAAATAGGAGCAGGAGTAGGCCATCTAGCCCTTCGAGCCTGCCCCGCCATTCAATAAGATCATGGCTGATCTGTCGTGGCTCAGTTCCACTTTTCCGCTTTCTCCCCATAACCCTTAATCCCCTCTCTTATCAAAAACCCATCAACCCGCGTCTTAAAAATATTTAGCGAGGCAGCCTCCACCACTTCAACGGGCAGAGAATTCCAGAGATTCACCACCCTTTGATCTGATAAAAGTCTACAAAAAACTTACAGGGAAGAAAAGTGTGGGTAAGGATAAACTATTCCTACTAGTTGAAGGCTGTCGATCGAGGGACCATAATCTAAAAATTAGGGCCAAGCCATTCATAGTATCCCTACTGTGCAAAAGGAGAGCATTCGACCAAACGAGCCTGCACCAGCAACAATTCCACCCAGGACCTATCCTCATAACCCCACATATTTACACTACTAGTCCCATTAACACTAAGGGGAAATTTAGCATGGCTGATCCACCTAACCTGCACATCTTTGGAGTGTGGGAGGAAACCGGAGCACTCGGAGAGACCCACACAGACAATAGGAGAAAGTGCAAACTCCACACAGACAGTGCCCTAAGCCAGGGATTGAACCTGGGTCCCTGGCGCTGTGAGGTAGCAGTGCTAACCACTGTGCCACCATTCAAGAGAGATGTTGGAAAACATCTGGAAAACAAAAGAGCGTGGTGAAAGTCCGGAACTCTCTTCCTCGAACAGCGGTAGATGCTTGTTCAACTGTTGGGATGAGGTCTGAAATACACACAGCGGCCGGAATTCTCGACCATTCATGCCAGTTGTATTCTCCAGCCTGCCTGTAGGGCACCCCTGGGCTGGGTTTCCCCTCCAGCGTGAGGTGATGTCAACAGGAATTCCCACTGACAGTGGTGGGACCAGAGAATCCCGCTGTTAGAAAATAACGCGCCACCTCCTGCCAGTGGGAAACACACGGTGGGGAGGCCGGAGAACGTCGTCCATTACTATTGAGCGGGGGTATCAAGGGATATGGGCCTAGGGCAGGCACGTGGAGTTCGGCTACAGATCGGCCATAATCCTATTGAATGCTAGATTGGGTTCGAGGAGCTGAATGGCCTTACTCCTGTTCCTATGTAACTCCACTCTGAGCATAAGGTTCTTTTCTAGTGGCGTCAGTAATTTTCGCAGCGCCATTCATTTCATAGAACATTGAACGCTACAGCACAAACAGGCCCTTCGGCCCACAAGTTGCGCCGATCATGTCCATACCTACTAGGCCTATCTATAGCTCTCAATCCCATGAAATCCCATGTGCTCATCCAGAAGTCTCTTAAAAGACCCCAGCGAGTTTGCCTGTACCACCACCGACAGCAGCCGATTTCACTCACCCACCACCCTCTGAGTGAAAAACTTACCCCTGATATCTCCTCTGTACCTGCTCCCCAGCACCTTAAAACTGTCCTCTCATAGCGACCATTTCAGCTCTGGGAAATAGCCAGATTCAGATCGGTCGAACCCTTTCCCTCCACTTCTTTGTGGCCTCTTGGCCTACTATCGGTCAGTTTACCTGGTCGCACGCCACTGGTCTAGATCAAAATGATATCAGAAGTTGCTCCTGTAAGGTTAGTTTTGAACATAGATGGCTGGGATTTTTTTTTATTATTGCGTGTTATTGTCCTACAAGCTGGGAAGTGATCAGAGTACATGGTATTGCTTTAGCCTCTTGGGGCTGGAATTTGATTCAAGCTCAGGCAAGAGGGCAAGAGCAATCTTGCACTGATGGCAGTCAAGTGTCACCAAATGAAATGAGTTGTTATTGCTGTTAGCTTGATCCCCAGTGAATATTGTCCCACAATATCAATTCTTTCAGCAACGTTCACCTGTGACAATAGCTGGAGCAAGCCTGTTGTGTTAATTGGGATGGTCCCCATTGCTTGCCTTGCAGCATCGCGTTAACAGATTACATTTCCCATTTATTTTGAAATACCCTCCGCGCCTCGGTTCAACGCAGTGAACTGTATGCTCACAAACTGTGGAAAACAAATCTCCCTCACAAAAATTGATGTGGCTTTTGTTTAGAAAAAAAACGCATTCTCAGGGTGTGGACCGTGCTGTTAAGGCTGACCCCGTCATCTGTCAGGTGGCGGTGGGCCAATACTTTGAACCACAAGCTGTGGTTTGATACAACGGAGAAGTGCTGGAATACCTAGTCAACCATGTTGGCATGGGACTGGAGTCACGCATAGGCCATATTGGGAAAGGAAGATTGTCCTTTGCTAAAAGGCTCAGTTGAGATTTTACATTTTCTCACAGCTTAGAATCGTAGAATCAAATAATCACAGAATCATGCAGTGCAGAAGATGCCCTTCAGCCCATCGAGTCAGCACTGACACGCGAGTAACACCTGACCTCTCAACTGATCCCATTCACCAGCACTTGGCCCATGTCCCTGAATGTTATGACATGCCCAGTGCTCATACAGGTACTTCTTAAATGATGTGAGGTAACCTGCCTCTACCACCAGCACTCCCCCACCCCACCCTTCCCCACAGCATCCTAGTCTCTTTTCCTGACACCAGCTTATCAGCTTTTTATTCGATTCAATGACTTGCTTCTATACAATTCTATAAAATCTGTGTTAGTAGACCAAACAGGGCCAGCATGGTGGCACAGTGGCTAACACTGCTGCGTCACAGTGCCAGGGATCTGGGTCCGAATCCCGGCTTGGGTCACTGACTGTGTGGTGTCTGCACCTTCTCCCCGTGTCTGCGTGGGTTTCCTCCTGGTGCTCCGATTTCCTCGAACAGTCGACAAGATGTGCTGGTTAGGTTGACTTGCCATGCTAAATTGCTCCTTAGTGTCAGGAGGACCAGTCAGGCAAATATGTGGGGTTATGGGGATAGAACCTGGGGTGGATTGTTGCTGATGTGGGCTGAATGGCCTCCTTTTGCACTGTAGGGATTCTATGACTCATATTCTCTGGATTCCTAGCCCAAACCTTCAGATAGCCCTTTCTCATAACTATTCACTACCATACCTGCCAGTACAACAGGTCTTTCAGTTTATTATTCTTCATCCATCCAGAGATTGCCACCGTAATGCCACCCAAGTGTTTGTTTGCCAATTCCTCCCGTGTTACATTCTGGAAAGCATTCTTAATCTTGAACACCCTGTGACCAAGTTCCTCCTGAATTTGTATTTCAGGACAAAAGTGGGGTGGGAAGGGCTCAGTTTACTTTGGAAAGGTATTGCAGGTCTCCCTGTCCTTCTGTAACATTTAGAATTTCACACCCCAAACTTGGCTCAGTGCGAAGCAATCTGACTTCTGTCCACAGATGTGCAGGTTAGGTGGACTGGCCATGGTAAATTGCCCCTTGGTGTCCTGAGATGTGTGGGTTAGGTGGATTAACCATGGTAAATGGGTGTGTGGGGTTACTGGAACAGGGGGGATAGTGGGGGCAAGGGTTTGAGGGTCTGGGCAAGGTACTATGTCAGAGAATTGGTGCAGACTGACCAAGTGGCCTGCCTTCTACACTGCAGGAATTCTATGAAATTCTATAAAATCTATATTAGCAGATGCATGCAGAGAGTTGAGTCGA
This sequence comes from Carcharhinus amblyrhynchos, assembly GCF_965287045.1. Lineage (NCBI taxonomy): Eukaryota > Metazoa > Chordata > Chondrichthyes > Carcharhiniformes > Carcharhinidae > Carcharhinus > Carcharhinus amblyrhynchos. The sequence goes on along the minus strand of NC_137332.1, from coordinate 8,293,857 downwards.
GGCTGCCAGTAGTAAGAGAGTTAAAGCATTTCAATTTTAACTGTGTGAACTTGATGACATCTCTTCTTTTTTTGTTTTTAGAATCAAGAGAATCCCTACAGTGCAGAAGGAGGCCATTCAGCCCATTAAATCTGCACTGACCACAATCCCACCTGGGCCCTATCCCCATAACTCCATGCATTTTCCCTACGTGGTCCTTCTGACACTAAGGGGCGTTTTTTTTTTAACATGGCCAATCCACCCAACCCGCACATCTTTAGACCGTGGGAGGAAACTGGAGCACCCAGAGGCAAAGATCGATAGATTTTTGAACAGTAAAGGAATTAAGGGTTATAGTGGGCGGGTGGATAAGTGGAGCTGAGTCCACAAAAAGAACAGCCATGATCTTATAGCGGAGCATGCTGAAGGGGCCAGATGGCCTACTTCTGCTCCTGGTTCTTATGTTCTCTTGCTTTTTATTCCCTTCTGACCACCAGCAGTTGCAAAGTGGACGAAAAATACCTGCACCATTTTGTTTCCATGCCATTATGAACTGTGTAATGATTTAACCTCATAAGGCCAAGGGTTTTACAACAGGACTTCATTTATTAGTGTAGTGCAAAGAGCCGTGAGTGTTTGTGTTGACCTGCGGGCGAGCTTGATGTTCAGGTGCTTACTATGCAAAAAATGTTTCATCTTCCAGCACTGTCAAAATCTACACTAATGAGCAAAGAACAAGGCCATTATAAATAGATATTCAAAGCAAGATATGCTGTAGTCATGGGCTGAACTAATCACTACCAACATTAATTACTAATAATGCACACCTGCACTTCATTATTCCTTAATTAATCCACTTCGGACACCCCGGCTATCTCAGAAAATGGCTGCCACAGAAAACAGAACAAAGTCCTCACCAGTACTGCTCTTCCCTTTTACACCGCTGATTAAATACATTCTACCATTTCATCTTCGTGAAGTTTGTCAGGATTTCGTTTGACTTATGGCAAGGTAGATATGAGTGACTTTCAAAATGCTGGAAGGAATAATGGATTTCAGTATTCAATTAAGCTTTTCTCTTGTCAGTTTCATTGCGGGGTTTTTATTCATTCGTGGGACATGGGCGTCGCTGGCTGGCCAGCATTTATTGCCCATCCCCAGCTGCCCTTGAGAAGGTGATGGTGAGCTGCCTTCTTGAACCGCTGCAGTCCATGTGCAGTGGGTTGACCCAGAACGCCAAACTCTCTCTTTTTACCTGCACAGTAAACATTTGTGTCATAAGCAGTTATGTTATTGGCATTTTTAGTCTTATTTATGTTACTATTTTCTAAGTAGCGGCAGGGTGGCACAGTGCTACCTCACTGCAGAAGGGACTTGGATTTGATTCACGACTTGGGTCACTGTCTGTGTGGAGTTTGCGCGTCCTCCATGTATCAATGTTGGGTTTCCTCCGGGTGCTCCAGATTTCTCCCACAGTCCAAAAGATGTGTTGGTGAGGTGCATTGGCCATGCTAAATTCTCCCACAGTGTACCCAAACAGGCACCAGAGTGTGACGTATCAGGAATTTTCACTGTAACTTCATTGCAGTGATGCAAACCTGCATGTGATACCAATAAATAAACTTTATTTTTCGGAGTATATTTTATAATATTTATTAATTTTATTGTATAAATATTAAGTTATTATTTTATATATGCAGCATTTCTACTGGTCAGATGTGTTCTCCATACTCTTCTAGTTGCTGTATGTATACAGTCTTACCTTCAAATCAGGAACCTGCATTATTGATCGAGTAATCCTCATTGTATGACTGGTACTTCTGCGTGAATAGATGAATACAACAGTCATGATCATGGTAACAGTCATAGTGTCACCTTTTAAGATGGTATCTTATTTAATGCGTCTTGTGTTTTGAAAGCCAAGGAGCAGGTCCTTCTAGTGGGGACGTAGGCTAAGGAGACATATACTGAGGTCACTAAAGTCAGGTAATTGGGGCTAGTGAAATCATACATTTTTTTTCTAATTCATTCGGGCGTCGCATTTGTTGCCCACTCCTAATTGCCCTTGAACTGATTGCGAGCCCATTTCAGACAGTGCTTGAGAGCCAATCACGTTGTGGCTCTCGAGTCACATGGTAGACCAGACCAAAAGGACAATGAACAAAGAGCAAAGAAAATTACAGCACAGGAACAGGTCCGTCAGCCCTCCAAGCCTGCACTGACCATGCTGCCCGACTGAACTAAAACCCCTTATCCTTCCGGGACCATATCCCCCTATTCCCATCTTATTAATGTACTTGTCATGATGTCCCTCAAAAGCCCCTATCATAACGGCTTCCGCCACCTCCTCCAGCAGCGGGTTCCAGGCACCTACCACCCACTGTGTAAGAAACTTACACCCCCTCATAGTTGATTCTTCCACCCTGGGAAAAAGCTTCTGACTATCCTTGCTGTCCATGCCCCTCATAATCTTGTAGATTTCTACAAGGTCACCCTTCAATCTCTGTTGTTTCAGTGACAGTTTGGTAAGGACGGCAGATTTCTTTCCCTAAAGGACATTAGTGAACCAGATGGTTTTTTACATCAATCGACAATGGTTTCACCGTCAGCAGTAGACTTGTAGATTTTTTATTAAATTCAAATTTCACCATTTGCTGAGATGGGATTCGAACTTGAGTGACAAGGATATTATCCTAGATGTCTAGTGTCAGTACCACCACGCCGCTGCCTCCCCATGGAATGGCTGATTTTCATGCCAATCTAAGTGGCTATACTTCTAAGGGTTTCCACAAGTCTTTTTTTTTAATCTTGTGTTACTGTTAAGGTTCTCAGGCATTGCGTGATGCAGAGGAACATATTTATTATGGTCTCAAGCAGCTGAACGGAAAACAGAAAGTTGCCAGGATAATAACTCCATGGTGCAGGCTTCCTTCAGCACAGTTCCAACCAATTACTTACCTGCAAAATTCATCCAGCGCTGAAAGAAACAGTTATTGGATCAATTATCTCACTGCTGTTCGTGGGATCATGCCCTGCATGATCGCGCTGCTGTGCTTCTCTGTTTCACAACAGCAGCTACCCTTTGAAGATGCTTTGGGCCATGTCACTTTGAACAGGCTGAATTCCAGTGACCCACGCAGATTAGAGTTCAGAGAGAGAACTGATCCTGCCTGCGGCTGAACCAGTTTGAGTTACTGGGGGCCAGATTTTTGCCTCTCAATGGAGGTGTGAATCAGCTCATGAAACTCTGAACTTTGTCGTCTGGCGGGGTGCGGGGGGGTGCTGTGGGGCGGGGGGGGGGAAGAAATTTAATCTTCCTTCCCAACCCGGGGCAGCACGGTGGCACGTTGGATAGCACTGCAGCCTTACAGCGTCAGGGGCTTCGGTTCGATTCCTGGCCTCGGGTCACTGTCTGTGCGGAGACTGCGCGTTCTCCCTGTGTCTGCGTGGGTTTCCTCCGGGTGCTCCGGTTTCCTCACATGGTCGGAAAAACGTGCTGGTTGGGTGCATCGGCCGTGCTAAATTCTCCCTCAGTGTATCCGAATAGACCCCGCACTAGGTTTTTGCAGTAACATCATTGCAGTGTTAATGTAAGCCTACTTGTGACGCTAATCAATAAACGTTAAAAGAACCCACACTTTGTGACCTTTTGGCAGTTTCGGAAAACTTCATTGAATCATAGAATCCTCCACAGTGTAGAAGAAGCCATTCAGCCCATTGAGTCTGCACCAACTCTCTGATGGAGCATCTTCCCCAGGCTTTTTCCCCGATCTTTTCCCTCTCACTCCATACACTTCCCATGGCCATTTCATCTAACCTGCACATCTTGAGGGCCCTAAGGAGCGATTTAGCATGGCCAATCCACCTAACCTGTACATCTTTGGACTGTGAGAGAAACACAGTAAGAAGTCTCACAACACCAGGTTAAAGTCCAACAGGTTTATTTGGTAGCAAAATCCACTAGCTTTCGGAGCGCTGCTCCTTTGTCAGGTAAGTCCTGTGGGAGGAAACCAGAGCATATCGCCGGCAATGCCCACATCCCACAAAATAACTTAAAAAATAAATCACACACAGCTCTTACAAGGTCAGAGTCCCCCACTTTCAGGAAGGCAAGAAAATTGTATTGCCTACCGTGTACTGTTTTTGTGTGTCTGTGTGAGCTTTAGATTCATGAAAAGATTGCATTCCTTTGGAGAGATTGTGATCACAGAGAGAGGCCTGCTGAGGAATATTTTGACAGGTAAATGTAAAATTTAACAACTTCAAGGATCACTGTTAAATAGAAATTGGAGCATAGATGTGTTTGTAATGCGCTGATTCATCATAGGGACCTGTCCTGCGAAGGTAAATTGGCACTTTTCGTTGTCCAGTGTTGTGTGATTGTTGTCATGCATTGCAACACTTCTCCAATTGTCAAAAATGAAATGAATGTATTAAAAATGTAAAAGGCAATATCTTGCCAGCCCCTGCTAACGTGTTTTGTGCGATGAAAACTAGTAGTGGGTCGAATCTCAAACAATGACAAGGCAGAGTACAGGAATGAGATAGAGAATCTGGTGAACTGGAGCGGCAATAATAATCTCTCTCTCTCAATGTCAACAAAATGAAGGAGATTGTCATCGACTTCAGGAAGCGTAAAGGAGAACATGCCCCTGACTACATCAACAGGGATGAAGTGGAAAGGGTCAAGAGCTTCAAGTTTTTAGATGTGCAGATCACCAACAACCTGCCCTAGTCCCCACATGCTGACACCATAATTAAGAAAGCCCACCAATGCCTCCGCTTTCTCAGAAGACGAAGGAAATTTGGCATGTCTGCTATGACTCTCACCAACTTTTACAGATGCACCATAGAAAGCATTCTTTCTGGTTGTATCACAGCTTGGAATGGGCTCCTGCTCTGCCCAAGACCGCAAGGAACTACAAAAGATCGTGAATGTAGTGCAGCCCATCACACCATCCAGCCTCCCATCCATTGACTCTGTCTACAATTCCTGCTGCATCAGCAAAGCAGTCACCATAATTAAGGACCCCACGTACCCCAGCCATTCTTCCTTCCATCTTCTGCCGTTGGGAAAAAGATACAAAAGTCTGAGGTCACGTACCAACCGACTCAAGAACAGCTTCTTCCCTGCTGCTGTCAGACTTCTGAATGGACTTGCCTTGCATTAACTTGATCTTTCTCTACACCCTATCTATGACTGTAACATGACATTCTGCACTCTCTTGATTCCTTCTCTATGAACGGTATGCTTTGTCTGAAAAGCAGACAAGAAACAATACTTTTCACTCTATGTTAGTACATATGACAATAATAAGTCAAATCAAATCTCATCAATTCAAAAATTGACCAACGTTTTTAAGTTTATTTTTTGGTGTCACAAGTAGGCATACATAAACACCTCAATGAAGTCACTATGAAAATCCCCTAGTCGCCACATCCAGCACCTGCTTGAGTACACTTGAGGGAGAATTTAACATGGCTATTGCACTTAACCAGCATGCCTTTCAGATTGTTGGAGGAAACTGGAGCTCTGCTAACCACTGTGCCACTGGGATGGCTTTGGCTATAAAAAAAATCCTGCTTTTGAATGTTGCAAAAAAAGTCCCTGCACCTGGTCCCCTCTTTTGATTGGCAGGTACTTCACTTTGGGCCATTCTGTTCTGTCAGTTTCAGCCAATGTAGCTTGAAACATTTGTTATCACCATTGTGAATGCTTGGCTGTGTTTCAAAAGCTTCGCTAGCTCCAGCTTAACAGTTGGTCCATTGATCCAAGAATTACTGATTTTTGAAGAGAATATAATAATGGGATATTCCTTTGATTTGTTTTTTTTTAACAAACATATGCTTAAAATATACAATTTTGCATGACTGTTTTTCTCCAGTATCAAATAATGGTGTGTTCAAATTCAAGATTTTATTTGATTATTGGAGATTAATTTTTTTTCCAACATTGGATAAATAATTTCCTTTGTTGTTGCATGGAAGCTGAGGATTTTATAGTGCACACTGGGTGAGTGGTTAAAAGTTTATTTATTAGTCACAAGTAAGGTTTACATTAACGCTGCAATGAATTTACTGTAAAATTCCCCTAGTCACCACACTCCGGTACCTATTCAGGTCAATGCACCTAACCAGCACATCTTTCAGATTGTGGAGGAAGTCTGAAATCTGGAGGAAACCCACGCAGGCATGGGGAGAATGTGCAATCTCCACATAGACAGTGACCCAAGTCGGGAATCAAACCCAGGTCCCTGGCACTGTGAAGCAGTAGCGCTGACCACTGTGCCACTGTGCTGTCCATAGAGAATATGTGGCGGAACGTGGAGATGGGACGGAGTGGCAAGGGGGTACTGAGCAGCCGTGGTGGCATGGAGGATGGATGGGGGCTGTGAAAGGCATGGAGGTGGCATGGGTAATCTGAAATGGTATGGGCAATCTGAGGCATGGCATGGGATGAATGGGGCATGAGCGGTCATGAAGGTGGAATGGGCTAGCTACACAATCTCTATAGTGCAGAAGGAGGCTCTTTACCCATCGAGTCTGCACCAGCCACCTGAAAGGCTCTCCCATCCACCTTTTCCTTGTAACCATGAGCAGTTACTGTGGCTAATCCAAGTAACTGACAGATCTTGGGGCACTAAGTGGCAATTCACCATGGCCAATCCACCTAACCGGCACACCTTTGGACATTGAAGGGGGAATGGGCTGACATGGGTGATTGGTGAGGGCTCAGGTTTAGGGGACCTTTTAAGCAATGTTGGGAGCTGGGCTGTGGTGTTGGAGAACTGAGACATGTCTTTTACTCAGCTCACCTACGCACCCACACGTTTCATGCACTCCATAATGACTCGCAAAATGCACATAAAGCCAACCCCTGTGTGAAAAGATGGAAGTTCCAGCAAAAGTCACACATTGGTCAGATATGCATTTCAGAAGATGTAAAAGTGACCAATCAGGTTTTCCCGAGTCCAGACTTAAATCTGGACTCTGCTCCCGATCGCTATTCAATGGCACAGGTTATCTAGATCTATACAGATCGGCCTAGTGCTGAGCTAGTACAGGTGCAACAAGGAGCCAAAGCATTTCTAAGACATTTACAATGGGCAATCACTGATGTCCCTGGGACACACCAAATAAGCAGCATTTCTCAATCTTGATTCCTGGGTACCCTGTGGCCTTAGGCCAGGAGGTTGGGCAGGGGCACAGTAGTTAGTGTTGCTGCCTCACAGCAACAGGGACCCAGGTTCAATTCCGGCCTTGGGGCACTGTCACTGTGGAGTTTGTGTGTTCTCCCTGTGTCTGCGCGGGTTTCCTCCGGGTGCTCCGGTTTCCTCCCACAGTCTAAAGACGTACAAGTTACGTTGATTAGCCATGCTAAATTGATTCTAGTGTCGGGGGGATTAGTAGGGTAAATGTGTGGGGTTACGGGAATAGGGCTTGGGTGGGGTTGTGGTAATTGCAAAATTAATGGACCGCATGGCCTCATTCTGTACTGTAGAGATTCTATGAGTCAAACCACTGCAGTACATTGTGAAGTGTAAGGATGCACCAATCAAATAGTTTGCATGTCCTCTCCATGTTTGCATGGGTTTCTTCCGGGTGCTCCGGTTTCCTCCCACAGTCCGAAGATGTGCGGGTTCGGTTAATTGGCCATGTTAAATTGCCCCATGTCCAAAAGTTGGTTGGGTTACAGGATTGGCGGAGTAAATGAATGGGCTGGGGTTGGGCCTGAGTAAAATACTCTGTCAGCGAGTCAGTGCAGACTCGATGGACTGAATGGCCTCCTTCTGCACTGTCAGGATTCCATTCTAAAACTGTTGAAGCAAATAGATTGCTGTGTTATTTTCATTCCCATCTGCCACGGGAAACATTGCAGGTAGTGACCTGATAGAGGTTTATAAAATGTTGAGAGGTCGAGATAGGGTGGATTCTCAGAGGCTATTTCCCAGGGCTGAAATGGTCGCTACGAGAGGACACAGGTTTAAGGTGCTGGGGAGCAGGTACAGAGGAGATGTCAGGGGTAAGTTTTTCACTCAGAGGGTGGTAAGTGAGTGGAATCGGCTGCCGTCGTTGGTGGTGGAGGCAAACTCGCTGGGGTCTTTTAAGAGACTTCTGGATGAGTACATGGGATCTAATGGGATTGAGGGTTATAGATAGGCCTGGTAGGTAGGGATACGATCAGCGCAACTTATGGGCTGAAGGACCTATTTGTGCTGTAGTGTTCAATGTTCTACGACCTAAGGGGCGGGGACAGGGGGAGGGGGTGGGGGGAACGGGGGTGGGGGGGAGGGGGGGAGGGACGGTGGGGGGGGAGTGGTTGAAGGGGGCGTGGGGGATGGTTGGGGGGGGTGATAGTGGGGATAGGCCATGCAAAGATCCACTAATCTCAGGCAGGATTTTCCACTCTTGGGGCGAGTGCACCCAGAAATTCCTACGCAAGCTGTTATTAGGGTGGGAGGGTCATCTGTTATGAAGCCTTCTGACAAAATGATTGAGGATGTCTTTTGTTTGTCTGCCCCCATGGGGTACAGACTGTGCGCATTAGAGGAAGTTATATTTTCTGTGGGGTGAATTTTCCCTTCCCGCCCACACGGGAGTCAGAGAGGGCAAGGGGCGAACCGTGGAAAGGTCTGTTCGCCTTGAGCGGTTATGAACTGACATACGGCATGCTTGCCTTCACCGTCATGGTCATGGCATTGAGTATAAAAATTGGCAGGCCATGGAGCAGCTGTACAGAACATCAGTTAGGCCTCTTTTGGAATATTGTGTACAATTCTGGTCACCACACTACCAGAAGGATGTGGATGTTTTGGAGAGGATACAGAAGAGGTTTGCAAAGATGTTGCCTGGTCTGGAATGTATCAGCTGTGAGGAAAGGTTGGGTAAACTCAATCTGATCTCACTGGAACGATGGAGGTTGAGGGGTGACCTGATAGAGGTTTATAATATTATGAGTGGCATGGATGGAGTGGCACATTATGTAGCCTGACAACACCAGGTTAAAGTCCAACTGGTTTATTTGGTAGCACGAACTTTTAGATCACCACTCACCTGATGAAGGAACGGTGCTCCGAAAGCTCGTGCTACCAAATAAACCTGTTGGACTTTAACCTGATGTTGTGAAATTACTTACTGTGCCCACCCCAGTCTAACGCCATCAACAGAGGACAGAGTGGGTAGTCAGATGATCATTCCTAGGGTAGAAAAGTCAAGTACTAGGGGACATAGGTTTAAGGTGTGTGGGTAAAAAGTTTAGAGGAGACGTGTGAGGCAAGTTTTTTACACCGAGGGCGGTGAGTGTCTGGAATGCACTGCCTGGGGAGGTGGTGGGAGCAGATACAGTGGGGCATTTAAGTGGGCATCTAGCCAAATACATGAACAGGATAGGAATGGAAGTATACGGACTCCGTCAGTGCATATGGTTTTAGTTTAGGCAGGCATCATGATTGGCACAGGCTTGAAGGGCCTAAGGGCCTGTTTCTGTTCATCAGGCGAATGGAGAGTTCTGGCCTCAGACTGAGCATATAACAGCACAGAGCACATAATGCTCTGCCTGAGGCCAGAACTCTCCATTCACCTGACGAAGGGACAAACCCCCGAAAGCTTGCAAGTTTACTATCAAATAAATCGGTTGGACTTAAACCCGGTGTTGTCAGACTTCTTACTGCGTTTACCCCAGTCCAACGCTGGCATCTCCACAAAAGGAGTGGTGGCAGTAGATTTGAAGCGATTCTCAATCGGGCAGTATCAAACATCAACGGACAATTGCACACTAATCGAACAAAAATAATTTGCTTATCATGTCATTCATTTTCAAAACCGTAGCTAGAATGGAGTACTAAGATATCACACGGGTGTATTTCTGTACTATTAAAAGCAGAATTCCTCATACAGTCTTTTTAATTTACAATTGAATCAATAAATGCTACAAATGCTTTTACACTGAAGTGAGTTGTTTTCACCATGCTTAAGGGGAAACCTGTGCTCCAGGTGTATTACCATAAACAGAACCCACCTTGTGTGCCCACTTACACCCTGAATGGGACTAATGCCACCAGCTACAGAACTGGCCAACATGTGGTGGCCTCACCTGAACCTTGCCAAGTGGAGTTTGATCAGTTTCTTGTTGACCTGGTGTGCTCACGCTCACGGTTCACTTTCCCTGTGAGATTCCGATTGCAAATTAGGGACAATTAATAATGAGTACACATCTGCTTGTTTGAGTTTTAGCCAAAACAGGAAACTAACTAAATAAACCCAGCTGTTCCCTGGTACAGCAGAAAAAAAAACCCAAAATGATAACTGTAAAAATGGGTGATTGGGTTGCAAGTTCTCTCTTTTGTCAGCTGTCCTTTCTGCTGGGTGAATGTACGTGGCAACATGAGGCCGTATTGTTATGCTCCCTTGTGTGTCGTAGAAGCACCATAGGACGCGTTAAGTCATAAGGGTGGCACGGCGGTTAACACTGCTGCCTCACAGTGCCCGGTTCAATTCCCGCCTCAGGTCATGTCTATGTGGAGTTTGATGTGGAGATGCCAGCATTGGACTAGGGTAAGTGTCTTGTACTACCAAACAAACCTTTAACCTGGTGTTGTGTGACTTCTTACTATCTGGAGTTTGCACATTCTCCCTGCGTCTGTGTGAGTTTCCTCTGGGTGTTCTGGTTTCCTCCCACACTCCAAAGATGTACAGGTTAGGCTATTGGTCATGCTAAATTTCTCCTTTGAATCAGGGGTATTAACAGAGTAAATGCCTGGGATTATGGGGATAGGGCCTGGGTGGGATTGTTGTCAGTGCAGGCTGAATGGCCTCCTTTAGCATTGTAGGGATTCTGTGATTCAGTACAAATTTACATTGCAGAAGGGGACTATTCAGCCCATTGTGCCTATTGCTAGCTGATAAAAAGCTATCCGGTATAATTCCACCCTCCCACTCTTGCTTTGTAGATTACAGAACTCCAAATGCATCCTGTATACGTTACTATGTATTTGTGTATTTGTTTTCATTTTCTCCTATGTGTGTGGCTCTAGACTGTTGTGCAAAGCTGCATAGATATACCACTTTATGCGTGTGTGTGTGTGTGTGTGTGTGTGTGTGTGTGTGTGTGTGTGTGTGTGTGTGTGTGCATTTAGATTCTGCACATTGTTTGGTGTATCTATGTGAGGCTCTTTCTGAATCCTGTGCATGTACATGAGTGTGTGCAAGCTTGAACATGCTAGCTATAGAACATAGAGCACTACAGCACAAACAGGCCCTTCAGCCCACAAGTCGCGCCGATCATATCCCTACCTACCAGGCCTATCTATAACCCTCAATCCCATTAAATCCCATATACTCATCCAGAAGTCTCTTAAAAGACCCCAGCGAGTTCGTCTCTACCACCACCGACAGCAGCCGATTCCACTCACTCACCACCCTCTGAGTGAAAAGCTTACACCTGACATCTCCTCTGTACCTGCTTCCCAGCACCTTAAACCTGTGTCCTCTCGTAGCGACCATTTCTGCCCCGGGAAATAGCCTCCGAGAATCCACTCTATCTATACCTCTCAACATCTAATAAACCTCTATCAGGTTGCCTCTCAACCTTCATCTCTCCAGGGAGAAAAGACTGAACTCCCTCAACCTATCCTTATAAGGCATGCCTTATGTATTTGTGTAAGCAGAAGAGAAAATGTTGGAAAGTCTCAGTAGGTCCGGCAGCACCTGTAAGGAGAGAAGAGAACTGACATTTTGAGTCTAGACGACCCTGATTCGAAGCTCTGTGTATATACACGTGTACACAAACGCACAAAGTATACGTGTGTTTATGTATACATGTGTGTTTGGCTCTGCGCGCATGTTCTTTTTGCAGGTATAAAGGTATAAAGATTCCATGGAAATATTCTGAGGAGTGGGGGTATGGGGGGGGGGGGGGGGTGTGGAGGGCTGTCCCAATTTCATGCTGAGGGGCCTGATCAGAAACTAGTTGAATCGCCTGCAAGCAGAGGTTGTGAATCACCCACCGAAGGAGATTGATGATGTTTGTGGAGCATATTCTCAGGATACCACCGAGGTGTTTGTTCCTGAGGCTTTAAGAATGACTTTTGTGGAAGGCGTTTATCATTAAGGTTGATGATGTGCCAGCATCTTGGAGAAAGAGCAGTGTTAGCAACAGGAAAGTGATTTGTATTCTGCACCCTGACAAAAAAACTTTCATCATCCATCCCTGTGACAACTGTGATTTGGTGGAAGTTTTCTTCAGGGGATTTGAAACAAAGGTTCGGATTTATTGTCCTGATGTTTTTGCATCTTTATTTCCGTGCTGAACACATCCCGTGCTTAAGTTGCAAGATATTCATAAATGGTGCGCCGTATATCAAAGGCTCATCAGTCAGTTATCTTGTTCAGTTCAAAGTAAATATCCACCATATTGCGCAATGACAGGAGATAGTAAATGCATTATGGATGACAATTCGCCAAGGATCTCTTGAAAACCTCAGAGAATTGCCAGAACGTATTTGCACCACATTAATGTGCAATTAGAATATTCCACTCGATTCAGCATTTACTAAATTTAGACATATTCCACATGCTCTTGAGTGTGTCTTTGTGTGTGTGTGCACGCGTGCACGTGTGTGTGTGCATGTGTGAGTGCGTGTGCGTGCATGCGCACATGTGTGTGCATGAGCACGTGTGTGTGTGTTTTTTTTAATTTGTTTTATTATTGTCACATGTATTAGTATACAGTGAAAAGTATTGTTCCTTGCGCGCTATACACACAAAGCATACCGTTCATCGAGAAGGAAAGGAGCGATTGCAGGATGTAGTGTTACAGTCACAGCTAGGTTGTAGAGAAAGATCAACTTAATGCGAGGTCAGTCCATTCAAAAGTCTAATGTCAGAAGGGAAGAAGTTGTTCTTGAGTCAGTTGGTACGTGACCTCAGGCTTTTATATCTTTTTCCTGACAGAAGCAGGTGGAAGAGAGAATGTCTGGGATGCGTGGGATCCTTAATTATGTTGGCTGCTTTGCTAAGGCAGCAGGAAGTGTAGACAGTGTCAATGGATGGGAAACTGACTTGCCTGATGGACTGGGCTACATTCACGAACTTTTATAATTTGTACCTGTCGCATTTAGGCAAGTTCATACCAGAAACTACAAAGGGTTGTGAATGAAGCCCAATCCACCACGCAAACCAGCCTCCCATCCCATTGACTCTGTCTATACTTCCCACTGCCTCGGTAAAGCAGTCAGCATAATGAAAGACGCATCCTGGACACACTCTCTTCCACCTTCTTCCATTTGGAAAAAGATGTAAAAGTCTGACACCACATACCAATCAACTCAATAACAGCTTCTTCCCTGCTGCAATCAGACTTCTGAATGGACATATCATCAATTAAGCTGATCTTTTCTTCACCCTCTCTGTAATTGTAACACTATATCCGGCACATCCTCTCCTGTCATTCACCCCATGTACTCTGTGAACAATATATGGTTTGTCTGTATAGCATGCAAGGAGCAATACTTTTCACTGTAAGCAAATACATGTGGCAATAATAAATCAAATCAAATCAAAGGCATAGCCCCAACCCAGCCCCATCCCCCATCTCACCCACCTGGCCCTCATTCAGTTGGGGCAGTAGGCAAGTGTCCTTTAGGGAAGAATATCTGCCATCCTTACGTAATCTGATTTATATGTCACTCCAGAGCCACAGCAATGTGGTTGACCGTCAACTTCCCTCAGGCAAATAGGGATGGGCAATAAATGCTGACCAGCCAGCGACACCCACGTCCCACGAATGAATTGAAAAATATAGGGATTCCATGATTCTATGTTCCCTTATTCTTGCAGCATAAGTCATTATATCCTACATTACAACAGTCATACAAGAGGTAAGAGCACAAGCAGAAGTAGATTGTATTGTACGTTGAGCCTATTGAGCCATTCAGTATGATCCTAGCCAATCTTGGGCTTCAACTCCACTTTCCTGCCTGTTCCCCATCCCCCTCGATTTCCTGAGACATCAAAAATCTGTCTATCCCAGCCTTGCATATATTCCACTCCTCTGGGATAGGGAATTCCAAAGGTCCATAACCGTTTGAGTGAAGAAATGTTTCCTCATCTCGGCACTAAAGGGTCGGTCCCTTATTTTGAAACTGTACCCCTGTGATCCAGATTCCTGGGCCAGTGGAAAAAACCTCAGGGTGGGATTTACTATGAAAACCACAACATGTTTTGTGGCAGCGGAGGTGGCCCAGTGTTGGCCAGTGGTGGGATCTTTGGCCCCTCCATTGTCAATGTGGTTTCCGGGAAACCCATGCGGAGGTGCTCTGTCGGTGGGACCAGAAGATCCTACCAGTGGGAACGGCCGGCAAATTCCGGCTTGGTGTCTAACCTGTCAAACCCTTTCAGAACCTTGTATGTTTCAATGTGATCATCTCTCATTCTTTCACACTCCAGAGTCGCCCTCGCACTAGATGACTCATTCCAGAGAGTGAATCTAATGATGAAAGCAAATTACTGCGGATGCTGGAATCTGAAACCAAAAGAGAAAATGCTGGAAAATCTCAGCAGGTCTGGCAGCATCTGTAAGGAGAGAAAAGAGCTGACATTTCGAGTCTTGATGATCCCTTGTCAAAGCCAAATCCAAAGTGAATCTAATGAATCTTCACTGTACCGCCTCCAATTCAATTCTATCCTTCTTTAACTGTGGAGAACAAAACTGCACACAGCATTCCAATTCTGGTCTTAGCAAAATCTCTAGCAAGACTTCTTTAGTCTTGTACTCAAATCCCCTTGCAATAAAGGCCAGTATATCATTTGCCTTCCTTGTTGCTTACTGTGCCTGCATGCAAACTTTCCAAACCTGCACCAGCCTGCAGGTGCAGCAGGTGGTCAGGAAGACGAATGGGATGTTGGCCTTCATAGCGAGGGGGATTGAATATAAAAGTAAGGAGGCCTTGCTGCAACTGTACAGGGCACTGGTGAAGCCGCAGCTGGAGTACTGTGTGCAGTTTTGGTCGCCGCACTTACGCAAGGATAGTTTGGCCTTGGAGGGAGTGCAGAGGAGGTTTACTAGGCTGATACCGGAGTTGAGGGGGTTGAACTATGAAGAGAGGCTGAATAAACTAGGCTTGTACTCATTAGAATTTGGAAGAATGAGGGGAGATCTCATTGAGACATATAAGATGTTGAACGGGATGGACAGGATAGAGGTGGAGAGACTCTTCCCGCTCAGAAAGGACAGTAGGACTAGGGGGCACAGCCTCAAGGTAAAGGGGGGGGCAGTTTAGAACAGAGTTGAGGAGGAACTTCTTCACTCAAAGGGTGGTGAATCTCTGGAATTCTCTGCCCGTTGAAGTGGTGGAGGCTGCCTCGCTAAATATTTTTAAGACGCGGGTTGATGGGTTTTTGATAAGAGAGGGGATTAAGGGTTATGGGGAGAGGGCGGGAAAGTGGAACTGAGCCACGACAGATCAGCCATGATCTTATTGAATGGCGGGGCAGGCTCGAAGGGCTAGATGGCCTACTCCTGCTCCTATTTCTTATGTTCTTATGTTATTTCCCTTGTACAAACACACCCAAGCCTCTCTGAACATCAACAGCAAAATGCTGGAAAATCTCAGCAGGTCTGACAGCATCTGTGGAGAGAGAATCAAGCCAACGTTTCGAGTCTAAATGACCCTTCATCAGGGCTCTGATGAAGGGTCATCTAGACTCTAAATGACTTTCGAGTCACCTCAAATCGAAACATTGGCTCTGTTCTCTCTCAACACTTCGTCAGATGCCGTCAGACCTGCTGAGATTTTCCAGCATTTTTCTGTTCTTCTTCCAGATTCCAGCACCTGCAGTATTTTGCATTTATCTCCCTGAACATCAACATTGAAAAGTTTTATGTCTTTTAAAAAAAAACTGCCCTCTGTTCTTCAATCAAAGTAAATAACCTCACGCTTTCCCACATTGTCCTCTTATCTGCCAAGAATCTATCAAGCTCTGCCTCCAGAATATTCAAAGACTCTGTTCCCACTGCCTTTTAAGGAAAAGAGTTACAAAGACTCACCGCCCTCTGAGAGATAAAAATTCTCTTCATCTCTCTCTAAATGGGTGACCTCTTATTTTTAAACAGTAACCCTCTCGTTCTAGATTCCCCCGCAGGAGGAAACATCCTCTCCACATCCAGCCTGTCAACGCCCTTCATGATCTTAAAGGTTTCAATCAAGTTGCCTCTAACTCTTCTAAACTCCAGTGGATACAAGCCTAGCCTACTCAATTACATTGTAAATTGCTTCATCTTTCTGAACTTGTTTGCGTGTGCAAAGATATTGCTGGGTCAAAAAGAATAGTGAAGACATGAAGCATTTTCTTATGTTTGTATTGGGATCTTTCAATCTTTTTGACTGGTGTGAGAGAGTTCATTGCTCTTGTTTAATATATGTTTTATTCTTTGAGTTCATCAGCAGACCCCTGTGAATTTGTTCAGTAACAATCCTCCTTCTAAAAAAAAATAAAAGCTAGGATCTATCAAGCCAGGTTTCGCTCCAAGATCTGGTTTGTCCAACATTAAATAAAACAGAAAATGCCAGCCTGGCAGCATCTGTGGAGAGAGACATGGAGTTACATTCTCCCATCCTGCCCGCCACGAAAATCACCGTAAGCTGGCAGGGGGGAGCCATGCAAAGGTCTGCTGACCTCTCATGGGATCCTCTGGATTTGGGGTGAGCGAGGCTAGAAAATCCCACCCTTAATGTTTCAATTCTGCATGACTCTCCTTCAGAGCAGGAATGACACCAGCTGGAATCGTAACACAGTCCAAGCACCTGGAAATGATCCCAACTCATGCTTATGATTCTATCGAGGCTGAGATAGTTAGACTTTTGATCAGTAAGGGAATCAAAGGTTACGGAGAAAGGGTAGGAAAGTGGGAGTATGGAATGATGGATCAGCCATGATCCTATTGAAGGGCAGAGCAGGCTTGAGGGGCTGCAGTGGTTAGCATTGCTGCCTCACAGCACCAGGGATCTGGGTTCGATTCCCGGCTTGGGTCACTATCTGTGTGAATTTACACATTCTCCACATGTCTGTGTGGGTTTCCTCCAGGTGCTCTAGTTTCCTCCCACAGTCCAAAGATTTGCAGGTTAGGTGAGTTGGCCACGCTAAATTCTCCCACAGTGTACCCAAACAGGCACCGGGGTGTGGCGGCTAAAGGATTTTCATGGTAATTTCTTAGTTGTGCAAATGTAAGCCTACTTATAACACCAATAAATAAACGTTACTGTTCCTATTTCTCATGGTTTTATAAACACTGAGGGTTCAGGCTGGCACTAATTGTCAGGAAAGATGGAATTAATGCCATCAGGTCTCTGGCTGGTGGTGGGGCGGCTTGTGCGGGGTGGCGGTGGCATTCACTGCTGGGAATGGTTGTATCACAGTTTGGTATGACTCCTGCTCTGCCCAAGATCACAAGGACCTGTGGGTTTCCTCCCATACTCCAAAGATGTGCAGGTTTGGTGGATTGGCCATGCAAAATTGCCCTTTACTGTCACAGGGGCCAGCCAGGGTATGAAGATAGGGCCTGGGTGGGAATGTAGTCGGTGCAGAATCGATGGGCCGAATGGCCTCCTTCTACACTGTCGGATTCTATGATCGATGATCTAAAAGGTCGTGAGTGTAGCCCAAACCACCACGCAAACCAGCCTCCCATCCATTGACTCTGTCCACACTTCCCACTAGCTCAGCAAAGCAACCAGCATAATTAAGGACCCCACCCACCCACCTCCCTCCTTCATAGAACATAGAACATAGAACATAGAACATTACAGCGCAGAACAGGCCCTTCGGCCCACGATGTTGCGCCGACCAGTTACAAAAACAATGACCCACTAGCCTATACCAATCCCTTTTCGTCCATAAACCTATCCATAGATCTCTTAAACGCCCCCAAACTAGGCGCATTTACAACTGCAGCAGGCAGGGCATTCCAATCCCTCACCACCCGCTGGGTAAAGAACCTACCCCTGACATCCGTCCTGTAGCTACCCCCCCTTAATTTAAAGCCATGCCCCCTCGTGCTAGCTTTCTCCATCCGAGGAAAAAGGCTATCACTATCCACCCTATCTAAACCTCTAATCATCTTATATGTTTCAATAAGATCCCCTCTTAGCCGCCTTCTTTCCAACGAAAACAACCCTAAATCCCTCAGTCTCTCCTCATAGGACCTCCCCACCATACCAGGCAACATCCTAGTAAACCTCCTCTGCACCCTCTCCAAAGCCTCCACATCCTTCCTGTAATGTGGGGACCAGAACTGCACACAGTACTCCAAGTGCGGCCGCACCAGAGTAGTGTACAGTTGCAACATGACGCTGCGACTCCTAAATTCAATCCCCCTACCAATAAACGCCAAGATACCGTATGCCTTCTTAACAACCTTATCTACTTTCAGGAAAAAGACACAAAAGCCTGAGGTCACGTACCAACCGACTCAAGAACAGCTTCTTCCCTGCTGCGTCAGATTTTTGAATGGACCAACCTCGCATTGAATTGATCTTTCCAGACCCTAGCTACGACTGTAACACTACATTCTGCACTCTCTCGTTTCCTTCTCTATGAACAGTATGCTTTGCCTGTATGGCGCGCAAGAAACAGTACTTTTCACTGTGTCTTAATACATGTGACAATAATAAATCAAATCAAATCAAATCAGGAAGATGCCGGCATTGTGCTCACTCGGCCCACAAATGAATTGAATTGATTTATTATTATACTGGGATACTGTCTCTTGCATGTTGTAGAGCACATACAGGAGAAGGAAAGAAGAGGGTACAGGTCATGGTGTTACAGTTAGAGATAGGTTGTAGAGAAAGATCAGCTTAATGTGTGATCGGACCATTCAAAAGCCTGATGGCAACAGGGAAGAAGCTGCTTTGAAACTGTTGGTACAAGTTTACAGACATCTATATCTTTTTCCCAAAGGAAGAAGGTGGAAGTATGTCCGGAGTGCATGGGGTCCATGGTTATAGAATCATAGAATCCCTACAGTGCAGAAGGAGGCCATTCAGTCCATCAAGCCTGCACCGACAACAATCCCATCCAGGCCCTCTTCCAGTATCCAGCCTGCTAATCCCCATGACACTAAGGGGCAATTGGGCAATTTAACATGGCAAATCCACCTAACCTGCACATCTTTGGACTGTGGAAGGAAACCGGAGCACCCGGAGGAAACCCACACAAACATGAGGAGAATGCGCAAACTCCACACGAGCAGTGACCCAAGCTCGGAATCGAACCCAGGTCCCTGGTGCTGTGAGGCAGCAATGCTAACCGCCGTGCCCCCAATTATACTGGCTGCTTTCCCAATGATTGGCTACCTGCCGTTGCTGGCCATGTAACCGCTGCTAGTGCTGACCTGTCTCCGGGATAATCACTCAGAGGTGGGAACACTTTGGGCCAAAACCTTCTTGATCTCACCTTGAAGCCCACTCCCTACTGCCTGGTGCAGGGAAGGCAGCTGGAGAATGCCGTGTGCTGTGCTGTACGTGTGAGAACAGCGCCAACCACCCCTTCACAGTGCAACTCAGCCGAGTTTGTCACTCCTGTGGTACAGGCTGGCAAGGGAAAATGAGGAACCTGCTTCTTTCGATGTTATTGTCATGTTAATGTGAGACTAAAACTGATGGATCTCAGTAGGAATGGCACACATACACTAAACTGCACTGCACCTTGCAATCATTGATTAATATCATCATGCTGTTTACAACTATGTACAATCACTTTGAGTATTTCAACTTGCTGTCCTTCTTGTACGGTTGATGAGAAGTACATTGCTATAATAATCTCATTGAAAACTGTAACATTCTAACAGGCTTAGTTAGACAGAGTAGATTTAGAAAGAATGTTCCTAATGGTGAGGGAGTCTGGAACCGGGGGGGGTCATAATTTGAGGATGAGGGGCAAACCTTTCAGAACTGAGTTGAGAAGAAATTTCTTCACCCAGAGGGTGGTGAATGTGTGGAATTCACTAACACGGAATGTAGTTGCGACCAAATAATTGTCTGATTTCAAGAAGAAATTAGATATCACTCTTGGGGTTAAAGGGATCAAGGGATATGGGGGAGAAGGGGGCATGAGGATATTGAATTTGATGGTCAACCACGATCAAAATGAATGGTGGAGCAAGCTCGAAGGGCCAAATGGCCTCTTCCTCCTTCTAGTTTCTATGTTTCGATACAATAAGTCAGTTGTTCCTCTTATTGTGAGTGCATCATTTCACTGGGGCCATTGATGCATCAAGGTTTTGCACTCACTGTTGCTTTGAATTTTGACAGTGTGATACCATATTTAGAAAACAATTTTATTTTGCCGCTCTCCATCTCTCTCACTCTCCACCTCAACTCTCATTGTTTAAGACAGAAATGTAATGTAGATTACTGATGGAAAGCGGCAGTCAGTTTGAATTTCTAACCTGCAGAATGCGCTGGGGGTTTGTTGACCCCTGCCAATCTCCACACTCTCCGATAAGCAGCCTGTCCAGTTGTGGGTGAGCCTGTCCAACTGTCGGCTCAAGCAGGGCATCTCAACTAAGCCAACTGTGTCCTCACCTGACTCCAGTGAGAGAATGGGGAGAGGTCACTGCATAGTGACAGAAAGCAGGAATCCTGGTCCCTGCTTCAAATTTCTTTATTCCCCTCCCATCACTCCCCATGGAGTTACGGAAACCCCCAAATGCTGCCCCAGCTAGAGATCAGCTGAATAAAGCCCCAACCCTGGGGCTAAACGAGACATGTCTTCTTGACTTTATGGCTTCATGCCACACTGTGTGATTCCTCTCTCCTCAATGTCAACAGCGTGAGACCTTTTTCAGTCTTGGAATTTGAGCATTGATGGGAAGGCCAGCATTTATTGCCCACCTGTAATTGCCCTTGAGATGACGAAGCTGAGAACCACCACATCCATCTAGTGTAGGCAGCTCTCCGCCATCTTCTCAAGGAGTCAATTAGAAGTGGGCAATGAATGAGGCCTTAGCCAGCGACAGCCCACATCCCATGAAAGAATTATTTTTTAAAAAATCACCTGCGCTGCTTTTAAGGAGTGAGTTCCACGATTTTACCCAGCAACAGTGAAGGTAGAGTCAAAGAGACTTAGAGGTTTACAGCTTGAGAACAGGCCCTTCAGCCCAACTTGCCTTTGCTACCCTTTCTTTTCTTAAAACCCCTCAGCTAATCCCAATTGTCTGCATTTGGCCCATATCCCTCTATACCCATCATACCATGTAACTATCTAAATGCTTTTTAAAAGATAAAATTATACCCACCACTATGACTTTCTCTGGCAGCTTGTTCCAGACACTCACCACCCTCTGTGTGAAAAAATTGCCCCTCTGGATATTTTCGTATCTCTCCCCTCTCATCTCAAGTTTTAGACCCCTCTACCTTTGGAGAAAGATATTGACTATGTAGCTGATCTGTGCCCCTCATTATTTTATAGACCCTGCTCCTTTTATAAGTAGTTCCAAGATTTTACTCAGCGATAGTGAGGAGGATTTGGAGATGGGGTAGTGTCGACAGGAGAGTGCTACACACTGTGAGAAGTACCATTGTTCCAGTGGACTATTAAATTGAGATCCCCTTGTTCTTTTGGGCAGACCTCAAAAGCTCCTAGTTGGAGTTCTCCGGTCTTGCCCATGACTGGGATTCTCTGGTTCCACTGCTAGTGCCAAATTCCCCACTCTTGCTGGCAGTCGTAGAAACATAGAAACATAGAAGATAGGAGCAGGAGGAGGCCATTTGGCCCTCCAAGCCTGCTCTGCCATTCATTACGATCGTGGCTGAGCATCCAACTCAATAGCCTAATCCTGCTTTCTCCCCATAACCTTTGATTCTCATTCACCCCAGGGTGTGTGAGACCAGAGAATTCCAGCCCCTGTGTCACTACTCAAAGAGGAGCAGGGTAGATTTGATCTCCCTGTTCATTTTTTACTCTCCATCCCCTCGTCAGTAAAACAGATTATTTCATGTGATTCTCGGTTGTGCAAATCCGCTGTTACAGTTCCCATTTTATCACAGTGACACCACTTTGACACGAAGTGCCAGTGGTTGTGAAAGGAGAGGTATAATTTCATGCCTTTCTTTCTCCTGAACCTCCCCAGACTTTGTGCCTTTACAGATGCTTGGGTAGGGGGTGGGAGTGAAGGAAAAATGGGTTAAAGTTAGACTTGAACAGCAGGTTAGGTGTAAAGATTCGCATTCTAATCAGTAATCTGTAAACTGTCTGTGCTTTATATGCTCTGTCTGAGGCCAGAACTCTCCATTCACCTGAAGAAGAGGGAATCCCCTCGAAAGCTAGTGAGTTTACTATCAAATAAATCGGTTGGACTAAAACCTGGTGTTGTCAGACTTTTTACTGTATTAAAGTTAGACAGCATTCCTTAATGCATCATTTCAACAGGCATGTAGAGCGGAGAAATAACATATAGGACTGATGATTAGATAAAGCAAGAGAGAAAAGATCATTGGCACACAGGCCATAAAAGTATAAATAAAAGATAAGGGGTAATTTAACAACAATCTATTGCCAAGAAGTGTCATGAATGGGTCAAAGAAATGGGAATTTAATAATATAGGTCTATCTTCATCTCGCAAGGCTATAAGCCGATGCTGGAACCTTGAAAAATAACTTTTAATAGTGTCTAGACTTGAATCATCATCGCTAAATGTGTAATAAAGCAAAATTAAAATATCCTTGCTCTGTTGTGCACTTGTGGACTGAAGGTCAGATTTACTTGTTGGTATTTAATCTTTAGCCGATTCAACTCTCAAGGAGTTTTTATGCCAGTTATTGAAGCTACCGAAACACAGCTGCGGAAAAGGGAAGACAGTGGTATTGTGGTAACATCACTGGCCGAGTAACCCACAGCATTAGAAATATTCTTTGAGGACATGAGCTTAAATTCCACCCCAGCAGCAGGTGGAATTCAAATTAATTATCTAAAAAGCCTACAACTGGAAGCCAATCTCACTAATACTGAAACTGTCATCCGTTATCTTAAAAACCCATTTGGTTCGCTAAATGACTTTTTGGGAAGGAGATCTGCTGTCCTTATCTGGCCTGGCTTACATGTAACTCCAGACCCGCAGAGATGTGTTTTTTTTATTCATTCGTGGGACGTGGGTGTCACTAGCTGGCCAGCATTTTATTGCCCATCCCTAGTTGTCCTTATAGGGCAGTTGAGACCCAATCACATTGCTCTGGCTCTGGAGTCACAGACTGGGTAAGGACAGCAGGTTTCCTCCCCGAAAGGACATTAGTGAACCAGGTGGATTTATCCGACAATCGACCGAGGTTTCGTGGTCATCAGTAGATTCTTAATTCCAGATTTTGTTTTTATGGAATTCAAACTCCGCCCTCTACTGTGGCCGGATTCGAACCCTGTCCCCCCAGAACATTAGCTGAGTCTCTGGATTGCTTCTGGTTGGCTCCGAACAGCCCTTTGAAACGGCTGAGCAGCGCAGCATTTGTTGACCATACCTTTGCTGGAAGGCCTGCACAAAGGATTGTCGACTATAGGCCAGGATTTTCCAGAATTTTCCAGAACATTCCAGCTGCAGGAGGGGCCTAAAAATCCCTCCCGCAGTTTTCTGAGTGCTTGAAGTTATTGCATTTGTCAGGCATTTTTACGAGCTTGACTCCCACGGCACGTTATTGCCAGTGAAGCAGAATTTGTTATCTGGACAAGGGGACATCCATTGGACCTTCTGAACACACTCCTGTTTAGCTGCAGAGCTGTCCTTTTTGACTCATAGCCAGGCAATATAAAGTGACTGCAGCTACCAATCTAAGACAGCAACATTGTAACTATGGCCAGAGATGTTAATGATGTTTAAAATTAGCATTCCTGCTGTCAGATTATATAACCATTCCGAAATGTTAACTCTCCCATCGCTTCAGACAAACACATTCTCAGCAGGCCTGTCAGGGAAAGGAATTGCTGGGGGGCATTGGTGGTGGGGGACGCAGTGTCTTGTTGTTATTTGGTTGACGTGAGTGACCCAGAGAAAGGGGAGGATCTGCACACAATCAATCTGGATTGGTTTCGGAGGTGGCGGTAAAGACTTTCAGGGGTAGGATGGTCGGTGCGGAGAAATGCACGGGCCCATTCCATTCGAGAACTTCAACAAGCGCGCTTAATCGTAACTTATTGACAATACAGTCAATGTGACAGTGAACATTAGATAAAATGGCACGGCAAAATGGGATGTGACAGTGTTGTGATTAAATTGCTGGATTAATAATCCGGAGAATGTGAGTACAAGCCCCACCATGGACGTTTTGAATTACGTGTCTTGAAATGAAATAAGAGAATAATTGGAAATACAAAAGCTGGTGTCAGTAAAAGTGACAATGAAGCGGATGGTTTGTTCTGAAATACCAATTGTCTCAATAATGTCCTTCAAGGAAAGAAAGTTGCTGCTCTTGTCAGGTCTGGCTGGTGCTCGAGTGTAACCTTGCCCTGTGGGCAGCACGTTAGTTAGCACTGCTGCCTCATAGCGCCAGGGGCCCGTCTCGGCGGAGTCTGCACGTTCCCGTCTCTGTGGAGTCTGCATGTTCTCCCCGTGTCTGCGTGGGCTTCCTCCGGGTGCTCTGGTTTCCTCCCACAGTCCAAAAGACGTGCTGGTTAGGTGCATTGGCCGTGCTAAATTCTTCCTCGGCATGCCCGCAAACGTGCCAGAGTGTGGCGACTAGCGAATTTTCACAGTAACTTTCTGTTAATGTACGTCTACTTGTGACACTAATAAATAAACTTTCTTAACTTTGAATTGGCCTATCATTAAGTCACTGAGTCGCATCAAAACTGTTCCAAAAAACACAAGAAGGTGGTTCCGTCTTTTCAGAGCAGCCAGCGAGGGGCAATGAATGGTGGCCCACATTCTGAGAGGCAATTCTCATGCAGTCAATTCTTAATGGAATAATATCATTTTACTTAGTTTAATATGAACAAACGCTGTTGGACAACTGGGCTAATTATGACTGAAAGACGTGCTGGTTAGGGTGCATTGACCCAAACAGGCGCCGGAGTGTGGCGACTAGGGGAATTTCACAGTAACCTCATTGCAGTGTTAATGTCAGCCTCACTTGTGACCAATGAATAAATTTTAACTTTAACTTTAATTATAATCTAATCGGGGATGCATTCCAGAGAGTACGAGGCAAGTGTTCAGGTGTATCTAAGCACCATCTGAACTTGGATTACGGGCCAGAAAATCACTCCAGCAAACTGGTTGCTCCTAAAACGAAAGCAGGCGTCAACATCCAATTCGTTTCATGCAAGGGCGCAACTTAAACGAAGTTTTGACGTCCGCCTGTCGGCCTGTTTCACGCATCCGTGCGGATGCCTGCCGCCCACACCTTCCGAGCCACTTGGTTGGGTTTTTCCATGCCAAAGGGTCACGGCGATAGGGCGAGGAAGGGTGACCAGGAAAGCGGCTGGTTGGCATGGTGCCAACGTACTTGCAATGCCTGCGCAGGATGCGCGGCTTAATGAGCAATGCGTCTGTAGAGCAGCGGGCAGTGAGATCAGCCTCTGCCCCTTCCCTTCCTCCAATTATCTGTAATCCGGCGTGCTTTGCGAGCGGACGATTTGCAGCGTTTAGGCAATTCGTTGCGTCGGTCGGATGAAGGCGGCCTGTCCTCTCTGTGCATCTTTGCGTTCACGTTCCACTTCCCCTCAGGAAGGGCTTTCTTTAATTTCACAGCGGGAATTCTCACATTTCTGATTTAGCCACGCCGATCCCTGTTAAGCAGCTGGTAACCTCAGGTGTTTCCCATTAAAACTACCAAGCAAATTATAATGGCGTCCCGCAGAGTCAGGGAGCACGGCTGCCTCCGCTGAACTCACAATAATTATTTGTCTCTGACACAGTTCCCAGGATCCGAACGTAAATTGGTTCAAATGGCGAGTAATTTGTCTCTTTCCTTCAAGATTAATCCCCTTACACGAAAGGAGGGCTGCGGTGTAATTGGCAAGAGTTAATTTCTTTTTTTTACAAAAAATCTCTTCGTATCGCTCACTAATTTAAAGATTGATTTGAAAGACAGGATGACAGAAGGGCCAAGAGCGGGTGTGCGTGTTCTGGCCAGCACCTGTCAAGGGAGGGTCAGTTGCATAAATTGCCTCTGCCCTTTGACCCGGTGGCGAGATTAAAGCACTACTCGCTGTCTGGTAGCTTTATTTTGTCTTAAAAGATGAGAGACTGCATCGCAAATTGGACTACAATGCACATCACACGGTGACACATGATGACTGGAACCGTTTACTGAGTGACAGCTGAGGAACTATTGTGCTCCCTGACACATTCACACTTTCCTTCTGGTACTTCCCTAGTATTTATTCCGATGTATATTTGATCAGCACAATGGTGGAGAGAGGGATGAATAATGGATCGAACCAAGACTGGTTAAATTAGCACCATCCTTACTGTTGCCAATACTTCCCTGACCAGCAAAGGTGAGATTTTCCATCTGATTGACTCATGTGGCTTTGGCAGCAGTTGATGACTGAACAACTTTTTGTTTCCCCCAGCTACATTAGTAATTAATCCCTTCTTGACCCCAGGGTGTACCCATTTGTAGAGTTCCATATTGAGAGTGCAAATTGTGAGCTTAAAGTGACAGTCCACAGTGAGTGCTCCTCCACTTGAACAGTGGGCGACTTTAACCAGAGAATCCCGATAGTACAGAAGAGGCCATTTGGCCCATCCAGTCTGCGCCAGCTGTCTGAAGAGTACTTTACCTCGACCCTTTCCCCTGCCATATCCACGTAACCCCCCACAGTGGTACAGTGGTTAGAACTGCTACCTCACAGCGGCAGGGATTCGGGTTCAATTCCCAGCTTGGGTTCACTGTTTGTGTGGAGTTTGCACGTTCTCCCTGTGTCTGCATGGTTTTCCTTCGGGTGCTCCGGGTTTCCTCCCACAGTCCGATGAGGTGCATTGGCCATGTTAAATTCTCCCTCAGTCTACCTAAACAGGCACTGAAGTGTGGCACCTGGGGGATTTTCACAGTGACTTCATTACAGCCTGAATGCAAGCCTGCCTGTGACTCATAAATAAACCTTTAACCTTTATTTCCCATGGCCAATCCACCTAACTGGCACATCTTAGGATAGTAATCTGTGACTTAACATTGACAATCCCCCATAACTGGCACATTTTTGGAGTGTGGGAGGAAACCGGAGTTCCCAGAGGAAACCCACGCAGGCACGGGGAGAAGGTGCAAATCCACACAGCTTGTGACGCAAGACTGGAACTGAACCCAGATACCAGGCACTGTGAGGCAGCGGTATTAACCACTGCGCCGTTACGCCACCTGAGAGATTCCCACCCAGCTTCTCCCCTCCGTTCTATCCCCATCACCCCGAGCAACTTAGTCTTTCCCACAGTCAATTCTTTTTGTCTATTGGAATTGGTCAAGATGTGGAGATGCTTGCGTTGGACTAGGGTGGGCACATTAAGAAGTCTCATAACACCAGGTTAAAGTCCAAAAGGTTTATTTGGAATCATGAGCTTTCGGAGCACTGCCCCTTCATCAGGTGAGTACATCATTCGCGCTACCAAATAAACCTGTTGGGTTTTAACCTGGTGTTGTGAGACCTCTTACTATTGGAATTATGTTATCAAAGCCTCAATGCTGTCAAACAAAATATTGTGCGTCAAAAACAAAATAAAAGGCAGATTGCATTAATATAGGATCTTTCACAACATCAGGAGGATCCAAAGTGTCCAAAATTTCTTCTGTGAAGTGCAGTTTGGTTGTAATGTATGAAAATAAATCAGCCAATTTGTACACAGGAAGCTCCCATCACATTTAACTCCCTTGTTCTTATTCAAAACCATGCCTTCTGTCCTCACCTGAGAGGGCAGATGGGGGTTTGGTTCAATATCTTGTCTTAAATGTGGCACCCCTGTCAATGCAGCAGCTAGAGAGTGGGTTGAGTGGTGGGTAGCACAGCGGCATTGTAATTGGCACTGCTGCCTCACAGCGCCAGGGACCCGGCTTCAATTCCGGCCTCGGGTCACTGTCTGTGTGGGGTTTACATGTTCTCCCCGTGTCTGTGTGGGTTTCCTCTGGATGCTCTGGTTCCCTCCCACAGTCCAAAGATGTGAGGGTTAGGTGAATTGGTCACACTAAATTGCCCTTTAACGTCCAAAGAAATATAGGTTAAGGTGATTAGTGGGGTAAATGCATGGGGTTATGGGGAGAGGGCCTGGGTGCATTGCTCTCTCAGAAAGTCAGTGCAGCCCCAATAGGCCGAATGGCCTCCTTGTAGGGATTCTGCGAACATGTGGCTGAAAAAGAACACCGTCTTCAGCCATCTTGTTGAGATTAAAATGTTGTGTGATTTCAAGAAGAAATTAGGTATAGCTCTTGGGGCTAGAGGGATCGAGGGATAATGGGGAGAAGGTGGGATCAGGATATCCGATTCGATGACCAGCCATAATCATAATGAATGGCAGAGCAGGCTTGAAGGGCCAAATGGCCTTCTCCTGTTTCTAGTTTCTATGTTATGATAAGAAGCTTAAACTAAGCAGTGACTGTGGGAGAGGAGCAACTGAATACATTGCAAAATCATAGAATCCCTACAGCGCAGAAGGAGGCCACTCAGTCCATCGAGCCTGCACTATCGACAACAATCCCACCCAGGCCGATCCCATAACCCCATGTATTGACCCTGCTAATCCCCCTGGCACTCATGGACAATGCACCTAATGAGCACATATTTCAGACTATGGGAGGAAACCGGAGCACCTGGAGGAAACCCACGCAGCCATGGGGAGAATGTGCAAACTACACACAAATAGTGACCCAAGCTGAGAATCAAACCCGGGCCCCTGGCTCTGTGAGGCAGCAGTGCTAACCACGGGGGCCACCGTGCCACTGGTAAGGATGCATTCAGAGGCTTTGGTTGAGATGAATGAAAGGATAGCATTTTGTGTCATGACAGCTTCAAAGATTCGGCTGCCGCAAACAAAATTGAGTTTAAATGGGCTTGAGACTGCAGCACAGAGACTACCTCACATTTAGCCTGTACACACTGTCTTTGACAAGGTGTGTAATGAAGTGCTGAGGCAGCTAGTGCAATACAAACTGCCCTTTGAGGAGGTTTGAGTTGTGGTGCTTCATTAGGGCAATCTAACATTACATGCTACTGCCTGTGGATGCACTCTCCAACTTCAGGCTCACAAATTGAGGAACACACACAGGCCAGATGACATCTTCCGAATGCCCTTAGCAATAACGAGGATTCACAGCAACCGAGTAATGAGTTGTCACAATTTACATGCGACCAGAGACTTCCCGTAGACTTTGTAATCTTTAACCATTGAACATTGCCTTGCATTGTTAAGGAACTATTGGGCTGATTGGTACAGATCCGCTTTCAGAAGCAGCATAATTCTCTGGAAGGATTTTATTCTTAAAAACAAAACCGGAGGAACATCCTTTGTGGCTCAGTGAGGCATCAAATGATCAACTGCAGCGGAAATAGAGAAAGGGGGAAACTGTCATGATGGTCATTGGACGTGAACAAGAAAGATTCCACCAACTCCATGCCAGAACCACCCTGTTAATCTCATTCAGTGTTCAGTCAGCTCAATTCATACACACCAAGCGTGGACACTCTTCTGAATTTCACCATTGTGGAGGTTAATGAGGAGATTTATGGCAGCGTTTTTCGTGGCCCCCACTCTTGGACTTTGTTTGACTCATCCCTTACCAAAATGCGTTGATGTCATAGAATCGGAGAATCCCTACAGTGCAGAAGGAGACCAATCGGCCCATCGAGCTTGAACTGACTATCCCACCCAGGCCCTATCCCCGTAACCCCACATATATACCCTCTTAGGGGATTTTCACTAACTTCATTGTAGTGTGAATGTAAGCCTTGTGGCTAATATTAAACTTTACTTTGTTAGTCCCCCTGACACTAAGGGGCAATTTAGCATGGCAATCATTGAATCGTAAGAATCACAGAATCCCTACAGTGCAGAAGGTGGCCATTTAGCCCATTGGGCCGACACCGGATCTTTGGAAGTTTATTTATTCGTGTTACAAGTAGGCTTACATTAACACTGCACTGTGAAAATCCCCTAGTTGCCACACTCCAGCGCCTGTTCGAGTACACTGAGGGAGAATTTAGCATGACCAATCCACCTAACCCGCACATCTTTGGAGTGCGAGGGGAAACCAGAGCATCGTGAGGAAACCCACGCAGACATGGGAAGAACATTCAGACGCCACATAGACAGTGACCCGAGGCCAGAATCAGACTGGGGTCTCTGGCACTGTGGGGCCTATTGTGCCACCTGATGTCTGGGTGACCTGCCAAATTTGATGTGCTTTTATTTTGCACATTGCCATGCCCAATTTGGGTGAGTGCCATCACTTGGCACACTCCCACCCCTCCACCGCCAACATCACTTGAACCCTTTTTAATGTTTCACCACCAACGGCCAGGCTGAAGTAGAGCTGACAAATTCTGCAGCATCTTGTAGGATCTATCAAAACCTCAATCTCACTTGTGCCAGGTTCCCATTCCCTTCCCCACCAAGTGCTAATTCATCTTGCATCAACCAAAGCAATAAATACAAAGAGGCTTTCCAAGCTTGATCCTCAGCTCAACAACTTGCATCTACTTTATCAAAGTAAAATATCTTGAGATGCCTCATATGAACATTATAGAGTCATAGAGTTTACAGCATGAAACAGGCCCTTTGGCCCAACTTGTCCATGCTGCCCAGTTTTTACCACTAAGCTCATTCCAATTGCCTGCATTTGACCCACATTCCTCTATACCCATCTTACCCATGTAACTGTCTAAATGCTTTTTAAAAGACAAAGTTGTCCCCGCCTCTACCACTACCTCTGGCAGCTGATTCCATACACTCATCACCCTCTGCGTGAAAAAATTGCCACTGTGGACACTTTTGTATCTCTTCCCTCTCACTTTAAACCTATGCCCTCTTGCTTTACACTCCCCTACATTTGGGAAAAGATGTTTACCAATTACCTCATCTATGCCCCTCATTATTTTATCGACCTCTATAAGAACACCCCTAAGTCTCCTATGCTATCGTGAGAAAAGTCTTAGTCTATCAAGCCTCTCCCCATAACATCATGAAATAAAATTTTATACCATGTCATACAAGAAAATATTAGGGCCGATGACTAAATCTTTGTCAAAGAAGTAAGATTGAAAGTGCACAGTGGTATTGTCATTGGACTAATAATCCAGCAATCCAGGGTCATACTCCAGGAAGTTCCCGCCATGGCAGATGTTGAAATTTGAATTCAATAAAAATCTGGAACTAAAAATCTATTGATGACCTTGAAACCATTGTCGATTGTTGTAAAAACCGATCTGGTTCACGAATGTTCTTTAAGGAAGAAAATCTGCTGTCCTTACCTAGTCTGGCCTACAAGTGACTCCAAAGCCACAGCAATGTGACTGATAATAAAACACCCTCTGAACAACGGCAACTAGTGATGGGTAATAAATGTTGGCCTTGCCAGCAATGTCCACAGTAGATGAACATTTAAAAAAAACATAAAGAAGAGAAGAGAGAAAGAAAGAGAGAGAGCGAGAGGTAGAGAGAGACAGAGACAGAATGCATTAGTGAGGGAACACCAACGCTTCAGGTCCAGAGGGTTGAAGGCAGCTTCAGAGACAGGGAGGGGTATGATCACAGAAGAATTTTAAGCCAATTTGAAGATGGATGCAAAATCATGATATTGAATTCTCTCTCAGTGTACAGGGGCCGGAGTTTGGCGACGCAAGGATTTCCATAGTAACTTCATTGCAGTGTTAATGTAAGCCTACTTGTGACTAATGAATAAACTTTCCTCTGAATTTAATGACCATAATGAATAATGGAGCAAGCTCAAAGGATGGAGCGGCTTACTCCTACTTTGGTTTTCTATACAATGATAAGAATTTAAATTTAAGATGTTGCTGAATTTCATTCAAGAGTCCATACCTTTCACTCTTGGATAATAAAGCAGGCGGCTCACTTTTCATTTCCTCTCTACAGAATACCACA
Source organism: Carcharhinus amblyrhynchos (assembly GCF_965287045.1). NCBI lineage: Eukaryota > Metazoa > Chordata > Chondrichthyes > Carcharhiniformes > Carcharhinidae > Carcharhinus > Carcharhinus amblyrhynchos. The sequence goes on along the minus strand of NC_137332.1, from coordinate 8,261,803 downwards.
CTTCTTGCTACAATCATGGCGGTACAGTGGTTAGCACTGCTGCCTCACAGCATCAGGCACTTGGGTTCAATTCCCTGCTTGGGTGACTGTCTATGTGGAGTTTGCACGTTCTTCCCATGTCCGTGTGGGTTTCCTCCAGGTGCTCCAGTTTCCTCCCACAGTTCAAAGGTGTGCAGCCTAGGCAGATTGACCAGGGACAATTGTCCCTTAGTCTCCAGGATGTACAGGTTAGGTGGATTGGTCATGATCAGTGCACAGGATCAGGGCAAGGAATTGGGCCTAAGTAGGATGCCCTTTTGGAGGATAGGTGCAGGTCTGATGGGCTGAATGGCCTCTTCTGCTCTTTAGGGATTCTATGATTCTATACAACGATAAGCTTGGTGATCACGGTTTTAGCATCACTATTGTCAACCTTGCTAAGGTCACTAGAAACAGCACAGACCAGGAAGTAACACTTGGGACCTTCAGTCTAACATGGCTTCTCTTTTCACTGAGTGGTACCTTTCTGTAGCAGCCAATTCAAAGAACAAAGAACAACCCAGCACGGGAAATAGGCCCTTCGGCCCAATGAGCCCGCGCCGCCGCATCCTCCTACACCTACCCTGCCCTGTGTGTATGTGAGTGGAACCCCTAATGTAGCCAGATTCAGGGGAGACTAGTGTCAATTTGGTAAACCAATCAGCCTAAGAGCACATCTTTGGGGTGTGGGAGGAAACTGGAGCGCCCGGAGGAAACCCACGCAACCACGGGGAGAATGCGCAAACTCCCACAGACACAGGCCCAAATCCATGTATCTGCACAGCTAGCAGTGATAGTCACTGAGCTGTTGCAGCGCCCGTCTGCTGGTCCAGGATCAAGCACACACACCGACACAAAGTACTAGGCCACTCCCTGAACCTCCAAGAGCAGCCCACGTACGACCCACAGTGTGCATGCCCCTTGTTTGACAACAAGGTGGACCGGCACCTGCGGAATAAAAAGACAAAAACATTAACATGCAAGTCTACATTTCCAGTGTCGTCCCGAGGATCTGACCCTATTTAATACCCTCTACTATAACCCTCCATCCTTGTTTCTCTCGTGTGTCTACCTAAGTAAACCTTAAACAAGTCCAATGTGCCTGCCTCCACCACCCTACTCGGTAGCGCGTTCCATACCCCCACCACCCTCTGCATGAAGAACCTTCCTCTCATATCCAAATTATACTTCTCCCCTCTCACCCTTAGATCGTGACCTCCCGTAATTGTCCCCAATCTAGGGAACAGCCTACCACTATTGACTCTATCTATTCCCTTCAGTATTTTATATACCTCTATCATGTCCCCCCTCAATCTCCGTCTTTCCAAGGAGAAGAGTCCCAGTTTCTCCAACCTTTCCTCGTAACTCAGTCCTTCCATGCCAGGCAACATCCTGGTAAACCTCCTCTGCACTCTCTGCAGAGTCTCTACATCCTTCTGGTAGTAAGGTGACCAGAGCTGGACGCAGTACTCCAAATGCGGTCTAACCAACGTTCTGTACAACTGAAGCATTAGACGGCAGCTCCTGTACTCTATACCCCTTCCTATAAAGGCTAGCATTCCATAAGCTTTCCTCACAACCTTCTCTACTTGTGTCGCCACCTTCATAGACTTGTGAACCTGCACTCCCAGGTCCCTCTGTATTTCTATACTCCTAATCGGTCTACCTTTTATCACATAGCTCCTCTCTGCATTATTCCTTCCAAAATGCATCACCTCGCATTTGTCAGGATTAAATTCCATCTGCCACCTATCTGCCCAATATACCAACCTATCTATATCCTGCTGTGTCACCTGACATTCCTCCTCGGTATCCGCCAATCCTGCCATCTTGGTGTCATCAGCAAACTTGCTGATCATTCAGAGGAAGGACCACAGAGGAAAGATCTTATAGTCGTTTCAAGTCAACCTGTCCATCAGGGATTTTGCTCTATTTGCCCGCAGAATTCAAATGACTGACTATGCTGGGAAATGGAAGCTGACAAAGATAGTTTTCTCTCAATGACCCTGGAGAAACAACCATGAGAGGTACAGGGCAGGATTTTCCTGCCTCGGAAACCATAAAATCCTGCCTGAGGTCAATGGACCTTTCCATGGTCCGCCCCTCGCCCACTCTGATTCCTGTGGCGAGTGGGAAGGGAAAATTTACTCTGTAATTTGCTCTGTAATAGGGCCAGCACGGTAGCACAGTGATTAGCACTGCTCCTTCAGAGTGCCAGGGACCTGGATTCAATTCCCGGCTTGGGTCGCCGTCTGTGTGGAGTCTGCACATTCTCCTTGTGTCTGCGTGGGTTTCCTCTGGGTGCTTCGGTTTCCTCCCACAGTTCAAAGATGTGCGGGTTAGGTTGATTGGCCATGCTAAATTGACCGTAGGTGCGTAGGTTAGAGGATTAGCGGGTAAAATATGTAAGGATATGAGGGTAGGGCTTGGGTGGGATTGTGGCCGGCGCAGACGCGATGGGCCGAATGGCTTCTTTCTGTACTGTAGGATTTCTATGATAATGTTGAGTTAGAAAAGGCGTAGAATTGATGGGTTCCAATAATTGACAGCCAAAGACTGAGAACAACAATGTTTAATTCACTAGCCTGAGCAGACCTGCATTCTTATAGTCTGCCAATGCTCTGGGGAGAATTCCCACACTCGCTTTGACATGTCCCTTTTAAGTAGCCCTATCATCCGGTGACCACCCAGTCTACGGAAGGTCCAGAAATTCTGGCAGATATTGAAGACATGCTGCTCCATCCTTGCTCCTTACTTATCCATGATAATCCCCTTCCTGATTTCTTTTAAATCTTTTCTCCGGGTGTGATCATCATTGGCAAGGCCGGTATTAACGCTCCATCCCTGAGTTACCCTCAGGTGCTGGGCCTTCTTATCAAATTGCTTCGCTGAGCATGGTTTTAAGTTTATTTACTCGTGTCAGAAGTAGGCTTACATTCACACTGCAACAAAGTTACTGTGAAAATTCCCTAGTCGCCACACTTCGGCACTTGTTCGAATACAGTGAGGGAGAATCTGACATGGCCAATGCACATCTTTGGACAGTGGGGGGAAACCGGAGCGCCCAGAGGAAACCCATGCAGACACAGGAAGAGCGTGCAGACTCTGCACAGACAGTAACCCCAGCCAGGAATTGAACCCAGATCCCTGGAGCCGTGAGGCAGCAGTGCTAACCGCTGCGCCACCACACCTCCCGCATGATGAAGGCAGCCCCACAGCCCTGTTATCATTCACCCCATCCTCCTTTAAAGGACCTTGACTATGTTAGATTTGTGCATGTGATCCTTGTTTCCATACCGCATGGCAGAAAAGCAGCTCTCCCACTCTCTTCCATCTTGATTGTTACGCGATCCTAAATTATCCCCTACGCTCGTCAACCATTGGAATCTTTTCCCTAGGAGCGTTTGCCCAAATGAATATAATTTTCTACCATATTATGAGGAGAAAATTGCATTAAGATTAAGCGGTACTGCACACCAAAGATATATCCATTTTGCTCGCCAATTAAATTGCAGTTTAATTGGTGCAGGATTTGATTGGTGGATAAGAAATGTTTCAGGGGCCTGTCTATTTTTTTTAACGCAGCTCATTAGGCTGCGCTGTTCCTGATTGCGCGCTTGTTTATCTCCCGGTTCGCTCTACTTATGGAAAAGTGCAGATATTTCATTTTGTTTCTTCTGTGGCAGGAAACTAATTTGGTTCATTATCCCGAAGCAGCACCTCAGATATTATAATGAAATGCAATATGAGATGATAATCCAAAATGAAAGTGGACTCTGGCTATCCGATTCAATTAATCTGAAGGATCATAACTGTACGGGAGCCTGGTTGTATTGCCAAATGAATCCCTCCTGTGTTTTGTTGCAATGTCTAATGATACACAGAGGATCCCGCACTCCAGTCATAAGCAAGCAACGAGAGTTTAGCAATGCGTTATAATATTGAATCTCAGCCATTCCCAATGTTTTTTTTTACTGTTTAGCTACCAGCTGGTCTCCGGAGAACAAATTAGGAGATTGCTGTGAAGGGAAATGTTTAGGGATTGCTGGAGAATTATTTAGTAGCACAGGGAGTAATGCTTTTTTTTAAGCAAAGATGAGAGAAGAAGATATTACCCAGTAACTGAGTTAACAGCCATCTCTTAAAATTGTCCACTGTTCATTAACTTCGTTACTGTGTTTTTACTGTGCTCTGTGTATGAGGGGATCAATATTAAGTTTAAAGTTTAACTTCATTTATGTCACAAGTAGACTTATGTTAACACTGCAATGAAGTTACTGTGAAAATTCCCTGGTCGCCATGCTCTGGGACCTGTCTGGGCACGCTGAGGGAAAATTTAGCACAGCTGATGCACCTAACCAGCATGTCTTTTGTACCATCGGGGGGTAACCTGAGCACCCAAAGGAAACCCATGCAGACACGGTGAGAATGTGCAAACTCCACACACAGTGACCCAAACTTGGGAATCGAACCAGGATCTCCAGGCGCTATGAGGCAGCAGCACTAACCACTGTGTCACTGAGTCTCAAATATGAGGGGTCCTTGCTCTCTTTCTAATAATCCCGTAGAATCCCTACAGTGCAAAAAGAGGCCACTCAGCCCATTGAGTCTGCACCAACTGTCTGGAAGAGTATCTCACCCGGGCCCACACTGCCATTGGTGGGAGATTGCTGTGCGCAAATTGGTTTGTGTGGTCTGAATGTTTGTGGAGACGGGGTGGATATCCGGATTAGCCGAATGCCACGGGAGCCATGATTCTAGAAGCCCTATCCAAATCCAGCACCCTCCACTTTCGCCAGAGTGGGGGAATGGGGGCGATTTACACTTTGCACGTCTATGGTTCATCGAAGTAACGACAGAACCTTGTCAGTGCCCACCTGCTTTGCAGCGCCCAGTGCTTTCAGCCATTTCTTGATATCACATTCGACTGAGATGAATTAGCTAAAGACTGACATGCCGGGGACCTCAGGTTGGATCATCCACTTGGCGCCTCTGGTTGAAGGTTGTTGCGAATGCTTCAGCCTCACCTTTTGCATCAATGTGCTGGACTCCTTCAACATTGAGAATGGCGATACTTGTGGAGCCTCCTCCTCCAGTGAGTTGTGTAATTGTCCACCACCATTCAGGACTAAATTTACAAATGATACAAAGTTATCCAGGAGAATTTCACAGTAACTGCATTGCAGCGTTTGATGTATGCCTTATTTGCGACTGCTAAATAAATTTTTACTTTAACTTTTATGTGTAGAGGGACAGGTAATGTTGAGAAAGTGGGGAGTTTGCAGGATTACTTGGACAGGGGAATGGGCAAAGAAGTGGTAGATGGAATACAACATGGGAAAGTGTGAGGTTGTGCACTTTGGCAGGAAGAATAAGGGCATAGATGATTTTCTAAATGGGGAAAGGCTTTGGCAATCTAAAGGACAAAGGGACTTGGGAATCCTGGTTCAGGTTAACATGCAGGTTCAATTGGCAGTGAGAAAGGCAAGTTCAATGTTAGCATTCATATCTTGAGGGTGAGAACACAAGAGTAGGGATGTCCTGACGACACTGTATATGGCTCTGGTCAGACATCATTTGGAATACTGTGAGCAGTTTTGGGCCCCATACCCTCGGAAGGATGTGCTGGCCTTGGAGGGGATCCAGAGGAGGTTGATGAGCGATTCCTGGAATGAAAGGCTTGTCATATAAGGAGCGGTTGAGGAATCTGGATTGATACTCAGTGAAGCTTAGGAGGATGAGGGGGGATCTAATTGAAACTTACAGAATACTGAGAGGCCTAGGTTGAGTGGACGTGGAGAGGGTGTTTCTGCTAGTGGGAGAGAACTCAAGGGCACAACCTCAGAGTGAAGGGATGTCATTTTAACACTGAGATGAGGAGGAATTTCTTCATCCAAAGGGTGGTGAATCTATGGAACTCATTGCCACAGAGGGCTGTGGAGGCCAGGTCATTGAGTGTCTTTAAAGGAGAGATAGATAGGTTCTTGATCAATATGGCAATCAAGGTTACAGGAATAAGGCAAGAGAATGGGAATGAGAATCATATCAGCCATGATTGAATGGCAGAGCAGACTTGATGGGCTGAATGGCCTAATTCTGCTCCTATATCTTATGCAGCTAGATTGCAGAGCTCAAACCTGATTTGTTGGCTGTTGGATCATTTAGCTCTGCCCAGCTCTCCTTTGTAGACGACACAATGGGCTGAAGGGCCTCATTCTATACTGTAAAACTCTATGTTTAGTAGATGTTAGTAAGGAGGACCTTGTGGGGGTCAACAGGGCTGGGTTTGCCACTGTCATTTCCAGTGCCGAGGTCAATGCCAAATGACGATCCAGTTTCAATCTTTTTAGATTCCATAGCAACTTGATATGACTTAACAGTTTGCTAGACCATTTCAGGGGGCTTTAAAGAGTGAACCACATTGCTGTGGGTCTGGGCTCACATAGAGTCATAGAATTTAAGGCATGGAGACAGTCGTAGTTTGATTCTTTACTGCTGGGAGTCCTCAACATTGACTCCATACCTCATCAAGAGTCAGGGCAGATCTCCTTCCCTAAAAGACATTAGTGACCCAGATGTGTTTTAATGATATTTGACAATGGTTTCATGATTATCATTAGAATAGCTCTCAAAGCCAGATTTTATTAATTGAATTTAAATTCCACCAGCTGCCGTGGTGAGATTTGAACCTTTATCACCAGAGCATTAACCTGGACCTCTGGATTACTCATCCAGTGACATTTCCACCACCCTGATTAAGGAGAATAACATATATCATAGAGTCTTTGCAGTGCAGAAAGAGGCCATTCAGTCTATTGGGTCTGCATTGTCTCTCTAAAAGATCAGTGCACCTAACCATCACGGATTTCAGACTGTGGGAGGAAAACCAGAGCACCCGGAGGAAACCCATGCAGATACAGTGAGTATGTGCAAACTCCAACTAATCAGTAACCCTAGCCAGGACTCAAACCTGTGTCCCTGGCATTGCTAATCACTGTGCCACCATGTTGCTCAATATATATACACTACATCAATAGTATTGCTCGTATAATCTTTTACGTTGCTTCCTCAAAACACTCCAACAAGTTGGTGAAACACAATTTTCCCTTCATGAATCCACACTAGATTTCCTTAGTTATTCTGCACTTGTCCAATGACTATTAATTTTGTCACAGATTATTGTTTCCAGAAGTTTCCTTTTTTCAAGCTAACTGTTCTGTAGTTGTTGGCTTCATCCTTGCACCCCTCTTTGAACAAGGGTGTAAGATTCCCAATTCTCCAGTCCACTGTCACACCACCCCTGCTTCTGAAAAAGACTGGAAGATTATCACCCCCACCTCTGCAATTTCCACTGTCACTGCCCTCATTATCCTTGGATACATCTCACTCGGTCCTGGTACCTTAGCAAGCTTACGCAAAAGTTGCCCTTCTAACACATAGGTAGCAATAATGGTAGGCCATTCAGCCCATCGAGTCTGTTCTGCCATTCAAGAGATCTATGGCCTAACTCCATATACACCTTTGCTTCACAAAATTCAACTATCTCAGATTAAAAGATAGCAACTCCTCCTTCTCAATTGTAAATTCTTCTGGTATACTAGTTCACCGTTATCTAGGGAGAATCCTCTTTCTTTGTAATGACAATGCAAAGTACTAGATTAATATCTCTGCTGTTTCTCCTACCTCCACAGGAAAGTCCCCCTTTTTAATCCCAAATCAGCCCTACTCTTTCTTACACCACACTTCTATTATTTATATGCTCATAGAGGACCTTGGGATTCCTTTTATGTTAGCTGCCAGTCTCTTTATGTTCCCCCCTTGGCTTTCTTGTTAGCTTTTTCCACTTCTCCTCTGGCCCTTCTATATTCAGCCTTATTCTCATTGTATTTCCCACCTGAGCCTGTTGTACACGTACTTCTTCCATTTCATCTTTACCTCTGTCTCTCTTATCATCCAGGGTGTTCTGCATTTCTTTGTCCTTCCTTTCCCTTCAAAGGAATAGGCCTTGACATTGCCAGCAATCCTTTGTCTTTGAAGTTGGCCCATTGTTCAGCCAGCATCATTCCTGCCACCTCACCCAACTCAAATGAATTCTCATCCCTTCACCTTTGGTTTTGCCTCAATTAATTACCCCTGCTCTGAATTGTTCCTTGCCCATTTCCATGGCCAACGGTACAATAGTCACTGTCCCCTAAGTGCTCTCCCGCTGTTATTTAATCTAGCTGGACCAGCTCATTCTCCAGAGCCAGTCCAGCATTGCCTGCTCTCTTGTTGGAGCAGAAACATACAACTGTACAGTCATAAGCCGGAATTTTACCAGCACAGCTCACAGAACAGAATTCCCCACTAACCTCAGGCAGGATTTTACAACATATAACATAGAACACTACAGCACAAACAGGCCCTTCGGCCCACAAGTTGCGCCGAACATATCCATACCTAACAGGCCACAGAACTATCTGTAACTCCCAATCCCATTAAATCCCACGTACTCATCCAGAAGTCTTTTAAAAGACCCCAGCGAGTTCGCATCTACCACCACTGATGGCAGCCGATTCCACTCACTCACCACCCTCTGAGTGAAAAACTTACCCCTGACATCTCCTCTGTACCTGCTCCCCGGCACCTTAAACCTGTGTCCTCTCGGTACCTGCTCCCCAGCACCTTATTAAACCTTGATTGAGCAAGGTGGTAAAATGCCGGCCATAGAGCTATAGAACACCAACAGCTAGGAAGGAGGCCATTCGGACAATCAAGCCTGTGTTGACACAAGCCCATCCATGGCCTATCCCTGTAACTCCACCCATTTACCCTAGCTAATCCCCTTGACACTAAGGATCGATTTATCATGGCCAATCAACCAAGCCTGCACGTCTTTGGAGTGTGGGAGGAAACCGGAGCATCCGGAGAAACCCCACGCAGACAAGGGGAGAAAGTGTAAATTCCACACGGATGGTGACTCAAGCCAGGAATCGAACACGGGACCCTGGCGCCATGATGCAGCTATAACCACTGTGCCACAGTTCCACCCCAAGAGAATTATCTTGAGCATATTCCAAGAACCCACACCCCACCGTCTCTCTGCACTATTCCTTTCCCCTCTAGACTTGGATCATTCAAGTTCCGCATTGCATTTACTCCAGGATTTTTGTACCTCTCTGTAATTTCTTTGCAGACTGAATTCTCTAAATCCCTTCCATTCATTAGTGGTGCAAATACTATAACAAACTGTACCTTTTTCATTCCTTATCACTAGCCTATGAGAACAAAGAACAGTACGGTACAGGAACAGGCCCTTCGGCCCACCAAGTCTGTGCTGACACAAATGCCTCTGTAATCTAATATTTTATTAGGGTCCATATCCCTCTATTCCCTGCTATCCCCTTGAACATTTCTGGCGATTAACTCTGTTTCCCTCTCCATACCCTGCAAACCTGGTAATTCTCTTCTGCACCCCTTCCAATGCATAAGGAGAATTTAAATGAACACAGGAAGGTGAAAGTATTGAAAGATATGGCGTACTAAATGAAGACAAATGAGGGTTGGGGGGGATGCTGCAGTGGCAGGGGGTGGGTGCATGCGAGGCAATTTGTGCACCTATTGGGTCAAGTGGCCTCTTACTATGCTGTAATGATAATGGCAGGGACCTTCCAGGCCTTCCTACCACTGGGACACCTTGCTCCTGCCTAAGGTTCCTCCTACACTGCTCCCAACCACCACCCACCGCACCACCCACCCCCCCCCAACCCGGTCCACCATGGGTTGCCTGGTGACATGGACAGCAGGCAGCTCAAGAAGATCCCATTGGTGGCCAATGACAATCTGTCTCCGTCTCCAGAAAACCCTCAGCATGAATGGGGGGGAATTGCAGAGGTGCAGGTGTTGTGGGGGATCTCGGCCTATGTAATATCATAGAATCCCTACAGCATGTAAGGAGGCCATTCTGCCCATCGAGCCTGCAGTGACAATAGTCCCTTTCCCCAACCGTAACCCCATGTATTTACTTTCCTAATGCTCCTAACACTCAGGGTCAACTGAGCACAGCCAATCCACCTGACGAGCACATCTTTTGAAGAAAGGTCTTATGAAGAAAGGTTGAGGGAGCTGGGGCTTTTCTCTTTGGAGCAGAGGAGGATGAGAGGCAACTTAATAGAGGTTTATAAGATGATGAGAGGGACAGATAGAATGGACATGCAGAGGCTATTTCCTTGGGTGGATGTAGCTGTTACTAGGGGGCATAACTATAAGGTTTATGGTGGGAGATATAGGAGGGATGTCCGAGGTAGATTCTTCACTCAGAGAGTGGTTGGGGTGTGGAATAGATTGCTTGCTGTGATAGTGGAGTTGGACAATTTAGGAACTTTCAAGCGGTTATTGGATAGGCACATGGAGCACTCCAGAATGACCGGGAGTGGGATAGCTTGATCTTGGGATTGGACATGTCTCGGTATAACATTGAGGGCCGAAGGGCCTGGGTTGTGCTGTAATGTTCTATGTTCTATCTTTGGACTTTGGGAGGAAACCGGAGCGCCCGGAGGAAACCCACGTAGACACAGGGAGAATGTGCAAACTCCACACGGACAGTGACCCAAGGTTGAAATTGAACCCGGGTCCCTGGCACTATGAGGTAGCAGTGTTAACCACTGTGCCACCGTGCCACCCCTGGGAATTGATTAATGTTTTGTAATTATATGATAGAAATTGAATTAAGCTGTGGATCACATATATCTGGAGGCTTAAACAAAAAAGGAACATTTATGCAGTTCCATTCCCCATGCCTAGAAAGTGCTTTATAGACAACAAAGTACTTCCTTGAAATGAAGTCACTCTTTTAACTGTTGTAGTCATCGGAAACTCCGACAAACAGCAAAGAGATAATGGCCAGGTAATCTGCTTTTGTTTTTTTTAGGTTGAGGGATAAAGGGCTGAGCACCAGGGAGAAGTCCCCATGTTCAGTATCTAGGTTAACACATGAGGGAGCTTGGCAGCTTAGCATCCGCAGAACAATAATTAAGATGTCAGCCTGAAGGCTCAACTGACTATTGCATCTGATTCAGAGTTTTGTGTCTTCAAGTCCCACTGCAGCTTGAGCTGCTAATCTAGGTGCGCTACGCAGGGATTGCTGCGCTGGTGCCGTCTTGCGGACTAAACATCTGTCCGCTTTTTTAGGCAGATGTAAAAGATTCCACTGTAATTTTTCAAAGAGACATAGGCCCGGATAAGAACATAAGAACATAAGAAATAGGAGCAGGAGTAGGCCATCTAGCCCTTCGAGCCTGCCCCGCCATTCAATAAGATCATGGCTGATCTGTTGTGGCTCAGTTCCACTTTCCCGCCCTCTCCCCATAACCCTTAATCCCCTCTCTTATCAAGAACCCATCAACCCGCTTCTTAAAAATATTTAGCGAGGCAGCCTCCACCACTTCAACGGGCAGAGAATTCCAGAGATTCACCACCCTTTGAGTGAAGAAGTTCCTCCTCAACTCCGTTCTAAACCGCCTCCCCTTTATCTTGAGGCTGTGCCCCCTAGTCCTACTGTCTTTTTTGAGCGGGAAGAGTCTCTCCACCTCTATCCTATCCATCCCATTCATCATCTTATACGTCTCAATGAGATCTCCCCTCATTCTTCTAAACTCTAACGAGTACAAGCCTAGTTTATTCAGCCTCTCCTCATAGCTCAATCCCCTCAACTCCGGTATCAGCCTAGTAAACCTCCTCTGCACTCCCTCCAGGGCCAAAATATCCTTGCGCAGCCATTGGTGGTGAAGAAGGCATATGGTACGCTTGCCTTTATAGGACGGGGTATAGAATATAAAAGCTGGAGTCTGATGTTGCAGCCGTATAGAACGCTGGTTAGGCCGCAGTTGGACTATTACGTCCAGTTCTGGTCGCCGCACTACCAGAAGGATGTGGAGGCTTTAGAGAGAGTGCAGAGAAGGTTTACCAGGATGTTGCCCGGTATGGAGGGTCTTAGCTATGAGGAGAGATTGGGTAGACTGGGGTTGTTCTCCCTGGAAAGACGGAGAATGAAGGGAGACCTAATAGAGGTGTACAAAATGATGTAGGGTATAAATAGGGTGAACAGTGGGAAGCTTTTTCCCAGGTCGGAGGTGACGATCACGAGGGGTCACGGGCTCAAGGTGAGAGGGGAGAGGTATAACTCGGATATCAGAGGGACGTTTTTTACGCAGAGGGTGGTGGGGGCCTGGAATGCGCTGCCAAGCAGGGTGGTAGAGGCAGACACGCTGGCATCATTTAAGAATTACCTGGATAGTCACATGAGCAGACTGGGAATGGAGGGATACAAACAAAGGGTCTAGTTGGGCCAGTGAGCAGCACAGGCTTGGAGGGCCGAAGGGCCTGTTTCCTGTGCTGTACTGTTCTTTGTTCTTTGTTCATTTTCCCTGGCAGATTTTCCCATCCCGCTGCAGTGAAGGGAGATTGGGCTGAGTGCCAACTTCTCCGATTTCACTGCAGGGGGAGAGTGGCGTGAACAACTAGTAGGACCGCACCCAGAGAGCTCCACGCTGCTAAATAAAGTTTATTTATTCGTCCCAAGTCAGCTTACATTCTCACTGCAATGGAGTAACTGTGAAAATCCCCTAGTCACCACAGTCCAATGCCTGTTTGGGTACACTGAGCTGAAATTTAGCATGGTCAATCCACCTAACCTGCATGCCTTTGGACTGTGGGAAGAAACCGGAGGACCCGGGGGAAACCCACACAGACACGGGGAGAACGTGCAAACTCCAACACGGACAGTGACCCACGCCGGCAATTGAGTCCCTGGCACTGGGAGTGCTAACCACTGTTCCACCATGCCACCCCAATCAACTAACCTAGAGCAAATAGAATAAAAATCACCATGCCAACCAACTAAAGCTGGTCATTGTCACGTAGCTGCTTGTGGGATCTTGCTGTGCATGGATTGACTGACACACACTGACCACACTTCAAACATTCTTCATTGGTTGTAAAGGGGGGCACGGTGGCATAGTGGTTAGTACTGATGCTTGACAGTGGTAGGGATCCGGGTTCGATTTCCAGCGAGGGTCACTCTGCAGTGTTTGCGTACCTTTCCCTGTATCTGAGTGGGTTCCCTCCCACAGTCTGAAGAATGTGCTGGTTGGGCACACTGGCCATGCTAAATTCTCCCTCAGTGCACCCGAACAGGCACTAGAGTGTGGTGACTAGGGGATTTTCACAGTAGCTTCATTGTAGTATTAACGCCAGCCTACTTGTCACACTAATAAATGAACTTTAACCAATCTATCATATTTAAAATGCAGCAGCTGTTCATCCTTTAGCTAAATTTTAGTCACCCTAGATTCTAATCATTTCTCTTCCCACTCCATTAGAACCATAGCGGTAGCACGGTGGTTAGCACCGCTGCTTCACAGCTCCTGGGTTCGATTCCCGGCTCAGGTCACTGTCTGTGTGGAGTTTGCACATTCTCCTCGTGTCTGTGTGGGTTTCCTCCGGGTGCTCTGGTTTCCTCCCACAGTCCAAAGATGTGGGGGTTAGGTTGATTGGCCACGTAAAATTGCCCCTTAGTTTCGTGAGATGCGTAGGTTAGAGGGATTAGTGGGTAAAATATGTAGGGGTATGGGGGTAGGGTCTGGGTGGGATTGTGGTTGGTGCAGGCTCGATGGGCCAAAGGGCCTCTTTCTATACTGTAGGGTTAGAACCATGGAACACTACAGCACAGAAACAGGCCCTTTGGCTCTTCTTGGCTGTGCCGAACCATTTTTCTGCCTAGTACCACTGACCTGCATTAATTTCCTAATCTCCTGTGTTTTTCCTCCCTTTGCCGGGAGATGCAGGTGAGACAAGTCATGTAGATCTTCAACTTTAACCAGCTGCCTTGATGGGATTTGACATGTTAAGGCACATTGGCCATGCTAAATTCTCCCTCGGTGTACCCGAACAGGTGCCGGAGTGTGGCGACTCGGGGATTTTCACAGTTAACTTAATTGCGGCGTTAACATAAGCCTACCTGCGACAATAATAAATAAACTTTAATTTCTAAGTGCTTTCTAATGCAGCGAGGTGGCGAAAAGCTCTGCACCGAGTATTTATTTTATCCTTTTTCATAATGCAGCAGTGCCTCAGGAGAGGAAGGTAGGGAGTTGATAAGTAAAGAGAAAAGCTCACATTCAAAAGTGTTCTGCAGAAACCACTTCCACAATTGGAGAGGCGCAGGCGTTTCAACAATGCATTTAAGCCATGCGGGAATCTGGAATTAAAAGTCAGATTTATTTATACAACAGATTGAGACCCAGGTGTGGTTCATTGTAATGTTTTTGCCGCAAGGTTACTGACATTCAATTGCCTTGTGAAAAGCATATGGCTTACAGCCTTTTACCATGACTCTCCAATTATAGTCATCAACAGGGAGAGCTTACAGTGATTGGCACTATCTCAGTTATAGCCTCGGTTCCATTAGAATGTCATTTTTAACAGGAGAGTTCAGGTTATACTCCAGCACGCTATTGTCCCCTTTCCATCGAATAAGCTTCTGTTGACGCAATTATGTGTTTGTCATGTCACCGTTTACACGGTTGACAGTTCTGAGGCAATATCCTCTGAAAGTCAGCAAAGTCTGGTTGAGGAGCCGACAGCGAAATTGGCTGACGATGTCAAACCTGTGGGTGGCAATCGGTTAGACAACTGCACCAAACTTCTCTTTTTCCTTTTTGGCGTTGAGCAGAAACGCTGCAGAAGAGGATCAGACATTTGGAGCAACAGATGAGGGGGGACACGTGATGCACCTTTTAAGTCGGGACTAAATTAGCCGATGCTGGCACAGCACAGCGGAAAGGGATGTGTTTCCAATCAGACAAAATTTCACAGACTGCATCGAATGAGTACCGACAATGCAATCCCCTCCCCTTATCTCTCACCCCTCTCACCCCCGCAGCTTTTGCAAGCTCCGCCATCTCCTGGATGAAGAACATAAGAACATAAGAAATAGGAGCAGGAGTAGGCCATCTAGCCCTTCGAGCCTGCCCCGCCATTCAATAAGATCATGGCTGATCTGTCGCTGCTCAGTTCCACTTTCCCGCCCTCTCCCCATAACCCTTAATCCCCTCTCTTATCAAAAACCCATCAACCCGCGTCTTAAAAATATTTAGCGAGGCAGCCTCCACCACTTCAACGGGCAGAGAATTCCAGAGATTCACCACCCTTTGAGTGAAGAAGTTCCTCCTCAACTCCGTTCTAAACCGCCCCCCTTTTATCTTGAGAATTGGCTGAAAGATCCTCATTCTCCCCCAGACCTAAAATTGCCCTTAGTGTCCTGAGATGCGTAGGTTAGAGCGATTAGTGGGTGGATATGGGGGTAGGGCTTGGGTGGGATTGTGGTTGGTGCAGACTTGATGGGCCGACCGGCCTTTTTCTGTGCTGTAGGGTTTCTATAATTCTACGAAAATGCACTGAAATTTATCAACACAGCATGTATCGAGATACCTCCTTTACGGAAGGCCATCTGGACCCGAAATGTCAGCGCCTTTCTCTCCTTACAGATGCTGCCAGACACACTGAGATTTTCCAGCATTTTCTCTTGGTTTCAGATTCCAGCATCCACAGGAATTTGCGTTTATCTCTTTCTTTCTAGTTAAAGAATGTTTAATAGAAAGACGCAACGTAACAGGTGGAACGGTGGCACGATGGTTGCCTTACTGCCTCACAGCACCAGGGACCCGTGTTCGATTCCCAGCTTGGTTGACTGTTTGTGTGGAATTTGCACCTTCTCTTCGTGTCTGGGTGCTCTGGTTTCCTCCCACGCTCCAGAGATGTGCGGGTTACATTCATTGGCCGTGTTAAATTGTCCCTTAGTGTCCCGGGATGCATAGATTCATCAAATCCTACAATGCAGAAGGAGGCCATTTGGCCCATCGAGTCTGCACCAAACACAATCCCACCCAGGCCCTATCCCCACAACCCCATGCATCTGCTCCAGCTAGTCCCCCTGACACTAAAGAGCAATTTAGCACGGCCATTGTTTTCTTTTTCTTTCCCACTCTGGTTGGCTCGGGTGGTTCATATTTCTTCTTCTTATCCTTATCACCTTTTTTCCCACTTCCTTTGGACTGTGGGAGAAAACCGGAGCACCCAGACACGAGGAGAATGTGCAGAGACGGTTAGAGGTTAGATGGATTAGTGAGATAAATAGATGGGGTTACGGGGTTAGGGCCTGGTTGGGATTGTTGTTGGTGCAGACTCAATGGCCTGAATGGCCTCCTTCTGCACTGTAGGGATTCTACGATTGTGTGTAACAACACTTCAAAGTGAAAGGATTCCTCGCATGTTGCAGTTAAAAAAAAATCACGATATATAAGCCTAGCTATACAACCTGTGGTGCATGGAAACACCCCTGGAATGAGAATAAAATGCGCTGGAGAGACTGAAACTTGATACGAATAGGGATTGATTTTCTTTTGCACAAAAGCCGTTCGCAACAGGAACTTCTGCTTCATTGGAAACATCAATATGAAACTGCAAGGGCCATCACTGCCCCATGGTTCCGGCTGTAACTATTGCTAAGATGCTGCCACGATCAAACCTTTAAAATTAATTCATGGGACATGGCATCCCTGGCTGGGTCAGCATTTATTGCCCATCCCTAGTTGCCCAAAGGCAGTCGAGAGTCAGCCACATTGCCGTGGCTCTAGAGTCACATGTAGGCCAGACCGGGTAAGGATGGCAGATTTCCTTCCCTAAAGGACATCAGTGAACCAGATGGATTTTTCCAATGATCGACAATGGTTTCATGGCCATCAGTAGATTTTCCATCTTGCCTTTGTTTTTGCTTCAGTTTTCCAGCGTCTGCAGTATTTTGCTTCTACGTCCAGCTTATGTTATTACACGGTTACTTTTTCCAATAAGGAGATGTGCAAAAGGACTGAACACTGCGGGAAATGGGAACCGCAAAGAATATTACTAGAATAGGAAGCGGGTTGTGTTTCAAAGCAGAGGGGCCATGTGTGTGTTAACAAGCAAGCACCCGCCTGACTTGAAAGGAACATTCTAGCGCGTCCCACTCAAGGCAAAGAAGTTGGGGCTCAAGAACAATCAGATGGTCAAAAGGAAGAATAGGGACAAGATAGAAGAAGCAGCTTAATCAGCCAACTGGCTGTATTCTGCTTCAGAATCCTTGCCTGCAGTGAGGCTGAATGTTAAGGGAGTTCCCAGCCACAACAGTACAACACAAGAACAGGCCCTTCGGCCCTCCAAGCCTGTGCCGATCAGGGTGGCCAAGCTAAACTACAAAAAAAGCCTTCTGCCCTTATTCGGTCTGTATCCCTCTATTCCCTCCCTATTCATGGACCCATCCAGAGATGCCTCTTAAATGTAGCTGATGTGCCTGCTTCCACCACCCCTCCCGGCAGCACGTTCCAGGCTCCCATCACTCTTTCCATGAAAAGCTTCCCCCGCACATCTCCCTTAAGGGTAGGGTAGTAAGGGCGTGGAACGCCCTACCTGCAGCAGTTGTGAACTCGCCAACTTTAAGGGCGTTCAAATGGTCAGTGGATAGGCATATGGATAACATTGGAATAGTTTAGGTTGGAGGGTCATTAGATTGGTTCCACTGGTCGGCGCAACATCGAGGGCCAAAGGGCCTGTACTGCGCTGTAATGTTCTATGTTCTATGTTCTAAACTTTCCCCCTTTCACCCTGAAACTGTGGCCCCCCCCCCACCTTATAATTGACATTTCCACCCTGGGAAAAAGCCTTTGACTATTCATCCTTTCTACGCCTCTCATACTTTTGTAGACCTCTATCAAGTTTTATCATATTTTAAGCTCCCTCTCCAATGCCTGTATGCAAAAATTCAAACCATGAATCAAATACTGAGACCCTCTAGAATCACAGCCAATTTTGTAATCTCAGAGTAAGATCACTCCCAGTCCCCATTTCAAGTCGCTTCAACGCGCCCCGGCTTCATATGGGAGGGAGGGATGTTCAGATAGCAAGAGCCACCGTGATTCATAGTGCGGGCAAGAAAAACGATCCAGCGTGACTTTGGAAAGCGACGTGAACAGAACACAGGCTCAGCACTCGCTCAGAGGGAATAACTGAGTGCAAGATAGAGAGAGAGACAGAGACAGAGAATTTATACATTTATAAATATATTCATAAATTCAGGCTATTCCAAAGCGCTTTACATCCAGTGAAGTGCTACTGAAGTGTTCTCACTGTTGAAATGTTGGAAACAAAGGGCTAAATGCCAGAAAGCTCGGGGGTGGGCTGGGGAGGGATGGTATGTAAAGTAACTACAAAAGCATCGTTAACAAAGCCCAGTCCTTCACGCAAACTAGCCTGCCATCCATTGACTGCATCCACATCTCTCGCTGCCTCGGAAAAGCAGCCAGCATGATCAAGAACCCCATGACCCCCCGACATCCTCTCGCCCACCTTTTCCTGTCAGGAAAAAGATATAAAAATCTGAGGTCACATACCAACCGACTCACGAACAGCTTCTTCCCTGCTGCCATCAGACTTTTGAATGGTCCTACCTCGCATTAAGTTGATCTTTCTCCAAACCTGATCTGTGACTAGTCTCACAACAGCAGGTTAAGGTCCAGCAAGTTTATTTGGAATCATGAGCTTTCGGAGCACTCCTCCTTCCGCAGGTGAAGGAAACTTGTTGCTAACCAACTATCAGTCCTGAAATCAAAACCTGTTCCAGATATGGGATGAACATTCATTTTGAAATCATTGTGATGAAAGTAAGTCACATGACTCAAGTGATCATTTTGACGTCTCTCTATTCGATTGAGAATGAAGATATTGTCAGTGTTGTTTTAAAATCAATTGGAAAGAGCCTAGCAGCCTGACTGAGCAAGGACCCAGTTCCCATCCCTCAATTTCACAGAATCCTGCTTGATTCAAAAAGTCTCTAATCAACATCTGCCAAGTGGTCTAAGCACAAAAAGCCTATTGGGTTGCAATGTAATTTGTTCAAGGATTATCATGTTGTTTTCTCCAACTAGAAACTCATCACAACTGAACTACACCGCAAAGAAAAGACCCACTGGACTTTGACTTCTTGGAGTCAAATTAGTGCAGACTAAAATCAACATGTTATCAATTATACTGCTTCAGGAACAATAAAGGACACCAGCTACAGACAACACAGTGCCGACAAAACATCCTGCAGATACAAACATGACTAAAATACATTTCTTAAAGGCAAAGTACTGTCACAAAACAAACTTTATTTTAACAAGACAGTTTAAATATAACAAATGAATTAGCTTAACCAATTGAAATATTCAAATATGATAAGGTGTAATTCTTAACTGCTCACCTATCTCTATTAGTTCCAATTTAAGCAATATTCCTCAGAGACTTAAACTCCTCTTCAAAACCAGTTATTAAAAAACACAGGCTTACATTTTTTTTTACTTGTTAACAGTCCTAGGGCTTTTAAACGCTTCTGGAGATGAGAGAGAGAGAGAGAAAGAGAGAGACCTGTCTTCTGACAACTCCAGAGAAAGAGAAAAACATCTTGCTTATTGCAGAATCCAGCCTAAAACTATTACTATTTTCACTGTAAGCTTAACTCCACCCATTCACATGACCATTGTCTCTTGACAATTAACTATTTAAACCGTACTTGGAAACCCCGGGGAAAAACCAAAATAATCAAGACTGCAATAACTCAGATTAAAACACCCCATTATCTAGGATCAATTATTCTCCTGCATTGCCAACATGGGACTGCCCGGTTTGCAGACAGAAGCGTACCAAGTAAACGATAGCTGAATTTTAACCATAGCTCTCACAGGAAACATAATATAAATACATTTCCAAATGGCACAGTATCATCTCAGTATAGTAAAATGGGAAACTGTGATTTATTATTGTCACATGTATTAGTATACAGTGAAAACTATTGTTTCTCACACACAATATAGACAAACCAAACCATTCATATAGAAGGAAAGGAGAGAGTGCAGAATGTACCGTTACAATCATAGTTAGGGTGTAGAGAAAGGTCAACTTAGTATGAAGTAAGTCCATTCTAAAGTCTGATGGCAACAGGGAAGAAGCTGTTCTTGAGTGAGTTGATACATGACCTCAGACTTTTATGTCTTTTTCCCAACAGAAGAAAGCAGAAGAGAGCATGTCTGAGATGCATGGGGTCCTTAATTATGCTGGCTGCTTTTCCGAGGTAGTAGGAAGTGTAGACAGAGTTAATGGATGGGAGGCTGTTTTGCATGATGCACTGGGCTGCATTCACGACTCTTTGTAGTTTCATGTGGCCTTGGGCAGAGCAGGAGCCATACCAAGTTGTGATACAACCAGAAAGAATGTTTTCTATGGTGCATCTGTAAATGTTGGTGAGAGTCATAGCTGACATGCCAAATTTCCTTAGTCTTCTAAGAAAGTAGAACATGGAACACTACAGTACAAACAGGCCCTTCAGCCCACAAGTTGCACTGATCATATCCCTACCTACCAGGCCTATCTATAACGCTCAATCCCATTAAATCCCATGTACTCATCCAGAAGGCTCTTAAAAGACTCCAACGAGTTCGCCTCCACCACCACCGATGGCAGCCGATTCCACTCACACACCACTTTCTGAGTGAAAAACCTTCCCCTGACATCTCCTCTGCACCTACTCCCCAGCACCTTAAACCTGTGTCCTCTCATAGTGACTATTTCAGCCCTGGGAAATAGCCTCCGAGAGTTCACCCTATCGATACCTCTCAACGTCTTATAAACTTTTATCAGATGAGCTTTCTTTGGGATAGTGTTGGCATGGAGGGACGATGACAGGTTGTTGGTAATCTGGACACTTAAAAACGTGACACTCTTGATTATTTCTACTTTGGCTCCATTGATGGAGACAGGGGCATGTACTTCAGTATGCTTCCTGAAGTTGAGAACTATCTCTTTCATGTTGACATTGAGGGAGAGATTATTGTCACTGCACCAGTTCACTAGATTCTCCCTCTTATTCCTGTACTCCTCCCTTGGGTTTTGATGTGAAATAAACCAACATTTGGAGTTAATCATAACTCGAGCTTGCTGCAAGTGATTAGTAAATTGGAACACACAAATTGAGGGGTTTGGAAACACACCACAGAATTCTTTGTATATAACTCAAAACAACTTCCACTTATGAATAATTGGCAAGTGGAAAGAAGAAGAGTTTGCCTGTGCCTCTCCTGTCATTACACTTGCCTTGACTCTGGAGTGTTTATTGTTGAACGCTCGCTACCATATTTGTAGAAAGTCTGATCTAGTGTTGGATCCCCTGGTCAACGGTGAACCTTTGAGAGAGGTGAATGATAAAGTGTGAGGAGTGCTTAATGCATTCCAGAGTCTCTCCTTCAGCAGAAATGGGTGGTGGAATATTTGGCTGACCAGGTCTGGATGGATACGTGAGTCTCGTTGTGACAACATTCAAGGGCAGTCTGCGTCCTTTGTATTGGAATTGATGAGTGGTTCGTAAATCTGGTGCAGAGCTGGCCGTTGTCACTGGTAAACTGTAGATCACGTGCGTCTACAGTGGTCAGTTTAGCTCTGTCACAGAGACAAGTGAGGTTAAAAAATTTTTCCCAGACAGCATTTAAAACTGAAGCCAGAGGTCATTAATCTTTGTTGAGGTGAATAGTCACTGTCAGGTAGATGGTAAATAGATGGAGGTCACAGGTTTAAGGTGCTGGGGAGTAGGTACAGAGGAGATGTCAGGGGTAAGTTTTCCACTCAGGGGGTGGTGGGTGAGTGGAATCAGCTGCCGTCGGTGGTGGTGGAGGCAAATTCGATAGGGTCTTTTAAGAGACTTCTGGATGACTACATGGGACTTAATAGGATTGAGGGTTATAGGTAAGCCTAGTCGGTAGGGATATGATCGGTGCAACTTATGGGCCAAAGGGCCTGTTTGTGTTGTAGTTTTTCTATGTTCATTTACAAGATGCGCTGCAGCAACTCACCGAAGTTCCTTCAACAGCATCTTCCAAATCCACCTACAAAGACAAGGGCAGCAGATACATGGGAACGCAACCATGGGAACGCAACCATGGGCTCCCCTCTAAGCCACTCACTCACTATATCACCGTACCTTCTTTGTTGCTGGATTAAAATTCTGGCACTCCCTCCCTATCAGCACTGTGGGTGTACCTACACCACATGGACTGTTCAAGAAGGCAGGTCATCACCACCTGTTAACGGACAATTAGGGACCTTGGAGTGCATGTCCACAGGTCCTTGAAGGTAGCAGGAAAGTTGGACAAGGTGCTCAAGAAAGAACATGGAATGCTTTCTTGGTTGGGTGAATTATTGAGGGATTTGCATAAAATGCTGGTTAGGCCACAGCTGGCATTGTTTCTGCAGTAGTTCTGGTCACCACATTACAGGAAGGACATAATTGCTCCACAGAGTGTGCAGAGGAGGTTCACAAGAATCTGTCCAGGACTTGGAAATTGCAGCTCTGAGAGATTGGATGGGCTAGGATTGTTTAACTTAGAACGGAGGAGGCTAAACATTGATCCAACTGAGTTGTAAAAGATTATCAGGAGCCTCGATAGGTTAGCCAGGAAAGACTTGTTTCCCCTTTTTGAGGAGTAAATTACCACGGGGCATAGATTTAAGGTGATTGGTAAAAGGATTGGGATTCCAGAGTGGAAGAGTCAATTACTAGGGAGTATAGGTTTAAGGTATGAGTGGCAAAGTTTAAAGGAGATGTACGAGGCAGGTTTTTTTAAACAAAGGGTGCGTGCGTGCCTAGAACTCACTGCAGAGGGAGGTAGTGGAAGCGGCTAAGGTGGTGGCTTTTAAAGTGTGTCTTGACAAATAGGATGGGAATAGAGGGATATGGTCCCTGGAAGGGTAGGGGGTTTTAGTTCAGTCAGGCAACATGGTCAGTGCAGTTTTGGAGGACTGAAGAGCCTGTTCCTGTGTTCTAATGATTTTTGTCACTTGCTCTTTGATTAAGAGGAGAGATGAGGCTACTGGCCAGGTGCAACGAAGCCGGATTAAAATGGTTTCTTTCGTCTCTTTTTTGATAGGCTGACTGGCCTGTTCTGCACTGTAACTTTTCTGAGGTTCTCGGGTTTTCCTCATGTAGCAAATTTCATCTTCGAATCACTCTGAGTTAAGATGTATCTCTTGGCTTCCCTCAAGTGACTATCTTATATATAGGCCCCTAATTTTCCCCACTTCTCCTCAACAAGTAACAGCATGTGATCTACGTCTACCCTATCAAGGGCTTCCTGAATCTGAAATCCCTCCATCAGCCTGCAAATCTCTCTTTTCGAACTGTTTAGCTCGAGCATGTGTTGATCTCCAGCGGGCCAGGACACGACAGCAAACAGGTAACACTTTGGCAAGCTAGCAAAAACACTTCACGGGATTGTAAATAATGGCAAGCCTTTGGACCAGAAGATGAAAGGACATTTCTTTTTTGTAAAGGCTTGGCAGTGTTCCTGGAACCTGCCTTAGATCACTGGCTTCAGCTTCGCCTGCAGGGACAAGTGTGGCGTGGATGATGAGTTCGATTAATTACCACAAGTCAAGTGTCTCACTGCAGGAAGAGGCTGCTATTGGAAGGAGCACATGGATGGAGAAAATCCACCATGCATGAACTGTTGGAGGGGGAAGAAAGTGAAAGACCATCTCCAGAATTGGATTCACATCTTGCAAGATGCCAAGTACTTTGTTTTGATTAGACCGTTGTCTGATTTCAAGAAGAAATTACTTGTAGCTCTTGGGCCTAAAGGGATCAAGGGATATTGGGAGAAAGGGGAGATCAGAATATTGAATTTGATCAGCCATGATCAAAGCCCAAGACCGCAAGGAACTACAAAATGTAGCCCAATCAATCATTCAAACCAGCCTCCCAGTCATTAACTCTGTCTACACTTCTCAGAAAAGCAGCCAGCATAAGTAAGGACTCCACGCACCCCAGACATTCTCTCTTCCATCTTCTCCCATTGGGAAAAAGATACAAAAGTCTGAAGTCACATACCAATCGACTCAAGAACAGCTTCCTCCCTGCTGCTGTCAGACTTTTGAATGGACTCACCTAGCATTATGTTGATCTTTCTCTATCCCCGAGCTATGACTGTAACACTACATTCTGCACTCTCTCCTTTCCTTCTGTATGAACAGCATATTTCATCTGTATAGTGCGCAAGAAACAATAGTTTTCACTGCATGTTAATACTTGTGACAATAATAAATCAGATCAAAGCAAATCATAATGAGTGGTGGAGCAGGATTGAAGGGCTGAATGGCCTACTCCTCTTTCTAATTTCGATGATTGGTGTCTGACCAGTGATGAGCTTTGATAACAGGAACGGCCAGGGGTTTTTAAGATCTGAAATCTTTTGATTTGATTTGATTTATTATTGTCACATGTGTTAACATACAGTTTCAAGTATTATTTCTTGTGCGCTATACAGACAAAGCATACCGTTCATAGAGAAGGAAAGGACAGAGTGCAGAATGTAGTGTTACACTCTTAGCTAGGGTGTAGAGAAAGGTCAACTTAATATAAGCTAAGTCCATTCAAATCCATCGAATCCATAAAATCCCTACATTACAGAAGGTTATCATTCAGCCCATTGAGTCTGCACTGACCATAATTACACCCAGGCCCTATTCCCGCAACCCCACATATTTGCCCTGCCCCTGACACTAGAGCCAATTTTAGCATGGCCATTCAATCTAACCCGCATGTCTTCGGACTGACTGATGGCAGCAGGGAAGAAGCTGTTCTTGAGTCGGTAGGTACGTGATCTCAGACTTTTGCATCTTTTACCCGATTGAAGAAGGTGGAAGAGAGAATGTCTGGGGTGCCTGGAGTCTGTGACTATGCTGGCTGCTTTTCTGAGGCAGTGGGAAGTGTAGACAGAGTCAGTGGGTGGGAGGCTGGTTTGAGTGATGAACTGGGCTTCATTCACAACCCTTTGTAGTTTTTTGCAGTCTGGGTCAGAGCAGGAGACATATCAAGCTGTGAAACATCCGGAAAGGATGCTATCTGTAGTGCATCCATAAAAGTTGCTGAGAGTTGAAGAACTCTGCTAAGCACCTTTGTGCACTATGTATTAGAGGTACTTGTTACTTACTTGGAAAATTTATTTATTAGTCATCAGTAGGCTTACATTAACACTGCAATAAAGTTACTGAGGAATTCTCCTAGTCACCACACTCCAGCACTTGTTTGGGTACACTGAGGGAGAATTTAGCATGGCCAATGCACCTAACAAGCACATCATTTGGACATAAGAACATAAGAACATAAGAAATAGGAGCAGGAGTAGGCCATCTAGCCCTTCGAGCCTGCCCCGCCATTCAATAAGATCATGGCTGATCTGTCAAAGCACCCAGAAGAAATAAAATGCAGACACAAAAAGAACATGCAAATCCCACACAGACAGTGACCCAAGCCAGGAATCGAGCCCAGGTCCTTGGTGCTGCGAGGCAGCAGTGCTAACCACTGTGCTACTGGCTCCTTTCTCTGCTTAGTCTTACAATACCAGGTTAAAGTCCAACAGGTTTATTTGGTAACAAACGCCACTGGCTACCAAATAAACCCGTTGGACTTTAACCTGGTGTTGTGAGATTTCTTACTGTGTTTACCCCAGTTCAACGTCAGCATCTCCACATCTTTTCTCTGAGATCAACAATCCGTGATCGGTTCATTTTCACTCTCCAGAAATCCTTCCTAGAGCAGCAAGGTCCTGACCGCAAACTTGACAAATCTCCTTCCAAATTATCTTGCTACAGACTTCCCCCTTCTGCCCCCAATTTCAACGGGCAATTATTACAAAAGTGTGTTTACACACGGCCAAATTTCTACTTATTCAACGAAATTCTTAAAAAAACAGCCATCATCAGTTATATCATATTAACACATTGGCCGCAATTTTCCAGAAATCCGACGGGGAAGGTGACTCACCGTTGGTCGCTGGCAGGATCTTCCAGTCCAGCTGAAGTCTGTGATTAATTTTGTACGTCTTGTCTGCCCTGCTGCTGAAGAACCCACAGCCTGGGGGCAGGGTTTCATCTCCATCAGAACCAATAGATCCATCCAGTGGCTTTTGACCTTTCTTTGAGTTTTATGTGAACAACTTTATACGACATTTGCAATTGAAAAGGTCATAAACTCGGGAAAAAAACAATCATTGCCTGGCCTTTGACCAGTTGTTGTCTCACATTTAACCAGTCACCTTCTGTTAACTCATTTAGAAATAATGTGAAGTAGCGACTGTAAGCCTTGCTTTTTGCTGTCTCCAATGGTGGCACTGCTGCCTCACTGCGCCCAGGGACCCGGGTTTGATTCCCGACTTGGGCCACTGTTTGTGTGGAGTTTGCACATTCTCCCCATGTCCACATGGGTTTCCTCTGGGTGTTCTGGTTTCCTCCAACAGTCCGAAATAACTGCTGGTTAGGTGTGTTGGCCATACTAAATTCTCCCTCAGTGTACCTGAACAGGTGCCAGAGTATGGTGACTCAGGGATTGTCACCGTGACTTCATTGCAGTGTTAATGTAAGCTTTATTTGCGACATTAATAAATAAACTTTAGACATTCTATGATACTTGAAATGCAGCAGCTGTCCACACCTTAACTAAATTTTAGCCATCCTAGATTCTAAATGTCCTGACAATAATTTTGGTATTTCCCACTTGTCTTCCTTTTTCTCCTTTAAGGCGATTTCATAAATTTTCTAATCTTGTGGGGTTTTCCTCCCTTCACTGGAAGGTGCAGGTGAGACAAGTAATGAACGTGTTCAACTTTAACTATCTGCCATGGTAGGATTAGAACCCTGGTCCGGTAGGAGATTACCCCAGGTCTCCAGATTACTAGTCCAGCAACAATACCACAACACCACTGCCTCCCCATAGCTGATACTGTTGGAGCTGCCAGCTTTGAGGTGAGATGATAAACCAAGGCCCCATCTAGACTCTCAGGCAGCTGTAAAAGATTCCATGGCAGCATTGCAAAGAGGATGAGGGGAGCTCTCTCTGGTCTCCTGGGGCTGACACATACCCCTCAATCAACATCACTAAAAACAGATTATCTTGTCATTATCACGTTGCTATTGTGTGCAAATTGGCTGCAATGCCCTAAATTACAACATGGACTGCAACCTCAAAAGTATTTCACTGTGTGGAAGGCGTTCTGGGATATTCTGAGGTTATGAAAGGCATACTTTAAAAGCAAGCCTTTCTTTCAATTGTCCTTCACGCTGAAATTCAACGGGGGTGGGGGAGAATGAAACATTTTGCCCTTTTTCAATGGGGATATCAACTGGTTGACCAAGAGTAATTGGCCAAGTTCCAACCATCTCTCCGACAAGCCCTTTGTTCCTCTGTTCTACTTGTATCTTGCCAGTGGGGAAACTGGCACCCTCACGTTGATACATTCCTGGGTTTGAGCCAACTGCACTTGTCTCAAATTCCATGCCCTGCAGCGCTGAATTTTGGAAGCAACTCCAGCAGCAACACAGAGCCCGAGAGGTTTGATGCCCTTCACTCCCGTTAGCCTCAACCCATTTGCTGAGTTTCCAGCTGGGAAGGTTAATTACAGTTCTCAAAGCATCATGTCCTCTGCATTTCCTCCCTTTTCTTTCTTTTGGGAAGTGGTGATGTGTGTGTTGCGGTACACTTCGATCAGGCACTAACTGCCCTCTTGGATCTTAGTCCAATGCCAGTCCTTCTTCTGTGATAAGTGTCCCACAATTCCATGGCCGGACGTTAAGATGCCCCGTTGGGTTTTTCATGCTTTGGTTGGGCCGTGGAATGTGACAGAGAGACCGCCAGATTTCCCCCCAATAAGATGTGTACGTCAAAGATTTAAAAACCCCATTTTTAAGTGTAAATCCTTGGCAGTTATACAAAGGACAAAGAAAAGTTCAGCACAAGAACAGCTCTTCAGCCTTCCAAGCCAGTGCTGGTCATGATGCCCTAACTAAACTAAAAAAAAAAAATTTCCTTACTCAGTCCATATCCCTCTATTCCCTTCCTATTCATGTACCCATCCAAGTGCCTCTTAGATGTTGCTATTATGCCTGCTTCTACCATCTCCTCTGGCAGCACATTCCAGGCACCCACCACTTTCCAGGCACCCACTTTCTTGCACATCTCCCTCAAGCATTTGCCTCTCACCTTGAAGCTGTGCCCCCTATTGGCATTCCCACCCTGGGAAAAAGCCTTTGATTATCCACTCTGTCTGTGCCTCTCATAATTTGGTAGACCTCTATCAGGTTTCCCCTTAGCCTCCCTCTTTCCAATGAAAACAATCGTGATTTATTCAAGCTCTCCTCACAGTCAATGCCCTCGAAAGCAGGCAACATCCTGGTGAACATTCCTTGTACTCTCTCCAAAGCTTCCATGTCTTTCTGGTGGTGTGGTAACCAGAACTCCACACAATGTTCCAATGCGGACTAACTAAGGTTTTATAGTGATCTTGTCCTCAGTGCTCTGGCTAATGAAAGCAAACATGCCATGTGCTGTGTTGTTCTTTGTTCTTTGTTCTTTGTTCTAAATCACCTTGGCCACCTGTGTTGCCACTTTCAGGGAAACATGGACCTGCACGCCCAGATCCCTCTGTACATTCAGGGACATGCAGCCTTTCATCAATACCACTTTTCTCCTGCAACTTTGCTCGCCGAACAGGACCCAGGCCAAGGAAACTTTTGGCCGGGGCATGCCCTCTCTATCGGCACTTGAACCATACCTGCTCTGGATAAGACCATAAGACATAGGAGCAGAATTAGGCCACTCGGCCCATTGAGTCTACTTCACCATTCAATCATGGCTGATATTTTTCTCATCCTCATTCTCCTGCCTTTTCCCCATAACCCCGATCCCTTTTTATCACAAATCTATCTATCTCTGTCTTAAAGGCATGCAATGATCTGGCCTCCATAGCCTTCTGTGGCAAAATGTTCCACAGATTCACTACTCTCTGGATGAAGAAATTGCTCCTCACCTCTGTTTTAAAGGATCATCCCTTTAGCCTGAACTTGTGCCCTCTGGTTCTAGTTTTTCCGACAAGTGAAAACATCCTCTCCATGCCCACTCTATCGAGGGCTCGCAATATCCTGTAAGTTTCAATAAGCTCCCTCCCTCCAATGACTACAGACCCACAGTCATCAACTGTTCCTCATACGACAAGCTCTTCATTCCAGGGATCATTCTTGTGAACCTCCTCTGGATCCTTTCAGCACAAGGCCAAGCACCTCCTTCCTTAGATATGGGGCCCAAAACTGCTCACAATACTCCAAATGGGCTCTGCCCAGAGCCTTATACAGCCTCAGAAGTCCATCCCTGCTCTTGTATTCTAGCCCTCTCAACATCAATGCTGACGTTGCATTTGCCTTCCTACCTGCCAACTGAACCTGCACGTTAACCTTAAAAGAGCCTTGAACAGGGCCTCCCAAGTCCCTTTGTGTTTCTGATTAGCTAAGCATTTCCCCATTTAGAGAATAGTGTACGCCTCTATTCCTCCTTCCAATGTTCATTGTCTCATACTTTTCCACATTCTTGCTTGGAATGGATGGACATCTCATGACAAACAAGCTCGACTTGGAAATGAAATGGGAAGGCCATCCAGCTTAATTCTGTGTCAGTACACAGTGAAAAGTATTAGTTCTTGTGCACTATGCAGACAAAGCTTACCGTACATAGAGAAGGAAAGGAAAGAGTGCAGAATATAATGTTACAGTCATAGCTAGAATGTAAAGAAAGATCAGCTTAATGCGAGGTGGATCCATTCAAAAGTCTGATGTCAGCAAGGAAGAAACTGTCCTTGAGTCAGTCGGTACGCGACCTCAGACTTCTGTATCTTTTTTCCCGGTGGAAGAAGGTAGAAAAAAGTATGTCCAGAGTCCGTAGGACTCTTAATTATGTTGGCTGCTTTTCTGAGGCATCTGCAAGTGTAGACAGAGTCAATGGTTGGGAGGCTGGTTTCCATGATGGACTGGGCTACATTCACAACCCTCTGTACTTTCTTGCAGTCTTGGGCAAAGCAGGAGCCATACCAAGCTGTGATACAACCAGAAAAAATGCATTCTCTGGTGCATCTGTAAAAATTGGTGAGAGTGATAGCGGATATGCCAAATTTCCTTAGTCTTCTGAGAAAGTGGAGGCGTTGATGGTCCTTCTTAACTACAGTGTTGGCATGGGGGGACCAGGACAGGTTGTTGGTGATCTGGACACCTAAAAACCTGAAGCTGTCTACCATTTCTACTTCACCCCCATTGATGTAGGTAGGGGCACGTTCTCCACTTGATGACTATCTCTTTTGTTTTGTTGACATTGAGGGAGAGATTATTGTCATTTCACCAGTTCATCAGATTCTCTATTTCATTCCTGTACTCTGTCTCGACATTGTTTCAGATCTGACCCACTATGGTGGTGTCGTCAACAAACTTGAGTCGGAGGGGAGTTTGGCCACACAGTCATAGGTGTATAAGGAGAATAGTAAGGGGCTGAGAACACAGTCTTGTGGGACAGTGGTATTAAGGAAGATCATGGAGGAGGTGTTGTTGCCTATTCTGACTGACTGTGGTCCGTGGGTTAGGAAGTTCAGGGTCCAGTCATAGAGGAAGGGAATCATGGTGTACTAACTCACACCATGGCTGGAATTTAACCACCCTGCTTGCCACAAGAATCGGAGCGGGTGAGGGATGGACAATGGGTGGACAACGGAACATCCGTTGATTTTGGGCGGGGTTTTGGAGTAAAATCCCAACCCAGGTCCACCTTTCATGACAACCTAACCCTTTATCAGAAACTGGGGACCTCCTGCATTCAAATTATGTTTGAACTTTGCCAGCAATGCACAAGTACAAGCTTTTGTCGCACCCAGCTTTCATCTCATCTTGTCACTTGATACATAAATTCCCTGTTTTTCATATGTAATAACATCTAATCTATTTTCCACTTTTTGTGAGTTAGAAGAGGTCATTTGGCAATCCATTATAGAGCCCATTGGCTCTGATACAATGAAACAAAACTCAGGTAGATTCTACAATAGGGAGGTGATTGACAATGCCAGACTTATGTTCGGGACACCGGCTGATCATTGACCCCTCGCATGTCTCTTCAAATGTTATGCATTGCAATAATACAACACTAAGGTGTTCACTTCTAGGAGAGTGAAGTGAGCTCACTTGTTGGAGCCTACAGAGTGAACACTCCAATGAACAGTCAAGTGAATGCACTTGAATCGCGATGAGTGGTCTGATAAAAGAGGGTGCTGATGAAAAATTTAGTGAATTAGCTGGTGAAAAGAAGTGAGAATGCTCAGTTTAAATTAAAGACCCAAAACATTAATATTAGGGGCAGCACAGTTTCAATTCCTGATTGGCTTGGGTCACCGTCTGTGTGGAGTTTGCACATTCTTCCTCTATCTGCATGGGCTTCCTCCAGGTGCTCCGGTTTCCTCCCACAGTCCAAAGATATGCGGGTTAGGTGGATTGACCGTGCTAAATTGCTCCTTAGTGTCATGGGGACTAGCTAGGGTAAATGCATTGGGTTGTGGAGGTAGGGCCTGTGTGGGATTGTGATCGTTGCAGACTCAATGGGCTGAATGGCCTCCTTCTGCACGGTAGGATTCTATGATTCTACGAATTCAAATCTCACAATCTGCCGTGATGAGATTCGAAAGCAGGTCTCCAGAGCATTACCCTGGCATCTCTGGATTGCTACACTACTCCTTGTCCTTCTATAGCTTTGGAGATGCGTTCCTGCAGTTCTCCCCGTGTCTGTGTGGGTTTCCTCTGGTTGGTCCGGTTTCCTCCCACAGCCCAAAGATATGCAGGTTAGGTGGATTGGCCACGGAAAATTGTCCCTTGGTGTCCCAGGATGAGTAGGTTAGAGGGATTAATGGGGTAAATTTGTGGGGTTACCAGGATAGGACCTAAGTGGGATTGTTGGCTGTGCAGACTTGATCGGCCAAATGGTCTCCTTCTGCACTGTAGGATTTCCATTAAGGACCCTCTCGGAATTTACTCCTTTCAAAGCTCCATTAACCTGACAGAATATTCATAAACACACATCTCCAATGTTCTATAACCACATCTGTTCAGCATTGGTTGGTTGATGAGGAATCCAAGCCACCATTGAGTTATTTGTTTAGTTAAGGTCCCAATTTATTTTTTCCAGTGCAAATCCCAGTCCCCCAGTCTATGGATTGTGCCAACAAAGTTGGCAAACCTGCTTAAATCAGCTAAATGGAGTTGGGTTAAACACACAAAAGCCAGCAAGTTGCAACGGGAAAAGTGCAGCTTCCTTAAGCCAGTTAATCCCAGCAGAACATTATTTTCAAAGAGGAAGCCTTTCATCAGCTTCAGCTACACCATTGGAATCTTGGATGCTGAAGTTAATCATATTGTCTTTCGTTTATCAACTCTGGTTGCCCGTGGAACCTGGGGAGATTATCCGTTGGGAAGCTGCAGATCGTGCAAGTCATTTCAGCGTGATTGAGTGAATCCCTCATTACGCTGACGGAAGAGATTGCAAGTCTAGTAACAGGTCAAAGGCAAAGCCCCACATTGGCCTTTAACATATGGTCGAGTGAAACACATTAGCGTTGTTTGCAAACTTCATCCAATTGCAGCCCGGATTACAAACCGCTGCCTTCAATCTGTAGACCTCGTGCCAAATGGGAAAAAGATCAGCCTGATGCTAGGGAATAATTAAGCCATGGAAGTGGAAGAGGGGAATAGCAAAAAAAAAATTGGAAGGACTCTTAATGTTGTTTTGGAATTGCTAGTAACGGCACGTTAATTCCCCCAGCTAAACTGGGGTCATGACCGCAATCTGGTCAGGGACTCTCCTAATTGTCTTAGTCATTCATTACTGCTGTTTCTATGGCAGGCTACTTCAAGCATGGCTCTTTGAAAGATGAGACTCGGTTCTGAATGAAGACGCTGAGACGACATTCCGGAAAGCAGTGTCTTGCGAGCCCTTATCATGCAGTAAAGCAAGTAAGTGATAACAATTGAAGAACCTGTCACTCACCGATTTTGAATCCATGGAAAAACTGTAAGCAGATTTTATCTTTTTTTGTTCTGGATGAGTGTCATTATCGCATTGCGTGTGTCAATAATTTTGATCACGGTATGTAATTGCATCAAACAACTTTCTGTGCATACATTCTGAGGGAGAGAAGGAAATCTAATCTGCGCCTAAAACCCAGCCTCACTCACTGAACAATTGATATCTTTATTTGAATGCACGTGGATTGCATCACAGGCCTGGTTGAAGGAGACTGGGAGCCTGAGGAGAGATGGGTAAGTATCATTGAGAGATTCAGAATGAAGAGGAGAGCTGGACTATGGCAGCATCAGATGAGCGCCCTCTCAGACTAACACTTAACACAACGAATCATGTATTGATTGACCTCATCACCTCCTCCCCTCCCTTTTGTAACCCTTAAGAAATGATTCAAGTCCCCAGTGGTACTAATTCCATACGGTAGTTCATCCAAATTCTCTCTGTAACTTCAAGCAGAAGATCAGAGAGATTGCGTACGTTACCACTTGCATCATTTCTCTGGAGTTCCCGCAGGTATTCTGCTGAGGCTGGGGTGGGTTAGCAGTGCAGTGCTACCAAACGTCTAACCCATTGTGCAGTCGGTCTGCTGCGTTCTGTTCTCGGACAGATCCTAACTCAGCCTAACTTACAAGAGATGTGTCGCTTCGCCAATTACCAAGCACCATCTTAAAAGTTTTTTATGTATATTTTTAGGGCCAATTCCCCCTTTGTAAGCTGCAGTCAAGGTGAATGAGTCATTTAGCCTTCCCATCAGAATGGGAAGTTTGACTTTAACGTTTGTATTTATTTGCCCCGAGCATGCTTTGTCGCTAAACTAGTATTGATAACCAGCATTCACATAGACAGTTTTAATTTAAACTTCTTTCAAGCATCAGCTTAATGAGACAAACAAGCTCAGTATTTCAATTATTTCTTTATTTAAGACTTCTTGTACCAACTCAAACATAAACAGTTGCAACTCATTAACTCTTTACTGAACTTTAACTCTAACTGAACATCAACTTTCAGCTGAAGTTTAAGTTTAAAATTACATACTCGATTTAATTCAACATCAACTTTAACTAAGCATTGACTTAATTATTTAACTGAAAATAGTTACTACCAAGCTTAGGAAAACCTTGGCCAAGGAATATCTTTGATGTAGAATCTAGCTTCTCCTTCTCTGAAGCATCCTTCAGGGTACACGTCTTCTGGCGATGGTTGGTCTCTTTGCATTATCGCTGGCAAACAAAGGCTCGCATGTCATTTTCATCCGCAGTTCTCTACTCGCTTCCAGAAGATTCTCTGTCACCCAGCCAACAATGTAACCAGAAACTGATCACAAGGTGCAAACACCAATGAAATTACTTTTGAATAACACCATTACGCTTAGTTCATTTGACATGTCCCATGCAAAGCAGCCATATAAATCAGAGATGCAATGTGTGGATTAATGTAAACACCTTCCGTTATCTGGGAAACTTCAGATCACAGCTCCCTGAGCACAGCAACTTTACGACCTGCATCTGGTTTTAATCTATAAGTTGACCAAAAATCCCAGCATGCTTAGCTCTCAGCCAGAAAAGCCATTTTAATGCCACAATTGCCATTCTTGTTGTTAAATCGTTGTTGTGGCTGTTCTTTCTCCATCCACAACACTATCTGACATTAGTCCCAAAGGCAACTCTCCAAACTCTGAGGCAGTGCCTTTCTACAGGCTCATAAACAGTGCCTGTGAAATTACAGTGAAATGTCAAAAATATAATTCAAAGTTTCAATCTTAAATAAATTATGGCTCTGTACATGTTTCTGGTTAATGGCTTTGAGTAGAGGCCTAAGTACATAATAGTAGGGCTTTTCATACTTAGGCATGGCAACGGTTGTAGATGATTGCCAAGGAACTACCTTTTAAAAACATAATCAGTGCCACCACTTACGTGTAGTGTGCAGGGTTGAAGTATTGTCATCTAACTGACTTTTGATCAAGGAGATTCATAAAGTTGGTGGAAGTTGACCTTGTCTGGGCAGTGTTTGGAACAGTACTTAGTCTGAAATTTATTGGGCTCAAAATAATTGAAACTACGAGTTAACCTTTCAGAAGACTTCAAAAGTAAGTACATTGTAATGGAAGGCATGTGACCAGCTCCCCATCCACAATTGGATCAAAGTCCTACCGTGATCTGGCAGATCTCACCAGTCGTTTGGCCTGTTTTTAATATAAGGTATTAAACTGAGGAAAATCCTGAACATAGGGAATACAGGTTTCCCACTAATCATGTTGGATGTGGAATGATTTCTGTGGAAAACTCATTTTCACCAAAGAGGCATTGGAAGTCTGGAACTCTCTACGCGAGATGAGCAAAGGAGCCATTGACATCTTCAAGAAAGGGGATCAATAGATTTGTACTGAGGGATTACAGAGCCAGAACAGGTAAATCAGTCATGTGTGATCTCATTGGATAACAGAACAGACTTGAAGGGCTGAATGGTCTCCTCCTGACCTCATGTTCCCACTATACATGATTTCCACCACATAAAATCAGCAAAAGCAAAAATACTGCGGATGCTGGAATCTGAAACAAAAACAGAAAATGCTGGAAAATCTCAACAGGACTGACAGCATCTGTGGAGAGAGAATGGAGCCAATGTTTTGAGTTGGATGACTCTTTGTCAGAGCTTCTGTGTGTTGTGGGAAATTCTGAGATCTGACGAAGGGTCATCCATACTCAAAACATTGGCGCTATTCCCTCACTAGAGATGCTGTCAGACCTGCTGAGATTTTCCAGCATTTTCTGTTTTGGGGACATAAAATCAGCCAGTGATTTCTCTTCCACTTTCAAATGCTGTGTGTTCCAAACAAAGATCTTGGAATTGTGCTGAAGCACCGCCCACATCTTTAATAAACTGTGTTATTGTGCAACATATAAACCCTCCCAGGCAACGATTCATGTGTGTAACTTCCAGGCCAAACCAATGTGGGTTGCGTGTGTGTGTGTGTATGGGTAGGAACAGGGCAGAAGATCCACTCAGACAGAGGCTAGCAGCTTTTCAGTACTCAGTGGTGCCACTGGGAAGATGGTGGCTGCTGTCGGTATGACACCCACCCAATGCTTCTGATGGAGGAGGGATTGATGACCACTGGTGAGTAATGGCGGAAAGGTGTTTGTGGAACGGGGGATTTGGCCAAGTGGGCTTCCCTCCCTTCCTGACGCCAGATTCCTTGATCGAGCCCCTCAGTGCCCTTTGAGCGGCAGGGTGACACAGTGGTTAGCCTCGGGTCACTGTCTGTGTGGAGTCTACACACTTTGTGCGTCTGCATGTGTTTCCTCTGGGTGCTCCGGTTTCCTCCCACAATCCAAAAGATGCGTGAGTTGGGTGGATTGGCCGTGCGAAATTGCCCCATAGTGACAGGGGGACTAGCTAGGGTAAAATGCATGGGCTTGTGGGGCTAGGGCCTGAGTGGGATTGTGGTCGGTGCAGACTCAATGGGCCGAATGGCCTCCTTCTGCACTGTAGGGATTCTGGGATTCTATGATTCCAAGATGTGTACATTGGGTGTATTAAACATGGTAAATGTGTGGGGGTTTTGAGAGAGTACGGAGTTGGGGAAGAGAGTAGGTAAGATACTCTGTCGCAATGTCAGTGCAGACTCAATGGGGCACTGTAGGGATTCTATGATCTAAGACCTTCATAAAGTCCATATGTGTAGCTACGTAACAATGGAATAGAAATATCAGAGAGAAAGGGAGGTTCCACAAACTCCATCAGAAACTTACTCACTCTTACCCCACTTAGCAATGTTCTGCTTACACTTATAGAACATTTTTTTGGCAGGCAAATGGTTTCCAGAGAAAATTTGAACATAAGTTCCCCTCAGTGCAGAAACCAGGATAAATTTCATGCTCAAGTTTGATTCATTAAATTCTCGGCTAGAATGAAAGACTTATAAGCAAGAGGTGGAGAGTCAAGGTTAAGGGACGACTTAATAAAGTCTTCAAAAATGTTGAGAGGCTGAATAATGAATCATTATTTTCATTGTCGAGTTGCTAACAAAGGGCCAACAAAAAAGCTTTAGTAAAAGCAGCCAGGGAATAGTTATAATAAATGTTCTCATGCGAAGTGTTTAAAATATGGAATACGTTACTACTACAAGTGGCCATCGAAGCCAAGTCAATCACAACACTTAAGAGGGAACTTGATAAATGGTTAAAGAAGAAAAAAAAATTAAAGGATGCAAAGAAACGGGTCAAATAGATAAATCTTTCAGAGAGTTGGCACAGAAGCAGTGGCTGAATGGAAAATGACATGAATGCCATGCAATTTCTGTATGCATGGAAAGCAACCATCCCTTATTAAGTCTATGTTGCCTGTTTCACATTAGCTAATTTTGTGCAGTATTTCGATACAGAAAGGTGAAGTGAGTAGGCAAAAATATAGAGTATATCTTTTTTTCATTCTTGCAGAGGATGTGGGCATCGCTGATTAGGCCAGCATTTAGGCCAGCAGTTAGCAAAATTTTCTACAAGTATATAAAACGAGAAAGAGTGGCAAAAGTAAATATTGGTCCTTTAGAGGACTCGAAGGGGATGTAATAACTGGAAATGAGAAAATGGCTGAGTATTGAACAGGTATTTTGTGTCGGTCTTCACAGTGGAAAACACAAATAACATGCCAGGAATTGATGGCAGGAAGGCTATGGCAGGTCAGAACCTAGAAACTATCATTATCATGAAAAAAGTAGCTTTGGACAGGTTAATGGGGCTAGAGGTAGACAAGCCTCCTGGTCCTGATGGAATGCATCCCAGGGTACTAAAAGAGATGGCGGGAAAAATAGCAATGCGCTAGTGGTAATTTACCAAAATTCGCTGGATTCTGGGGTGGTTCCTGCAGATTTGGAAAACAGCAAATACGACGCCATGGTTTAAAAAAGGAGGTAGACAAAAGGTGGGTAACTATAGGCCAGTTAGCTTAACTTCTGTAGTAGGGAAAATGCTTGAATCTATCATCAAGGAAGAAATAGCAAGACATCTGGATATAAATTGTCCTATTGGTAAGACTGAGAATGAGTTCACGAAGGGCAGGTCATGTTTGACTGGTGGAATTCTTTGAGAACATTACATGTACAGTGGACAATGGGGAACCTGTGGATGTGGTGTGTCTGGATTATCAGAACGCATTTGACAAGGTGCCCTACCAAAAACTGCTGCTTAAGATAAAGTTGCACAGTGTTATGGGTAATGTATTAGCATGGATAAAGGATTGGTAAGCTAAACAGAAAGCAAAGAGTGGGGGTAAATGGGTGTTTTTCTGGTTGACGATCAGTGACCAATGGTGTGCCTCAGGGATCAGTGTTGGAACTGTAATTGTTTACGATTTACATAGATGATTTGGAGTTGGGACTAAGATGGGTGGAAGAGCAAAGTGTGCGGGTGATGGTGAAAGTCTGCAAAGGGATATATATAGTCTAAGTGAGTGAGCGAGGGTCTGGCAGATGGAGTACAACGTTGGTAAATGTGAGGTCATCTATTTCGGTAGGAATAACAGCAAAATAGATTATTATTTAAATGGTAAAAAATTGCAGCATGCTGCTGTGCAGAGGGATCCTGGGTATCCTTGTGCAGGAATCTCAAGGAGTTGGTTTGCAGGTACGGCAGGTAATTAAGAAGGCAAATGGAATTTTGCTTTTCATTGCTAGAGGGATGGAATTTAACAGCGATATTATGTTGCAGCTGTATAAGATGTTGGCGAGGCCACACCTGGAGTGCTGTGTACAGTTTTTGTCTCCTTACTTGAGAAAGGATGCACTGGCACTGGAGGGGGTGCAGAGGAGATTCACTAGGTTGATTCCGAAGTTGAGAGGGTTGGCTTATGAGGAGAGACTGAGTAGACTGGGGCTATACTCATTGGAATTCAGAAGAATGAGGGGAATCCTATAGAAATGTATAAGATATGAAGGGAATGGAAACGATAGAAGCAGGGAAGTTGTTTCCATTAGCAGATGAAACTAGAACTAGGAGCATACCCTCAATATAAGGGGAAGCAGATTTAGGACTGAGTTGAGAAAGGACTTCTTCACACAAAGTGTTGTGAATCTGGAATTCCCTGCCCAGTGAAGCAGTTGAGGCTACCTCATTGAATGTTTTTAAGGCAAGGATAAATAAGTTTTTGAATAGTAAAGGAGTTAAGGGTTATGGTGAGCGGGCAGTTAAGTGGAGCTGTGTCCACAAAAAGATCAGCCATGATCTTATTGAATAGCGGAGCAGGCTCGAGGGGCCAGATGACCTACTCCTGCTCCTAATTCTTATGTCCTTTTTGCCCATCCAAAATTGCTTTTGAGAAGGTGGTAGCAAACCAAGGAACTTGTCCACTCTGGGTGGAAGAATAGAAAATGGTGAGAGATTGCAGAGCTCATTGATACAGAGGGATCGGGGTGTCTTGGTATATTTTTAAAGCTTATTTATTAATGTCACAAGTGGGTTAACATTAACACTGCAGTTGAGTTACTGTGAAAATTCCCTAGTAACCACACTTAAGCACCTGCTCGGGTACACTGACGGAGGATTTACATGGTCAATGCACCTAACCAGCACGTCTTTCAGACTGTGGAAGGAAACCGGAGCACTCGGAGGAAACCCGCACAGACATGGGCAGAACGTGCAGGGCCCGCACAAACAGTGACCCAAGCTGGTATTTGAACCCAGGTCCCTGGTGCTGTGAAGCAGCAATGCTAACCATTGTGCCACTGTGCTGCCTTAGTACATGAATCTCAAAGCTACAGCAAGTGATTGGAGAGGTAAATGGAACGCTGTTGTTTATTACAAGGGGAATAGAATATAAAAGTAGTGAAGTTTTACTGCAGCTATATGGGGCTTTGATGAAATCACATCTGTCTCCAGTTTTAGTCTCTGTACTTCAAAAAAAGGATGTAATTGAGTTAGAAGCAGTTCAGAGAAGGTTCACTTGACTCATTCTTGTGATAAAGGGCTTGTCTTTATGAAGAAAGGTTGGGCAGATTGGACCTATATGTTAGAGTTTAGAAGAATGAGAGGGCACCTTATTGAAGATCATAGACTAGAAATCTCCAACCTTGCCTGCGGCAGGGATTCTCCAGTCCCACTGCGGTGAATGGAGTTTTGGCTGAGTGCCGAATTCTCCATCCTCATTGGCAGCGGTGGAGGGCAAATCAGGTAACCCCGGCCTTAAGATCCTGACGGGCTTCATAGGACGGATACCAAAAGGATATTTCCCTTGTTGGGCAGACCAGAATGAGGACGCAAGCTAAGAAGAAGTGGTCTCCGTTTTAAGATGGAGATGAAGAGAATTGTCTTCTCCAAGAGGCTGGTTATCCTAATAGAATTCCCTTCCCCAAAGAGCAGTGGTGGTTGAGTCATTATATGTATTCAAGGCTGAGTTTGGTAAATTTTGGATAGACAAGGAGGCCACAGGTTACAGGGGACAGACAGGAAAATGGAGTTAAAGCAATAATCAGATCAGCCGTGATCTTTATTGAATGATGGAGCAGTATTGAAGGGCCGAATGGCTTGCTCCTGCTCCAAAGCCCTATGTTCCAATGTAGAAATGATTGGTAAGAGCTCCTGATCCTATTGCCATCACAGTAACTGAACAGCAAGGAAGCAAGGCTTATGCTTTCACTGGGTGAGTTGAAGGAATGGAATTGAATAGATAAGAGAAGCCTGCTGTCCACCTCACTACATGGGTAAGATAAAGGTAAGACAAGTAGGCTTACATTAACACTGCAATGAAGTTACTGTGAAAAGCCTCTAGTCGCCCCACTCAGGCACCTATTCGGGTACACTGAGAGAGAATTTAGCATGGCCAATGCACCTAACCAGCACGTCTTTCAGGCTGCAGGAGGAAACCGAATCACCTGGAGGAAACCCACGCAGACATGGGGAGAATGTGTAGACTCCGCACAGTCAGCAACCCAAACCAAGAATCGAAACCAGGCCCCTGGCACTGTGAGGCAGCAGTGGTAAGCACTGTGCCACCTCAGAATACATGAGAATGACAGACACTTAAGTGTACTGGCCATGGTCTGTCATTCTCCTGTATTACAGTGGCACAGTGGTTAGCACTGCTATCGCATTGTGCCAGTGACCTGGGTACAATTCCTGGCTTGGTTCACTGTGTGTTTGGAGTCTGCATGTTCTCCCCATGTCTGCATGGGTTTCCTCAGCGTGCCCTGATTTCTTCCCACAGTCCGAAAGACGTGCTGGTTTGGGTGCACTGGCCATGCAAAATTCTCCCTCAATGTACCCGAGCATGTGCTAGAGAGTGACGACTAGAAGATTTTCGTAATAACTTCATTGCGGTGTTAATGAACACCAACTTGTGACAATTATAAATAAACTTTAAAACTTGTATGAGCTTCCGGATGCCAGCACTGCGATACAGTTGAGAAAGATGGCTCAGAGCTTCATTTTATTCTCCCGCTAACTAAGAAACCTTCTCAATCAAGTATTAAATACAAGCAGCAACAGTACAAACATCCAGAGTTTAGGCAACTTGTCATCCAGGTATCAGTGGAGAAACAGACTAGATATTACCATGTGAGAGTGCATCCCGACAAGAGTAAATGCCTTCAGGATGAATGGGGAGAAGACTGGGGAGGGGGGGGAGGTGAGACGGAAAAGTTCAGAACGGTGACATCATTGGAGAGACATCTGCAACCCATAAGCAAGCAGGCCTCCCAGCTGACATTCAACGTTTCACGGTTAGAGGAAGCACTGGGAGCCACAAAGTGAAGGAGCGTTTGAGAAGAAAAAGGAGACAAATGTTATTGTACCTTTGGGACATTAGACCTAATTTTCAAAGCTGCCGTAACTTGTGGAATGCAGGAGCTGTCAAATTGGTCTCGCTGTGCTTTGTTTTACCCTGGGGCTGCAGTGAAGGATTGCTTGTGGTCTGCCAACACTTCACAGTTGGAGAGCAGATACCAGAAACCTTTGTCTATTTTCACTTATTTGCGCGCGCCCAGAATACCCAGAACGGCAACAATTACCTTTTGACAATTTGATGCTGCTTTTAAGGATACCACATTTTTTGCAATGGGTTGTGAGGGTGGGGAGGGTTGTGAGGGTGTGTTGGGGGAGGGGAGTGTGAGAGGGGGTGGAGGGGAGTGGGTAAATGGGTGGGACATGGAATGTAACAATCCCTCTGCTGCCCAAGTTGTCATAGTTACTGCCGATGCTCGCACTAGCGCAGGTTGAAGGCAAATGATTTCCAAAGTCTTTCATTCACGCTCCAGTTAAGATGCTTATCCATTGAAAACCTCCCCATCGCTGTGCACAAACACGAACAAGGCACATTCCGAGATCGGCCTTTAATCGGAATTGATTTTTTTTCTCTTGGACTAGGAATGGTGCTGCAAATACTTCCCGCTTACAACGCTTAAGATTGAACATGGAGGTCATTGATGGGCACTAAGGTGGCACAGTAGCACAGTGGTCAGCGCAGCTGCTTCACAACGCCAGGGATCTGTGTTCGATCCCTCGCTTGGGTCTCTGTGCGGAGTCTGCATGTTGTCCCCATGTCTGTGTGCGTTTCCTCCAGGTATTCTGGTTTCCTCCCACAGTCTGAAAGGCGCGCTGGTTCGGTGCATTGGCCGCGCTAAATTCTCCCTCAGTATACCTAAACAGGCGCCGGAGTGTGGCGGCTAGGAGATTTTCACAGTAACTTCATTGCAGTGTCAATTTAGGCCTACTTTTGACATTAACAATAAGTAAGAGATAGAATGTGTGCTGCCAGCGATGAACCTCGCCAATGGAGGGCACACGTGAAAGATGGTGGCAATGCGTTTCTGATTGACCTTCCAAAGTGCTAAGAACTCAGCAGCAATGGCATCTCAGCCTGGAACTTTGGTTTCACGATTGTTCTATCAGCCCACATTACATGGCTGACTGGGACAAAGGGAACGGGGAAATCTGGTGTTGTATCTCAACATAGGGACCTTGGTGTGTTTTTCCATAGATCTCTGGAAGTGGAAAGGCATGTTAGTAGGGTGGTGAAAAAGGCATATGGGGCAGTTACCCTATCAGTCGAGGCTTGGATTACAAAAGTAGGGCAGTCATGATGGAGTTGTATGGAATTTTGGTGAGACCGCAGCTGGAGTACTGTGTGCAGTTCTGGTTGCCACGTTATGGGAAGGATGTGATTGCACTGGAGGGGATGCAGAGGAGATTCACCAGGATGCTGCCTGGGATGGAACATTTAGGTTAGGGCTGGATAGGCTTAGGTAGTTTTCGTTGGAGCAGAGAAGGCTGAGGGGGCGACCTGATCGAGGTGTACACCATTATGACGGACGTGAACAGAGTGGATAAGAAGCAGCTATTCCCCTTAGCTGAAGGATTAGTCACGAGGGGGCATAGGTTCAAGGTGAGGGGCAGAAGGTTTAGGGGGAATGTGAGGAAAAACTTTTTTACCCAGAGGGTGGTGACCCTCTGGAATACGACGACTGGGAGGGTGGTGGAGATGGGTTACCTCACATCCTTTAAAAAGTACCTTGATGAGCACTTGGCACGTCATAACATTCAGGGCTATGGGCCAAGCGCTGGCAGTTGGGACTAGG
This sequence comes from Carcharhinus amblyrhynchos, assembly GCF_965287045.1. Taxonomy (NCBI): domain Eukaryota; kingdom Metazoa; phylum Chordata; class Chondrichthyes; order Carcharhiniformes; family Carcharhinidae; genus Carcharhinus; species Carcharhinus amblyrhynchos. Next base: position 8,218,190 of record NC_137332.1, on the reverse strand, counting down.
TAGGAGTTCAGGTGTCAGTATGGACTCGATGGGCCAAAGGGCCTCTTCTGCGCTGTGTGATTCCGTGATTCTATGACTTCGCTTGAAAGCATTTAATGCTCCAATTAGTCTGTGCATCAAAACCTCCTTCCAGCCCCATCTCCTCACTTTCATTCACCTGCTAAGTTTAAGCACTCAATTGTTAAATGGCAATCTGCCTCTCTGCTCCAGTATGCATCAGAATATTAAAATATAACATTAACATGTGTGGCTATTATAATAGAGGGGCTCAGCATTCAGCTTAACACTAATTGAGCGCTCTGAAAAATAGATTTCCATAATTTATTTGATACTTACTCTACTTAGTATTCATAATAAAAAATAGTATTGACAAACCGGGCCCAAATAACAAATTGTGAAATGGTCCAGCCAGCCATTCCACAGAGAAAGCAATACATTAATTATCTGGAAATTGAAGTGATGTAATGAAAGTCATTCATTCCTCTTTTGTGTCGGGATCATAGAGAGGATGATGAGCAGCAATGTACCAAAAGTAAATCTTAATTATCTCAACCCACGTCAAATCAGGGCAGGATTCTCTCTTCTGCGGGTAGCAACTATACACTACCACCAAAGGGTGCCTCCTTTTTGAGGATGTAACAGGCCCTCGGAGACAGAAGTCCCTTCACCAAAACTCCTTTATTCACAAGATCCAACAACACGACACAGAGTGCTCTCAGTATGCAGACTACATCCGGAGTGCCGGAGGAACTGACATTAATCGACTTCAGGAAGCGTAAAGGAGTACACGCCCCTGTCTACAACAATGGGGATGAAGTAGAAAGGGTCAAGAGCTTCAAGTTTTTAGGTGTCCAGATCACCAACGTATCCTGGTCCCCTGGCCCCCCACCCCCGCATGCCAACACTATAGTTAAGAAAGCCCACCAATGTCTCTACTTTCTCAGAAGACTAAGGAAATTTGGCATGTCAGCTCCAACTCTCACCAACATTTACAGATGCAGATGTTTGTACCACAGCTCGGTATGGCTGTTGCTCTGCTCAAGACAGCAAGGAACTACCAAAGGTCATGAATGTAGCCCAATCCATCACGCAAACCAGCCTCCCATCCGTTGACTCTGTCCACACTTCCCGCTGCCTTGACAAAGCAGCCAGCACAATTAAGAACCCCACTCACCCCGGACATTCTCTTTTCCACCTTCTTCCTTCAGGAAAAGAAGGCAGCACGGTAGCACAGTGGTTAGTACTGCTGCTTCACAGCTCCAGGGACCTGGGTTCGATTCCTGGCTCGGGTCACTGACTGTGTGGAGTTTGTACATTCTCCTCGTGTCTACATGGGTTTCCTCCCACTATCCAAAGATGTGCGGGTTAGTTTGATTGGCCATGCTAAAATTGCTCCTTAGCGTCCTGGGATGCGTAGGTTGGGGGGATTAGTGAGTTAATGTATAGGGATAGGGGGGTAGGGACTGGGTGAGATTGCAGTTGGTGCAGACTCGATGGGCTGAAGAGCCTCTTTCTGCACTGTAAGGCAGTATGATTCTATGAAAAAGATATACAAGTCTGAGGTCACATACCAATCAACTCAAGAACAGCTTCTTTCCTGCTGCTGTCGGACTTTTGAATGGGCCTACCTTGCAATAAGTTGATCTTTCTCTAGATCCTAGCTGTGGCTGTAATACTACATTCTGCACTCTCTTGTTTCCTTCTCTACCAATGGTACATTTTGTCTATATAGCACGCAAGAAACAATACTTTTCACTGTATGTTGATACGTGTGACAATAATAAATCAAATCAAACTCCAGTTTAAGGAAACAGCATGGGGCTCCCTGATTGGACCACCAGTTTGGCCCTTAATCAGGGAGTTCATATTCAAGCAACCTCAATTGCCTGATGAAAGTCATTACAAGGTTAATGGGATATTTTTGTTCGATTGGGTGCGCAACGTAAGTGGAAGGTTGACTCTTTCCTTTAGACTTACCGTGAGAAAGGACTGACAAATCTTCTTGCCAGCTAATGATTACTGAGCATGTATTCTCTCAGTTGGGGCAGCAGCTCCCTGAGGACTTTAATTCAGCTTGGCCAAGATAAACCAAGGCTTCAGACCATGTTTAGAAATATTTTCTGGAGTTTGACTAACAGGAGGAGCTTGGCTATGAGGGGAGGCAGTGGCATAGTGGTATTGTCCTGGGGCTTGGAATTCAGGGACCAAGGCAGTGTTCCGGGGACACAGCTTGAATCCCACTGTGGCAAACGATCAATTTTTAATTCATTAAATGTTCACAAAACAATTGTTGTCGTAAAAATCCATCGGGTTCACTATTTGTTCAAGGGATGTGGGCTTCATTGGTTGGGACAGCTTTTGTTGCCTATCCCTGAAGGCATTTGAGAGTAAGTTACATTGGTGTGAATCTGGAGTCAGATGGTCAGGAGGTTTTTGATTTGATTTGTTATTGTCACTTACATTAACATACAGTGAGAAGTATTGTTTCTTGCGTGCGCTACAGACAAAGCATACCGTTCATAGAGAAGGAAACGAGAGAGTGCAGAATGTCGTGTTCCAGTCATTAGCTAGAAAGATCAACTTAATTCAAAAGTCTGACAGCAGCAGAGAAGAAGCTGTTCTTGAGTCGGTCGGTACGTGACCTCAGACTTTTGTATCTTTTTCCCGATGGAAGAAGGTGGAAGAGAGAATGTCAGGGGTGCGTGGGGTCCTTAATTATGCTGGCTGCTTTGCCGAGGCAGCGGGAAGTGTAAACAGAGTCAATGGATGGGAAACCGGTTTGCGTGATGGATTGGGCTATATTCGTGTCCTTTTGTAGTTCCTTGCGATCTTGGGAAGAGCAGGAGCCATACCAAGCTGTGATACAATCAAAAAGAATGCTTTCTATGGTGCATCTATAAAAGTTACTCACTGCAGAATTTGCTCTGATCTGCTATGAAGGAAAATGTGCTATTGTTCTAAGTAAATAATCATCTCATCCACTTATACTGCCACCACATGAATCTGCATGGCCATTTAAACTCACACCAGTTTGTGTCTATTTTGCTTCCCTACTCTCACTGCCTCCATGACTGGTAAACAAATGAAGTGCTTGGAAATGATGAATTCATTTAAACATAGAAAATTGGAGCAGGAGTAGACCATTCAGCCCATCAAGCGTATCCCACCATTCGTCAAGATCACGGCCGATCATACAGTGCAACTGCCTGATCCTGCCTTCCCCCAAATATCCTTTGATCCCCTTCAGCCCAAGAGCTATATCTAATTCCTTCCTGAAAACATATGATGGTTTGCCTGCAACTGTTTTCTGCAGTAACGAATTCCACAAGCTCACCGCTCTCTGGGTGAAGAAATTTCTCCTTAGAGTCCTAAAAGGTTTACTCCTTACCCTGAGACTGCACCTCTTGGTTCTGGACTTCCCTACCATTGGGAACATCCTTCCTGCATCTAACTGGTCTAGTCCCATTAGAATTTTATACGCTTCTATGAGATTTCCCCTCATTCTTCTGAACTCCAGCGAACATAGAATCATAGAATCCCTATAGTGCAGAAGGAAGCCCATCAAGTCTGCATCGACAACACTCCCACTCAGGCCCTATCCCTATCACCCCACATATTTACCCCACTAATCCCTCTAATCGACGCATTCCGGGATATTAAGGGGCAATTTAGCAGAGCCAATCTACCTAACCCACACATCTTTGGACTGTGGAAGGAAATTGGAGCACCAGGAGTAATCCAAGCCAACTCAATTTCTCCTCAGATAACAGTTCAGCATTCCAGGGATTAGTCTGATAAACATTTGCTGAATTTCCTTTAAAGCAAGAACATCTTTCCTCAGATAAGGAGGCCAAAACTGAACACAATACCCCAGGTGTGCATCCTCGCAATTCTTCTCACTGAGCTCTTGGCTAGTTTAAGAGTTCAATACAAAAACTCAAGGGGCTGGATTTTATGGCCTCTTTCGAGCGAGATCGGAAATTCCCACCCGAGGTCAATGGGTGCCCACCGCTCACCCGCTCCAATTCTGTGGCGGGAGGGGCAGTAGAATTTGTGTCCCTGGCTCAGACAAACAGCTGGCTGGGGAATGAGTTTCCTTTTTTGTTGTTTGTTAATGGGATGTGGGGTGTCACTGGTTGGGCCAAATTTATTGCTCATCTCTGAGGACAGTTGAGAGTCAACCATTTTGCTGTGGCTCTGGAGTCATATGTAAGCCAGATGGTGTAAGGGCTGTAGATTTCCTTCAGTAACGGACCTTATTGGGGAGTAGGTGGCGTGGTGGTATTGTTGCTGGCTGATAATTCAGAGATCCAATACAATGCTCTGGAGGCCCAGGTTCAAATCCCACTAAGGCAGAAAGTGGAACTTGAATTCAATAAAAAACTGGAATTAAAAGCCTAATGATTATAAAACATAGAACACTACAGCACAAACAGGCCCTTTGGCCCTCAAGTTGCACCAATCACATCCATACCTACCAAGCCATAGAACTATCTGTAACTCCCAATCCCATATACTCATCCTGAAGTCTTTTAAAAGACCCCAGCGAGTTCGCCTCTACCACCACCGACGGCAGCCGATTTCACTCACTCACCACCCTCTGAGTGAAAAACTTACCCCTAATATCTCCTCTGTCCTTGCTTCCCAGCACCTTAAACCTGTGTCCTCTCGTAGCGACCATTTCAGCCCTGGGAAATAGCCTCCGAGAATCCACCCTATCTATACCTCTCAACATCTTATAAACATTTTATTATCTTGAAATGATTGTTGTAAAAGCCCATCCGATTCACTAATGCACTTTAGGGAAGGAAATCTGCTGTTCTTACCTGGTCTGGGTGACCTGTGACTGCAGAGCTACAACAACATGGTTGACTCTCAACTATCCTCCTAGGACATCTAGGGACGGGCAATAGACGCTGGCCAGTCAATGATGACCATATCCCACGAATGAATATGAAACAAGCTTTCTTCACGTTTTCACTCAACTGACGTTTGCCCACTGTTGGATGGGTAGATTTTACAGTTTTCGGCGCCCAAAGTAATTCAACATGTTCATTTTAAGAAAGACATTGATGGGACATCTGTCCCTTATCCCACCACTGAATGCTGGGCCAACTCAAGTCTTGCTAATGATATTGTCACAGATGGGCTATGGTTTCTCAAAGAGAATAGGCAGGAGTTGGAGAAATCCAAATGAATTGATGTGGTCCTATTGAACAACTCAAGAAGAATGACTTAATTCCAATGGAACAATTCCAATCACTGTGCTAATTATTGGAAGAACTTAGCTTGATGAATTGAAAACACCTCCCTTCCTTTCTCTCATTTTGTCTTAAAGAGTCTAATGTTGCCATGCATTTTAATCAAATGTATCCCATAACTTGTTCAAAGCAAAGTACCTTAAAAATGAAAGTAATTGTGTTGCTGTTCTGATGCGCAGAGGTGCAGTGTCTTCTTTGAGCAGGACCTGTGCCTTCGCCATGCAGTAGGCAGCGTATCAATCTCAGAATCTGAAGGTCCTGAGTTCAATCTTCAGAGAGGGCAGGCCTATTTTTCCAGGAGGCACATTGGCACAGTGGTTAGCACTGCTGCCTCGCAGTGCCAGGGAACCGGATTCAATTCCTGGCATGAGTCACTGTCTGTGTGGTGTCTGCACATTCTCTCCTTGTCTGCGTGGGTTTACTTTAGGTGCTCTGGTTTCCTCCCACACTCCAAAGGTAAAGTTAAAGTTTATTTATTCATGACAAGTAGGCTTACGTTCACACTGCAATGAAGTTACAGTGAAAATCCCCTTGTCGCCCCATTCCACCGCCTGTTTGGGTACACTGAGGGAGAATTTAGCACAGCCAATTCACCTCACCTGCACGTCTCTTAGACTGTGGGAGGAAACTGGAGCATCCAGGAGAAACCCAGGCAGAGACAGGGAGAAATTGCAAACTCCACACAGGCAGTGACCCAAGCCAGGAATCGAGCCTGAGTCTGTGGCACTGTCAGGCATCAGTGCTAACTACTGTGCTACTGTGCTGCCCATGTTCAGGTTAGGCGGATTGGCCATGCTAACTTACCTCTTAGCATCAGGGGGGTTAGCTAGGGTAAATGCAGGAGTTATGGGGAGAGGGCCTGGGTGTGATGGTGGTCGGTACAGACTCGATGGGCCTCCTTCTGCACTGTAGAGATTCTATGATCTTATGAAATGCCTTGTCAAAATGAAAGCTTTAACATAATGAATGGTATTTTGGGAATGTCTCATACCACCACCAACCAATCTCCAGGAAACATAAGCTGCAATTTCAAATACGTGAAGCCCACCATAAAACCCACCCCCCATCCCTCTCTGTCCCGGCAGCAAGTTTTCTAGGAGCAGAGGTGCTGGTTGATGGTAGGGCCTTCCATTACCACCGTAGTCAATGGCATTTTGCATTGTTCACCGACCACACCACCAGGGAACCTTCAGCGGGGTTGGCAGGCGATGGTGTGTGGGGGGGGAGCTGGGGGGTGGGGGGGCGGGGGGGAGGCGGGGAGGTGTTTGCCTTCAGCAGCAGGATCAGAAAATCCTGCCAGCATGCAGGGTCCAAAAATTCAACCCTATGATGTTCTCACTCCCCTGCAGAAGTTCTTGCGTTGTTAGCCTTACATTGGCAGGGCGTGTGTTGGGCTGCTGCTGCCACATCAGGTTATCAGTGTAACCCCTCGGACAGCAGTTGTGAGTCACAAAAATGGGAAAACAAAATGCAGGGCTATTTCTTATCGTCCTTTTTAAGCGTTGAATAATCACCAGTTTGCCTTGGTTGATTGCTGTCAACCAAGTGCTTTGTGAGCATGCGCTCTGCCCTGCGAGTTGAAGCTATGATTTATTTCAAGCACAATGCTGGGGGTATACTGTCTTGTGAGGTGCTAACGTTTGATTCCAGTATTGAACTGAGAGCCTGTTTACTCATTCAGATGCACCCCTCAACCCAGGAAAGGGGAAGATATAGATCCTTCCCTAGTCATGGCCAACATTCCTGTACATTCCTCCAGTTGCTCCGGTTTCTTCCCACAGTCCAAAGATAGATCATAGAACAGTACAGCACAGAACAGGTCTTTCGGCCCTCAGTGTAGTGCCAAGCTGTGTCCAAACTCAAGATCAAGCTATCCCACTCCCTATCATTCTGGTGTGCTCTATGTGCCTATCCAATAACTGCTTGAAAGTTCCTAAAGTGTCCGACCCCACTATCACAGCAGGCAGCGCATTCCACATCCCAACCAATCTCTGAGTGAAGAATCCACCTTGGACATCCCTCCTATATCTCCCACCATGAACCTTATAGTTATGCCCCCAAGTAACAGTTACATCCACCCGAGGAAATAGTCTCTGCACATCCACTCTATCTATCCCCCTCATCATCTTATAAACCTCTATTAAGTTGAGATGTGTAGGTTAGGTTGATTGGCCATGCTAAACTCTCCTTTACTGTCAGGGGAGCTAGCAAGGGTAAACTCATGGGGTTTTGGGAATAGGGCCTGAGTGGGATTATTGTCAGTGCAGGCTTGATGGGCCAAATGGTCTCCTTCTGCACTGTAGGGATTCTAATGATGGAGGTGCAGTCCTTTGGATGAAATATTAAAATGAGGCCCATTTACCCACTCAAGGGATGTGAAAGATCCCATGGTATTATTGAAAGTAAAACAGGTTCTGCCGAATGTCCCAGTCAATATGAATTCTTCAACCGACATTACTCAAAAAAAGACATAGCAACACCAACCAGCGCCAAGGACCCGGGTTCAATTCTGGCCTTAGGTCACTATCCGTGTGGAGTTTGCACATTCTCCCTGTGCCTGTGTGGGTTTCCTCCGGGTGCTCCAGTTTCCTCCCACAGTCCAAAAATGTGCAGGTTAAGTGCATTGACTGTGCTAAATTGTCCCTTAATGTCCAAAAATCTGCAGATTATGGGAATAGGCCATGCTAAAGTGCCTCTTAGTGACCAAAGGTGTGCTTGTTAGGTGGATTGGTTATGCTAAGTTGTACCTTTAGTATCCAAAAACTTGCAGATGGTGGGAATAGGCCATGCTAAATTGCCCCTTAGTGTCTCAAGACATGTAGGTTAGGTGGATTGGCCATGCTAAATTGCCCCTTTAAATCTAAAGATGTGTGAATTAGGATTAGCTATGGTAAATGCATGGGATAGGGTGGAGAGGTGGGCATGAGTAGGATGCTTCTTCGGAGAGCTGGTGCTGACTTGATGGGCCTTGTTCAGCACAGTGGTTCGATAGTATCATGTCACTATCCATGGGATCTTGCTGTACATAAATTGGCTCCTCTTGATCACAAGTAGCTGCACTTTGAAAATACATCATTAGCGATGAAGTGTTTTCAAAGCTCTTGAGGCCGTTAAAATCTTAATACTTTCACAAAATTTCAAAGTCAATCATCGTATTTGAAAATTTTGAGATTTTTTTGATATTTGATGACATGCTTTGTAAATGTGAATTCTTCTTCTTGTGTTTCACTAATCCATGCAGCAGCCTTGATTCAGAAAACCTTGGAAAAAAGCACTCGTAGGTAGAACTTTTGGTAAGAGTTCCGTCCTCCTCACCTTCACCTCCAATGGCAAAGCAGGATTAAGAGTACAGGAGGTGGTGATCCTTACAAAAAGGTTTGCCAGAAGAATTAGCGAGAAGTCTCACAATGCCAGGCTGAAGGGCAACAGGTTCATTCAGTGGCTTTTGCTACCAAATAAATCTGCTGGACTTTTACCTGGTGTTGTGGGACTTCTTATTGTGTTTACCCCAGTCCAATGCCGGCATCTCCACATCAGAAGAATTAGCCCCAGGACACAATTCTTGCCAATTCAGTTATGGAGTTATAGAGGTTTACAGCAGGGAAACAGGCCCTTTGGCCCAACTTGTCCATGCCATCCTTTTTGAATGGGTAGTTTTGTGCCTCTCATCCCAATAAAGAGTAAAGTCTGTCAGCGAACAAAAGATCAGCAGTTGAGAGGCAGTGGTGTAGTGGTATTGTCACTCAATTTCAGAAGCCCAGGGTAATGGTCTGGGGCCTAGGTTCAAATCCCACCATGGTAGGTGGTAGAATTTGAGTTTGCTAAAAATCTGGGATTAAAAGTCTAACGATGACCTTAGAATCATTGTTGATTTTTTTTTCATTCATTAGTGGGACACAGGCATCGCTGACTAGCCAGCATTTATTGCCCATCCCTAGTTACCTTGAAGGGCAGTTGAGGGCAACCACATTGCTGTGGCTCTGGAGTCACATGTAGGCCAGACCGGGTAAGGACAACAGGTTTCCTTCCCTAAAGGACATTGGTGAACCAGATGGGTTTTTCTGACAATCAACAATAGTTTTATGGCCGTCAGTAGATTCTTAATTCCAGATTGTTTTAAATTCAAATTCCACCATCTGCCATGGTGGGACTTGATTGTTTAGAGAACCTCTACAGTGTAGAAAGAGGCCATTTGACCGATCAAGCCCCCACCCATGCTCTATCCCTTTAACCCCGTATACTATAAATGCTCTGACACTAAGGGGCAATTTTGCATGGCCAATCTACACAGCTTTGCACTGTGGGAGGAAATCGGAGCACCCAGAGGAAACCCAGTGGTTGGAAAAACCCACTTGGTTCACTAATGTCCTTTAGGGAAACTAATCCGCCATCCTTACCTGGTCTGGCCCGCAAATCCACAGCAATGTGGTTGACTCTTAACTGTCCTCTAAATTGACTTTGCAAGCTACTTGATTCGAGGACAATAAGGGGATGGGCAATAAATGCCAGCTTTGACAGCGACACCCACATCCCACGGTCCAATAAAAAAAAGTTCCCAGCTGAACTTTCTCCAGGACCAACTAAGAAAGGATAAAATCTGTCTGCCTTGCCAGCGATGTTCACATTCCAATTTCATTGCAGAGGCTCCACGTTGTCTCACACATAAAGCACCTCTGATTCTCAAAAACGGGCTACAATTACATATAAATTGTAATTGGATAAGTGGGGGACCAAGTGGCGTGGCTGCTTTATTTCCTGGGATGGATGTAAAGGTTCGGCGTGACGTGATTCATTCAAGAGGGTCCGTGTGCCCCTTCTATTCAAAGCCTGGAATCGCAAATTGCGCTCACGTCGTGAAAATTCTTCTCGTGTCTTACACCGTCACCTTCCCTTTGTACAATGTGCCCCCTCCTGATCCCTGTGTGACCCCAGGCCTGGAATACTTTTGTTCAACCCCGAGCCAGCCCAGCCTGGTGACCTTGACCCGGTGTCTCGTACATCACCGTCGGAGGGAGCCGGCATTGTTTACCTTTCGAGTGGCTGCTGGTTATTTTTGGAAAGAGTGCAGACACCCCGAACCTGTCCAGCTTTGCACTCGGTGCATGCCAAACCATCTCACAGCCGTTTTCTTTTTAAAACGGTGAATGAACTGCGACGAAAGAAAAAAATCAAAGACCGAGAACAAATGGTCGAATCCAAAGTATCAAATTAGCTCCACTGCCAAGAAAGGCTGGCCTCAATCCCCCCATGTCCTCTGATGTGGGATCTTATCTTGTGTTTGGAGCTAAATATTCTGATCATGAAACTGAATCAGTGAATTAGTGAAAGACGCCCTGCAGAGCTAAACAGTGGTTGCAATTATTTTACAAGACCGTTCTACATGATTAAATGAACAGATTAATTAATCAAGAGTTTGTCAACTATTACTTCAAATTATTTCACTCAAGTGAGTGAGGTGACCCAAATTATTTCCATGTCTTATCTCGCCAACCTTCCCCTTTTTTTTTCGCATTCAGAATGTGATGAGAATGCTTTTAATCCTCTGATTATTGCCACCGGCCTTTGAGAACTGCAGCCTTGTTCAGATCCCTGACTATCATCCGTATGCTTTCTCCCGTCCTCTCATTTTCCAAAGGTGTCCAATCCCCGCCGGGTTATGCATACACAAGTGTCCCCTGGTATCCTCGCCACACCTGTCGCCTTGCACAGTAGGAAGTCTCACAACGCCAGGTTAAAGTCCAACAGGTTTATTTGGTAGCAAAAGTCACTAGTTTTCAGAGCGCTGCCCCTTCCTCAGGTGAGTGGGAGCTCTGTTCGCAAACAGGGCATATGAAAACACAAACTCAATTTACAAAATAATGATTGGAATGTGAGTCTTTACAGGTAAACAAGTCTTAAAGGTACAGACAACGTGAGTGGAGAAGGGGTTAAGCACAGGTTAAAGAGATGTGTATTATCTCCAGCCAGGGCAGTTTGCAAGCCCAGGCAAGTCATGGGGGGTTACATCTTTGGACTGTGGGAGGGAACCGGAGCATCTGGAGAAAACCCACGCAGACACGGGGAGAATGTGCAAACTCCACACAGACTCTGAGCCAAGGCTGGGAATTGAACCTAGATCCTTGCCACTGTGAGGCAGCGGTGGCTAACCACAGTGCCACCGTGCTGCCCTGTGGGTGGAGCAGGGGCAGGAAGTTCCTGCTCACATTTCCTGGGAATGAAGCAACAAGCCGCCATGCTTGACAAAAGAAAGAAAAATGAAAGAAAGGATAGCAGGACTAGAGGGCACAAAATAAGCGGGGGAGGGGGCAGTTTAGATCGGAGTTGAGCAGGAACTTCTTCACTCAAAGGGTAGTGAGTCTCTGGAATTCTCTGCCCGTTGAAGTGGTGGAAGCTACCTCGCTGAATATATTTGAGTCACGGGTAGATAGGTTTCTGATAGACAGGGGAATTAAGGGTTATGGGGAGAAAACGGGAAAGTGGAACTGATCCACTTCAGATCAGCCATGATCTTATTGAATGGCGGGGCAGGCTCGAAAGGCTGGATGGCCTACTCCTGCTCCTATTTCTTATGTTCTTATGGCCAGCCAACGATGACCATGTCTCACTAACGAATAAGAAATAAATAAATTGGGTGGATGCAGGGGGCTGGTGTGACCTGCCGAGATGGGTATAGAGAGGACCAGGGTCTCCCACTACAATTCATTCCAGATTCTTTGCAAGGAAAGTTTTTCTTCCAGCTGTGCTGCATCCCGGGTGATCTACGGTGACTCTCTGCTCTTATGTCCTGTAACTGCTGCATTAATCAAACATTAATGACCTGTAATCACGTAACAAATGCCTCTGAATGTATTAATGACCAATTCATTAAAGTTGAAATTGCGTTCATCTGCCATCTCGTTTAAATAACATATACAGTCACGGATCTGATCTTGCTAATGTGTCTGCCAACTCCCTAATAAAATGTCCTTTGTTGAGAATGGAATATGATTGCTGTGTGTGTATCAGAAGATCATTCTTCCACTTCCCCACAGCCCCTGCCCCTCTAACTCTGCTACCTGTGGGGACAACTCGCAGAAAGAGGTTACACTTGAGTGCAAAGGATCTAATGTGAAGGATAATTACGGGCAGGAAGAAGGAAAGATCAATACGGTAGAGAATCTGGTGAACTGGTGCGGCAAAAATAATCTCTCCCTCAATGTCAATAAAATGAAGGAGACTGTCATCGACTTCAGGAAGCGTAAAGGAGAACATGCCCCTGTCTACATCAATGGGGATGAAATAGAAAAGGTCGAGAGCTCTAAGTTTTTAGGTGTCCAACCTGTACTGGTTCCCCCCATACCGACACTATAGTTAAGAAAACCCACCAATGCCTTTACTTTCTCAGAAGACTAAGGACATTTGGCATGTCAGCTACGATTCTCACCAACTTTTGCACATGCACCATGGAAAGCATTCTTCCTGATTGTATCACAGCTTGGTATGGCTCCTGCTCTGCCCAAGACCGCAAGGCATGTAGCCCAATTCATCACGCAAACCAACCTCCCATCCATTGACACTGACTACACTTCTCGCAGCCTCGGGAAAGCAGCCATCATAATTAAGGACCCCACGCATCCCGGACACTCTCTCTTCCACCTTCTGTCGGGAAAAAGATACAAAAGTCTGAGATTACGTACCAACCAAAGAACTTCTTCCCTGCTACTGTCAGACTTTGGACACACTTGCTTTGCATTAAGTTGATCTTTTTCTACACCCTAGCTATGACTGTAACACTGCACTCTGCGCTCTCTCCTTTCCTTCTCTATGAATGGTATGTTTTGTCTGTGTAGTGTGCAAGAAATTATACTTTTCACTGTATGTTAATACATGTGACAATAATAAATCAAATCAAATCAAACAATCATACTGCTCTCTCCATCTCTACCCCATCACACACCTACCCTAACAGGAACTTACCTGAGGTTCTGCCCATTCATTTCAATGGAGAAAAAAGAAAGCAATCTTGCCTATTCTCATCCAAGCCTCCACACCCAGGACAAATTTTTTTTTATTATTTATTAGTCACAAGTAGGCTTACATTAACACTGCAATGAAGTTGCTATGAAAATCCCCCAGTTGCCACACACTCTGACGCCTGTTTGGGTACACTGAGGGAGAATTTAGCACGGCCAATGCAGCTAACCAGCACGTCTTTTGGACTGTCGGGGGGGGAAGCAGAGCACCCGGAGGAAACCCACACAGACACGGGGAGAGCATGCAGACTCTGCGCAGACAGTGACCCAAGCTGGAAATCGAACTCCGGTCCCTGGTGCTCTGAGGCAGTGGTGCTAAGCACTGTGCCACTGTGCTGCCTCCAACTAATGCACAATGATGGGGTGAGCATTTGGAAAAAAGAGTAACCTGCATTTCTATTGCACTTTTCACAATCCTTGGATATCTGAAAGTGCACTACAGCCGTCAGAATCACTCTTGTAGGGAAGGCGGTGGTGTAGCAGTATTGTCACTGGACTGGGAATCCAGAGATCACTGCTGTTACTCATTTGGTCTGGGGACCCAGGTTGAATCCTGACATAGCAGATGGAGAAATTTTAATTCAATAGAAATTGGGCATTAAAAGTCGAATGAAACCATTGTCAATTGTCATAAAATCCCATCAGATTCACTAATGTCATTGTGGGAGGAATATCTGAGATAATCTAGCATGGCCAATGCACCTAATCAGTATACCTTTCGGACTGTGGGAAGAGAGCGGAGCACCCAATGGAAACCCACACAGACACGGGGAGAATGCGTAGACGGTGACCCAAACCAGGAATCGAACCCAGGTCCCTGGAGCTGTGAGGCAGCAATGCTAACGACTGTACCACTGTGCCACCAAATCAGTCCCTGAATGCGAGTGCTTTGTTGAGGTGACCTCTTTCTGTTGTTGGTAAATCCATTTGGCCCAAATTGGAGGATTCTGTGCAGAAGTTAAACGTTGGAAGTGCTGGAGATCACTCAGGCGACGTCTGTGTGAGACAGGGAAACTGAGTTAACAACTTTGCAGGTCAGTGATCTTTCCTCAGAACTGAAAGATGTGATGGGTAAGAGTACTACAGATGAGTCATGAGCACTTCTTGTTAAAACACAATGATCTGGAATACTCTTGTGGAGCACTCAAAAGAGAATTGGATGAATACTTCAAGGATCATAAATATACGGCTTTGGGAATGAGCATGAGACTGGAAATGATTGAACAGCTTGTTTAGAGCGTTGGCTTTAGCAGAATGGGCAGATTGGCCTGCCTGTCTGCTCCATCATTCAATGTTAAACGCTTAGGCAGGGAAAAGGGGGAGTGAGCAGAGAGGAATTTGATTTGATTTGATTTGATTTATTATTGCCACATGTATTAACATGCAGTGAAAAGTATTGTTTCTCGTGCGCTGTACAGACAAAACATACAGTTCATAGAGAAGGAAATGAGAGAGTGCAAAATGTAGTGTTACAGTCTTAGATAGGGTGTAGAGAAAGATCATCTTAATGTGAGGTAAGTCCATTCAGAAATGTGACAGCAGCAGGGCAGAAGCTGTTCTTGAGTCGGTTGGTACGTGACCTCAGACTTTTGCATCGTTTTCCTGACAAAAGAAGATGGAAGAGAAAATGTCTGGGACGCATGGGTCCTTAATTATGCTGGCTGCTTTGCCAAGAAAGCGGGAAGTGTAGACAGAGTCAATGGATGGGAGGCTGGTTTGCATGATGGATTGGGCTACATCCACAACCTTTTGTAGTTCTTTGTGATCTTGGGCAGAGCAGGAGCCATACCAAGCTGTGATACAACCAGAAAGAGTGCTTTTCATGGTGCATCTGTAAAAGTTGGTGAGAGTCATAGCTGACAGGCCAATTTTCCTTAGTCTTCTGAAAAAGTAGAGGCGTTAGTGTTCTTTCTTAACAATAGTGTTGGCATGGGGGGACCAGAACAGGTTATTGGTGATCTGGACATCTAAAAACTTGAAGTTCTTGACCCGTTCTATTTCATCCCCATTGATGTAGACATGCTGTTGATGCTTCCTAAAGTCGATGACAATCTCCTTTGTTTTGTTGACATTGAGGGTGAGATCATTGTTGTCGCACCAGTTCACCAGATTCTCTATCTCATTCCTGTGCTCTGTCTTATTATTGTTTGAGATCCTACAGTTTGTGTCATCAGCAAACTTGAAAATCGAATTGGAGGGGAATTTGGCCACACAGTCATAGATGCATAAGGAGTATAATAGGAAAGAACAGTGTGTGATTGAGTGGAAGGTAGGAGTGTCAGAAGGATGTTAGTACAGGGCAAGATGGGAGTCGGAATGAGTTTAAAGTTTGCTTATTTATTAGTGCCACAAGTAGGTTTACGTTAACAGTGCAATGAAGTCAATGAAGTTGATGAAAATCCCCTACTCGCCACACTCCAGCGCCTGTTCGGGTACGCTGAGAGAAAATTTAGCGTGGCCAATGCAGCTAACCAGCACATATTTCAAACTGTGGGAGGAAACCAGAGAACGCTGAGGAAACCCACGCAGACATGGGGAGAACATGCAGACTGCACACATACAGTGACCCAAGCCAGGATTCGAACCTGAGTCCCTGGTGCTGTGAAACAGCAGTGCTAACCTCTGTGAATCATAGAGCTCTACAGTGCAGAAAGAGGCCCTTCAGCCTATCGAGTCTGCGCCAACCACCATCCCACCCAGGTCCCACCTCATATCCCTGCACATTTACCCACTAATCCCTTTAACTACGCATCCCAGGACACTAAGGGGCAATTTTATCATGGCCAATCAAACTAACTCGCGCATCTTTGGACTGTGGGAGGAAACCGGAGCACCCGGAGGAAACCCACACAGACACGAGGAGAACGTGCAAACTCCACACAGACAGTGACCCGAGCCGGGAATCGAACCCAGGTCCCTGGAGCTGTGAAGCAGCAGTGCTAACCTCTGCATCACCGTGCCACCCACAATGTAAGTGAGACTCGTAAAGAAGCAATAAAGGTATATCCAGAGGAGGACCAGAAGCAAATGGGTGTATGGAATAGCAAGTGGGAGGGGGGCTGCTGGGTAGCATGGAAAATCTTGCAAAAGAAAGTGTCCTGTGATTTAAGGCAAGCAGCGGTAAAAAGTGGATAAGCCCAGGAGTCCATCCTGCCAACTGTGTACCAATATCAGCTACCGCCCCCCCCCCCCCCCCCAACCCCATCCCCTCTCTGCAGTCCCCCCAACAACCCCCCGATTCCCACCACGTCAACTCTGACCCAGCACTGGTTTAACAACTGCTCATCCATAACCGCTTCCGGTTCAGACCTAAAACCCTGGCTGGAATTCTCCAAAGTCATTCTCCCCGCCACCGCTGCCAGCGAGAATGGACAGCTCGGCGCACAGCGCAGCAGCGGGACTGGAGAATCTCAGCCGTAGACGGGATGGGAGAGTCCCGACCCCTGAATCTGACGCGCTGACGCTTCTCCCTCTGTGAACGCTGCTCAACATGTTGAGTGTCTCCGGCATTTACTGCTCCTGCTCCAAGTTTCCAGCCTCCACGCTCTTCTGCTGTTTGATTTGAAGGTCAAGGCCAGAGTGGGTGACTCCTTCTGAAACAGAGCGTGCGCTTGCCATTGAGTTCAGACGATCGTAGACAAGAAAGAGCTTGAATTATAACACATGCTTGGGACATCCTAAAGTCCTCTAATTCAATGGATTATAGCGACTATTACTTTGTAGTTAAGTGCAGCAGTAATTTTGCCCGTGGCAAGGACTTTACGTAATGAGATAAATGACCAATTAATCTGTTTTGGCAGCTTTAGAAGTCTTTGCCTTCCCAGCAGTTCTGAGCCTAAGAGAATACCTCAAATCTGGACTGATGGTTATCCCTCTTCCCCTCTGCCAAAGAAAACAAACTGGGTATGCGAAAGTGCTTTCCCCAGAGTACTGGAATCCCACAGTTGCAATTTGACTCCGCAAAGCACTTCCCTGACTGTGTCATTCGGCATCATGAGACTGATTTTACCCTGGACCAATTTGTTTTTATTTTGTGGAGTGGGTGGCACTTGATGTAAGCCAGGCAGGGAATTATTTTATTTTGTCTGTATTGTGGTATACGAAGCAGGGTCTAGTTGTTCTGCTCTTCCAACCCTTTTACTCTCATTGAACGTCCAAGTCTGGACAATGATGGACGTGACGTGTGCAAATGAATAAAAGCAGTGATCCAATTTTAATCCCCCTGCCCCCACTGGGTTGGCACAGTGGTTAGCACCATTGTCTCACTGCACCAGGGACCCAGGGTTCAATTCCAACCTTGTGTAGCTGTGTGGAGTTTGAACGTTCTCTCCGAGTCTGTGTGTGTTTCCTCCGGGTGCTCTGGTTTCCTCCCACAATCCAAAAACATGTGGGTTAGGTGGATTGGCCATGCTAAACCGCCCCTTAGAACATAGAACATAGAACATTACAGCGCAGTATAGGCCCTTCGGCCCTCGATGTTGTACCGACCAGTGGAACCAATCTAATGACCCTCTAACCTAAACTATTCCAATGTTAGCCATATGCCTATCCACTGACCATTTGAACACCCTTAAAGTTGGCGAGTCCACAACTGCTGCAGGCAGGGCATTCCACGCCCTTACTACCCTCTGAGTAAAGAACCTACCTCTGACATCCGTCCTATAATTACCACCCCTTAATTTAAAGTTATGTCCCCTCATGTTAGCCATCACCATCCGAAGAAAAAGGTTCTCACTGTCCACCCTATCTAACCCTCTGATCATCTAGTATGCCTCAATTAGGTCACCTCATAACCTTCTTCTCTCTAATGAAAATAACCTCAAGTCCCTCAGCCTTTCCTCATAAGACCTTCCCACCATACCAGGCAACATCCTGGTAAACCTCCTCTGCACCCTTTCCAATGCCTCCACGTCCTTCTTATAATGCGGCGACCAGAACTGTACACAATATTCCAAGTGCGGCCGCACCAGAGTTTTGTACAGTTGCAACATGACCTCACGGCTCCGAAATTCAATCCCTCTACCAATAAAAGCTAACACACCGTACGCCTTCTTAACAACCTTATCAACCTGGGTGCCAACTTTCAGGGAGCTATGCACATGTACACCAAGATCTCTCTGCTCGTCAACACTACTAAGAATCCTTCCATTAGCCCTATATTCTGTACTCCTGTTACTCTTACCAAAGTGAATCACCTCACACTTCTCCGTCTTAAACTCCATTTGCCACCTCTCGGCCCAGCTCTGCAGCTTATCTATGTCCTTAGTGTCATGGGAACAAGCTGGGGTAAATGCATGGCATTATGAGGATAGGGCCTGGGTGGGATTGTAGTCACCCGAATGGCCTCCTTCTTCACAGTAGGGATTCTATCAACAAAACCTGCAATGCTTTGTTGCAATCCTTAGTCCACACTGCAATAGTTTGAAATTTGTTATGGTCCTGCATGGTGACTGCTGTGGCTCAGTTACTCGTGCACTTGTTCCCAAGTCAGAAGATTGGGGGTTCAAGGCTCACTCTGGAAACTCGAATCCAAAACCTAAGCTGATGTTTCTGTGTGGATTTGATGCTGCCTTTCAGATTAATCGGTTAAGAAACTGCTTCTCTGGTGGATGTAACAATCCCACAGCACGATTTGAAAGAGCGCAAAGGTGTTGTCCCCAGTGGGTCGAAGGGCCTCTTTCTGCACTGTAGTGATTCACTTTTGGCAGGCCTGCTGAGATTTTCCACCCTTCACTCTTTCTGCATTTTTAACTGATGTTTGTTGAAGAGCAAACGCGATAGGACACCGGGGAGAACACCTTTGCACTCTTTCAAATTGTGCTGTGAGATTTTTACATCCACCTGAGAAGCAGTTTCTTAACCATTTAATCCGAAAGACAGCATCAAATCCACACAGGAACATCGGCTTAGGCTTTGGATTCGAGTTTGCAGAGTGAGCCTTGAACCCCCAATCTTCTGACTTGGAGACAAGTGCACTACTAACTGAGCCATGGCAGACTCCATGCAGGGCTGTAACAAATTTCAAACTATTGCAGTGTGGACTAAAGGATTGCAACAAAGTATTGCAGGTTTTGTTGATAGAATCCCTCCTGTGCAGAAGGAGGCCATTCAGCCCATCGAGTTTGCATGTACCACCACACCTATTCTCATAATCTAACACATTTATCCTTCGAAGCCCACTGACAATTTAGCATGGCCAATCCAACTAATGATGTGGAGATGCCAGCGTTGGACTGGGGTGAACACAGTAAGAAGTCTCACAACACCAGGTTAAAGTCCCACAGGTTTATTTGATAGTAAACACCACAAGTTTTCGGAACTCTGTTCCTTCGTCAGGTGAGCAGAAAGAACTTTCCACTCACCTAACGAAGGAACGGTGTTCCGAAAGTTTGTGGTGTTTACCATCAAATAAACCTGTTGGACTTTAACCCGGTGTTGTGAGATTTCTTACAATCCAACTAACCCACACATCTTTGGACTGTGGGAGGAAATCCAAATTGGTGGAAAGGCAAATTGTGCGGAGGGTGGGGAGAGTCTACAGAAGGATCTAGATAGGCTGGGCAAATGGGCCAGGAAATGACAAATGGAATTTAATGTTGGCAAGTGCGAGGTGGTCCACTTTGGTAGGAATAATGGTAGGAAGGATTATTACTTACGTGGAGAAAAACTGCAGCAGGCGACGGTGCAGAGGGACCTCGGGGTCCTTGCGCATGAGTCGCAAAAACCCAGCTTGCAGGTGCAGCAGGTGGTCAGGAAGGCGAATGGGATGCTGGCCTTCATAGCGAGGGGGATTGAATATAAAAGTAGGGAGGTCTTGCTGCAGCTGTATAGGGCGTTGGTGAGGCCGCAGCTGGAGTACTGTGTGCAGTTTTGGGCGCCGTACTTACGCAAGGATATTTTGGCCTTGGAGGGAGTGCAGAGGAGGTTAACTAGGCTGTTGCCGGAGTTGAGGGGGTTGAGCTATGAGGAGAGGCTGAATAGATTGGGCTTGTACTCATTAGAGTTTAGAAGAATGAGGGGAGATCTCATTGAGACGTATAAGATGATGAATGGGATGGATAGGATAGAGGTGGAGAGACTCTTCCCGCTCAGAAAGGATAGTAGGACTAGGGGGCATAGCCTCAAGATAAAGGGGGGGGCAGTTTAGAACAGAGTTGAGGAGGAATTTCTTCACTCAAAGGGTGGTGAATCTCTGGAATTCTCTGCCCGTTGAAGTGGTGGAGGCTGCCTCGCTAAATATTTTTAAGACGCGGGTTGATGGGTTTTTGATGAGAGAGGGGATTAAGGGTTATGGGGAGAGGGCGGGAATGTGGAACTGAGCCACGACAGATCAGCCATGATCTTATTGAATGGCGGGGCAGGCTCGAAGGGCTAGTTGGCCTACTCCTGCTCCTATTTCTTATGTTCTTATGAAACCAGAGCACCTGGAGGAAACCCATGCAGACACAGGGAGAACATGCAGACTCTACGCAGAAAGCAACCCAAGCTGGGAATCGAACTCAGATCCCTAGCACTATGAAGCAGCAGTGCTAACCACTGTGCCACCGTGTTGCCTCCAATGAATGCACAAAGATGGGGTGTTGCATTTGAAAGAGAGACCTGCATTTCTATCGCACGTTTCACAATCGTTGGACACCTGAAAGTGCACTACAGCCGTCAGATTCACTCTTGTAGGGAAGGCAGTGGTGTAACGGTATTTTCACTGGACTAAAAGTCCAGGAATCACCGTTCTTACTCATTTGCTCTGGGGATTCAGGTTCGAATCCTGCCATGGTAGGTGGAGAAATTTTAATTCAAAACAAGTCTAATGATGACGATGAAACCATTGTCAATTGTCATAAAAATGCATCAGGTTCACTGATGTAATTTTGGGAGGAGAACCTGCCATCTTGACTTGGTCTGACCTATATGTGACTCTAGACCCATAACAGTGTTATTGATTCTTAAATGCTCTCTGAAAACGGTCCAGCAAGTCCACAATTCAAGGGCAATTAAGGACGGGCAATAAGTGATGGCCCAAACTGTGACACGCACATCCCCTAAGCGTATTAACGAAACCATTGGAAAGCAGTGCAGAGCAAGCTCCCACAAGTAGCATCATGATAATGACCAGATAATCTGTCTTTGTAATGATTGTTGATAGGTAAATATTGGCCAGGATGTAAGAGATAACTCATCTTCAGCATTGTGCCATGGAGACTTTCGCATTCATTTGAAAGGGCTGACAAAGCCTTGGTTTAAAGTCTCAGCCAAGAGAAAGCACATTCCAACGTGCAGCATTCCCTCAGTATTCCACAAACTGTTAGCCTAATAGAAACATAGAATCCTGCAGTACAGGAGGAGGCCATCCAAGCCCATCGAGTCTGCATCAGCCACAATTTCGCCCAGGCCCTATCACCATAACCCCATGCATTTACCTGAGTGATCCCCCTGACACTAAGGGTCAATTCAACATGGCCAATCCACCTAACCCACACATCTTTGGACTGTGGGAGGAAACCGGAACAACCGGAGAAAACCCACACAGACACAGGGAGAACGAGCAAACTCCACACAGACAGCGTGTTAGCACAGTGGTTAACACAGCTACTTCATAGCGCCAGCAACTCGGGTTCGATTCCCAGCTTGGGTCACTGTCTGTGTGGAGTTTGCACATTCTCCCCATGTCTGCGTGGGTTTCCTCTGGGTGCTCCAGTTTCCTCCCACATTCTGAAAGACGTGCTGGTTAGGTGCACTGACCCAAACAGGTGCCAGAATGTGGCGACTAGGGGAGTTTTGCGGTAACTTCATTGCAGTGTTAATGTAAGCCTTACTTGCGACTAATAAATAAACTTCAGTTTTACAGTCAACCAAGCTGAGAATCGAACCCGGGTCTCTGACGCTGTGAGGCAGCAGTGCTAACCACGGTGCCACCTTGACGTCCATCTTTGCATTCAGGTGCTGGAGTGGGACTGGAACCTGGAATCTCCTGACCCAAGAGGTGAGGGTTCTTCCAAATGGGCTCATACACTACTTGAGACATCACTCGGGTAGTGTTGCCATAGAAACACCTGTAATTCCTCAGTCCAAATCTTCTCAAATCCAGTCGGCCGTCTCCTGAGTTGGTGCGATGAAGCAATCGTACTGAAATTTAGATACTGATTGTGGAGTTTTACGAGCCCGGAGCATGGGTCAGAGAAGGTGCCACAGAGGACGGGTGCAGGAGGAAGGCAGCAATCGGCAGCACTGCAGGTTTGACCTTCTGGTTTCCGAGATCATTCCTCCAGGTGAGTGGGAACTCAAGAGATTGGGACGAATGATGAAGAGCAGGCTAGAATCCCAAGGGAATTAACTGCCTTTAATTCTACAGGGGACATAGCGTATGCCTCAGTTTGATTCAAATTTACCAGTGACGTCTATAAAAAGATGTGCATTTCAAAAGTGATTGATTCAGGCGTGAGTGCTTTGAGGTACTTGAGAGGCACCATTGAGGTTTGTGTGGAACACAAACTCCAACGTAGACCAGTTAGACCCTGGAAATTCCTGCCCAACGTCAATGGACCTTTGCTTGGTCTGCCCCCGCCTGTCATGATTCCCATGGTGGGTGGGACAGGAAAGTTCCACAGTAAAGCCAGTTCCTATTGTAAGTTGTGTGGAAGTCTATCTCATTTTCCTTTTTGTCACAAAAACAAAAGAACGATGCAGCACAGGAACAGGCCCTTCGGCCCTCCAAGCCTGCGCCAATCATCCTATCTGGACCAACCGCCTGTATCCCCCTATTCCCCATCTGTTCATGTGTCTGTCCAGATGATGTACCTGCCTCAACCACCTCGCTTGGCAATGCATCCCGGACCCCCATCACCCTCTGTGTAAAAAGCTTCTCCTGCACATTGCCACTGTGCCTTTCCGGCTTGAACTTGTGCCCCCTTGTAATTGTCATTTCTGCCCTGGGAAAAAGCTTCCAACTCTTCACCCTATCTCTACCTCCATAATTTCATAAACTTCCATCAGGTCGCTCCTCTGCCTCCGTCTTTCTCGGGAGAACAATCCCAATTTATTGAACTTCTCCTCATTGCTAATACTCTCCATACCAGGCAACACCCTGGTAAACCTTTTCTGTCCTCTCTCCAAAGCCTCTACGTCCTTCTGGTAGTGTGGTGACCAGAATTGGGCACAGTATTCCAAATGCGGCTGCACTGACGTTTTATATAACTAATGTAAACCTTACTTCATAATCCGCTTCTCTCTCTTTCATGGAATCATGGAACCATACAGCGTAGGAGGATATTCAGCCTATCGTGCCCATGTCGATCTGTGGATGAAAATATCCAATCATTCCCAGCCAATTAATTGTTCTTTCTCAAAAAAAAAGCAATTATTTTTCAGATATAAATTGAATCCCTTTTTGAAGTTAAGAATCAACCTTTTTTTGTTGTGAATCGCATGTGGAGCTTTTAGAATTTGTTGCTTGAGGGCAGCACGGTAGCACAATGGTTAGCGCTGCTGCCTCACTGTCGGGGGTTGGGTGGGTGTGGGATGGGGGGGGGCAGAATGCAGGGGGTTTGGTGGGGGGGGAGTAAGATGCTCGATCCAAGGCTGCGTCAGGACAGCCAGTTCCTTCCCCGAGTAGCATGAGTTAGGTGTTTGTAACAATACAGCAGTTTTAGCAGTTCAACTTGCTGATGCCTGTCAAACAGCCATGGGATAATTTGAGATCAATTTTTGGATTATTAGTCCATAGCCTTAGGTTGTTTGGCCTGGCTTATCTAACCTTGAACATCCTTGTTCTGTCTGTCGACTGTGTGGCAACATATTCAAAGGGCAGACAGAAAATTTGCGAGGGCAGCAGTATGCAAACTTGTGCGTTTTCTAAGAAAAAACAATGTTTTTAATAAAAAATAATTTAGAAAGCTGGTCCCTTTATCGAAGGGCTGAGCACGATTGCTTAAATTTAATGAGGTTCTTCATTTATTTTGTGGGTTTTCTTTAAAAAATATATCTTTGTCAGTCACCATCTGGTCCTCTATTCATCTCGCTCCACGTCTATTGGTCGCGTTACAACCTGTCATTCAAACAGTTGGATCAGAGAATAAAATAACACAGGTTCTGAAAACTGCCAGCAAAAACCGACAACACAGAAAAGTCTCCGTAGATCAGGCAGCGCCCGTGGAGACGAGGAACTAAAAGGAAAACCTTCATTTATAAGGCGCCTTTCTCATCCCCAGGACGTCCCAAGGTGTCTCACAGCCCATGAAGTACTTGGAATTTTAATTGCTTTGGCAATACGGAAAATGCACCGGTCAAAACTGGCACAGTGGTTAGCACTGCTGCCTCACGGCACCAAGGACCCAGGTTCAATTCCAGGCTCGGGTGGCTGTGTGGAGTTTGCACGTTCTTCACCTGTCTGCATGGGTTTCCTCTGGGTGCACCGGTTTACAATAGTACCCCTGCAGTGCAGAAGGAGGCCATTCGGCCCATCGGGTCTGCACCAACCACAATCCCGCTCAGGCTCTATTCCCGTAACCCCACATAAACATCAGTTAGAAGGATTAGCGGGTAAATATGTAGAGATATGGGGGTAGGGCTGGGTGGGATTGTTGTTGGTGCAGACTCGATGGGCCAAAATGGTCTCTTTCTGCACTGTAGGGTTTCTATGATTCTATGATTTAACCAGCTAATCCCCCTGACACTAGAGTCAACTTAGCGCGGCCAATTAACCTAACCCGCATATCTTTGAACTGTGGGAGGAAACTGGAGCACCCAGAGGAAGCCCACACAGACATGGGGAGAACTTACAAACTCCACACACACAGTGATTCGAGGCCAGAATTAAACCGGGTCCCTGGTGCCGTGAGGCAGGCATGCTAACCCACATTCCAAAGATGTGCGGGTTGGATGGATTGGTCATGCCAAATTGATCTTGTGCCCTGAGAGATTTTTGGTGGAATTGCTAGTAAATCGCTTCTCAATTTGTTGCTGTCTGTGTGGTGTAGGTACAGCCATGGTATTGTTCCAGGTTTTTGGTCAAGCAACAATGAAGGAACACCGATATTGTTCCAACTCAAGACAGTGTTTGCTGCTGAATTATTTTATCTCAAAGGTTCATGAGGCTTTGTAACTCTCTTGCTCAGAGAGGGGCAGGATCTTTGAATGGTTTTTAAGGCAGAGGTAGATAGATTACTGGCTAACAATGAATCAAAGGTTAACAGGGGTAGGCAGGAAAGTGGAGCTGAGGCCACAATCAGATAAGCAATGGTCTTACTGAATGCTGGAATAGGTTCAAGGGACCAAATAGCCTATTCTCCCTTCTAGTTTTCCTCTTTTTGTGTGGTTATGCCACTATCAGGCTTTGTTACTGGTCAGAGCAAATAATATGTGGGCCTCCTCTCTGAACTCAGGAACTGGTGAGCACTTTTCACTCTCTCCCTGGCCACCCAACGCAACCCTCTCTCTCAAACCCCACAGCATATCACTGAGTTGATGTCAGACAATGAATAGCATTCACCAGTTTATAAAGAGGTTCTTCCACTTTCAGGTGCCCACCCTAACTCTGCTGTGTAAAATTATATAAATAGTTATAGTCATCTGTCGGGATTAGTCCAGGTAATTACCAGCCATGAATAATTGAATGTTTTGCCTGACAAAAATCAGATAAATTGAGATCAGTGCAGAACAAACATAACGTAAACTAAGTTGATGTTTTTCTTGGTGGGCCACTGATTTTAAATTATGTTTGGATCAGAATACAAGTGCTTTGATCATCAATTGTCATTAGGCGAGATGGTGTTTGCGTTGTAAGATTGCTGAAATAGAAATCTAGATTTACTTGGGTGGCATGACAGCACAATGGTTAGCAGTGATGCCTCACAGCGCCAAGGACCCCAGCTTGATTCCCGGCTTGGGTCACTTTCTGCGTGGAGTTTGCACATTCTCCCCGTGTCTGCGTGGGTTTCCTCCGGGTGCACCAGTTTCCTTCCACAGTGGTGCGGTGGATTGGCCATGCTAAATTGTGCCTTAGTGTCAGGGAGACTAGCTAGAGTAAATGCATGGATTGTTATGGGGATAGGGCCTGGATGGGATTGTGGTTGGGGCAGACTTGATGGGCCAAATGGCCTCTTTCTGCACTGTAGGATTCTATGATTCTATGATAATTCTCTGGGGGCATGGGTTCAAATGGCATTGAAATAATTCATAGTTTCATAGAATCCCTACAGTGTAGAAGAAGGCCATTCGGCCCATTGAGTTGGCATCGACTCTCCAAAGAGCATCTTACCGAGGCATTATCCCTGTAACGCTACATATTTATCCCACTAATTCCCCCACTAGGGGTCAATTTCATGTGGTCATTTCACCGAACCCACACGTTTTTGGACTGTGGGAGGAAACCCGAGCACCCAAAGGAAACCCACGCAGACACGGGGGAAAGTGCAAATTTCATACAGTCACCCAAGGCCAGAATCGAAAGGGGGTGCCAGGCACTGTGAGGCAGCAATGCCAACCCCATCAAATGTCCTGTAGGGAACGAAATCTGCCATCCTTACCTGGTCTGGCTACATGTGGCTCTAGATCCACAGCGATGTGATTGATTCTTAAATGCCCTCCTGAAATAGCAGTGCAAACCACTCACTTCAAGGGCAATTAAGGATTAGCATTGCCAGTGACTCCCATATCCCATGAAATAATAGAAAAGATGCCAGCAGAGGGATTTATTGCTACATTATGCCAGCATAAGCTCTTCAATACTATCCTGGCAGCCTCAGTATAGATTAGAATAGAATCCCTGTAGTGCAGAAGGAAGCCTTTCAGCCCATTGAGTCTGCACCAACAACAATCCCACACAAGCCCTATCCCTATAATCCCATGTATTTACCCTGCTGATCCCCCTGATACTAAGGGGCAATTTAGCATGGCCAATCATCCTAACCTGCACATCTTTGGATTGTGGGAGGCAACCGGAGCATCCGGAGGAAACCCACACAGACAAGGAAAAGCTCAGGGATTTCAGAGGGTTGTAGGTTGGGAGGAAGAGGCTGAGACCATGGAAGGATTTGAAAGCAAAGATCAGGCTTTTAAAATTTAGGCGTTGCCAGACTGGAAAGTGAAGGTGTGCCCCTCCGTTGAGCCAGTGATCTCCACCAATGCCAGGGCAGTCACCCCAAAACTGGTACAATACCAGTGCCGCCACAAAAAGACCTGGAAGTGGGCCGTTGGTTACCCTAATTGACTGCCTGTCTCCATGGGGTGAGCAGCGACTCTGATCTCTATCTGTTTTTGGGAAAGATCGATGTGGAGATGCCAGCATTGGACTGGGGTAAACACAGTAAGAGGTCTCACAACACCAGGTTAAGTCCAACAGGTTTATTTGGTAGCAAAAGCCACTAGCTTCCAGAGTGCTGCACTTTCATCAGGTGAAGGAACAGAGCTCCGTAAGCTGATGGTATTTACTATAAATATACCTGTTGGACTTTAACCTGATGTTGTGAGACTTCCTACTCTGGGAAAGATCCCCAGAAGTGGCAATGCAGCACAGAGGCATCTTGACATGGTTCCCTGTGAACCTCCCAGCCACCCCCACCTCCAACACTCACTTCAAAGGAGCAGTGAAAATTCAGCCTCTTGCCTTTGCATTATCGCCTCCGCACCCCGCCCCCCCCCTCACCTTTCCGTATTTCGCTCATAAAATGTGCGAATGTTGCAGAGATAGAGGGTGAACAGAAATGTGCGAGGGTCACACACGGCGTAAGTGCATATACAGGATTGAATGTGGAACTGTGTTTAATAATGGAACTTAGATAAGACAAGAGACACAAAGGACCTAACCTGGCGTGTTAAAAAGAATGGGAGATGTTGCATATCTACCTCCTGGCACCCCCCCACCACTCCACACTACTGTGCATCTGAAAGCTAAACCGAGGCAGAGGTGAGGATGGATGTCAGAGGCAGTGTAAGGGAATGAAAGAAGTGACAATAGACAGTTGCAGGATGAGATGCAATTTTCTTTCTTTGCCCTTGGGCAATGGCACAGGAGATTAATTAGTCATGTCAGATTTACAAATATTTCCAAATCCAGGAGAGTTGGTTTCTCTTTGCTTAGGAGGGTCGGTAACCAGAGGACAGAGATTTCAGATAATTGGCTAAAAGGCCGGAGGGGAGATGAAAAGATTCTCTTTCACTCAGTGAGCTCTGAATGCAACTGCCTGAAAGGGAGTAAATTCGTTAGTAACTTTCAAAATAGAATTCGATTCAGATTTAAAGCAGAAACCTTTCTGATTTGATTTGATTTATTATTGTCACAGGTATACAGCATATGGTGAAAAGTATTGTTTCTTGCGTGCTGTACAGACAAAGCATACCACTCATAGTGAAGGAAACGAGAGAGTGCAGAATGTAGTGTTACATTCACAGCTAGGGTGTAGAGAAAGATCAACTTAATATATGGTAGGTCCATTCAAGAGTCTGATGGCAGCAGGGAAGAAGCTGATCTTGAGTCAGTTGATGTGTGACCTCAGACTTTTGTATCTTTTTCCCGGCAGAAGAAGGTGGAAGAGAGAATGTCCGGGGTGTGAGGTGTTGGGCTTTGGGAAAAGAGCAATGAATGGAACTAATTTGGGGGGACCTGTTGATGCCACGGTCTTGTCACTGGACTACCAATCCAAAGACCCAGGGTAATGCTCTAGGGACCCGGGTTCGAATCCCACCATGACAGATGGTAAAATTTGAATTTAATAAAAATCTGTAATTGAAACCATTGTTAGTTGTCGTAAAATCCCACTTAATGTCCTTTAGGGAAGGAAATCTGCCATCCTTACCATTTCTGGGCTGTCCCACAAATGACTCCAGAGCCACAGCGATGTGGTTAACTCAACGCAGTTCAATGAGACTGGGGTGATGTGGGATGGGTAGCAAATGCTGGCCTTGCCAACGGCACCCACATCTCTCGAAAGAATGTTTAAAAAAAAATCTTTCAAACAAATAGCACAGGAGCGACAGGCCAAAATGCACCCTGACCAATGATTCCATTTCTGTCCCTTTCACAACCCAAAACTCTGACTTGTCTCTTCCAATGACTATTCTACTGGCAAAGGTTGGTGATAATTATAATTTAACTGGTTGCTTCTGTTTCCTCCCACAATCTGAAAGACATGCTGGTTAGGTGCGCTAGCTGTGCTAAATTCTCCCTCAGTGTGCTCCAACAGACGCTGGAGTGTGGCGACTTGGGGATTTTCACAGTCACGTCATTGCAGTGAGAATGGGCGGCACGGTGGCACAGTGGTTAGCACTTCTGCCTCACAGTGCCAGGAACTCGGATTTGATTCCCGGCTTGGGTCACAATCTGTGCGGAGTTTGCACGTTCTCCCTGTGTCTGCGTGGGTTTCGCCTGGGTGCTCCGGTTTCTTCCACAGTCTGAAAGACGTGCTGGTTAGGTAGATTGGCCATGTTAATTGTCCCGTAGTGTCAAGGGGTTAATAAGGTAAATACGTGGGGCTACGGGGATAGGGCCTGGGTGGGATTGTTGTCAGTGCAGGCTTGATGGGCTGAATGGCTTTCTTCTACATTGTAAGAATTCTTTGACTCTCACCTGACTGTCTACTGTTTCGGTGTGAGTGAGTTAGTGAATGTAGTCAGGTTCATTTATCATCTCTTCCCACCCACCTTGACTGGATGGAGCTTAGGAGTGTGAACAAGATTTGGGGGAGTTGAGGCTTTCTCATCCTCAGGCATGGAGAAGTCTATTTGTGTTGCCTCTACTGCTATGATCCTCCGAGGTCAATTGCCATCACAGACTGGGGCGCCAACCTGAATCTGACTGCCCCAAGTCACTGTACCTTCGCTACTTTCACCCTTGCACGCCTGTGGCGTACAAAAAGCCCCCTTTGACCGCAGACCGTGACCCGGACTCAGATTAGAGGTTGGGATGGTCGCAGTGCAGAGGTTGCTAGGCAGGAAAGGAACCTCAGGCTGTTTTAACTCCCATATAGTTCAAAGGATAGTTTTCCTCTGGAAACCAGCAGTGCAGTACTGAGATCAGGGTCTGTAGACAGGAGTGAGGAAAGTGACCGAGGATCCTCAGCACCCAGTAGACCGGCTCATTTGCAGAAATTCCAGCGTATACCCAGTGCAGCAAGGGACATATTAAAAATGGATCTGCAGTGACTGAAGGATTTGTTGCAGGCTCTGGAAAGGAGAAGGGGGTTGTTGAGAAAGAAAGGCAAAACACTCTTTCTTTTTGATTTGATTTGATTTATTATTGTCACATACATTAATATACAGTGAAAAGTATTGTTTCTTGCGTGCTATACAGAAAAGCATACTGTTCATAGAGTGCATACGGGAGAAGGAAAGGAGAGAGTGCAGAGTGTAGTGTGACAATCATAGCCAAGGTGTAGGGAAAAATCAATTTAGTGTGAGGTAGGCCCATTTAAAAGTCTGACAGCAGCAGGGAAGAAGCTTTTCTTGAGTCGGTTGGTATGTATCCTCAGACTTTCGTATCATTTTCCTGAGAAAAGAAGGTGGAAGAGAGAATGTCTGGGGTATTTGGAGTTCTTGAGGTCTATGAGGATTCCAGATCAGAGTATGCTTGTTTCGATGCTTACCTTCACCCCTCGTGGAGACTAGATGACCCCTGCCAAGGTTTCTGTAGTGGGCCGGCCTACCTAGTTGTCATGAAGGCCACCTCCTTTAACTTGGGCCTGCAACGGGAGGCTCACCAACTTCAGATTTGGTCAAGTTAAAATGTCATCAAGCAGGAATGATGCAACCTCAGACCTGAGCAACTCAACCTGATCTTAAAACCCCCTCACCCTCGCACCTCTCTCATTGACTGAGGTGTTAACTTCAAGGCCTACCTTTCTGTTACTTCTCTGCACTATCTGCCAATGGATGGGAAGCTTTGGCACAGTTCTACGCATCTCCCCCTTACAATTCACCAAAGTCACCTCACTGCACGGTTTTAGGGAACATCGCGCTCTTGGCTTGGGGCACCCTGGTACAAATCTGTCAATAGGCTCAGGTTGTTCATTAGTGGGTGCAACACAAATCATAGAATCAAAGGATCCCTACAGGGCAGAAGGAGGCCATTCAGCCCATCAAGTCTGCACCAACAACAACATCACCCAAGCTCTACCCTGGTAATCCCACGTATTTGCATCGCTAATCCTCCTGGCACTAAAGTGCAATTTGGCATGGCCAATAAATCTAACCTGCACATTTTTGGATTGTGGGGGAAACAGGAGCACCTGGAGGAAACTCAGGCAGGCACAGGGAAAACATGCAAACGCCACACAGACACCCAAGGCCAGAATCGAACCCAGGACCTTGGTGCTGTGAGGCAGCAGTGCTAACTAATGTGCTGCCCAAATCAAGGCTTTTTTTTTGTTTTGCCAGGGAGGTGCAGCAGGTAATTAAGAAGGTAAATGGAATTTTGTCCTTCATTACTAGAAGGATGGAGTTTAAAAACAGCGAGGTTATGTTGTAGCTGTATAAGGTGCTGGTGAGGCCACACCTGGAGTACTGTGTACAGTTTTGGTCTCCTTACTCGAGAAAGGATATACTGAAACTGGAGGGGGTGCAAAGGAGATTCCAGAGTGGAGAGGGTGGGCTTGTGGAGAGACTGAGTAGACTGGGGCTGTACTCATTGAAATTCAGAAGAATGAGGGGAGATCTTATAGAAACATATAAGATTATGAAGAGGATAGATAAGATAGAAGCAGGGAAGTTGTTTCCACTGGCAGATGAAACTAGAACTAGGGGGGCATAGCCTCAAAATATGGGGGAGCAGATTTAGGACTGAGTTGAGGAGGAACTTCTTCACACAAAGGGTTATGAATCTGTGGAATTCCAGTGAAGCAGTTGCAGGTACCTCGTTGAACGTTTTTAAGGCAAGAAAATGATAAATTTTTGAACAGTAAGGGAATTAAGGATTATGGTGAGTGGGGCGGATAAGTGGAGCTGAGTCCACGGGAAAATCAGTCATGATCTTATAGAATGGCGGAGCAGGCTCGAGGGGCCAGGTGGCCGACTCCTGCTCCTAGTTCTTATGTTCTTATATTAAGTGTGTTTGTATTTGGCGTTCTGTCTTGCATTGGAGCAAAGAGCTTACTCAATGGAAAAACAGAAAATAGAGGGTCAGGCAGTGGCCCGGTCTGAATTAATCAGCTCCATTTTCTATCCACAACGCCTTCCAGTTCACTGCCGGTGTCAGTGCGAATGGAGGATGCACTCGGGGGATCAGGCAGCGTTTGAACATTGGTTGATGAGTTGCACTCCAGATTGAGGGAGCTCGCCCTCCCCATGCTCCAGTGCCATTAGACCTCTGCTGAGTAAGTAAAGCCAGGGGAGATGAAGCTATTTGCTCTTGTTTGTTGTCACTGCAGAGAAGCCTTTCCAAGCAAAAGGAGGCGCCGTTATAAAGCCATCAGAGTAATTCCTGATGCTGCAGGAGTGCCCCAGTAATTGAGACACAACATTGGAGCGGAAAGAGAGGAAAATGAGGACAGAAATTGTGGACTTAATGAGAAGAACATGAGTGGAAATCTGAATGTGGTTATAAAATAGCAGCCAATAGGCCTATGATTTACAACAGGCAATAAGTCTATGTTTAGGTACACAATGCAAGACTTACATAACACTAATAGCTTTGATTTATTTCCACAGTTTTCTCTTGATTGGCCTCAACTGAAATTTCCCAATTTCTGTGCACTGTCATCTGTGCGTGAACTCACCAGAGACTTCCTGCTTCGGAATGCAGTTCAGTGAGAAACTGCTTTAGATTGAAGTCCCGCTGAGGATTTATTTTTCTTCACTAACAGTAGCTGTTAGAAGTCTTTATCATCTATTGATGCAGATGCACGGCACAGTGACAGATTAGTTAGCACTGCTGTATCACAGCGTCGGGGACCCGGGTTCGATTCCAGGCTCGGGTAATTGTCTGCGTGGAGTTGACACATTATTCCCGTTTCTGCATGCGTTTCCTCCGGGTGCTCTGGTCTTCGCCCACAGCCCAAAGATGTGTGAATTAGGTGGGTTGGCCATGCTAGAATTGTCACTTAGTGTCCCAAGATGTGCAGGTCAGGAGGATTCACAGGGTTATTATGTGGGGTAACAGGGATAAGGCTGGGTAAAATGCCCTGTCAGAGA
Organism: Carcharhinus amblyrhynchos; assembly: GCF_965287045.1. Taxonomy (NCBI): domain Eukaryota; kingdom Metazoa; phylum Chordata; class Chondrichthyes; order Carcharhiniformes; family Carcharhinidae; genus Carcharhinus; species Carcharhinus amblyrhynchos. The sequence goes on along the minus strand of NC_137332.1, from coordinate 8,184,802 downwards.
GTCAGTGCAGACTCAATGGGTGAAAGTGGGCAGCATGGTGGCACAGTGGTTAAACTGCTCCTTCACAGTGCCAGGACCCAGGTTTGATTGTGAAATTTGTACATTCTCTCCATGCCAGCAGAGGGAAGTTATGTGTGGAACCGGAAGAGATTGGAGAGGCATTGAACCAATATTTCTCTTCGGTGTTCACGCAGGGGGACAAGAATATAGCTGAGGAGGACACTGGGTTGCAGGGGAGTAGAATAGACAGTATTACAGTTGATAAGGAGGATGTGCTGGATATTCTTGAGGGATTGAAGATAGATAAGTCCCCTGGTCCGGATGGGACTTACCCTAGGATTCTCTGGGAGGCAAGAGAAGTGATTGCAGAGCCTCTGGCTCTGATCTTCAGGTCGTCGTTGGCCTCTGGTATAGTACCGGAAGATTGGAGGTTAGCGAATGTTGTCCCATTGTTTAAGAAGGGGAACAGAGACTTCCCCGGGAATTATAGACCGGTGAGTCTCACTTCTGTTGTGGGCAAGGTTTTAGAAAAAATTATTAGGGATAGGATTTATAGTTATTTGGAGAGTAATGAATTGATTGGAGATAGTCAGCATGGTTTTGTAGCGGGTAGGTCGTGCCTTACTAACCTTATTGAGTTTTTTGAAAAAGTGACCAAAGAGGTGGATGGGGGTAAGGCAGTTGACGTGGTATATATGGATTTTAGTAAGGCGTTTGATAAGGTTCACCATGGTAGGCTTCTGCAGAAAATGCAGATGTATGGGATTGAGGGTAATCTAGGAAATTGGATCAGGAATTGGCTAGCAGATAGGAGACAGAGGGTGGTGGTTGATGGTAAATATTCATCATGGAGTTCGGTTACGAGTGGTGTGCTGCAGGGATCTGTTTTGGGGCCACTGCCGTTTGTAATTTTTATTAATGATCTGGATGAGGGTATAGTTGGGTGGATTAGTAAATTTGCTGATGACACCAAAGTCGGAGGTGTGGTAGATTGTGAGGAAGGGTGTCATAGTTTGCAGGAAGACTTGGACAGGTTGCAGAGCTGGGCCGAGAGGTGGCGGATGGAGTTTAATGCGGAGAAGTGTGAGGTAATTCACTTTGGTAGGAATAACAGATGTGTTGCGTATAGGGCTAACGGGAGGACTTTGAATAGTGTGGATGAACAGAGGGATCTAGGTGTACATGTACATAGATCCCTGAAAGTTGGGAATCAAGTAGATAGGGTTGTTAAGAAGGCATACGGTGTCTTGGCGTTTATTGGTAGGGGGATTGAATTTAGGAGTCGCAGCGTCATGTTGCAACTGTACACAACTCTGGTGCGGCCGCACTTGGAGTACTGTGTGCAGTTCTGGTCCCCACATTACAGGAAGGATGTGGAGGCTTTGGAGAGGGTGCAGAGGAGGTTTACCAGGATGTTGCCTGGTATGGAGGGGAGGTCCTATGAGGAGAGACTGAGGGATTTGGGGTTGTTTTCGCTGGAAAGAAGGCGGCTAAGAGGGGATCTTATTGAAACATATAAGATGATTAGAGGTTTAGATAGGGTGGACAGTGATAGCCTTTTTCCTCGGATGGAGAAAGCTAGCACGAGGGGGCATGGCTTTAAATTAAGGGGGGGTAGTTATAGGACGGATGTCAGGGGTAGTTTCTTTACCCAGAGGGTGGTGAGGGATTGGAATGCCCTGCCTGCTGCGGTTGTAAATGCGCCTAGTTTGGGGGCGTTTAAGAGATCCGTGGATAGGTTTATGGACGAAAAGGGATTGGTTTAGGTTAGTGGGTCATTGTTTTTTAACTGGTCGGCGCAACATCGTGGGCCGAAGGGCCTGTTCTGCGCTGTAATGTTCTATGTTCTATGTTCTATGCCTGCGTGGGTTTCCTCCAGGTGATCCGGTTTCCTCCCACAGTCCAAAAATGTGCGGGTTACATGGATTGGCCATGCTAAATTGCCTCTTAGTATTGGGGGGGATTGTCAGATGTGTAACGGAGATAAGGACTGGATGGGATGGTTATCGGAGCAGGCTTGATGGGCCAAATGGCCCTTCTTCTACACAGTAGGGATTCTATGATTCTATGATGCTGGATCACGGGTTAACAACAAGAGTCTGGAAGCTACCTTCTTTCAGACCCTCTTTAAATTAATTGTAGAATGAGTTGTGCTGGGGTTTGACAGAGTGTAAGGTTGAAAACCAGTACGCACTCACTGCATCACTGAAAGTAATTCTTTCTTCACTTCATATTTTCTGCTGTCAAATTTTTATTCACAAAAAGATAAACCTTACAGGAATAAAAAAGGTGAAGACAGCCATTCATGTTCCATTGGCTGCGCTGATCCTGAGATAACCTTTTCTGCCTCTGAGGGAGGAAGTCAAGCAACTGGTGACACACAGAAATGTCCAGTCCTTTGGCTTATCAGAAATCACTGCAAGGAAAAGCTTGCCATCTACACACCTTTCATGAAAGCAAGTTGCTGCAGATGCTGGAACCTGCAACCAAAACAGAAAATGCTGGAAAATCTCAGCAGGTCTGGCAGCATCTGAGGAGGGAGAATAGAGGCGATGTTTTGGGTCTGGATGGCCCATGGTCAGAGCTGAAACGATAGCTCTGTTTTCTCTCTTCACAGATGCTGTCAGATCGGCTGAGATTTTCCAGCATCTTCTGTTTTGGTAACACTTTTTATAGCCCCAGCAGGACATTAGAAAACACTCAAAAGCTGGTGGAGTATTTCCCCAATGTAGTCACTGTCGTAACGTGGCAGCCAACTTGGACACAGCAGCTCCTAGAGATAACAGTGCGATTTAATAATATTGCTCCTGGGTGAGAAGTTCAGCAACAAATCTCACAACACCAGGTTAAAGTCCAACAGGTTTATTTGGCAGCACAAGCCCACTAGCTTTCGGAGCGCTGCTCCTTCATCAGGTGAATGTGATTTCAGTTCACAAACAGGGCATATAACTCGATTTACAAAATAATTATTGGAATGCGAGTCTTTACAGGTAATCAAGTCTCAAAGGTACAGACAATGTGAGTGGAGAGAGGGTTAAGCACAAGTTAAAGAGATGTGTATTGTCTCCAGCCAGGGCAGTTAGTGAGATTTCGTAAGCCCAGGTAAGTCGTGGGGGTTACAGACGCTGTGACATGAACACAAGATCCCGGTTGACGCCGTCCTCATGTGTGCGGAAATTGGCTATCTGTCTCTGCTCAGCGACTCTGCATTGTCATGTGTCATGAAGGCCACATTGGAGAACGCTTACCCAAAGATCAGAGGCTGAATGCCCGTGGCCGCTGAAGTGTTCGCCAACAGGAAGAGAACACTTCACGATCGAGCGGTGTTCATTCATCCGTTGTCGTAGCATCTGCATGGTCTCCCCTATGTACCATACCATTTCCTGCAGCATATCAGGTAGACAACATTGGCCGAGTTGCAAGTGTGTGTACCGAGTACCTGTGGACGGTGTTCTCACATGAGATGATGGCATTCGGGCCGATGATCCAGCACATCTTGCAGAGGTTGCTGTGGCAGGGTTGTGTGGTGTCGTGGTCACTGTTCTCCTGAAGGCTGGGTAGTTTGCTGCAGACAATGGCCTGTTTGAGGTTATGCAGTTGTTTGAAGGCAAGAAGTGGGGGAATGAGGATGGCCTTGGCGAAATGTTCGTCTTCATCAATGACATGTTGGAGACTCCGGAGAAGATGTCGTAGCTTCTCCGCACCAGGGAAGAACTGGATGACGAAGGATACTGTGTCCGCCATGTCCCGTTTGTCTTCTGAGGAGGTCAGTGCGGTTTTTTGCTGTGATGTGTCGGAACTGTCGATCGATGAGTCAAGTTGCCATATCCTGTGCTCGTGAAGGCAACTTTCAGCGTCTGGAGGTGTCTGTTGCGATCCTCCTCACCTGAGCAGGTCCTGTGTATACGGAGTGCTTGTCCGTAGGGAATGGTTTCTTTAATGTGTTTAGGGTGGAAGCTGGAGAAGTGGAGCATCGTGAGGTTATCGTGCAGTACAGTGAAGTGCTGAGGTGACCATCCTTGATGGAGATGCGTGTGTCCAAGAATGCAACCAATTCGGAGAGTAATCCAGAGTGAGTCTGATGGTGGGATGGAACTTGTTGATGTCATCATATAGTTGTTTCAGTGAGACTTCTTACTGTGTTTACCCCAGTCCAACGCCAGCATCTTCACATCAATGTTGGTCAGGACACCAGGAGAGCCCTTTAAACTGTGCTCAAACATTTCTTACATCCCCTAAGAGAGCAAACAGGACTTTGGTCACTGATCCAATAGTGCAGCACTCCCTCAAGTAGCACACTGGAGTGTCAACCTATATTGTCTACTCATTTTGATTTTTGATTTGATTTGATTTATTAATGTCACATTTATTAGAATACAGCAAAAAGCATTGTTTCTTGCACGCTATAGAGACAAATCATACTGTTCATGGAGAAGGAAAGGAGAAAGTGCAGAATGTAATGTTACAGTCACGGCCAGAGTGTAGAGAAAGACCAACTTAGTGCAAAAAAGGTCCATTCAAAAGTCTTCCCTGGCAGCAGGGAAGAAACTGCTCTTGAGTCGATTGGTACGTGACCTCAGATTTTTTATCTTTTTCCCGAAGGAAGAAGGTGGAAGAGAGAATATCCGTGATGTGCGGGGTTCTTAATAATGCTGCTTTGTCGAGGCAACGGGAAGCGTAGACAGAGTCAATGGATGGGAGGTTGGTTTGCGTGATGGATTGGGCAACCTTTTGTAGTTTCTTGCGGCCTTAATGAGAGCAGGAGCCATACCAAGCTGTGATACAACCAGAAAGAATGCTTTCTGTGGTGCATCTGTAAAGGTTGGTGAGAGTCGTAGCTGACATGCCAAATTTCCTTACTGTTCTGAGAAAGTAGAGGCGTTGGTGGGCTTTCTTAACTATAGTGTTGGCATGGGGGGACCAGGACAGTTTGTTGGTGGTCTGGACACCTACAAGCTATCTGGAGTGAGAGCTTGAACCCATGACTGTCTGACTCCAGATAAGAGACTTATGCCATTGAATCGAAATCGATATTTTTGCTGGTTGACTTCCCTACTATGCTCGATTGAAGTCAAACTACGTTTCAAGGAACAAGGCTAATGAGAGAACACACACTGTACCAAATTGCACAAGATATCTGTCACCTCATTTGTGTGTGTGTGAATATTGCAATTAAGCTCATTTATACTGTCCTTTCCCCAGAGTATAACAAATTCCCTTCTGCTAGTCATTGGGTGGGATTTCCTGGCTGTTCCCGCTAATGGGATCTTCTGGGTCTGTCGATGGCAGCCTCTCCCGCCGGTCCTGCACCCCGCCTTGGGTTCCTGGGCAGCAGAGGGTCCAATCAACCCCATTGACCATGGCAGGACTGGAAAATCCTGCTGCCAACAAGTGGTGGGCCATATTCACCACCACAAAAAATGCCACGGGGGGAGCGCAAAGTCCCATTCCTTATTGAATCTGTGTCCCCTACCCTTACAGGCATTGCATTCCAGTGCACACCTGTACTATGTGTTTGTTTTCTCCTGCTGCCTCTGGTTCTTTTGTCTATTCTCTTAAATTTGTGTTGTCACTGTCTTTCTGTCACTGACGACAGTACATGAGGAGAAACATGCCAGAAACAGTTTCTTCCTATTTGCTGCTAAACAATTCAAGACTTCGAACACTTTGAATAAATTTCCCATTAAACTTCTCTGCTTTAAGGAGAGTGACACAGTTTCTCTACTCTCACCTGTATCTGAAGTATTCGAGAACCAAAGTCTCTGCTCCCTGGTGTCTGCTCTGGTAAACCTCCTCTCCACCCTCTCCAAGGCCTTGACCGCCTTTCTAAATGTAGAGCCCAGAATTGGCCACAACTCTCCACCTGGGGCCGAGGCAATGTTTTATAGAGTTTGAACACGCTTCTTGACATGTGGCCCATTTATTAGCCAACACAGATGGCAGTGTGAATGCCAACATGGCACATTGAAATGGAAGAAAATGAGCATGCCTGCGCAGTTACAAAAGAATGGAAAGTTGGCAGAGTGCCCTCTGTTTCCCTCTGTGATGGCATGCCAAGTTTACAGTGAGGAGCAATAAAGATCATTATGACATTTGATTGGAACACTGTCAAACATCTGCAGCGTTACCTTGAGTGAGGTGAAAAATGTTTCCCCTACCTGGTCTCATGTCCTGCCACTCAGACAGTATTGATACAGGGTCGTCACCTCTGCCATGGATGGACGGTGGTGTGATCCACTGAACCATAGAGTTGTGCCAAAGGGTCATTTTGTAGGAGTATAAGTATTACTCACCGAGTGGTCCTTCTGTACCCAATGGCAATGAAGTAGATCCCATTTCGGTGACAGGATGGGAGACAGGAGTATTTCAATGACAGTAGGGATGATGGCACAAGGCAAAGTTCATGGCGACTGGAACCAGTAAAGAAACAAAAGATGGAGGTGCCCGAAGAGATGAGAGTTGAGGTGGTGATCTGAAGTTGTTGAAGTCGTAATGTTGTGGAGTTTATAAAGTTGTGAAGAGGTGACTGAAATTTGAGGTGTTCCTTGTCGGGAGGCCAAGGACAGAAAGGTGAGTCTCAGCATGGGACTGAAGAGTGAAATGGCAACTGGCTGAAAGCTCAGGTTCTTGATTGTGAACTGAACAGAGTTATTCAGCTGAGTAATCACCCAGTTTGTGACTGATTTCTCTCTCTCCCTTTCTCTGTCAAAGTGAGTTCAACTACTAAGATGGAGTGCTTGATGTCACTGGATGACACGGCATGGCAGGTTTGATGGGCTGAAGGGCCCACTCCTGCTCATTTTGCATGATCCCATGATGTTTGAGCCATTTAATCTATGCAATGTGATTGCCAACGACATCATTACACAGTGCAAAACAAATTTGAAAGTCGGCACAAGGTTGTCTCACTGCACCAGGGACCTGGGTTCGATTCCCAGCTTGGGTCACTGTCTGTGTGGAGTTTGCACGTCCTCCCTGGGTCTGCGTGGGTTTCCCCCAGGTGCTCTGGTTTCCTCCCACGCTACAAAGATGTGCGGGTTAGGTGGATTGACCAATAGTGTCAGAGAGATTGGTAGAGTAAATATTTGGGTTATGGTGATAGGGTCTGGTGGGATTGTTGTCAGTGCAGGCTTGATGGGCCAAATGGCCTCCTTCTGCACTGTAGGGATTCTATGGTTTCATGAGAATGTAACAAAATACAATATTGATGCACAATCAAGATGTCATGCTCTGTGACGTGTTTCTGACATTGAGCGTTAATATTCTGTCAAAAATGCTATCCGGACACGTCAAAAAGTCCGTCTCAAGAAGTTGATCCCATTCAGTGAAGATAGAGAGAACAATTACAGAGGATTCCAGGAATCAACCTTCTTGAGCCTCTCTCAAGTAAACCTTGACTGGGCCACTATTTGAAGACTATTTAGATAAGGGCATTTAGACAGTTACATGGATAAAATGGGTATCGAGGGATATGGGTCAAACACAGGCAATTAGACTTGCTTAGTGGTTAAAAAAAAACAGTAGCATGCACAAGTTGGGCCAAATCTCCTGTTTCCATTCTGTAAACCTTTATGACTGTATGACTCTATGAGACCACGTTAAGTGTTACTCCATCTGAACTTCCAGAGAAGAAAAATGAGGTATCATTTAACTTCTCATATGACGCACAGATAGTTACACTTCAGATCTGAAGCATTAGCGGAAAAGTGACAGGGTACTGAATGAGACATATGAAATGTCACGCAGGTTCACTCTTTATTAGTTTATTTGTGGGCAATCATCAGACACTACACAAGAGTGCTTTATGAATTTTGGCAATTTTTGATATCCGTTATTGTTTTGGCACTAGTTTTGATTTAACATCACTTTAGGGGTTGCTATTGATATAAGCTGTAGCAGGTGAGTGCAAATGATTGATCAATGCTCAGCCGCAATATCTGTTCCCCAGTCACTGACTCAATCTCTCCACCAGGCTATTGACTGAGGCTGAAGCACATCGCTTGCAACCTTGGTGCCTTGTTTGAACTTGAACAGAGCTGCCAACCCCATACCCACTCCATCAAAACTGCCAACTCCTAGCTTCAAAGCAGCTGTCTCTACCCCATCTCAGCTCATCTGCTGTCAAATCCTCACTCATGCCATTTTTTATCTTTAGATAACTACTGCAATGCTCTCCAACTCACCTGTTACCTCCCATTGTACACCTTCTGCAAACTTGAGCTCAGACGAGACTCCCTTAAGTCTGAAGTGGACTAGCCATATTAATACAATGAACACAAGAGCAGTTAGAGACTAGGAAACATGTAACTCAACTCCTGACTCCCCAAACCTGTCCGTCATCTACAAGGTACAAATCAGGAGTGTTACGCAACACTCTCCATTTGCCTGGATGGGTGCAGCTCCAACAACATTCAAAAAACTCAATACAGCGCCCAGGGCCATGGTTCAATTCCCGGCTTGGCTCACTGTTTGTGCAAAGTTGGCACATTCTCCTCGTGTCTGCATGGGTTCCCTCCGGGCGCTCCGGTTTCCTCCCACAGTCTGAAAGACCTGCTGGTTGGGGGAATTGGCCGTGCTAGAATGTACCTCTGTGTTACCTGAATGGGCGCCGGAGTGCGGCAACTAGAGGATTTTCACTGTAACTTCATTGCAGTGTTAAGGTAAGGCTACGTAATAAATAAAACTTAGGAACACCACCACCTGGAGGTTGCCCTCCAAGCCACTCACCATCCTGACTTGGAAATACATCACCATTCCTTCGCTGCCACTGGGACAAAGTGCTCGAACTCCCAATCAGCACTGTGAGTGTACCGACACCACAGGGACTGCAGCGGTTCAAGAAGGCAGCTCACCTTTCACTTTCTCAAGGGAAATTAGGGATGGGCAACAAATATTGTCTTAGCCAGTGATCCCCGTGAATGGATTTTTAAAAAGCTGTCCCATTCTCCCATAGCCATTGTGCTTGCATTGTCACTGACAGTGCAGTTGACAGCCCTGTCATCGCAAGCCTGTTTTCAAATGTGTCACCACAGGGATTCAGCGCAGGCAAAGGATTAAATACAACAACTGGAGCCGCACAGTAATTAATGATAGTAATTTACATTCCTTCGTGGGACAATCTATTCTCAAGCAATTTATTTGTTTCCTACACAGAATAGGTATGCTGAAAAATCATTTGATCTGTTAAGTAACTATTGCCTTCCTGTGCAAAATCGACTAATTACCAATGGAACACAATGAAACTTAGCAAGGATAAATGGAACTGATAAACCATTAAGAATCACTGGTCAGGCTTCAACTGCAACATCCCGTTCAGTTCTGGTGACAACAAACAGGATTTTCACCTAACATGGAGGCGATTATAGAGATGCATGAGCCCTCAAAAATGTGTGACATGGTCAGACTCCCAGCTTACTAGCAATATGCTGCCCCAGGACTGCACTCCTGGAGACAAGATCAGGGTTGTACCCTATTGGAGAGGGAGTGGCATCGTGGTCACGGGACTAGTTATCAGAATCTCTGGGGACATGGGTTCAGATCAGCTAATGGAACTGAAATTCAAAGAATGAATCTGGAATTGCAAGGTAGTCTCAGGAATGGTGACCGTTAACCTACCATCAATTGTATTAACAACCCATCTGGTTCATTAATGCCCTTAAACAAAGGAAATCTGCCATCTCGACCTGGTCTGGCCTACGTGTGATTCCAGGCCCATATCAATGTGACCGACTCTTCAATGCCCTCTGAAATGGCCCAGCAAGCCATCCATTTCTATCAAACCACGATGAAATTGGAAAGGAATGTAATCAGACAGACCACCCAGCTCAACCTCAATGTTTGGCTCAAAGGAAGGTGGTTGCAGTGATTGGAGGTCAATCATCACATCTCCAGGACATCAGAATAGGAGTTAGAATAGAAAAGAATAGAATCCCTACAGTGCAGTAAGAGGCCATTCGTCCCACTGACCACAATCGCACCCAGGCCCAATTCCGGTAACCCCACATATTTACCCTGCTAATCCCCTGACACGAGGGTTAATTTAGCCTGGCCAATCAACCTAACCCACATACCTTTGGACTATGGGAGGAAACTCGAGCACCTGGAGGAAACCCACGCAGACAAGCAGAAAATGTGCAAACTCCACACAGACAGTAACCCAAGGCTGGAATTGAATCGGGTCCCTGGCTCCATGAGGTAGCAGTGCTAATCGCTGTGCCATTGTACCCAGTAAGAAGTCTCACAATACCAGGTTAAAGCCCAACCAGTTTATTTGATAGTAATCCCAAAGCTTTTGGAAACACTGTTCCTCTGTCAGATGTACGGAAGGTTCTGAGCAGAGAAGGGCTTTAAGAGTTTTCCCTTCACACCCGCCACCAGAATTGGGGCGCGCGAGGGGTGGAGCATGGAAAGATCCATTGACCTCGGGCAGGATTTTACAGTTCCAGGATGAGTGAGACTGGAAAATTCTGTCCTAAATTCTGCATCCTCTCCTTTCCTTCTCCCCTATGTACTCTATGAATGGTATGCTTTGTCTGTATAGATCTCATGAAACAATACTTTTCACTGGGGAGGCAATAACTAGTGGTATTGCCTCTAGATTATTAATCCAGAAACTCAGCTAAGGTCCTGGGGACTCATGTTCAAATCCTGTCACAGCAGATGGTAGAATTTGAAATCAAAAAAAAAATCTGGAATTAAGAATCTACTTATCATGAAACCATTGTCAGAAAAGCCTACTGGATCACTAATGTCCTTTGGGGAAGGAAATCTGCCATCCTTACCCGGTCTGGCCTACATGTGGCTCCAGAGCCATAGCAATGTGGTTGACTCTTAACTGCCCTCGGACAACTAGGGGTGGGCAATAAATGCTGGCCAGCCAGCGACGCCCATGTCCCACAAATGAATGAAAAGAAACTGTATGCCAATACATGTGACAATAATAAATCAAACCAAATCAGCTGGCCAAAAGAGTAAGCCATTAAATAAAAATCCCTCTCTGCATCACTTCAAACTCAATATAACATGGTGATGTTTGTGTTTGTCTCACTGCTGACACAAGGATGTCCCTCTTTTTATATTCATGTCAACCATTGGAGACAGGTTGTGTGTCACAATTGTAGCACTGTGTTATCTGGCAACAACACAAAATTCTAGTTGAGGGACACAATAATTCTACATGAAACATTGATGAGTTCACACTTCAAACGTTATGTTCAGAATTTATTCATCTAACTTCCAAAATGATATAATGGAAACATTCAAGAGGCAGTGAGAGAGGGAGGGAGAGAGAGCGAGAGAAAGCAACAAAGTGAAATGCTCAGCCTTTTATCATTGACACAATGGAAGCAGGATAAGTGGGAAAAATTATTCCAGAGTGCGACGAGATTGAATTTGTTTTCATAATGCGTTTTCTGATGGCCGAGCGTTCAAGGCACTTGAGAAGGAGTGGTGGACGCTGAGAAAGTGGTGGGATAGTGGGTGGAACAGGGGGCCACAGGCAATGAGGTAAGCTTCAGAGAGGCTTTTACTGGGGGAGAGATATTACGTATGCCCCTGTGGTCTAAAGGGCACTCATTCACAGTCATGTCTAACCCTGCTCAGCAGGGTCTCACATTGGGTGGACATAATAGCCGGGGGGGGGAGGGGGTCACCTCTTAGAGAGGCAGTCCAATCCCAACTTATTATGTATGTATACATATACACATATATATATATATATACACTATATATATATGTACATTAATTACAGTAGCAGAATAAAATAATGCAGAGAGATCATTCCAGACACATTGGCCAGAATTTTGCCGTCCCGCCCGCCACAAGAGTTAGAGTGGGTGAGGGGCGGACCAGGAAAAGGTCCACTGACCTCGGACAGGACCTCCTGGTTTTGGAGCAAGCTAGGCCGGAAAATCCCGCCCATTGTAGCTGAATATCAAACCGCTATTGGTAATCTGAAACCACGCATGATATAGGGCTAAATCTGACTCTTGCATATTAAAGCCTTATTTCCAATCTTCGTCTTCTCTCCTCACGACTGTGTCATCACCTCGTAGATCCCAGTTCATCATTTCATCTCAAATCCCTCAAGTCAACTTTCCATCCCCTGTATCAGGCTCAAGTCTGACTTCCCAAACTCAATGTTCCTCAGCTAAGCTTCTGACTCCACAACATTTCCATGAACACTTCTTTTAACCCCTTCAACATCATCGACCCATTTCCTTTCATCTAATGTTAAAATACAAACACCTTTATCAACAAACTCAACTCCTGAAGTGCTTTCTGAATTAGTCGCCCCACCCACTACAATCTGTAGACTTCAGTTCATCCAACATTTTATTAAACTGACCTGCACTGTTTCCCATTCTCCCAAGTTTCAAATTTCACACCCTAATCCTTCTCCTGTAAAGCCATTTGTGGCCTTACTCAGAATCACAGAATATTACTGTGTGGGAGAGGCCCTTCGGTCCATCCAGTCTGCACTGACAGATGAAAGGCCTGACCTATCCACCTAATCTCACTTGCCAGCACTTGACCCAAAACCTTTGAATGTTATGGCGTGCCAAGTACTCATCTAGGTACTTTTTAAAGGATATGAGGCATCCCACATCCACCACCCTCCTAGACAGTGCATTCCAGACCATCACCGTCCTCTTGGTTTTTCCTCAAAGCCCCCTAAACCTCCCACCCTTCACTTTTAACTTGTGTCCCCTCGTAACTAAACTTTTAACTGGGGCAACAGCTGCTCCCTATCCACCCTGTCCATGCCCTTCATAATCTTGAACACCTCAAACACATTGCTCCCCCCCCCAGTCTTCTCTACTCCAGAGAAAACAACTCAAGCCTACCCAACCTCTCTTTATAACTTAAATGCTTCAACATTCTGGTGAATCTCCAATGCATCCCTTCCAAAGCGATTACATCCTTGCTATAACGTGGTGACCAGAACTGCACACAGTAATCCACTGTCTCACCAAAGTTCTATACAACTCCATCATGACCTCTCTGTTTTTGTAATCTATGCCTCGATTGATAAAGGCAAGGATTCCATATGTCCTTTTCACCAACCTATTAACCTGCCTTTCTGCCTTCAGAGACCTATGGACAAATATGCCAAGGTCTCTTTATTCTAAAGAACTTCCCAGTGTCAGACCTTTCATTGTATACTTCTATCTCTCTATGCTCCACCAATATGGGGTAGAGGTAGAGAGATTCTTCCCACTTAGAAAGGATAGCAGGACTAGAGGGCACAGCCTCAAGATAAGGGTGGGGCTGTTTAGATCAGAGTTGAGGACGAACTTCTTTACTCAAAGGGTGGTGAATCTCTGGAATTCTCTGCCCGTTGAAGTGTTGGAGGCTACCTCGCTGAATATATTTAAGTCACGGGTAGATAGGTTTCTGATAGACAGGGGAATTAAGGGTTATTAGGAGAAAGCGGGAAAGTAGAACTGACCCACTTCAGATCAGCCATGATCTTATTGAATGGCGGGGCAGGCTCGAAGGGCTAGATGGCCTACTCCTGCTCCTATTTCTTATGTCCTTATGTTCTTATGTTCTTAATGAGTAAACCAGAGGCCCAGGCTAATGCTCTGGGATCACAGGTTCAAATCCCACCATGGCATCTGATGAATCGTAATTAATAAAAACTGGAATTATAATTTTTATGTAAGTATGTCCCTCTGGACTAAAGATGTATAAAGAATCACGGATGGACATGGTAATTCGAACAATGGGAGTTCTTTATTAAAGGCCTGCACTGATTCACAGTCAGGTCTAAGACTGACCAGCAAGGATCCCACACTGGAAGAAGTTATTTGCCAGGGGTCACCTGTTCCACACTCTTAGGGGTAGTCCACACTCCAAAACCCAACATACAACATATATACATACGTCACATAAAGTTAGTCATGTTCATAGTGACCGTGACAACTGTAGTTACACGGTCACCAGTTTTGTATGAACGCATCTTGTTCTTACAAGTGTCCTTTCAGGAAGGAAATTCTTGCCTAGCCTGACTGACATGTGACTCCAGACCTATAGCAATGTGGTTGACTTTTGACTGCCCTCTGAATTGCTAAGTAAGCCACTTAGTTCAAAGGCAGTTAATGTTGGACAATAAATGCTGGCTTGGTCAGTGGCTTCCATATCCCTGAAAGAATAAAAAATACCCTCTCCACTGATTACCTTCCTCCTTGCTGTGAAGTTGAGTGGTCAGCAGTGATTCAGTAGGTAGCACACTAATGTGACATAACATTCGAAATACCATTTGTGCCACAGAACTGCCAGACAATGACCATCTCCAATAAGGGAGGATCTAACTAACAATCACCCCTTGACAGTCCATAGCACTACCATCTCTTAATCCACCACCATTAATATCTAATGGGTTACCATTGACCAGAAACTGAACTGGACTAGCCATGTAAATGCTGTGGCTACCAGAGAAGGTCAGAGACTGGGAATCCTGCGATGACTAACTAATCTCCTGACTTCCCAAAGCCTGTCCACCATTTATAAGGCACAAATCAAGAATGTAATGGAATACTCTCCATTTGCTTGGATGGGTGAAGCTCCAACAACGCTCAAGAACCTTGACACATTCCAGGACAAAACAGCTCACTTGATTGTTACCCTTTCAACAAACATTCAATACATCCACCGCCAACAGTGCCAGCAGTGTGTACCATCTATAAGATGCACTGCGGGAACTCACCAAGGCCCCTCAGGCAACTAGGGATGGGCAAAAAAATGCTGGCCGAGCCAGCAATGCCCACATCTCAGAAACAAGTTTTAAAAAGCTCAGGTCTGAATTACAAGTTTGTGGTTTCAAGTCCCCCTCCTGCACCAAAATTAAGAGCAGCAATGAGTGTGCTGTGCTGTCAGAGGTGCTGTCTTTCTCATGAGATGACAAACCAAGGCCTCTCTCTTTCTGTGTGGATGTTGACGATCCCATGGCACCACTGTAATATAAAGCAGGGAATCCCCAGTGTTTTGACCAATACTTATCCATCAATCAACGTCACCAAAGTAGTTTATCTGGTCATTGTCACATTATTGATGGTGGAAGTTTGGCTGTTACATTTCCTGCACTTCAAGTAACTACACTTCAAAATTATAAAAATATTTTGAGGTAGGTACAATATCAATGTCATTTTAAAATTTCCCTGTGCCTTTAACTTTCTAGGTCCTTTATTCTGCAATTCGCTCCCTGAACCTCCTCAACCTTTTGTCCTTCAGTAAACACATCAATTTGGCTAGGTTTCCTTTCTTACACGCCAAGGTCCTCGCACATCTGAAAATATACCTTTTTTCCCCCTCACAAGATGTGGGTGTCATTGGCAAGGTGAGATTTGTTGCCCATCCCTAATTGCCCTTGAACTGAGTGGCCTGCATGGCCATTTCAGAGGGCAATTATAGAGTCAACCATGTTGCCGT